>NC_062285.1:17807678-18412500 GCF_902655055.1 Lutra lutra | reverse complement strand
AATTATGTCAATGTTGCTTTAACTTGTATTTGTTATTGTGAGAGTTTATCAACTTTTCGTATGCTTAAAAGATAATTTATATTTCCTTTATGTGAAGTATTCCTTCATATTCTTACCTCAGTTTTCTCTTGGTAAATTCCTCAAGGTACATTTTTGGATTGCTGTGTATGAATTGCTGGAGTTTTTCCTACCAGATTTTTTTTTTAACCATTTTTTCCCCCTTAATGTTCTTTTGCATTTAATTGCCATGTTTCTATGCCTCTTCTGTTTGTAAGAATTTCTCAGTCTTGTTTTTCATTGCCTTAGCACTCTTGAGCAATACTGGCTAGGTACATGTTCAGTGCCCCCCAATCTGGGTTCACCTGGTATTTTCTCATAATTAGCTTGGGTTGATGGATTTTGGGAAAAAGTACCATAGAGGTTAAGTCTACTGCTCATGTTGTCATATCCGGGAATACAAAAAAAATCCACAAGATATCACTGATGATATTATCAGGCTGTTTAATTTTTAAAAATCCCTTTGGCATTTTGATGATACTTTTCTTAAATTTGTGGATTAGCTTATGGAAAATTGACATTCTTTAAACAAATATTTATTGTTTTGCCTCCTATGTGCAGTGTTCTAGGTAGCAGTGAACAAAACAGACCAATAGGGTTTACTTACATTTTGGAAGGGGCAAGTTGGATAATAAATGAAATAGGTAAATAAAATGTACAGTTTAAATAAAATACAGTTTACCGGGACGCCTGGGTGGCTCAGTTGGTTAAGCAGCTGCCTTCGGCTCAGGTCATGATCCCAGCGTCCTGGGATCGAGTCCCACATCGGGCTCCTTGCTTGGCAGGGAGCCTGCTTCTCCCTCTGCCTCTGCCTGTGCTCACTCTCGCTTCTCTCTCTATGACAAATAAATAAATAAAATCTTTAAAAAAAAAAATACAGTTTACCATGTATTATGGAGAAAAGTAAAGAAGAGGATGCAGAGCGAAATCTGAAATGTGCGTTTGAAAATTTAAAGTGATTGGGGAAGACTCCACTGAAGAAATGACATTTGGGGGCACCTGGGTGGCTCAGTGGGTTAAGCCTCTGCCTTCGGGTCAGGTCATGATCTCGGGGTCCTGGGATCAAGTCCCGCATCAGGCTCTCTGCTGGGCAAGGAGCCTGCTTCCTCCTCTCTCTCTCTCTCTCTGTTTGCTTCTCTGTCTACTTGTGATCTCTCTCTGTCAAATAAATAAATAAAATCTAAAAAAAAAGAAGACATTTGAAAAGAGACCCAAGATTAATGAATTGGAAGATGGGGTGGACATAGGTCTTGTAGGGTTTGCAAAGTCACTGTAATAACTTGGTGTTACATAGGATAAGTTCCTAAACCATTGGGGTGATTTGAGCTGAGGGATGACTTGATTAAAAAGGCGTGTTTTTTTTTGTTTTTTTTTTTTTTTAAACATGGTCACTGTGGCTGTTGTGTTGAAAATCAACTTCATAGTCAAGGAGAGTAAGAGCTCCAAGTTGGGGAGGGTAAGAGGGTAAGAGCCCCTTTGTTATTCTTCAGGTGAAACTTGAGTAGTCTTGGAACATCATTCTTACATATAAATTTTAGAATTGTCATTTCTTTATTACAGTTTTCTCCCAAGTATGTGAAATGTGTTTAATATTGTATACTCTACTGGGTTATGAGAGTTTAATAAGGTATGTGAAGCGTGTAGAGTAAGGCCTATTGCATAGTAAGCTCTATATTAGAATTAAAAATAAAATGAAAAGAAAAACATAAAAGAACTAGTTGTATTCTTTTTTTTTTTTTTAAGATTTTATTTATTTGACAGAGAGCGAGAGAGGAAACACAGCAGGGGGAGTGGGAGAGGGAGAAGCAAGCTTCTCACTGAGTGGGGGAAACCCATGCGGGGCTCAATCCCAGGACCCTGGGATCATGATCTGAGCCAAAGGCAGATGTTTAACGACGGAGCCACCCAGGCGCCCCAACCAAGGCCTGTTCTTGGTAAAGTAATCAGTGATCTCCATGTGGATGAATCAGTTCTCAAGTCCCATGTTAGTTCATCTTTAGCAACATTTGACAATTTTGATCATTCTTTCTTGAATACTTCATTTTGTTGCTGGGACAGCACTCTTCTTCGACCTTATTGATTGCCCCTTGTATTTTTCCACACTCTGCTCTTGCAGACATTGACCTCTAAATATTAGAGTGCTTCAGAGTATAGGCCTTCTGCACTTACTTCTGGAATGAACTTACTGAGTATTATGGCTTTTAATAACATCTGTGGTGTATACATGGATAGCACCCAAACTTCTATATCTAACCTTTTCTTTTCTCTTGAACTCTGGATTCATAAATATCTAGTTCCTTGCCACATCATCTGCTTGTGTGATAGGTACATGAACTTATCAAGGACATTTGGTATAGACTTGTGGAATCACTATGTTGTATACTTAAAACTATGTATACATTATGTGTCAACTATATTTCAATTTAAAAAAGACACTATAGAAGCAAAAAACCCAACATGGATATCTAAACTCCACTTTCTCATTCCATTTGGTTATGCTGCCCATTACCCTGCCCATTTAAAGGCAGATTTGCCTCTCCAAATTGTTTACAGAACTAAGTGAACCTACCCCTGCCAACCCTTCCATAATTAATTTTTTAAAAAGATTTATTTATTTGAGAGAGAGAGTGTGTGGGGGGTGGCAGGCAGAGAGTGAGGGAGAGAGAATCTGAAGCAGAGTCCATGCTAAGTGCGAGCCCAACACAGGCCTCGGTCTCATGACCTTGAGATCATGACCCGAGCCGAAATGAAGAGTTGGATGCCCAACTTACTGTGCCACCCGGGCTCCCCTCCATAATTAATCTTAGAACATTTGTTCCCTTTTTGTACCTTATGCAACTTTGCCCTCCTCTTGGCTATGATTTAAAGATCTTAAATCAACAACTTGATTTAACTTCTCAGAAAACTAGATAAAAAAGAAAAAGCACAAAGCAAACTGAAGGAAGGAAATAAAAGATTAGAAGGGAGATAAATAGAATAGAGAATAGAAAATCAATAGGAAAAAAAAATCAGTGAAATTAAGGGTTGTTTTTTGAAAAAAAGGAACAAAATTGTTAGCTGATTTTTTTCATAGCATGGGTGTCATTTATTTTATTAAGTATAGTTGACATACAGTGTAACATTAGTTTCAGTGTGTACAACATAGTGATTCAACTTCTCTGTAAGTTATGCTGTACTCATCGTGAGTGTTAGCTACTTTCACCATAACTGACCATATTCCCTATGCTTTATTCTTGTGAATTATTCATTCCATAACTGGAAGCCTGTATCTCCTACTCCCTTTTACCCATTTTCTCTCTTTTCCTCTGGCAGCCGTTAGTTCTCCGTGTTTATAGATCTGATTCTGCTTTTTTTTTCTTTTTGCTTTATTCATGTTTTATTTATTTTTTATATTCCACACTGTTAGCAAAACTAAGAAAAAAAAGTATAGAAATGATTAAAATTAGAAATGGAAAGGGGGCACATTACAGCTGATGCCACAGAAATAAAAAGGATTATTAGAGAATTTAATAATTTGATAACAGTTGAATAACCTAGAAGAATGGATAAAGTCCTAGAAACACACAACCTACCCGGATTGAGTCATGAGGAAATAAAAATCTGAACAGACCAACAACTAGTAAGGAGATTGAGTCAGTATTTAAAAACCCAGTAAAGAAAAGTCCAGAATCAGATGGCTTCCCCAGAGAACTGATTCTCTGGAAACTCTTCCAAAAATATTGAAGAGGGGTCACTGAAGCTCATTTTATGAGGTCAAGCTTATTCTGAGAACAAAAACCAGACAAAGGCTTTATAAGAAAACTATAGACCAGTATCCCTGATAAATATGGATGTAAAAGTCCTCAGCAAAATGCTAGCAAACTGAATTCAGCAGCACCTTAAAAGGATCGTATATGATTGATTTATTGCTGGAATGTAATAGTTAAGCATATGAAACTCAATCAGTGTGTAATACACCATATTATCAGAATGAAGGACAAAACCCACATGATCATTTAATTTCCATTGATGCAGCAACACCCATTCATGATAAATGCACCTATCAAACTTGGATGGATGGAAACTACCTTAACATATATACAGAGGCCATATGAAAAACCCATAGCTAATATCATTCTCAGTAGTTAATGACAAAACTTTCCCTCTAAGACAGGGAATATGGCAAGAATGCCTGCTTTCTTCATGACTGCTCAACATGTTAATTGGAGTCTTAGAGTACTTAGGGAAGAAAAGGACATTGAAAACACCTAGTCTGAAAAGGAAGAGGTGAAATTATCTTTGTTTGCAGATGATATGATTGTATTTGTCGCAAACCTTAAAGATTCCACAGAAAAACTCTTAGCACTAAAAAAAGCAGAGTTGCAGAATACAAAATCAACATGTAAAATTAGTTGTTAGGACAGGTTCTTCAACAAATAGTGTTGGGAAAATGGGGTATCCACATGCCAAAGAATGAACTTGAACTCTGATCTTACACCATATACAAATACTAACTCATTGTAGATCAAAGATTTAGGTACATAAGACTCAAAATTACGAAATTTCTAGAAGAAAACATGGAGAAAGCTTCACGACTTTGGGCTTGGAAGTGAATTCTTGGATATGATACCAAATACATAGGCCAGAAAAGAAGAAAAGATAAAAATAGAAAAAGAAAAAATAGACAAGTGGGACCACACAAGCTTACAAACTTTTGTGCATCACAGAACCCAGTCAGTAGATTGAAAAGGCAATGGAATGGGAGATAATATATAAAGAACTCTTAGTACTCAACAACAGAAATATCAAATAACTGATTAAAAATGGGCATAGAGCATGGATAAACATTGCTCCAAAGATGATATGCAGATGACCAACAGGCACATGAAAAGATGTTCAACATCACCAATCAACACAGAAATGCAAATTAAAACCACAGTGACATCAGTGCACACCCATTTAGAAGAGCGACTATCAGCCCCCCCTCCAAACAAAAACCACCCCAGAAGATAAGAATTTCCAAATACATTTTTATTTCCTTCTGCTTTCTTGGGAGTTGTATTTGGCTGTCTTCTAAAATTTTAAGATGGAAATTTATTTAGGTCATTAATTTGCAGGCTTTCCAGTGTATACTTTTCAAATTGTGTGTTTCTGGAGAGAAATTTAACTTACCCTCTAACTTAGATATAATTTTCATTAAAATTAAACTTCCTCTTTAAAAAGATTTTATTTAGGGGCACCTGGGTGGCTCAGTGGGTTAAGCCGCTGCCTTCGGCTCAGGTCATGATCTCGGAGTCCTGGGATTGAGTCCCGCATCGGGCTCTCTGCTCAGCAGGGAGCCTGCTTCCTCCTGTCTCTCTGCCTGCCTCTCTGCCTACTTGTGTTCTCTCTCTCTGTCAAATAAATAAATAAAATCTTTAGAAAAAAAAAAGATTTTATTTATTTGACAGAGAGAGATCACATGTAGGCAGAGAGGCAGTCTGGGGGGAGTAGGCTCCCTGCTGAGCAGAGATCCTGATGCCCTGATCCCAGGATCCTGAGATCATGACCTGAGCCCAAGGCAGAGGTTTAACCCACTGAGCCACCAGGATTCCCTAAACTTCTTTTTTAATTACTACTTTGACCCTTTCATAATTAAGAGGTTTGTTTAATTTCCAAATACATGAGGATTTCTCTTTTTATTATCAGTTTTAAATTTAATCTTGGCAGAATACATTGTCTTTGATTTCAGTCCTATGGGATTTTATTTTATTTTATTTTTTTAAAGATTTTATTTATTTATTTGACAGCGAGAGATCACAAGTAGACAGAGAGGCAGGCAGAGAGAGAGAGAGAGAGGGAAGCAGGCTCCCTGCTGAGCAGAGAGCCCGATGCGGGACTCGATCCCAGGACCCTGAGATCATGACCTGACCGAAGGCAGCGGCTTAACCCACTGAGCCACCCAGGTGCCCCCGTCCTATGGGATTTTAAATGAGACTTGGTTTATGGCTTGATATGGTCAGTTTTTAAAGGAATTGTATATGTGGTTTATAATCTGTAGTCTTGGATTATTGCAGTGTTTTATATATATCCATAAGGTTGTATTTGATATTTGCATTGTTATGATCATCTATAACCTTGCAGTTACGTTGAATGCTTATTTTGTCATTTACTGAAGATATGTTAATATTTCACATTGTCATTATGTAGTCTCAGTTTTTGCCTTATGTATTTTGATGATGTTATTAGGTGCATGCACATTTAGAATTACTGTATTTTTTCTTTATGAATTGGATTTCTTTTTTTTTTAAAATAACATATAATGTACTATTTGCCCCAGAGGTACAGGTCTGTGAATCGTCAGGCTTACATACTTCACAGAACTCACCGTAACATATACCCTCCCCAATGTCCATAACCCAACCAACCTCTCCCTACTCCCCTCCCCCTGGCAACCCTAAATTCAATTTCTTTCTTTTTTCTTATTTTGAAAATTTTATTTATTTGACAGAGATCACAAGTAGGCAGAGAGGCAGGCAGAGAGAGAAGAAGGGAAGCAGGCTCCCTGCTGAGCAGATAGCCCGATGTGGGGCTGAATCCCAGGACTCTGGGATCATTAGCTGAGCCGAAGGCAGAGGTTTTAACCCACTGAGCCACCGAGGTGCCCCATGAATTTGATTTCTTATCATTGTAGAATACCACTCAAAGTGTGTTTCAGCTGATATTAACATAACTGTGTTAGGTTTCTACTAGCTTTTGTTTTCAAATGGTGTATATTCTTTTAGTTTTAAGTTTTATGAATTCTCTTGTTAGCTGGTAAATAGTTGCTCTTTACCAGTCCAACGTTTTTGTCTGTGTATTACATTTAATGTATGTGTATAGGTGTGTGCCTGTCTTCATTTCTGTGTGTCTGTGTATATTTGGATTTGGATTTAAATCTTACTAAATGTTTTCTATTTGTCCTTTTACTTTTTTAAAAGATTTTATTTTTTTGAGAGAGAGAGAGAGAGAGAGATCTTGAGTTGGGGGCAGAGGCAGCAGGAGAAGCAGACCCCACTGAGCTGGGAGCTGATATGGGGCTTAATTCCAGGACTCTGAGATCATGACCTGAGCTGAAGGCAGACGCTTGATGGACTGAGCCACCCAGGCGCCAGTCTTTTTACTTTTATGTTACTTTTCTCTTCATTCTTACCTTCTTTTGGATTACTTTTTAAATAATACACTTTATTTTTTAGAGCAGTTTTAGGTTCCCAGCAGTATTGAGCAGAAGTTGGGTTTCTGTATACCCTTTGTTCCTACACATACATAGTCTCTTCATTATCAACATCTTTACCAGATTGGAACATTTGTTATTATTGATGAACCTTATATCATCTAAAGTCTGTTATTTGCTTTAGGGTTCTTTCTTGGTGTTGTACATTTTGTATGTTTGGACAAATTTATAGTGACCTAAAATATCACAGAGTATTGGGGCGCCTGGGTGGCTCAGTGGGTTAAAGCCTCTGCCTTCAGCTCAGGTCATGATCCCTGGGTCCTGGGATCGAGCCCCGCATTGGGCTCTCTGCTCAGCAGGGAGCCTGCTTCCTCCTCTCTCTCTCCCTGCCTCTCTGCCTACTTGTAATCTCTGTCTGTCAAATAAATAAATAAAATCTTAAAAAAAAATCACTGTTGTAATTATTTTATCATACAATTTAGGGCATCATTTTCACTGCCCTAAAAATCCTCTCTGTTCTGCCTATTCATCCCTCCCTCTCTTCTAATTCCTGGCAACCACCAATTTTTTTTTTCTTTCCCCATAGTTTTGCATTTTCTGGAATGTCCTATATATAGCTGTAATCATACAGTATGTAGCCTTTCAGATTAATTTCTTTCACTTAAGTTTCCTCTGTGTCTTTTTATAGGTTGACAGCTCATTTATTGTTTGTGCTGGTTTCTGGTTTGTCTGGATGTACTGTACCACACTTTATTTATGTATTCACCTATAGGAGGACATCTTGGTTGCTTTTGAGTTTTGGCAGTCATGAATAAAGCTGCTATATAAACATCCATGTGCAGGTTTTTGTCTGGATATAAGTTTTTATTTCTTTTGGATAGAGAAACAATAAGGAATACACCCTTGATCATATGGTAAGAGTATGTTTAGTTTTTTAAAGAAACTGCCAAAATGTTTTCAAAGTGACTACATATTTGCACTCCCATTAGCAGTGAATGAGAGTTCCTGTTCCTTCTCATCCTTCCCAGCATTTGTTGTCAGTGGTCTGGAGTTTGGTCATTTTAATAGATGTGTAGAGGTTTCTCATAGATAACTTTTTATCATTCTGTTCTAACCCCTCTATTAATAAATGCTTTTTACTTTCTTTTTTTTTTAAATTTTTTTAAAGATTTATTTATTTATTTGACAGAGATCACAAGTAGGCAGAGAGGCAGGCAGAGAGAGGGGGAAGCAGGCTCCCTGCTGAGCAGAGAGCCCGATGCGGGGCTCGATCCCAGGACACAGGATCACGACCCGAGCCGAAGGCAGAGGCCTCAACCCACTGAACCACCCAGGCGCCCCTGCTTTTACTTTCTTTATGAACCCTGTGAAACTCTTAGGGAACTGAATTCATTTTTACAACTCCTGACAGACATCTTATTGGTATCATGTACTTTAATTCTCTGTTTCTTTAGAAGTTGTAATGGTTTTGTCAGATTTCTTGTGTAAGGGCTGATTTTTAAAAGATGATTAAATTTATGTAAAAGGTGTTATTTTTTATTTGAATATTTGATAGAATTTATCAGTGAAACCTTCTGGTGTTAGAGTGAAACCTTTCTGGGAATTTGCTTGATAAATTTATTTTTGAAAAGTAGGTGTGGAGATGCTCCTATGTTGTTCTTGTGTCAAGAAGTAGACTACTTCATGTAACTTGTTGAATTTGTCGGAATAGTGTTGTTTGTAGTATTATTATCCTGTTAATGTTTGTTGGATCAATAGTGTCGGTAGTGATAACCTCATTTTTATTGTTGATACTAGTGATTTGCATTCTCAGTTTTTTGTTTTTTCCTTGACCAGTACTTAGAGAACTTGTTAGTTTTGTTTACTCTTTTAAGAAAACATTTGGCTTCATTGATTTTATTTTTATTTTTATTTCTTTTAAAGAATTTATTCATTTGACAGAGAGAGATCACAAGTAGGCAGAGAGGCAGGCAGAGAGAGACAGAGAGAGAGAGAGAGAGAGAGGAGGAAGCAGGCTCCCTGCCTAGCAGAGAGCCCGATGCGGGACTTGATCCCAGGACCCTGAGATCATGACCTGAGCCGAAGGCAGAGGCTTAACCCACTGAGCCACCCAGGCGCCTGGCTTCATTGATTTTTAAAGTTGTCTCCCTGTTTTCTATTTTATAGATTTCTCCTCTTATCTTTACTATTTTCTTTTAATTACTTTGTGTATATTTTGCTCTTCTTTTTTAACTTGTTATGGTAGCATATTAGGTCTTTGAATTTAGATCTTCTTTTATAATACAAGAATATAAAGATGTAAGTTGCCCTGCTAGCACCACTTTTGCAGCATGTCACAAAATTTTGTATGTTGTATACTTACTGCCATTCAGTTCAAAATGTTTTCCAATTTCCCTTGTGACTTTGTTTTTGACTTTTAAATTATTTAGGAGTATATTATTTTGCATTTATTGGGTCTTTTTTTCTAGGTATCTATTATTGGTTGCTAATTCAATTTCATTGTGGTCACTGATTACACTCTATAGAGGATTTAGTCCTTTAGAATTCATTGAGACTTATTTTAGGGCTTAGCATACAGTTTGTGTTGACTGTACCATATGCCTTTGAAAAAGAACGTCTATTCTGTTGTTGGATATAGATAGTATTCTATAAATTTGAGATCGGGGTGCCTGGGTGGTTCAGTTGGTTAAGTGACAGCCTTCAGCTCAGGTCATGATCTCAGGATCCTGGGATTCAGTCCCGGATCGGGCTCCATGCTCAGTGGGAGCCTGGTTCTCACTGCTCTGCTCCCCCTGCTTGTGCTCTCTCTCTCAACAAATAAATAAATAAAATATTTAAAAAAAATGTCAGATCAAGGTAGCTGATACTCTTGAGCTCTTTTATAGGTCTTTTTAAAAAAAGATCTTTTTATTTATTTATTTGACAGAGAGATCACAAGTAGGCAGAGAGGCAGGTGGGGGGTGGGGGGGGAAGCAGGCTCCCCGCTGAGCAGAGAGCAGGATGTGGGGCTCCATCTCAGGACCCTGAGACCATGACCTGAGCCAAAGGCAGAGGATTTAACCCACTGGGCCACCCAGGAGGCCTTTTTAAAGATTTTTAAAGATTTTATTTATTTACTTGACAGAGAGAGAGAGAGAGAGACAGCAAGAGCAGAAACACAAGTATGGGGAGTGGGAAAGGGAAAGCAGGCTTCCTGCCAAGCAGGGAGCCTGATGTGGGCCTCCATCCCAGGACCCTGGGATCATTACCTACACCAAAGGCAGATGCTTAATGACTGAGCCACTCAAGTGCCCCATATGTTTTGTTTAGATTGTTTATTTTAGAGGGAGGTGTGGGGTCAAAGGGGAAGGGAGGATTTCATGCAGACTCCCCAGTGAGCATGGAGTCCAACTGGGGGCTCGATTCCACGACCCTGAGATCAAGATCTGAGCCAAAATCAAGAGTCAGATGCTTAACTGATTGAGCTACCCAGGCATTCCAACCTCTTTTATGTCTTTACTGATATTTGGGAAGGATCTAATTCATCTGTTAGTTCCTGGTATGGTGTGTTAAATATCTGTTATGATGTGTGTTTCTTAATAATGTCAGGTGTTGCTTTTTTAAGGTGTCATTATTAGATGTAGATACTCTTCTTATGGTTGGATCTTCTGATGAATTATTCTTTTATCAGTAGGAAATGTCCCTTTTTAGCTGTGTAGTTTTTGTTTTATAGTGTTATATGACATCAAAATAATCACTTCAGCCTTCATATTCTTACTGTTAGGATCATATATAATTTTCCCACCCATTTGCTTTATTTGCTTTAAACTTACCAGTCTTTATTAAAAGTGTGTCTCTTACAGGGCGCCTGGGTGGCTCAGTGGTTAAAGCCTCTGCCTTCGGCTCAGGTCATGATCCCAGGGTCTTGGGATCGAGCCCCGCATCAGGCTCTCTGCTCGGCAGGGAGCCTGCCTCCTCCTCCTCTCTCTCTGCCTGCCTCTCTGCCTACTTGTGATCTGTCTGTCAAATGAATAAATTAAAAAAAAAAAAGTGTGTCTCTTACACGCAGGAAATGGTAGTATGGCCTTTTTTTTTTTTTTTTTTTAAATGGACTCTGTCCCTCTCAGTCTCTGCCTTGACTGTTGTGTATAAATGACTAACATTTAATATAAATTGAAATTTGGATTGGGATCCCTTTTAGGATTTTTGGTCTTTAAAAAAATACTTAAAACAACTTTATTCAGACGTGATTGACATTCAGTATATTGTATATATTTAAAGTGAACAACTTGTTAAATTCTGACTTATGTATGTACCCATGAAATCATCAGCATATTTAAGGCAGTGAACATATCCATCACTCTGAAAACTTTTTTCTTACTCTTTTGTACCGTATCTATACCAGCCCTCCTCTCCCCAGCCTTGTCCCAGGTAACCATTCATCTGCTTTCCATTACTATAGATTAATTTGTATTTTTCTAGTGTTTTATTTAAGTGGAATATATATGTGTATGTTTGCATGTGTATTTAGACACTCGAATGTATATATAGTATACACAGACAATATTTTTGTCTTGCTAATTTCCATGAGTGTAAATATTTTGAGACTATTTTTGTTGTTACACTCATTAGTAGTTTATTCCTTTTTTTGTTCACTGTTTTTCCTTTGTATGGATATAGCAGTTTACTGTTTATATTTTTTAGGTGTTGCAAATTAAGCTACTATTAACATTTAAGTACATATTTTCTATAATCATTATCTTTTTTGGTCTTGGATAAATACTTAGGTGTGAAATAAATGGCTAGTTTATAATGATAAGTGCATGTTTAATTCTTTAAGGAGCTGACAAACTGGTTTTTAAAGTGGTTATAACATTCTGCATTCCCATCAGCAGCATATGAGAGTTCCAGTTTCTCTACATCCTCAACACTTGGTATGGTCACTCTTTCTAGTTTTTGCCATTCTAATAGGTGCGGAGTGGTATCTGTCTGCTTTTAATTTTCATTTCATTAATGAATAGTAAGTTTGAGCTCTTCTTCACGTGGTTATTTGCCGTTCTTTTATTTTCGTTGGTGATGTCTGTGTTCAAAAATCTTTTGCCCATTTAAAAAATTGAGTTTTTTAATTGTTAATTTTTCATATAACAGCTTTATTTATATATCATACAATTGATCTATTTAAAGTATACAATTTAATGTTTTTTAAAATACTCAAAAACTTATGCAGCCATCCTCACAGTCAGTTTTAGAACATTTTCATGAAGCTAAAAAGACATATTGTTACCATTATTAGCATTCACTCCTATTTCCCCTAAACACTTCTACCTTGGCAACTATTAACCTATTCTGTGTCCATTTGCCCTATTCTGGACATTTGTATAACTAGAATCATAGAATATGTGGTCTTTTGTGATTGGGTTCTTTAACTTCGTGTACTATTTTCCAGATTTGTCCATGTTGCAACATGTCTAAGTAATTCATTTGTTTTAAGTGCTAAATGATATTCCAGTGTATTGGTATACCATGTTTTCCAGTTGATGGATATTTGGGTTGTTTTCACTTGGCTATTTTGAATAATACTGCTATGAACAAATAGTACTGCTGTGGACATTTGTTTCCGATATTTTTGTGTGTGGAAATAGGTTTTCATTCTTCAGATTATTCTTGGGAGTGTAATTCCTGGGTCATGTGTTAACTCTGTTACCCGTTTTAGAAATTGCCAGTCTGTTTCCCAAAGTGGAGGTACCGTTTTACATTCCCACTTACATTGCATTAGGTGTTGTATTTTTCTACATCCCATGTATATCAATACTTGATAATGTTTGTCCTTTTGGTTTTAGCCATCCTGGTGAATATGAAGTGATATTTCATTTTATTTTTTATTTTCATTTCTCTAATGACTAGTGACATTAAGCATCTTTTCATGTGCTTATTGTCCATTTGTTTATCTTCATTCCAAGAATTTGTGTCTTTTATTTTTTTTAAAGATTTTATTCATTTTATTTGACAGACAGAGATCACAAGTAGGTAGAGAGGCAGGCAGAGAGAGAGAGAGAGGAAAGCAGGCTCCCCGCTGAGCAGAGAGCCCGATGCGGGACTTGATCCCAGGACCCTGAGATCATGACCTGAGCCGAAGGCAGCGGCTTAACCCACTGAGCCACCCAGGCGCCCGAATTTGTGTCTTTTAATTGGGGTGGTTAATTTACATTTAATGTGATTGATTGGTTAGATTTAAATCTGTCATCTTGATACTTGTTCTTTATTTTTTTAAGATTTTATTTTATTCTATTTCATTTTTATTTATTTTTTTTTAAAGATTTTTATTTATTTATTTGACAGAGATCACAAATAGGCAGAGAGAGAGGGGGAAGAAGGCTCCCCGCTGAGGAAAGAGCCTGTTGGCAGGGCTTGATCCCAGGACCCTGGGATGGTGACCTGAGCTGAAGGCAGAGGCTTTAACCGCTGAGCCACCCAGGTGCCCCAAGATTTTATTTTATTTTATTTTATTTTATTTTATTTATTTTTTTAGAAGATTTTACTTATTTTATTTATTTATTTGAGAGAGAGCATGAGAGAGGAGAAGGTCAGAGGGAGAAGCAGACTCCCTGTGGAGCTGGGAGCCTGATACGGGCCTCGATCTGGGACTCTGGGATCATGACCCGAGCCGAAGGCAGTTGCTCAACCAACTGAGCCAGCCAGGCGTCCCAAGATTTTATTTTTTAAAGTAATCTCTACACCCTACTTGGGGCTTGAACTTACAATCCCAAAATCAAGAGTCATATGCTCTACTGACTGAGCCAGCCAGGGACCCCAATAGTTGTTTTTTATTTGCTCCATTTGTTTTTTGTTCTTTCTTTTTCTCTTTCTCTCTCTTTTTTTTTCCTTTCCCTTTTTTTGGTCTTCTTTTGAGATGTTTATGATTCTATCTTTTCTACTTTGTTGTGTTATTAGCCATAAATGTTGTTATGTTGTGTTAGTCATTGTCTAGGGCTTAAAGTTTACATCTTTTTCTCAGTATAGTTTACCATCAAGTGATATTATTATACTATTTCTCAATGTAGTATAAGATCCTCAAAATCATATAATTCCATTTCTTTCTTTTTGGCTTTTATGCGGTTATTGTCATGTTTATCTTTATTATAAACCCTACAACGAATTCTTACTATTTTTGTTTAAGCAGTTGTTTACTGTGGATCTTTTTTATATCTTCTGTGTCTGTACTTAATTCTCTGAACCTATGGAATGGAGAACCAGGGTTCCACATTGGAAACTCAATTTCTGTCCTTTTTTTTTTTTTTTAAGATTTTATTTATTTATTTGACAGATGGAGATCACAAGTAGGCAGAGAGGCAGGCAGAGAGAGGGGAAGGGAAGCAGACTCCCTGCTGAGCAGAGAGCCTGACCTTGGGGCTGGATTCCAGGACCCTGGGATCATGACCTGGGCAGAAGGCAGAGGCTTTAACCCACTGAGCCACCTAGGCGCCCCATGAGTTCTCTTTAAGACTTCTGCTGAATCTGAGGTGGGCATGGGTTAAAGGAAAATAAAAATTTCCAAAGTTTTCCTACCATTTTTAAATTGCCTTTTTCTTTTCTTTCTTTCTTTTTTTTTTTTCTTAATATTTTATTTATTTATTCGACAGAGAGACAGTGAGAGAGGGAACACAAGCAAGGGGAGTGGGAGAGGGAGAGAAGCAGGCTTCCGGTTGAGAAGGGAGCCTGACACAGGGCTTAGTCCCATAACCCCGGGATCTTGACCTGAGCCGAAGGCAGACACTTAACAAATATGTCACCCAGGCGCCCCAGGTTGCCTTTTTCTTATTAGTGTTTGGTTGCTGCAAACCTTTTACTCTCTTTAACGGAGTTGTAACAAAGTTGGTTCTGACGGGTCCTGCTTGGTTTTTTGATATTTCCTTGGTGGAATGTACTTTTGGAGCTGTCAGCTCCACTATTTTTGCTGACATAAATCTGGATATTTTTGCCTTCCTTTAAATTTTCTTTGGTTTGTTCTGAGATACAGTTAGGTTCTTTGGAAAAGGATCCTTACAGCTTCTTGCTCTTATGATTTATTAGTTGGGTCTAGAGCAGTGCTTGGTCTAAGGGTAAATTATTTCTGCTACTGAGGCAAGATCATTCTGAGTATTCACATAACCAGTGCCCTGTAAGTTGAGTTTTTCTAGTCTGGCTAGGGAGACCAAGCCATGTTTCTGGCTCTTTTTGTCTGCCGGATACTCTTTCCTTTAATTCTTCTGGGTGGTTCTTTTTCCAGCTTCAGGTAATTTCTTCACTCATATGTACTCTCCTTTCATATTCAAGTGGTGTTCTCTGTGTATCTCTGTCTGTGAGTGTTTGTTCTCTATGTGAAGAACTTTCATTTCTGGTACTTTGACCTGCCAGTTTTCACGGCCTTGGTTTCACCTAATCTGAACTTTGGGAGTGTACTGAGCTTGGCCTCAGTTCCTTTCCTTGTGCCTTGGCCTGAAGGAACTCCAAAGTGCTAATGTTGTATATATTTTCTTCTGACCTACTTTGTTGTTGCCCTCTAACTCTGTTTTCATCTATGTCTAAATTGCTGTTAATCCCACCCATTCATTTTCTTTTTTTTTTTTAAAGATTTTATTTATTTATTTGACAGAGAGATCACAAGTAGGCAGAGCAGTAGGCAGAGAGAGGGGGAAGCAGGCTCTCTGCTGAGCAAAGAGCCCACTCTGGGGCTCAGTCGCAGAACCCTGATACCGTGACCTCAGCTGAAGGCAGAGGCTTAACCCACTGAGCCACCCAGGCGCCCCCCCCCCCCACTTTTTTTTTTTTTTTTTAAGGAATGAGAGAGAGAGAGTGCACACGTGTACAAGGGGGAGGGAAGGTGGGAGGAAGAGAGAACCTTAAGTAGGCTCCACGGAGGGCTCGATCTTACGACCCTGAGGTCATGACCTGAGCTGAAATCAAGAGTCAGATGCTTTACTGACTGAACCACCCAGATGCCCTCTGCCCATTGATTTTTAACAAATTTTTATTTTTACATCTGGGATTTTTGGTTTACTGTTACAGTTTTCAGTTCTTGGAAGAAATTTTCAATTTGTGTTGTATGTATTTGAATGTAATAAGGATACTTATTTTAATGTCTGTGGCTGAAACTCCAAAATATAGATCTGTTTTGATTTTCTTGTTTCTGCTGGTTTTCATTTATGTTGTTTTATCTCTCATGTGTTTCATACTTTTTATTCTGCTGAAAATGGTAATGAACCAATAGTAGTTATTTATAGTCAAAATTACATTGTTTTCCTTCAGAGAGGCTGTATATTTGCTTCTCTCCGGTGCCTATGGGCACTTGTAATTTAGTCTTACATGAATCCAGTTTCAGAGTTTGAGATGATCAAAGCCTTAGTGCAGTCTCTTTGAGGGTCCATGTACTTTTTATTATTCTGGCTTGTAGCCCTTCAGTGTTTAAGGTGGAAGGGGGTTGGAGCTTCTTAGTTCCCCTTTTCCCTCAGTTGTCTGATGGACCTAGGTATGTCCCTGTTCTTTTGGCCTTCTGAGTTTGTCAGAACCTCCTTTCACTTTTTTTACTTGTTTTCTCTGAAGTAGGCAGATGACTCTTGGGTGGCAAAAGTGGCCAAAAGCTGTACTCACCTCCCTGGACTTTCATCTTTTCCAGTTTTGGCTCAATAATTCCTCATTAGCACATCTTTTTGATACCTTCACACATTTTAAAAAATTAAGCTTTAATATTTAATATCAATTATTAAAATATTTTAAATATAAATTGAAATAGTAAAATAATGAATGTTAGTACTAGTATTTAAAGTATCAACATTAACAAAATCTAAAATTTTATGACTGATATTTAAGATTAAAATATCAAAATTTTTATTTTTATTTTCCTTTTTTGTTTTGAAAGGGGGGAATAGGGGCAGAGGGATAGAGAGAGAGAATCCCAGGTAGGCTACATGCCCAGCGTGGAACCTGATGTGGGGCTCAATCCCATGACCCTGAGATGATGACCTGAGCCCAAATCAAGAGTCAGATGCTCAACTGACCGACCCACCTATATGCCCCTTATTTTATCTTATTTTTAAAGTGGTTTTCAAGAAATAATATTGATTTGAATTATTTAGTGTACTCTTATAAGAAGTATCAGTGTTAGCATTTGATTGAATTTTAAAAATGTTTTATTTGTGTTACTATTCTGGAGAAATGATTGAGTGCTTTATCAGTAGTGGTTTGAATATTCAGTCAGTAATGAGAATTTGCTCATGTTTTGTTGTACATTTACTTAACATAGGCATTTAAAGGATCTCTTTAGAAAGTTAATGATTTTATTTATGTTTCAATAAGTTTTATTGAAAACTGGAAAATGACATTACTTTTATTTATTTTTAGGTTGGGCTCATGTGGTTTGTGCCCTGTATATTCCAGAGGTACAGTTTGCCAATGTTTCTACAATGGAACCAATTGTTTTACAATCTGTTCCACATGATCGTTACAATAAGGTACAGTAGATATTATTTTATTGATGTTCGAATATAATTGTTCTAAAGCTGGGAACTATAAAGGATTTTTTTGTATTTTGTTTTATTATAGGCCTTCATTAAAAATTTTAAATCATATGCCTCCCATCAGATTTGAAAAAAAGTATAATTACTAAATGGTAAACTACAATTATTAAAATATGTTCTAAAGTCATAGGAGAACAAAGAAAACTATATACCTTTTGCTAACCTAGATATTCAGTATTTTAACATTTAAATGACATTTAAGTTCTCATAGATTTGTCCTTTAGGAGTTATTGGTTTTTATATTCTTTCAAACATAAAGATTCTATTAAATTTGAATTAATCATTATTTGGTATAACATTTATTATGATATAAAATATCCTTTCTTAAAAATAATCCTGTTAGAGAATATTACTTGCTCCTTTTCCTTTCCCAAATTATTTTCTATCCTCAAGATAGGATTTTTGTTGTTGGCTTTTTCTTAAAAACTTAATTTAATTTTCTTTGCCTTTTTTTCACCCTGTATCTTTGTATTGATTAGTACATAAATATTATTTCTTCATTCTTTTGTGTGTTAGATGACTTTTGTTTTATCCAGTGTGTCTTAAAATACAGTGTTACCATTTAATACCATTTCTGTGGGGAAAAGGTATCATCAGTTCTAAGTTTCAAATATTTTTGTGTTTAGTGTTTTATAATGTAGATTATTAATATTTATATTTAAAAATTTAAAATATAGGAAACGGAAAAATACATGACAGAAATTATCCTAAGTCTTGTCTTTTGTGATCCTTTTAGATTTTTTTGTGTGCATTTTTATATATAGTATTTGTAAAAAAATGGTTTATATTTCTTATACTGTTGTGTGTTTTTGAAACTTTATCATTCCTGAACATCTTTCTGTATCCATTAGATTTCTGCCATTATTTTTAGTGGATGCTTAATTAGCATGTAATACAGAGTGTCATTAGTTTTGATAAATTAATTTCATCAAAGGAATCCCTTACTTTGAAGGGCCTCGTTTGGCTTTGGCTTTGGCTTTGGCTTGTATATGCCAATAGAATCTCTGTGTAAAAGGCTGTGAATATTTTGGAAACATCTGTAAATGTGTTGTATGAAATTGTCCTCTGAAATACAGTTTGAAATTTATACACATGAGTAATATGTGAGGTTGCTCATAACCTTACATCCTGTTAAGTGTACTGTGTATTACCATTAAAGCAATCTTTGCTGTTCTTTTACTTATTTAATTAAAAAAAAGACTATTTATTTATTTTAGAGAGAGAGAAAGAGAGAGCTCCTGAGTGCAGAGGGAGAGGGAAAGAGAGAAGCATACTCCCCACTGAGCAGGGAGCCTGACATGGGGCTTGATCCCAGGACTCTGGATCATGACCTAGGCCGAAGGCAGCCGTTTAACTGACTGAGCCACCCAAGTGCCCCCTTCACTATTCGTTTTAGTGAAAAATATTAGGCTGAATATTTTATAGTTAAAAAATGTTATTCATGTTTACTAATTGACCTTGAATACCTCTTTGTTCATTTTAGTACTGTATTTAAAAATTTTTTCTTACAAAATGTTTTTTATATTAGAGATTTTTTTCTTTTGTCTTGTATACTTGCTGTGTATGCTGTTTACCATAATTTAACATTTGCTTTTTTTTGCTAACATTTGCTTTTTAACTTTCATTATGTCTTCATGGTTTTTATTGTTATGGTATTTTAGCAGGTTATGTTTTTCTAGTTGAAAAGTTTAACATTTTTTATATAATTTACAGAGCTATTTTCTATTGTTTCTGCTTTTGATGCCACACAAAGAAAATTTTTCTCTATGCTAATATATAAATTTTTTATTAGTACTTTCAAGTTCGTATTTTTAAGTCCCTTTATTGTTCATCAAGTTCATATTTTTAAGTATTTTTCTTTTTACTTTTGAAGTAATTTTAAATTTACATAACGGTTGCATTAATAGTACAAAGAGCTCTTCCTCTTGTAAACCTTTTTAGAGTTATTTATCGATATATGGTGACATCCCAGAATGCTTTATTTGTTTTTAAAAATTAATTAATTTGTTTATTTGAGAGAGAGCTCGAACATGAGTTGAGTGAGGAGGGGCAAAGGGAGAGGGAGAAACAGACTGTCCACTGAGCAGGATCCCAAGGTGGGGCTCCATCCCAGGACCCTGAGGTCATGATCTGAGGCAAAGGCAGCCACTTAACCTGCTGAGGCTCCTCCAGGCGTCCCCCAGAGTGCTTTAGTTTGCATTTCCTCTAAGAAAGGACTTTTTTCTCCTGCATAACCAGGGTACTGTCATCAAAAAGAGGAAATTAACTTTTATTCATTATTGTTGTAATCCACCGACCTCATCATTTCCCTGATTTTCATTCCCGTTTTCCCCTATTTTTCCAGTAATGCCTTTTATAGCAAAAAGATCACAGATTGTACTTTGTCTTGTAAGTCTCCTTTAATCTTCAGTAGTAACTCAGTCTTTCCTTCAGTTTCATAACTTTGATCCTTCTGAGGATTGCAGGCCAGTTATTTTGTTGAATGTTCTGCTATTTGGATTTTCCTCATGATTAAATTTAGATCTTGTATTTTGGCAGGAATATCACAGAAGTGATGCCTTACTCTCATTGCATCCTGTCAGGTGGTACATGATTTCATTTTTTCCCATTGATCACTTGATTAAGGTGGTGTCTGTAAGGTTTCTTCACTGGGAAGTTAATCTTCTTTCCCTTTATAATAAAGCATTTTTTGAGGAAGTAGTTTGTATATAAATACTTGTTCCTTGTGCCTTTTACTCACTAATTTTAGTATCCATTGTTATTTCTTGCCTTAGTTTATTACTGTGATTGATAACAAGTGGTGGTTTTCTGTTTCCACCACTTGTTCTGCATTCATCAGATGGCATTCCACCTTAGGGAATAACTTTTCTCTGTGTCCCATTTATCTGTTTATATTAGTATAGACTAATATGGACTTATGTGTTACTATTTTATTTTAATGAGTCATTCCCCCATTACTGTCATCTATCTTCAAGCTGGCTTCTGTGTGTTTTGGTATGTTGTGAGCTCTTTATTTGGACACAGCAGTATGTTCCCAGGCTCATCTTGGATCATTCCTGATGATCCCTAGCCCTGGAATCATCACCTGTTTCTCCAAGGAGTCTTGATTTCTTTCAGAAACCAAAGTGGGGGCTAAGTGTGATGATGATGATGATGATGATGATGATTTTTAAGGATTATTCTTAAGGATTTTATTTATTAGAGAGAGGGAGAGATACAGAGGAAGTGGCAGGCAGAGGGAGAAGGCTCCTCACTGAGCAAGGAGGCCGATTCCGGACTTGATCCCAGGACTCTGGGATTATGACCTGAATGGAAGGCAGACGCTTAACTGACGGAGCCACCCTGGCATCCCACTAAGTGTGATTACTGTTATTGGGATATTGCTAATCCCAGGCCCTCTATATAGAGAGCTAGAACCATAAACTCTTAGTATTTTCTCCAAATTGAATCCAACAATGCAGGGTTTGTTTTATAAAATTTTTCTTTTCATGTTTATGACTCTCATCCCAGCAGTAAAAAACCTGACTCCCATTATCCTCAATGAATTTACTTATTTGATCAGTCTCTCTTGTATTAACAGATGGATTGCTACGATCCTCTAATGCTGCAATCATCCTAACCTTGTTTGGATTCTACACTTCACTCTGGGTTGCTGTTGCTTCCCTGTGTTGGCTGCCCTTTTCACCATTTTTGGGATTTGATACTCAGCTTTAGTCATTGCTCCCTCCCTCTTCTCTCAAATGGTTGGTCTCCTCACCTTGCTTAGGCTTTGGCACTCCACCACCCTACCCTCAGCACCCTTATGGGAGCTTACTTTGCTGGGGCTTTGACACCTGTGTTAGACTTCCCCACTTCCCCAGCATGGATGCTGCCATGCTTGGACCCATCTTACGGCTCTAAGACTAATGTACTCAAGGAGTAAGGGAAAGAAGAAGGAAGAATGGACTATTTAGATATAAATCTTTTTTTTTTTTTAAAGCCTTTCTTTTTTTTTTTTAAATTTATTTGACAGACAGAGATCACAAGTAGGCAGAGAGGCAGACAGATAGAGAGAGAGGGGGAAGCAGGCTCCCTGCAGAGCACAGAGCCCGATGTGGGGCTCGATCCCAGGACACTGGGACCATGACCTGAGCCGAAAGCAGAGGCTTTAACCCACTGAGCCACCCAGGTGCCCCTAGATATAAATCTTTTATCCATTTAGAGTTTATTTTATCATATGTATCAAATATAGACATATGTGTCTACATTTTCCCCTTCCACATAGTCAGCTTTTTCAACACTATTGAATAATCTGTGTTTTACAGAGTAATTTGAAGAGTACATGACTCTTGATCTCAGGGTTGTGAGTTTGAGCCCCATACTGGGTATAGAGATCACTTTAAAAAAAAGAAATGAAATACTGTTTTGATCATCATTAAATTCTTGACTGTTTTTCACATTTTTTTCTGTTCCATTATTGCATCTGTTTATTCTTTTACCCTAGTACCTATTCTAAATTATTATGGCTTTATGTACATTTTAGTACATGGTAGAATAAATATTGTTACATTTTTGTTTTTCCAGATTAACATTAGGACTAACAAAATACAGTTTTGTTTTTTTGTTATTTTTTTTAAAGATTTTATTTATTTACTTGACAGAGAGAGAGATCATAAGTAGGCAGAGAGGCAGGCAGAGAGAGAGAGGAGGAAACAGGCTTCCCGCTGAGCAGAGAGCCCAATGCGGGGCTCGGTCTCAGGACCCTGGGATCATGACCTGAACCGAAGGCAGAGGCTTAACCCACTGAGCCACCCAGGCGCCCCACAAAATACAGTTTTGATTGCATTAGTGTTACAGTGAAATATTGTTTTGAGGATGAATTGATCTCTTTATAATATTGAATCTTCACTTCTGGAAACATGGTATTTCTCCCCATCAAGCTCATTTTACAGTTTTCCTTATATGAGGGTGCTATATGGTTGACCCTTGAATGTGGGAATTAAGGATGTCGACTCTTCCGCAGTCAAAAATCCATGTATAACTTTTGACTCCCGAAAAACTGAACTACTGGTGGCCTACTGTTGGCCAGAAGCTTTATCAAAAACTAGTTGATAAACACGTATTTATATATTATGTGTATTATATACTGTATTCGTACAGTAAAGTAAGCTAGAGAAAAGAAAATATTATTAAGAAAGTCATAAGAGAGACACCTATCATATGATCTCCCTGATATGAGGAAGTCGAGAAGCAACATGGGGAGTTTGGGGGGTAGGAAAAGAATAAATTAAACAAGATGAGTTCTGGAGGGAGACAAACCATAAGAGACTCTTAATCTCACAAAAAAAAAATGAGGGTTGCGGGGGGGGGCAGGTAGGGGAGTGGGTGGTTGGGTTATGGACATTGGGGAGGGTATGTGCTATGGTGAGTGCTTTGAAGTGTGTAAACCTGGCTATTCACAGACCTGTACCCCTGGGGCTAATAATACATTATATGTTAATTTAAAAAAAGGTCAGAAGATATATTTACAGTGCTATGCTATATCCCACATATAAGTAGGCTGGCACGGTTCAGTCTCAACAGTGCTCATGAGTCAGCTCTCTTCCCTGTTTCTTGGATTTTTATGGTTGTTGATTTGTATAGTTAACCTTAAAAGCATAATAATATTCTGTTCATGATTATTCAGGGTAGCTAATAGGCACGTAATTCTGAAATGATAGGAACAATTGGAAAATGGATTATTGAGTTTTGGAAGACACCATTTTAGTGGATGGTAGTAAAGAGTGTTGAAGAGCATTTATTAATGTATTGGTTTCTTACTGTGGACCTATTTTATATCAAGCATTGTGCTAGACACTGGGAATTCAAAGAAGCATAAAATGCAGGGTTTTTTCCATATGCCACTCCGATTTAGAAAGATGGTTGGGCGCCTGGGTGGCTCAGTCAGTTAAACATCTGCCTTTGGCTTGTCCTGATCTCAGGGTCCTGGGATCAAGCCCTGTGTCAAGCTCCTTGCTCAGCGAGAAGTCTACTTCTCCCTCTCCCTCTGCCTCCTCCATTTATAACGTATGAAAATAGTAATAATATATGTTATAAATACAGGTTTCTGCAGCTATCAAAAGTAAACCATTCCTGTAAAACCTTTCCTAAGCTGAAATTGGTATAAAATTGAGAGAGCAGTTACCATTAATTTATATGGAAAAAGTTATGAGCATTCCCAGATTGAAAAAATAACCTTTCTTAAACTTTTCTGATACCTTAGGACTCACCAGTATAACAAATGCACAAAATAAACTGAGACAAAGCACAGATGGTTACAGACATAGTTCAAAGCTCTGGAGGCTTGATGTGGAGATGCTCAGTGTAGTTCTTGGGAAGGAGCTTGGCAGTGCCATTCATGCTGCTCTGGGTGTGTGCTGCCTCTGTAATGGCTCAATGCAAAGCAAATGTTGAACACCACTTTCCCTTTTTGCCTTTTCTCATAAAAGCAAAAATCCTTTTCGGATTGTTTTTAGTTAGCAAAGCAGGTATTAATGTAAGTCTTATAAAATCAAAGTGGCATAGCACAGACTTTTGAAAAATGGGGGATACCCGTAATAATAATAAATGTGAATGGCGTATTATGGAACATAATGAAAAGGAGGGATTACTTTTGCCTAAGGAATTGAATAAAGCATACAAAGAAATTAAGGACTTTGCAGAATAACTAGGAATTTGACCTGTGGAAAAAGGCTTAAATAATAATTCCAGACAGAAAGTAAACATAAATTAGTGCAGTAAGTACAAAGGGAAGGTGGTAGCAAGTTCATAAAATAATAAATAATCTTGTGTGGTGAAACATAGTGGGATTTAGGAAAAAATAAAACAAACCAACAAACAAAGAGAAGAAAACTTTGTGAATGATAGGAAGGGAAATTTTCTAGAATATCTATGTAGTGTTTCTAAATTGCAGAGAACTCATTGTGTTGACTTATTATGTTGTAAAGGTTTCTACATGTCCCTAAATGTATAACAGCCAGTTTTTGTACCATTTATCACCAGGTTCTGTTTTTAATTAATCAATTATTTTTTTTTTTTTTTTTTAAGATTTTATTTATTTATTTGACAGAGAGAGATCACAAGTAGATGGAGAGGCAGGCAGAGAGAGAGGGAGGGAAGCAGGATCTCTGCCGAGCAGAGAACCCGATGCGGGACTTGATCCCAGGACCCTGAGATCATGACCTGAGCCGAAGGCAGCGGCTTAACCCACTGAGCCACCCAGGCGCCCTAATCAATTATTTTTAAAAAATATTTTATTTATTTATTTGACAGGGAGAGAGAGATCACAAGTAGGCAGAGCAGGAGGCAGAGGGAGAGAGGGAGGCAGGCTCCCCGCCGAGCAGAGAGCCTGATGTGGGGCTTGATTCCAGGACCGTGAGATCATGACTTGAGCCGAAGGCAGGAGCTTAACCCACTGAACCACCCAGGTGCCCCCTTTTTAAAAATGTTTTGGCCTCTCAGGTTGTATCAATCAGTTCTTCATTTCACGGACATACACATTTTGTAATAAACAATGAATGGTACATGTTACCTTTAAGTTACCTTTTTTATTTTAAAAAGATTTTGTTTATTTATTTTAGAGAGAAGGAACTTGTAAGCCTGGGGTTGGGTGGATGGGAAAAAGGGATGAAGAAGGAAAGAATCTCAAGCAGACTCTGTGCTGAGCTTGGACCCTGACATGGGGCTTGATCTTAGGACCCTGAGACCATGCATGACCAGAGCCAAAACCAAGAATTGGACACCTACCTGATGGAGCCACCCAGATGCCCCTTTATGTTAGTTACCTTTTAATAATTTTTTTAAAAGATTTTATATATTTATTTGACAGACAGAGAACGCAAGTAGGCAGAGAGGCAGGCAGAGAGAGAAGAAGGGAAGCAGGCTCCCTGCTGAGCAGGGAGCCCGATGCGGGATTCGATCCCAGGACCCTGAGATCATGACCTGATCCGAAGGCAGTGGCTTAACCTACTGAGCCACCCAGGCACCCCTAAAGATTTTATTTTTAAGTAATCCGTGCACCCAACATGCAGCTTGAACTTATAGCCCTGAGATCAAGTCATATGCTCCACTGACTGAGCCAGCCAGGCTCCCTGGGAGGCATTTATTTTAGAAAGCTACGATTTCCAGGGAGTGGTTGGTAGATGATGTATGTATTCTGTATATATGCTTTTGAAGAGGCTTCATTTATTGATGGCCACAAAGAAATGAGTGTTTATAAGTAAAGGAAGGGTTATAATAGATCAAACAAACAAAGAACACCATAAAAACATGGCGTCATGTAACTGTAAAAGCTTAAAGGTGGAGGAATACTTAGAAATTGCTAGCCCAATATCCCTTCAATTTTTTTTTTCAAAAGGAATGGTAGTGGGATAACTATTAGGAGAAGTGTTGTTTTGTTTTGCTTTTTAAAAATTTTATTCACTTATTTGAGAGAGAGAGGCAGAGATAGTGACAGAGAGCATGAGCTGAGAGGAGAGGGAGAAGCTGAGCATGGAGCCCAGATCCAGGACTTGATCGCAGGATGTTGGGGTCATGACCTGAGCTGAATTTAGACTCTTAACTGACTGAACCGCCCAGGCCCTCCAAGAAGTGTTGATCAATATATTTAGCATTTGAGTGGAAAAGTTTGAAAGTACTAAATATTCTCTCTGATTTTGGGGTTCCTCATTAGTGCCATTTAAAAAAGCTAGGTTTCAGATAGTGGAGCTGAACATTCCATGTATGCATTCATCCGGCCAACATTATCTTAGACTAGTTTGTAGCTTCTCTGAATTTTGAAGAGAGGCTCCAGGTGCTGGCTGTGAGGAGAGGAAAGAAGGAGGAGCACACCAGTGGCTTTTACTTTTACAGACTGAAGGAGCAAAAGCTTTGAAGGAGGAAATAGAGTGAGAGGGAGAGAGTGTGAGGGTAGTGGTGAGGGAGAAGGGCAGTATAGCTAAGAGTTTGAATGTGATATGTAGAATGCTGAGAGAGGTCGTCAAGGACCAGATTTTCAAAGGCCTCCTATATCATGTTAAGGATTTTGAATTTTATTTCTGTTGAAAGGTTTTTATATTTATGTGGAAGGAGTGTGCTCAGGTCTACCTTTTTTTCTTAAAGATTTATTTTTTATTTATTATTTTTCTTAAAGATTTATTCATTTGAGAGAGAGTGTGGGGTGGGGAGGGAGGGGGCAGAGGGAGAGTATCTTTAGGCAGACTCCCTGTTGAGAGCAGAGCTGGATCTCACATCCATGCGATCATCACCTGAACCAAGATCAAGTACCGGGATGCCTGGGTGGCTCAGTGGGTTAAGCCTCTGCCTTCGGCTCAGGTCATGATCTCAGGGTGCTAGGATCGAGCCCCGCATCAGGCTCCCTGCTCAGCGGGGAGCCTGCTTCCCCGTCTTCTCTGCCTGCTGCTCTGCCTGCTTGTGATCTCTTTCTCTCTGTCAAATAAATAAATAAAATCTTAAAAAAAAATAAAGAGTTGATCTACCAACTCCATAGGTCTGCCATTCTAAAGGATAATGAGAGGAGGATTGTGAGAGGGAAGATGGACAAGAGTAGTTACTTAGACATTGTTTTGCAGTGTTCCAGAGATAATAATGAGGGTCCGAAATAGAGTAGTATTAGGAATAAAGGAACACATATTTAGTAATAAAAGAGTTTTGATTGACCAGGTATGATGATTAGTGTGACACACAAGATGAGGGAGGAAGAAAAATGAGAATCACTTTTCAGCCTCAAGAAGGTAAGTACTGGGCACATCATCATCACCTAAGATAGAGTATATGTAGAGTCATCAAGTTAATTGACTGATTTCTTAGAACAAAGACACTAAGCTTTAAATTCTTGGCATATGTTGATGGGACTTACTACCTTGTTTGTAATACAGATCTTGTGTCTGCAAGTTGTTGCCAGCATATATTAGCAATATGATGGTAAGACCCCAAGATAAAATTCACATTTCCGTTGAAGCATTGAATGTTTGCTTTTGTATATGTCTAATATATGTTTGTTTTGGTTGGCACTTTATCCTAGTTACTCAGATGAACACTTAAATTCCTTTTTTCTTTTCTAGACAGTTGAATCATTTGGAAAAGGAAAATGGTCTTGCAACTGTCTTTTTTTTTAATTTTTAATTTTTATTAACGTATAATGTATTATTAGCCCCAGGGGTACAGGTCTGTGAATTGCCAGGTTTACACACTTCACAGCACTCACCATAGCACTTACCCTCCCACATACCCTCCCCAGTGTCCACAACCCAACCACCCTCTCTCTCCCCGACTCCCCTCGGCAACCCTCAGTTTGTTTTGTGAGATTAAGAGTCTCTTATGGTTTGTCTCCCTCCTGATCCCATCTTGTTTCATTTTTTCCTTCTCTACCCCCCAGACCCCCCACTTTCCTCTCAACTTCCTCATATCAGAGAGACCATATGATAATTGTCTTTCTCTGATTGACTTTTTCGCTCAACACAATACCCTTTAGTTCCCTCCATGTCTTTGCAAATGGCAAGATTTCATTTCTTTTGATGGCTGCATAGTATTCCATTGTATGTATATGTGTGTGTGTGTGTGTGTGTGTGTATACACACACCACATCTTCTTTATCCATTCATCTGTTTGTATTTCTTTTCTATAGAAAAATCTTTTGCCCTTTTTTGTACCTCAGCTCATTCTTACTTTCCTTGTTCGGCTTTTCTCTGTTGTGTTAGCGTCCCTCCTCTACCTGCCAGTACATACATGTATACATACTCTGTTTTGTTTGGCATTGTTTTTCTTTTTCTAGGGAATAGTAAATTATTTTTCTTTATATTTGTTTTCTGTATATTTTGTGCTTCTGTGTTCAGCTTTACTTCTAATTGCCTTCTCTCAACTCTAAGGCTCAGAGGCAATTTTATTAAATAGGGTTTACTGAGGAATGTGGAAGAATGTCAGTATAATTTCTTTTGTGTTACTTCTTTTCTCCTCTTACTTTTAAAGGCAGCAGTCCAGTCTAAACTGGAAATGCCAGTATGCAATAGTTAACTTAAAATTGTTTATGGGAGCAAACTTAATCTCACTAACATACAAATTGCCAGTTATCAGTTTTTTCATGTTTGTTTGATGTCTTGGGCACTCCCTAGATGATAGATGTTAATATGTTATAATCTGCTAATATAATTAATTAAGAGTTAAGATTTTATTAGAATCTGTACTTAAAGGGAGAATACCAGGCAATATTTTAAGACAAGGCAAGTCATACTTGACAAATTTGGTTTATCCATAGAAAAAAAATACTATAATGGAGTTAGAGTTAAGCACAAAGACTTTATCCTGGTCAGAAATTAAATTTACTGAAACTAGCTAAAGTACAAATAGGGTTGGCTGAAAGGCAGCAATAGGCAGTTTAACCACATACATGGGGAGTTCGACCTGGAACTAGAAAGTCACAGACTGAATACTGTCTGTTCCCTCTTTACTGTGGGTCCTACAGTCTTTTCTTCTTACTTTCATATAATTTGTAATTCTGCTTCTCATTTTATCTGAGTTCTCTATAAGTAACTTGACTCAGTGTCCAAGATCTAAATTTTTAACAGAGCAAGTCTGGTCTAGGTACCTGGGCTTTGAAGCCATTTTCACCTAGCAGAGCATGGGTACCTAGTTACCACTGCACCATTAGAAATTGAGCGTAGATATGGACAATCGTATAGAAGAGGTAGGAGTTGTTTAGGTGCTCTTACCTTCTGTCTCATAAATCCATTTAAACTACCTAAAAGCCTATAAACTGTTCCTGATGTAGATATGCCAAATTGTATATGGTGATTCCTTAGTTTTTATAAAATAGTATAGTGTTCTGCATAAACTTCTTGAGAATTTCTGTCTTTTCAAAAAATAATTCACAAAGGAGTTTTTGGCCAGCTTTTAAAAGAAGTGATTTAAGGGGTGCCTGGGTGGCTTAGTCCCTTAAGCATCTAACTCTTGATTTTGACCCAAGTCATGATCTCTGGGTCATGAGATCAAGCTCTGTGTCTGGTTCCGCATACAGCAGGAAGTCTTCTTGAGAGTCTCTTCCTCTGGGCCCCCCTTCCCCATCTGTCTGGTGCCCGTATACTCTCTCTCTCTCTGAAGTGAATAAATAAGTCTTTAAAAAAAAAAAAGTGATTTATGGTTAGTTGATGACTTTATAAAAAACAGAGCCAGGGATTAATTGTATATTGGGACTTTCTTTTTTCCTCATTATATAAAACTGCTGTGTTGAATTAGGGCTAAACTCTTGGTATATGTTATTACAGCACGGAGTCATGATGAATAAAATTGCGTAAACTGGTCTGTTTGAGTTGTTTGATTTTAAAGCAGTAAGTCTTAGCAAAGTGTATAAAGTGTCCAGGAAGACAATGTACTTTGAAGGCAGTTTTTTCCAAACTAGTGTTTCTTTACTTTTTTGGGGTCTTCAAGATTCTGATAAAACATAAGGATTCTTTCTACAGAATAATATACACTTGAAACATAATACAATATTTTACATATTGTTTCTGGAAGATTATAAGAATACTCCTTGATACATCCTCAAATTCGTTTCCCAGTCATAATGAGAATTATCGAATTTTAGATTACATCAGATAATAAATAGTTTAATACTTGATGTATTTAAAAATAATACATTTAATTATCATTTAAAAAAAGATTTATTCATTTTAGAGAGAGAGTGTGCTCATAATCGGGAGGAATGGGGTGGGGAGAGAGAATCTCAAGCAGAGTGGAGCACGGAGCATGGAGCTTGTTGTGCAGTTCTATTCCAAAAATGATACATTTTAAATTTAATGTATAAACATTTTTAATATTTGGCATTTTAAAAATCTGTAAGAGTTATAATAATGACAAATACACAGATTTTATTCCTGGCTCTTTACTTTGGATGACTCTAACTTATCTAATGTTTATGTCATAATTTGCCTAAATATTCCCATATTACTGAGGTATTTTTCTTTTATAAATTAAAGCATGACAGGAATCTTGCTTCACTATGTCCTTTATTCTGTGTTTTGGATCATTTCTTTTGGCTAGAACTGTAGAGTTAGAATTATTGTGTTATAGACTATACTGTTTCTAAAGTTCTGATAAGATTGCCTGATTGCTTTCCAAATTTATATAGCTAATAATTTATGAAAATGCCATTTTACCACACCATTGTCTATATTGGTTTTTAATCATTTTTTTGAAAGATTTATTCATTTATTTGACAGAGAGAGAGAAAGAGAGAGAGAGCACGTGCATGCGGGGGTGGGGGACAGAGGGAGAGAATCTTCAAGCGGATTGTGCACTGAATGCGGAGCCTGAGGTGGGGCTCAGTCCCACGACTTAAGAGATCATGACCTGAGCTGAAACCAAGAGTCAGTGGCTCAACCAGCTGAACCACCCAGGCACCCAGGTTTTTATCAGTTTTAATATTTGTTAATTTGATAATTAAAAATGATGTCCAGTTATTTTAATTTTTGTTTTATTACTTGTCAGGTCATCAGGATAATCTTTTTGTGTCTTTTTTTAAAAAATTTTATTTATTTTTTAAAAATTACTAACATATAATGTATTTGTTTCAGCGGTATAGGTCTGTGATTGATAAGTCTTATACAACACACAGCCCTTACCATAGCACATACCCTCCCCAGTGTCCATCACCCAGCCATCCCACATCCCTCCACTCCAGCAATCCTCAGTTTGTTTCCTGAGATTGAGAGTCTCTTACAGTTTGTCTCCCTCTCTGGTTTTGTCTTGTTTCATCTTTTCATCTCTTCCCCTATGATTCTCTGCCCTGTTTCTCAAATTTCACATATCAGTGAGATCATATGATAATTGTCTTTCTCTGATTGACTTATTTTGCTTAGCATAATACCCTCTAGTTCCATCCATGTCTTTGCAAATGGCAAGATCTCATTTTTTGATGGATGCATAATATTCCATCGTGTGTGTGTGTGTGTGTGTGTGTGTGTGTGTGTGTGTGTATAAATATATATATACATGGGCGCCTGGGTGGCTCAGTGGGTTAAGCCGCTGCCTTCGGCTCAGGTCATGATCTCAGGGTCCTGGGATCGAGTCCCACATCGGGCTCTCTGCTCAGCAAGAAGCCTGCTTCCCTCTCTCTCTGCCTGCCTCTCCGTCTACTTGTGATCTCTCTCTGTCAAATAAATAAATAAAGTCTTTAAAAAAAAAAAAAAGCTTTAAAAAAAAAAAATATATATATACATATACCACATCTTCTTTATCCATTCATCTGTTGATGGACATTTAGGCTCATTCTATAGTTTGGCTATTGTGGACATTGCTGCTATAAATACTGGGGTGTGTGTGCCCTTTTGGATCACTACATTTGCATTTTTGGGGTAAATACCCAGTAGCACAGTTGCTGGGCTATAGAGTAACTCTATTATCAGCTTTCCGAGGAACCTTCATACTGTTTCCCGAGTGGCTGCACCAGCCAACAGTGTAGGAGGGTTCCCCTTTCTCCTCATCCTTGCCAATATCTGTCATTTCCTGACCTGTTAATTTTAAACATTCTGACAGGTGTGAGGTGGTATCTCACTGTGCTTTTTTTTTTTTTTAAAGATTTTATTTATTTATTTGTCAGAGAGAGAGAGAGAGAGCGCGAGCACAGGCAGACAGAGTGGCAGGCAGAGGCAGAGGGAGAAGCAGGCTCCCCATAGAAGAAGGAGCCCGATGTGGGACTCGATCCCAGGATGCTGGGATCATGATCTGAGCCTAAGGCAGCGGCTTAACCAACTGAGCCACCCAGGTGTCCCTCATTGTGCTTTTGATCTATATTTCCCTGATGCCCAGTGATGTTTGCTCTGATGCCGAGTGATGTTGAGCAGTTTTTCATGTGTCTGTTGGCCATGTGGATGTCTTCTTTGCAGAAATGTCTGTTCATGTCTTCTGCCCTTTTCTTGATTGGATTATTTGTTCCTTGGGTATTGAGTTTGATGAGTTGTGTGTAGATTTTGGATATTTTATCTGCTATGTCTTTTATTTGATATGTCCTTTATCTGATATGTCCTTTGCAAATAATCTTCCATTCTGTGGGTTGTCTTTTGGTTTTGTTAACTGTTTCCTTTGCTGTGCCAAAGCTTTTTATCTTGATGAAGTCCCAATAGTTCCTTTTTTTTCAAAGATTTTTATTTATTTGACAGAGAGAGAGAGAGAGTGAGCGCGCGCAAGTAGGCAGAGTGGCAAGCAGAGGGAGAGGAAGAAGCAGGCTCTCCACTGAGCAGAGAGCCTGATGCGGGGCTTGATCCCAGGACCCTGGGATCATGACCTGAGCCAGAGGCAGCCGCTTAACCAACTGAGCCACCCAGGCGCCCCCCAATAGTTCATTTTTGCCCTTGCTTCCCTTGCTTTGGCAATGTGTCCAGGAAGAAGCTGCTGTGGCTGAGATGGAAGAGGTTGCTGCCAATGTTCTCCTTCTCTTTTAAACTGTTAGGTTTTCTAAAGTTAAGAACTCTTTAAATAATGATACCAAAGTTCTGTTTGAATATACCGCAGGTACTTTTTCAGTTTGTCTTTTCGTATTGGTGACATAAGAAAATATTTATAAACACACAGACTTCACAGTTTTTGGGGGGTGGCGGCAAGATACAGGGTGATTAAAAAATTGAGTCTTTGAAAAGTAAATAGGTTATATAGGATTACAGTTGCTCTTTGAATAGTACAGGTATGAACCATGAGGGGTCCACTTACATGCAGATTTTTTCTGCTAAGTACAGTACAGTACAGTACCTAAATGTATTTTCTTTGATGATATTTTTTAATGACATTTTTTCATCTAGTTTATAGTATATAATACATATAACATGCAAAATATGTGTTAAGGCCTCTGGTAAACAGTAGGCTGTTAAGTTTTTGGGGAGTCAAAAGTTATACCTGGATTTTATTTTTTTAAAGATTTATTTATTTATTTGAGAGAGAGAGTGCGTGGGTGCCCTTGTACACAAGACCATATGCTCATGAATGGGGGAGGGGCAGAGGTAGAAGGAGACAAGCAGACTCCCCCTCTGAGCAGGGATCCTGATGCAGGCCTCGAACTTATGACACTGAGATCATGACCTGAGCCTACATCAAGAGTCAGCCACTCAGGGGCGCCTGGTGGGGCTCAGTGGGTTAAAGCCTCTGCCTTTGGCTCAGGTCGTGATCTCAGGGTCCTGGGATCGAGCCCCGCATCCGACTCTCTGCTCAGCAGGGAGCCTGCTTCTTCCTCTCTCTCTGCCTCCGTCTGTGTACTTGTGATCTGCCTGTCAAATAAATAAATAAAATCTTAAAAAAGAAAAAAAAAAGAGTCAGCCACTCAGCTGAGCCACCCAGGTGCTCCTACACCTGATTTTCAACTACATGGGGGATGGAGACTTCTAACCTGCATGTTCAGGGGGCAACTGTTTATAGTATGCACCAAATTATAGTATTGCTCTTATTTTTCTGTACTTGTAATGCAGAGATCATTTTTTTCTCAAGATTTTCACAAGCAGGCAGAGGGAGAGAGAGACGCATACTCCCTGTTGAATGGGGAGCCTGACGTGGGGCTTGATCCCAGGACCCCAGGATCATGATCTGAGCTGAAGGCAGCTGCTTAACTGACTAAGCCACCCAGGCATGCCGAGATCATTCTTTGTATACACAGAGCTCTGTACCTATGCACAGAGCAGTTGTATAGTACTAAGGAAATTATACATCACAGTCACAAAATCTTTCAGCAAGTTTCAGAAAATTAACAGAGTGATAGCTATTACCCTTATTCTGGCTCTTTCTTCACAGGTGGCTAAAATCTGATATTTTCTGCATGCTGTAAGTGAGACATCTAAGGCAAAATGATACAACTTCTTTTGCGGTATTCCAAGTCACATGGAAAATGAAAATGACTTTGTTCATTGTCAGATACTATCTTTTAAGAGGGAAAGTCCATTTGCCATAATGGCTCTATCTGTAGCACTAAAAGTCATAATGTTGAAATTAAACATGTAAGGATTGTAAGAAGTGAATGTCTTTTGTGCAAGAGTACACACATGGTCCATTCTTTTTTTGTGTGAAGAAAATAGAAGTTGAATTGCATATCTGGATATGTTGACAGAATGGTCTTTTCCACAGCTATGGGAAGACTCTGACAATATACTATAGAGGTTAGGTCTTTGCCTTCATCAATCCAGTAGCATGGAGCTTTCTTCATGGTTATCTTCCATGCTACTGGGTTAAGCATTCTGTTCTGTGAAAAAAATTTTTTTCTTAGGCCAAATTATATTGAATGCAAGTCAATTTATTAACTTGTTAGAAAGGAAATGGCAAGGTTACAAATAGAACATGCAGGTTCAGGGATGCCTGGGTGGCTCAGTTGGTTAAGCCGCTGCCTTCGGCTCAGGTCATGATCCCAGCGTCCTGGGATCGAGTCCCACATTGGGCTCCTTGCTCAGCGGGAGCCTGCTTCTCCATCTGCCTCTGTCTGCCACTCTGTCTGCCTGTGCTCACTCTGACAAATAAATAAATAAAATCTTAAAAAAAAAAAAAGAACAGGCAGGTTCAGAGAGAGGGTATGGAAATTGGGAGGTTATATAGGCTGGGAAACAGAGAGTACGTTAGTATTTTAAAAGAGAAACTTTTAAGTTTTATTTTACAAGGTCATATAAATATGTCTGTATTTGTAATTACAAGGAGTAATAAGATGATCAGAGGTGCCAAGTATGAGAAAAAAGTGATAAGGATACATTTTGGGTCTGAAATTGTAATAATGAGATTTCTTCACCCAACTAATGTTCAGCAGCACCAGGTAATAGAAAATCATGAAATAGTTTCAAGTAGAAGTAAAGCTGCTAGCAGTAAGTTCTAATTTTGAACAGGTTACTATTGCTGATAGGGATTTTTCTCAAGGTACAAAGTTGTAGAATATTTTTAAAATCCATTATGGTCTAATTTTTCTCTTTGAAAGTTCAAAGCATTGGCCTGCTCTGAAACAGTGACCACCCAAATTCCTAGTTAACACAGCATGTGACTTTTTTTTTTTTAAGGGGATAAGACAGGTACCTTTTGTATCTACCATCTCTTTTTCTACAAGGTTGAGGTAACAAAGGAATGCATTGTAGCTGCAAAAAAGTTGGCTTCTGGATTGGTGTGCTCTATGACAGTGGGGGCATATAATATAGGTCTTTATAAGAGTATAGAAATAACTTTGATGCTTCCTTTACAAATTAGTTTCACTTTTTTGAAGGTGTTGAATACTTTGTGTGTCACCTCATTTCTGTTGGGTTTTCTTCTTATGAACATTTCGTTGGGATTTTTACCTTTCTTCAAGCTCTTGATTGATCTCTTTTGTACCTGGTATAAAGAGCAGTTTTAGGGTTTATTTCTAATTGTATTGTTCAAATGTTTTCTAATTTTTTACTTATGCTTTTACAAAGTTTTCATTTTTATGCTACATACTGTAAGAATATAAGTGTTTTAGAAATTATCAGAAGATAAACAATAATAAAATGAAACTACTTTCCATCGCAATTCGTCACCCAACTTTAAAACATTACCAACTCATAGCCAGTTTTTTGTACAGCCTCTTTATTGGTTTCCTAGGGCTGCCATAAGAAAGTACAACAAACTGAGTGGCTTTAAACAATAGAAATTTATTCTCTCATGGTTATGGAAGCTGAAAGTCTAGAATTTACGTATTGGCATTGGTTCCTTCTGAGAACTGTGAGAGAGAATCTGTTCAAGACCTCTCTCCCAGCTTCTCGTGGTGGATAGCGGTTGTTGGCATTCCTTCACTTACGGATTTATCACCCCAGTCTCTGCTTTTTCACCCCAGTGTTATTCCTTTGCTTCTGTATCCTCAAGTGGCCGTCTTCTTGTTATAAGGACCAGTCATGTTGAATGTTAGGGGCCTGCCCTGCCCCAGTGTGACCTCATCTCAACTAATTACATCTGCAGTGACCCTTTTCCCAAGTAAGACCACATTTTGAGTTATTGGGGCTATTAGGTCTTCACATACCTTTCTTGGGGGACATAATCCAGCATATAGTAATCTGTTACCTCCCTTCATGTTCTTACCACATGCAAAATACTTTCATTTCATTCTACCATCTCCCAAAGTCTTTTTATTTTTTAAGATTTATATTTGTTTATTTATTTGATAGAGATAGAGATCACAAGTAGGCAGAGAGGCAGGCAGAGAGAGAGGGGGAAGCAGGCTCTCTGCTGAGCAGAGAGCCCGATGCGGGGCTTGATCCTAGGACCCTGAGATCATGACCTGAGCCGAAGGCAGAGGCTTAACCCACTGAGCTACCCAGGCACCCCACCATCTTCCAAAGTCTTAATTCATTCTAGTATCAGTGTCTGACTCCATATTGCTGCTTTTTTCCTTGCTACTGTGACCTAAACTTAGAAACTTTTGCTTAGCCCTGCATGTAGGCATGTTACAGCTAAAATATGCAAAAACTGCTTTTTACTTGAAATATACCTCACCCAAGGAGATGAGGAAGTATATATAGAAATGACTAGGCTATGTTTAAGGTTTACAGGAACAATATTACCAGACTTCTATACGCAAAGTTCAGCTGACCAAGAACAAAGAAGTTACTTGACCTACCCTGAATGTGTACAGACATCAGTCACCTTTTGACTCCCAACTTCCCCCCACCTCTTCCCCCCGCTTCCTAACACAAAAGCTTGAATCTTATGCTTGAGGAGATGGTTCTTTGGGACAGTAGTCCTCCATCTCTTTGACTGGCTTGCTTTCAGAATAAAATCTCTTTCCTACCCAAATATCAGCCTCTTGACTTACTGGCCTGTTGTACAGTGAACAGAACAAACTTGGGACTTGGCGGGGGAAAAAAAGTGTGGTAAAGTGAAGAGCATGGAGAAAAATCAGCCTCTCTGGCACCAGTGAACAGATAAGTCTAAAAGCCGGGGGCTGAATACAAACATTGTGGAAGCAAAATACCTAATACTCCAGCCCTCAACCTAAATATATGGTATTATTAGAGGAAGACCGAGGGGCAGGCTACCCCAGTGGGCTTAAAGGACAGACCAGATGTGTCCTATTGAATTACAAACCTGCTTTACTTCAGTAAATTCCTTATTCCTTCCAGCTTCTCCCTTTAAAATGGGACTGTCTGTACTATACCTAGCCCATCCCTGTATCTTGGAAGCAGATAACTTTTCCTTATTTCACAGGGTCACAAATGGAAATGAATTTTGTCTCAGGATCAACCATACCCAGAGTTTCACCCTCACCTGATTTAGATGATTCAGAAGATGAGATGTGGAACTTTTGAGATTACAATATTTATTTATTTATTTATTATAGATGTTCATTTATTTGACAGAGAGAGAGAGGGAAAGAGAGAGAGAGAGCACAAGTAGGCAGAGAGGCAGGCAGAGAGAGAGGGGGAAGCAGGTTCCCTGCTGAGCAGAGAGCCCGATGCGGGGCTTGATCTCAGGACCCTGAGATCATTACCTGAGTCGAAGGCAGAGGCCTTAACCCACTGAGCCACCCATGTGCCCTGAGATTACAATATTTAGATAAAATTATGAATTTAAGAGGTGATGCTTTGTCAGACATGCTGAGTTTCTTCCTGGTACACTTCTGCTTTTCCCTTAGTGTTCAGTTGCTTTTGTTTGATGTTTTGGGCTTGCGATTTCTCTGTTGTTTTGGTCCAGCCTCAGTCTTTGTTAGGCCCTGTATTTCTGGGCCTTAGGGTTTCAGCATTCCGTCCTCTTCCCCATGACAGGTCTACATTTGTGTCTTGGAAAGACTTGTGAGCAAGAGGGAGGGCTTCCTGCCTCTCCCCCAGCACTAGAAAACCTCTAATAGCATTGTTAACAGGGGTAGGAATTTAGGGTTGGGAATTTTTCCTTTCCCTCTCTTAAAGTTTAAGGGTAAAGATTTTTTTCTGTGTCTTCTTAAGCATGGTGGGTCTTTACCCATGCCTTGGATATGACAGGGTTTGCTTCCAGATCCCCAAATGCTTTAAGGCATTTGAAAGGAGTGTTTGGGTAGGAGGTGGGATTTCATATCTTACCATCAGTAGTACCTGATTTGGTTCATCATGCCTGCACCATCAAGGGAGATTATTTCTGAGGATTTTGTCTCCTAGCTGTCAGTCCTCCCCGTGAGCCTCTTTAAAAAGTTTATGGAGTAGAGCCTGTGAATGGTTCCACAGTGTTATACTAGCCCACGGTCAGCCTTTAGCAGTGTGTTAAAATTTTAGCTAATTTCATCTTTATCTGCGCATCTTTATCCTTGCTATATCATTGGTGGATATTCAGAACATCTTACAGTTCTTAGGGATTTGTGGGGAGAGTGTATATCCCCTTGGATTTTAGGCTGCTTGGTTGCCTCACAACTGTACCTTTCAGTTACAGGAAGAACTGTGTTTTTCTAGTTTATATGCCTTGTTCAGGTTAGGTTTAGAGTGATACTTTTAGCTACTTCTTAGATGGGATTGGAATTTGGCCCTTAAATCCTTTTTATACGAACCCTGTTTCTTTAACTTAAAAAATTAGGTTAAGAGGGCTTTATGTCCCTGCCTGTCGACACTGTCATGGTGGGTTTGCTGAAGAAGACCACCAGCCTTGTGGAATTGGCTGTGAAATACACATGAGAGGCTAAGAATATTGTACACTAAGATTCTTGCTGTTCTTGAGCAAATTCCCAAAAATGGCATGTAGTAAGTATACAGAACAGATTGCAAATGAGAGGTTGAGTATGGTTGAAGTGGAATCAGATGTTAAGAAATTAGAAGATCAGCTTTAGGGTGCCCAGCTGCAAGAGGTGATTCTTTAGGCTGAAAATGAACTAAGTCTGGCAAGAAAAATAATATAATGGGAATCATGGAAGCCTTTAGTGGAAGAGCCTCTGGCCAGCCAATGGAAATGGCCAGTATAATCATCATTAAATGACTAGTGTATTGATGAAAAACTGATGTAATTATATCTTGTATAGTAAAAAAAATAAAAATTAGGTTAAAATACAACTTTTATTTTCCCTAAGTGAAAACTTCTCTGGCCAGGAATTTGGCTTGAGTATAGCTTTATTCACATACTTGACATTTTATTTAGATATAGTTTTGTTGTTTGGGAGCATTTTCTCAATAATCCTCAGTTATTTTACAACTTTTTCTCCTTGATCTAGTAGCTAATATTTAAAAATTGTCAAGTTACTTATTTCTACTTTGATGGATGTATCTTGGAGCTCTCTTGTTTCCTTTTTCTCTCTCTCAGTATATATATATATGTATACACACAGTTTTAGTTGTTTTATCTTCCTGATGGATTGATTTTTTTTTAATTTTTATTTTTTTAAAAGATTTTTATTTATTTATTTGACAGATAGAGATCACAAGTAGGCGGAGAAGCAGGCAGAAAGAGGAAGGGAAGCAGGCTCCCTGCTAAGCAGAGAGCCCCATGCGGGGCTGGATCCCAGGACTCTGAGATCATGACCTGAGCGGAAGGCAGACTGAGCCACCCAGGCGCTCCGGATTGACCTTTTTTTAATTAAAAAATATTCCTCTTTATCTTTAATAATCTTTTTTTTTTTTTGTGGGGGGGGGGGAGACAGCATGAGTGGGGGTAGGGAGGGGCAGAAGGATAGAGAGAGAGAAACTCTTAAGCAGGCTCTATGTCCAGTGCTGAGCCTGAGGTAGGGCATGATCTCATTATCCTGAGATCACAACCTCAGCCAAAATCAAGAGTTGGATGCTTAATTGACTGTGCCACTCAGGCGCCTTTCTTTAATTATATGTTGTTTCAAGAGTCTATTTTTTTAATCTGATAGAATGATAACCACTCTAGCCATTTTATGGTTGCCCTTTGCATGGTATTTCTTTTTTATATTTTTAAGTTATTTGTACTTCCATAATTAAAAAGAAATGTATTTATTTTAGAGAGAGAGGGAGCACTAGCAGGAGGGGCAGAGAGAGAAAGAATCTCAAGCTGACTCCACAATGAGCATAAAGCCCGATGTGGGGCTTGATCTCATGACCCTAAGATTATAGCCAGAGCCAAAAACAAGAGTCAGGCACTTCACTGATTGCCACCAGGCTCCCCCTTATTTGTACTTTAATTTGTACTTTCAGATCTCAAGCATGCCTTCTGTAGATAGTAAATGAAACTTTTTTTTCTAAAGTCTACTTTATTAATCTCTTGCTTTTGCGTGTAATCAAATTAAATGCTATTATTAATATGTTGGATTTATGCCTGCTATTTTACTTTTTAAAATTTTTATTTTATTTGAGAGAAAGAGTATGAGCAGGGGATGTGGCAGGGGGACAAGCAGACTCCTCACTGAATGCGGAGCACATGGGCTTATTCTCACAACCCTGAGATCATAACCTGATTCGAAACCAAGAGTTGGATGTTTAACGGACTCTGACGCCCAGGCACCCCTTGTGTTGCTTTCAAGACTTTGTTTTGTTTTGTTGTTTTTGACTTTGATCATTTTGAGTGTGACTCAGTATTTATCAAGCTTTTCAGATATAGATTTTCATCAAATTTGGGAAGTTTTCAGCCATTATTTCTTTTAGATACAGCTTCTGTCCCTTTTTTTCCCTTCCTGGTTTTCTCATTTATATATATATATACATATATATATATACATATACATATACATATATATATATACATACACATACACACACATACATACATACATACATACATAATGGTGTCCAATATTTTTTTGGAGACTCTCCTATAGGTAGTGTAATCTAAAGATGACTCTTCTTTGTACTGTATAATCTTTATTGATGTATTTTTTTTAAAGTGTATTTTTAAAAATTTTTTAGAGGGGGGTGGTGCAGAGAGAGAGGGAGAGAAGCAGGCTGCATGTGCAGCACAGAGACTGAGGCGGGCCTTGATCTCACATCCTTGAGCTCATGACCTGAGTGGAAATCAAGAGTTGGACCTCAACTGACTGAGCCACCCACGTGCCCCTAAAGTTTATTTATTTTTTAAGTAATCTGTGTACCCAATATGGGGCTCAAATTCATGATCCTGAGATCAAGAGTCATATGCTCTCTCAACCGAGCCAGTTTATTGGTCTATTTTTAAGTTTCTTAATTCTTTTTCTACTGCCAATTCAAATCTACTATTGAGCCCCTCTAGGGAATTTTGAACTCTAAAATTTACATTTCATTGAAGTCTTTGTCTTTCAAGTCCAACATCTGGACCCCTCTTCAAAGGCAGTTTCTAATGTCTTTTTTTTTTTTTTCTTGTGTATAGGTCATACTGCCCTGTTTCTTTGCATGTCTTACATTTTTTTCTTGAAACAACTTTTTAGATAATATAGCCACTCTGGAGAAGGGTCATTCCTTTTCCTTGTGGGTCCTGTTGTTTGTTTGGTCACTTACTCGTTTAATGATTTGGCTGGGCTAATTTGCTCATGTCTGTTTTCCCAAGAATGTATAGTTTGAGGTAGTGTTGCTCAAATATGTACCTTAAAAACAAAACAGGCCTGACTTTTTAGGGTTGTCCGTAGGTCAACATAAACCACTTTATTAGTCAAAGATTGTGCTTAAGCCCCATTAGCTAGTTAGATTTTCACCCTTTATCATTTAATGTGTGGGATTTAGAGATTATTTTCTTTTTCTTTTTCTTTTTTTTTTTTTTTTTTTGACAGATCACAAGTGGGCAGAGAGGCAGGCAGAGAGAGACAGGAGGAGGAGGCAGGCTCCCTGCTGAGCAGAGAGCCCGATGTGGGATTCGATCCCAGGACCCTGAGATCATGACCTGAGCCGAAGGCAGAGGCTTTAACCACTGAGCCACCCAGGCGCCCTAGAGATTATTTTCTAAGTAGATCTGAGTTTCTCTCTCCAGTTGTTCCTGATGCACACAGTCTTTCAGACCATCATGTATGAGTATGATTTTATTTTCAAACTGGTAGCCCTTTGAACCTTATTGGCTGTGGATTTGTGTGTGGCTTTGGGAATGCTTTTAAGTCTGCCCCGAGTCCCACTTGGATTTTTTCCCAGTTGGGTGCAACCTAGTTGTACGTGTACATAGCCTTCTGGAATCCCCAGGGATGAATGTGAACCTAGGAGAGCCCTTATTTGTTGTCTTCTTCTCATTGTCTCTGTTAATCGTCAGGTTGGTTTTGCTTGTTTCTACTGGAAACACTCATACGTGTATGCTTCTTCTAGTATCTTGGAGCTACCAGTCCTGTCTTAGTTGCTTGCCAACACCTAATTCCTGTTTCAAATAAAGTTTGTCACCTCAGGCAGAGCTGTTGAGGTCTTTGCTCACTCCTTGCACCTTTCTGAGAACCTCTGGAACTGGGGATAGAGAAACACTCTGCTTCTCCTGAAGAGACACATGTACTTCAGCAGGGTGCTGGGAGGAGGGAAGGGTATACTATTTGAACCCTTGGTTTTCTCAGATCATATGTTCTACCATTGGGACTTCCATTCTTTTAGCAAGCTGTGGTAGGAATGCTATGGCCTCAGGATTCTTGGCCATTTGTTAGGATGGAATTCTACGAGTGAGAGCTAATAGCACTAAGTAGGTTGAGAGTCACTAGAGATTGGTTCTCCAAGGGTAAAAGTATAGCGTTAGGCTAAGAGCTGGGGGAGAGGGAGCCTTTTTAAACCGCATCCATTCAGAGGGTAATTTCCATCACACGAAGCTGTATGTGTGGTGGGGTGTGATAGGAGCAGATTATAACTCAAGTTCTACAGACTCTCACTGTTCTTACTGAGATTTAGTAGATTCTTTGAATAAAATTTCTACTGTTTGATGCATGTTTTTAGGATAATTTTTAGAGACTTTTTTTTTTTTTTTTCAATCCGTGAAGTGGTTAATTCACTGGGGAGAGGATCCATGATGGAGCTCTTCACTCTGCCATTCCAGAAGTCTAGAAGTCCTACTTCCCCTTTCTTTTTAATATCATTATAATTTTTAGTTTTATAGAATGGCCAAATGGTGGTGTCTTTTCACTGCTTTGGAAGTTACTGAGAGATCCTTTAAAGACCATTGCATATTTTCCCTAAAGTTTGTTATATAAAATGTTATTGTTTTTGTTACTGTGCTCTGCCTTTTCTTTTTTTAATATTCTTGATCATATGTGGGTTAAAAAATGTATGTTACATTCTTCCATTATAATTGTTTGGTACTTTCTTTGTGTAATTTGAATGGGTAAGGATGCTCTTATTCAGTGTATCTGGGTTGGTTTTGTTGTAACTTGGGATTTTGCTTGTTAGAGGTATAAAATAATTTTTGTAATTTAGTTCACTCTGAGTCCTTGTTTTTCAGCAAAGGAGTTCAAATTAATTTACCTGACTTGATACAAGGCTTTTTTTGAGAACTGTGTTCTTGTAAATATTGTTGAGTGGTATTTTGGCACCACAGTGCATAGTGGAGGGAACCTCTCTAGGTTTAAAAATACATGTGGTCCTATTGAAGTTGGCTGGGTTATACCTCATTAGTGTGCAGAAAGAAGTTGGTTTCTTTTTAGAAGTGTATCACCTGATTTTATATAGACCTTAATTTTTGTAAACTCAACTTCTAGTCAGCTGATAATTTTATCATCTATTTTTACCTGGGAAAAGGACCAGATGTCAGTCAAAGTTTCTGGGAGTGTTCATTGGCCAATTCCTCCAGAGACATCTCTGACCTCCTTAGCTAAAGTGTCTTTCTCCCCCTGCCCCCGCAAATGTCTTTCTCTAAGGTTCAGTATGTCAGGTTGGCAGGCTGAATGACAGCACATGTGGGATTCTTGTGAACAGTTGAAATGGCCTAAATTTTGTTGGGTCACTTAGGACCATCCTTAATCTCTTAGGTCCCAACTCCCTCTGTTAACCTCCCTTAGGTATGCTTTCTTCCATCAGAAACGAAAGACAAACCTCTTTTCACACTCTTGTTACAGAAATCATTTGAATATTGGTGAGGAAGTTTTAAGACCAAGGTGTTGTAGGCAGTGTCCTGGCCCCTGACCTCAGTGCCTTCTTTCGTGTAGGGTGTTTGAGCCTAAGGAAGACTGAGCCTTTGTGAGACCCTACTGGGTCTCTCTCCATGTCCTTGTTTATGTTTTCATATTTGTAAAACTTAGATTACTGTCAGAAAAAATGAATTCATATTTTGAAGTAAAGCAGGTTAGATAGTAAACCCAATCTTGACTTCTGAAGATAATTGTAAAATTCATATCTATAAAGCACTTTAAGGTTTTTGCTTGATTTTGTTTATTTTCTCTATACTAAGACTTGCTACATTTGTGATGAACAAGGAAGAGAAAGCAAAGCAGCCACTGGTGCTTGCATGACCTGTAATAAACATGGATGTCGACAGGCTTTCCATGTGACTTGGTAAGTATGTTTCTGTCATTGTGCAGAACTGAAATTCTTGTACTTTGTACAAGAGAATACCTTGTAAGTTAAAGGTTTAGGTATCCAGATATTTACAGTAAATTCTGTTGGGATGGTTTCTATGTTTAGATATAATAAAGATTTATTTATAATAAAGATGATTCTAGTAATTGAATTTACCAGAGTTAATTTTGAATACATGGACTCTGGTTCTCATGTTTTATTTAGTTTCATTTTATTTTAAAGTATTGGTGTTGGTTACCTACCCTTTGATTTATTGTTAGGACTAAAAGAGCTGATATAGGTAAACTTACTGTAATGCCTGAAATATTAATATTAAAGATTTAGTGAATGACTGTGTTTCTTCATTTTTTGTTTAAGAGGGGAAAAAGCAGTTACCATCATATTCACAGTATATTAGTGGCTACTTCCTAAAAAGTTACTTAGATACTTTTCTTGGCATAAAATTTCGAGAGCAAAGATTATCCTAAAATAAAATATTCAGCGTAATAGGCAGCAGTTCAAAATTAGAGTCTGGGAATAATCCATGTATTTGTTAACTTTTAAGAAATAGTCTATATCTAGCAGCCAGTATAGGCACTTGCTTTATTTACTGAGCTTTTAGTATATGGATTTAAGAAGTCCATTTTAGATTACTTTTGGGGAGCGGAAAAGAGTTTTGGTTTCATAAATTCTGTTAATAATGAACTTAGTTTTTAAAGATCTTGAAAGTTCTTTTTTGGGTAGAGATACATACTAATACTATTGTAATTTTGAAATGTTAAATAACATTGGCAGTTGACACTGATGACAAATTGACAAGATGATGGTCATAAACTTTAGTGCTTTGTGCTTTTTTTTTTAAATGACCATCATAACTTTAGGTTTTGATTCACTGTCTTCCATTGTTTTTGACTAGAAAACACAGGTTATGTTTTTCTTGTCTGCTGTATGGTTCTATGACTGGAAGCATTTTCCTTATAACAGAATGTGATCTGCATCTCTGGGCTTATCCCATCACAAGTCATTTCAGCCCTTTGGAGTCCTGGCCTTACTGTTTGTACCTATGATACAGATGGAAAAAGCAAAATGAAGTGTTAATTATGGGGTTGGGGGGTATCTTAAAGCAATTTAATGTCTGTTTGTTGACGTAAAACTTGTATAAGTCTTGATCCTTGTTAGAGATGGATGGATAAAAAGTTTATTATAAACTACAAATGTAACTGTAGAAAATATCAATCAAAGGTTGAGGTGAAATATACTTGGTCACAGTGAGAATAAAGCTTTTCATTTTCTCCTTTTCTCTTAGGAGATGTGTAAGGTTTAATTACAAATCTTACATGCTTGGAGAGGATTTTAATTTTATATATACTGTAGATTGAAGTTTAGTATGTGCTTTGTTTGTATTTTATGTATTTTTTTGGTTTTTATTTTCAGTGCTCAGTTTGCAGGACTACTTTGTGAAGAAGAAGGGAATGGTGCAGATAATGTCCAATACTGTGGCTACTGTAAATACCATTTTAGTAAGCTGGTAAGAATTTATCTTGAATTTAAAATGGTAACACATAGTTTTACAATAGTTTTGACTCTGTTTTATAAAAAAAGTGTAATAGCTATTCCCTTTCTCTTGATTTCTGCATGGGGTTGGCATGTTCTTTGCTGGAAATTAAAAGATTGAGTAATTTTTAAAGATTTTGCTTTGTTTAGGTGCATTTATAAAGGTGAATATTGTAAAATAATTTCTGTTAATAGTAAATGTTAGGATACATTTAGTAGAAGCAGCACATGTAAAGGACTCTATAATCTAACACTGTTTTCATTTAATTTCATTTTTTGATATTTGATTATATATTTTGTGATTTTTCTACCACTTGTTTCCCATTTTTTGCTAATTATTTCTTTACTTTCATTTTTATTTACTAGGAGAGAGTAAAACTAAAAGCTGTTTTGTAACTTCTTAGTTGACTATCTTGAGAAAAATGTTTTTAAATACAACTTTGGGAATATTTCAGATTTTGCCAGTCTTTACTGTTACATAATTGCATGGATGATTGAGTTGGTAAAATTTGATTAGCTGTTACATATATTGTGTCCATGTTCCTTTGAAGGATCAATATTTAATGTCCTAAGTGTCTATTTTTTTAGTTTTTAATGATAACAATTAGATGTGTACACTGAAAGTTTAAGTGTTCTTTGTTTTTCTTTAGTGTTTTGGTTTCTTTCCCCCCTTATTACCTTTCCCTTGTGAGTGGGGCTATTTTTTCTTCCTTTCTTTTAAAGAAACAGTATCATTAGGAGCCCCTTTCTCATGAAATCAGCTCATGACTATTCTGGTTCATATATATTAAAATACTTAAGATTATCTAAATATATTGTTTGATATTGAAGACTTTGATTCATTTTAAGGGCTGACAAAGAATACTGAAGTGTTCTAAGAGAAATTTTGAGAAAGTAAAATTGAAAATTTTGCTTCCTAGATGTGAAAAGCATATCGGAATGTTAATTTTCTAAATGGAAGATGATATAGAAAAAATCTAGAAATAATGAAGATGGATTTTGAGTTTGTGCAAATAGGATTTTCTCACTGCTAGTTAGAGACATGTTGGTATCCCATTTGCTAGAGAGGAAGAGTCTTTAATAATTTAGTAAGATTGTATAACTTCTACATTTGCATGGACTTTGAATACCTTTCATAGTCATTTCTATTTAATTTAAACTGGTTATGGTACCACTAAGTTTTAAACACTTCAGATAACTTTCACTGGCATACTTTATTATGAAATTATATAAGTATTTTAAATAGAGTGTGCAATACTTTCAGTAATGCTTTGAAAAGTGCATGGGTCTAATGCTGATATTTCCTTTAATTTTTTTCTTATTGAACTGCAGAGAAGTTTTTAGCAAACTGTGCCTTAATACTGAAAATATGAGATTAAAAGGCTGCTTGCTTTTCCTAGTATGGCAAAAAATAACTCTTCAAATAATTTTCTTTTCTTCTAGTCTTGGCGTCCTTCCTCAGTATGGCATTCTCTGTTTTGGTTGAAACTCCTTTTCTTTTTTAAAGAAGACATTGAAAATTATAGTTGATTTCTTTAAGAGGTGGTTTTGTGATAAAGTGACATGGCTATTGCTTATTTGAAATTATAGTCTGTTTTCAGATATTTTAATAAATGTACAAAAATATGGCATTCATGTTAAATTTAGGTTTAGATTTTCTTTTATAATGAATGTAATATACGGTACATATGGATGATTTCTAAACTGGATTATATAGTTCAAAATAGTGAGAATTTTTTTTTTAACTTCAGTAGACATTTTTAAATACTACACACTTGAATAGGTTAAGCCTAACAAAAAGATTATTTAAAATTTTTTATATACATATACATGTATGTATATATATTTTCTTTTTTAGAAAAAGAGCAAACGGGGATCTAATAGGTCATATGATCAAAGTTTAAGTGATTCTTCCTCTCACTCTCAGGATAAACATCATGAGAAAGAGAAAAAAGTAAGTGGATTTGTTGTTGCTATATATGTAGCACATCTACTTAATAGATTTTTTTTCCCTTTTTTAGATAAAATTAAGTTCTTGATAGCTGGATGGAGATGTTGAAATACTGAAAATTTTTGACTAATTTGAGAGTATAAAGTAAAAAAATAGGTTTAAAATAATGCCATATTTGTGAATATGTTTGTATGGCAGAACCTGTTTCCACTGAAAATTTGGAATAGAAATTGAAAGCATGAGAGAGATTTCTTGCATGTGTTGCTGTGGTTATCTTATGAAATCCTCAGGTGACTTCAGCAATAATAATTTGTGTCTATATATTATTAACTGATTATTTCACATGTAAGTAAAAATCTCATCTGCTTTTTCACTTTATAATGGAACAGTTTTGAAATTCTGTATATTCTTGACTGTTTTCCCCTGCAGTGTTGGTAATAATAATGGTTTGGTTTTTTGGTTTTTTTAATGGCCAAATGTCATACATTTGTTTGAGAATATTTTGTCTTTTAATAAAGCACTAAAAGCTTGCCTGATACTAATCTGTCTTCTTCTGACTTACCTGTTTTCTGCTTACATTTTTATTTATTTTAAGGATATGAGTACTTTTTAGTGAACTAATAATGAGTATTGTAATATCATTCATAAGACATAATTGTCAGCATAGGAAAAGGATACTACTATGAATTGTTTTTAACAAAGTGAGCATAAAAAAAGACCTCTTCAATTAGAAAATAACATTACTCTTATTAAACAGTAGGTATAAAATCGTTTGGAATATTTTCATGTTTGTAAATAGTTAGGATTTGGGAATAGATTTGGTTTGAATTTCTGTGCCTTTTTTCAAAGTAAACATTTTAGAAGCTTAAATTTTTAATTTTGAAATGAAATTTCCATTTGTGAGCGAAATTCTAATTATATTTTTATAGTCACCTTTAGAGCATTTGTTAGGTTTATATGTATGTTTTGTAAGTTGTAGGCAGCAAGTATATGTGTTCATCCTCTTTAATGAGGCGGATTTGTGATAGTGACGATTATAGGGTTCTGTCTTGCTGTCTGTTGTTGTTTAGATTGCTGAAGGGGAAATGGCAGATTGGGTTTAATTAGCAGTTTTACTAAGAAGCACCGTGAGATTTTATGTAACCCTTTGAATCCACAAACGAGGGATACAGGTAGGACTCATACATTGTGAGGAGAAAGTCTTACTGATGATAATTCTTCTCTTCAGTCATTTTGAGGGTATGATCTTGTTTAAAGAAGTGTTCATGGTACGATCGTATTTATCTTAATATATCCCGTCATGATATTTTTAATAGTTACTAAATATGTGTTAATATATAAATATATTAAAATATACTACAATTATTAAATGTAGTATGGTGTTTAATAAATACAGTGCTATTATATTTATTTATTTTTTTCTTGAGGAATGAGTTTTTCACTTTAGTCTTATTTGCAGTTGTTGAATACTAGATAAAAGCATTGCGTTTAGTCAAACCTGTTTAGCTATAAATTTTAGAAGTTGGTATTTTCATTAGTATATAAATACTATTTGCATTTTACCTTTGGCATATATAAGTTTAGTATAATTGATTTTGTTGTCAAACTTAAAATCCATTTGTACATTTTATTTTGTAACAGTTTTTCTGATCATTTATAAACATTAGTATAGAGGTAAACATTAGTATAAATTTATTGTTATTAGACTTGTTTGATTGCCTTGGGAATGTTTGGGAAGGAACTTTTTTATTATGGTATGATGTTAAGTAAGTGATAATATATCTGAAAAAATTGGGTTTGATAGACTGTCTTACTCCCCATCCCTTTTTACTTCTTTTAAGATTTTAGCATCTGGTAGGTTTATCTCAGATATGCTTATTACATTATAAAATGTTACATCGACGATAACACTCATAATCCATTCATGTTTTAGTATTTTAAAATACTGTATATTACGAGCTAAATTTTAGTGGTATTGTTCATAAAATATGTTGAAGTCACTCTCCCTCTGAATTTTTTTATCTCCTTCATACTGGCACATATTTTAAAACATTTTAAAGTAATCTTGTGTTATATGTAAGTGGTGATAAAGAATATTTCATACTAAATATTGTGCTCTCCAAACCTCTTATTTTAAAATGAAATCAATGATTATAAGTTAACTTTTTATGTAACTATGAGAAAATTTAAAAATACATAGTTTTTGCTTTTCAGAGAATTTCTGTGTGACCCAAGATATATTAATACTGGTTAAATACTACCTGTGAAATCCCAGCAAGGAGAGTGGAAGTTTTTTTTTTTTCTTTTTAAAAGATTTATTTATTTATTTGAGAGAGAGAGAGAAAGAGAGAGAGATCACAAATAGGCAGAGAGGCAGGCAGAGAAAGAGGGGGAAGCAGGCTCCCTGCTGAGCAGAGAGCCCGATGCTGATGCCAGGCTCAGTCCCAGGACCCTGAAATCATGACCTGAACCAAAGGCAGATGCTAAGCCCACTGAGCCACCCAGGTTCCCCAAGAGTGGAAGATTTCAATAGTGAGATACGACTCTGAATAAAGGGACAGTTTCCCAAAAAAGTACATGTTTGAAATGAGTTGAAGCTATGTAGAGGAGGGGTTTAATTCATTCATTAAATAGTTTGTATCATCAGGTATTGTTTAAGAAGAATATCTTCTAGGGCACCTGGGTGGCTCAGTGGGTTAAGCCCCTGCCTTCAGCTCAGGTCATGATCTCAGGGTCCTGGGAATGAGCCCGGCATCTGGCTCTGTGCTCAACAGGGAGCCTGCTTCTCCCCCCTCTCTCTGCCTGCCTCTCTGCCTACTTGTGATCTCTCTATCTTTGTCAAGTAAATAAATAAAAATCTTTTTTTTTTTTAAAGAATATCTTCTAAGACGATTAATGTGCCTTGTAAAATAGAATTTTCTTTTAAGCCTTATATTTTTGTATTACAGAAGCATTGCCACAGAGTGAGATGTAGACCAGGGTTAGGAAATGCAGAGGTGTATCAGACATGTGTATAAGGTTGTGTTGGGATATTCCCAGCTTTAGAAAGGATTTTTTTCTGAAGGCTAATTTGTAGGTCTTTATTTAGAAATCAGTGGTTATTTATTACATTGAGATAATCTTGTACCAGTTCAGTTGATTCTCAGACACATCCTTTCCCCACTCATTAATGTTAACTAATCCATGATGTATTAAAAGTATAGCACTATATTTCTAATACTTTATAGCAAAGTCGCCGTTAGTGACAGTATTATGTGGAAATGCATTCATTTCCAAGTAGGTTTGCCAGAAAACTGTCCCCTACTATAGCTAGAGGGATTTATCTCCTGATGTGTTCACCATCCCCCTTACTTACTTTTGATTTTCTTCTGTTATTATTAACTGGCAATGGATAAAAAAGCTGTTGTCAACGTAAAAACTGTTAGCCTGTGTTGGGTGGGTGTTTGTGGGAGGTAGGTTTTTCACTTAGTGTTTTCTGAACCTCAGGGATTGACTGGACTTCCTTTCCTTTAGGATTACTCATCTCTTTGGAGAGAACTGGGCTGGGGTGTCTGGGTGGCATCTGCCTTCAACTCAGGTCATGATCCCAGGGTCCTGGGATGGAGTCCTGCATCAGGCTCCTTTCTTAGTGAGGAGCCCGCTTCCTCTCTTTCTCTGTCTGCTGCTCCCCCTGCTTGTCCTCTCTCTGTCAAATAAGAAAATAAAATCTTAAAAAAAAAAGAACTAAAAAAAGGGCTACTCTTTGTGGCCCTCAGAGGAATAAAACTCTCATTTCAGAGTTGTCATTACTTCTTTATGTATCTTTTAAAAACTTTTCAGCATTGAGAGTTACCTGTCATCTCCTTCCCTTTTTTGTGTGCTTTCTCCTTTTGGAAATCTTCCACTCAGGTTAAGCTTTAAGCTTCACTACATGTGCAAAGAATTAAGAGAGTGCAGGGCTTTCAGTTTAGAATGCCTGGGGTGTGTGTTTGGTGTGGGGCTAAAGAGTGAGAGGAGACTACTTCGTTAAGAGGGAGCCAGTTCCTGGGGAATTTTATAAGTCATGCCAGTTTGATTCTTCATTCTGAGGTATTGGGCAGCCAGCCAGAAAGAGTAAAAATTTTTTTATCTTTGATAATTTGCAATAATTTTAGACTTGAGAGAAGTAGAAAAATACTACACATTATTTCTCTATACCACTCACCCAAATTTTCAAAATGTTGACATTTTAAGCTTGTCCTCTTTCCCCTTCCCTCTTTGCTGTCCCGCTTTTTTACTCTCTATATAATCTTGTTCTGAATTATTACAGAAATTAGCCCGAGTGTACTGTTTTAATGTGTAGTTTTAGTAAAAAATGGAATTTCCTACTTGATTATAGTACAGTGATCAAAATTAGTAAATTAACATTTTTCACAAGGCTGTTAGGTAATCTGCAGGTCCTGTTCAAATTTCACCCACTAATATCCTCGGTACTGAAGAGGGAAACTTCTTTCTGGTCCAGAATTCAGTCCAGGATCACTGCATTTAGTTTTCATGTCTCTTCAGTTTTCAGTCTATTCATTGTGGAATATTTCCTTATTCTTTGTCTTTCATGACCTTGATGTCTCTGAAGCCTTGTTTTAGGTTCTTGGAGGCATTGGCTTGACTTTTTTTTTTAAGTTACTTATTTACTTGACAGAGCATACGCACCTGTGTGGGTGGGGGCAGGAGCAGAGGGAAAGGATCTCAAGCTGATTCTCCCTGAGTGTGGAACCCAACGTGGAGCTGGATCCTAGGACCCTGAGATCATGACCTGAGCCAAAGTCAAGAGTCAGATGCTCAACTGCCTGAGCCACCCAGATACCCCTGCCTTCATCTTAACAATGGATTTTACAGTCCCACCCTTGTTTTCACTTTTCATGGAATGGTTTTCTGAGTGGCCTAGGTTTTGTCTTTGTCTGGAAACCATCCCTTTTATACTATTTGCTTTTTATAGATTAATTTATTTATTTATAGGTTAATTTATAGATTAATTAATTAATTTTCAGAACCAGCAAGTAGCCTTTCCTAATTTAGTTTATACTCCTGTACTTTTTTATAGTAAAAAATTAGATTACACTTTCAACATACTACCTAAAAATTTACCTTAGTTAAATCATCCAATTCATTAAATACACTTTCTGTTTTCTGTGTTACCATAGGCAACCATGTTGCTTGACTTCCAGCTTCTATATAACAGGGACTCCTTTTCCTCCAATTTTCAATTAAATTTCTCTCACTTTCTTTTATGCTCTGGATAGCAGCCTCCTTGGAAGGCCATAAGTTTTCTATTAACATCTCTTTAGTATTCATCAGGTTTTTTACTCAATCTCCTGAAAGTCCTTATAGCTTTTGTCCATTGCTTCATTCCATGCAACTTTCACAGTTTAGGTTTTTTTTGTTATGGTAGTGTTCCATTCCTTGTAACAAAGAATCAGTGCTGCAGATTTCCCTAAAATTTAGTGGCTTAATTATAAAAACATTTATTGTCTCAGTTTCTGTGAGTCTGGAATTTGGACTTAGGTTATTTCTAGCTCAGCTTCTCTCATTGGATTATAGTCAGAATTGTGGCAGGAATACAGTCATTTGAAGGCTTGATTCAAGCTGGAGGATGTGCTTCTGGGATGGCTTAGTCATGTGGCTAGCATGTTTTTGCTGGCGGAGCAAGAACCTCATTTTCTGGCTGCATGGATGTTTCATGGGGCTACCTAAGCCTCCTTAGGACATGGTACCTAGCTTTCCCCAGGGTGAGTGATCTAAGATAGCAAGGTGGAAACTGCAGCTTTTTTTGTGATTTAGCCCCGATGTTACACATAATTTTTTTCTCCTTGTTGAATGCCTATTTTTAAAAACATTTTTTAAAAAAGATTTTTATTATTTGACAGAGAGATCACAAGTAGGCAGAGAGGCAGGCAGAGAGAGAGGGGGAAGCAGACTCCCCGCCAAGTAGAGAACCCAATGCAGGGCTTGATCCCAGGACCCGGAGACCATGACCCGAGCTGAAAGCAGAGGCTTAACCTTCTGAGCCACCCAGGTGCCCCTAAAAACATTTTTTTGGTGGTAAAACATACAGAATATCATTTGCCATTTTAAGCACTTTTAAGACACTCATTTTTGCAGTATTCTGTTGGTTACACAGAGCAACCTGTTCAGTGTCATTGGATACTTCCTAGGATACTTCATGGGTAACTCTTGGAGGCTGGCTACTACACCCTTAGAATTGAGTAGATACCCTGTTTTCCATTAAATTTTCATCCAGCATCCATTGATGATTCTATCTGAAATAGTGTTTGACAAAAGGTGATTTTCCATAATTCATTCTATAGCCATTAATTGGCACTCTGTAAATTAGAGCTTCTCTCCCTTTCTCACTTTCTTCATCAGTAATGGGGAAGGGAAGATTCTACAGAGGAAATCAGAAGTAGCCCATAGATAAAGGAGGAAAGCTAGAAGAGACCATACCAGGAGAAGTGAGTATTGGACCTGGAGAAGTGATTTTGGAATCCAGGAGAAGTGAGTATTTCAAGAAAGTTAGTGCTCAGCAGTTAGATTGCATATGAAAGATAACTAATGTAAGACACAATATATGTTCTTTGGATTCAGTTCTAAAGAAGTTGTTGAGAAGGAGTCTCAGTGTAATGGTCAGAGGAGAAACCAATTGATGTCGGTAAATGAATAAAGTAGGTATGAGGAAATGTAGATCACGAGAGAATATTTAATCCTTTTAAGAAATCTTGAATGTCAAGAAGGGAGAAATAGGGCAATAACTGGAGGAATATATGATACTAAGATGTAGTAGTGGACAGTAAGAAGAATACTGTGTCCTTTCCTATTGCAGGAGGAAGAAAGAGAGAGGCATTTAGGTGAATAACTTGTTCATCTGGATAATGAAGCAGAGAAGATAGGTATGGATAGAATCCTATGGGAGATATTGCGAGGTAGAGTGGACATAGGATAAGGAAAAGGAAACAAGTCCATTGTTTTCACAAGTGTTTAAAGTAGTGGGTCATGAGATCCAAGGTTCGATAATGGGTGTCAGTGAAACTGGGGAACAGGGTCACATAGATTTGGACAAAATGTTGGAGCAGGGGCCTGGAAGACTGAGTGATGTCCAAGAACAAGTCCAAGAACAAGTGTGTGAATCAGTCGCAAGGTGTGGAGAAAGTGTAGATCGTAGTAGTTCAGGATTTTACTGGACTGTTCTGACATCAGCTGTGGCAAGACAAATCTTATGGGTCTGTCACATTTGTATACATCTTGTGAATAGAGGCTTTGTTCCAGATTATCTTTTCAAAGTTGTTTATGTAATGAACAGCCTTGGGAAATGGACACAACATCGTAAAGAGCAGATGGCAGATTTGCTTACAGCCATGGAAAATACAAAGATTGTATCTTTTTCTGGGATAATTGACAGCAGGCCTGCTTAGTCAGAATTAGGTTCCCTAAGCCCACAGTTCCTCTCCTGTAACGCAACCCACTATGTGTGTAAGCGTCATTTGGCCCTTTCAAGTCATCCCGTCAGAATTAGGGTTTAGGGAAGCCCATGGAATTGGGGAGCCAGAAACCTGGCATTCTGGCTACTGCTATTGCTGTGAGTGACAAAGCCCTTTGTGTACAACGCAAGAGTCTCGTGTCATCTTTAAGCATCCATGAAACTGGCAGGCTAACTTGTTAGATTGCAACTATGATATTAGACCCTTCCTGATTTTTGGCACAAGATATTATTATAGGCATATTGAAGAAGAGAGAATTGAAGTGAAAACTGTTGGAATTGAGGATGTTTGGTGATTGCGAGATATGTCCACTTATGATTAGCCTTTTTTTGGTAACACATCCACTCTTGTGGTCAGGGCTGTTGGGATACTATGGTTGAAGGTCTTCCCAAGATCACATGGAGTAGGGAAGAATTAACCTAAAGAAAAATAATGGGCTGACAAAAACAAGAGATATTTATTAGTACATGACAGAACCTGGATTCAAGACCAAGTATGCCTGATTCCAAAGTCCATTTTCAGATACCTTTTTGACTTACTTGGAGGTTTAATAACTGCATTTCTTTAAAAGTTAGATAAATCAGATATATTACAAAATTTAACTTTTGTATTATACATATGGTGAAGTTTTTGCATGTTTTAAAAAGAATACTAATGCAAAGAATCTCTTAATGAATCTTTTTTTCCTTTTTCTCATGAATCTTATACATTGTTCCAAGATGTTCTATTTAGACTGGTGAATGTTTGGGGGTGCCTGTCTGGCTCAGTCAGTAGAGCATGTAACTCTCGGAGTCATGAGTTCGAGCCCAATATTGGGCACAGAGCCTACTTAAAGATAAAATAATAAAAAAATATATTAGACTGGTGAATATTTGGAAGAAGAGATTTTTGAAAAGCTTGTAATTTAGAAGAGATAGATACCTTGTCAAAGAGGATGCAAAGTGAGTTACAAGTTGGTGTGGATAACTTTCTTGAAATTTTTCTTTTTTTTTTTTAACACTTCATTGTCTTTTTTTTCTTTTCTTTTTTTCTTCATTTTTGTTTTTTTATTTGTCGGAGAGAGAGGAGAGAGAGCATATAAGCGGGGGAGCGGCAGGCAGAGGGAGATGCCAGCTCCCCGATGAGCAAGGAGCCCTATGTGGGACTCAATCCCAGGACCATGGGTCATGACTTGAGCCAAAGACAGTTAAGCCACCCAGGCATTCCTGAAATTTTTCTTGAATTCAGATATTGAAGACAAACATTAATACGGTGTGCATCAATTAAATGGCATGTCCATGAAATGGGATTTAATGAGTAATTGAATTGGCTGATGGCTAAGTTCTTTAGTCTATAGACAAGTTATCATTTTTTGTAGGGTTAAGATTGCACAAAATATAAAGACTCAAATGTTTAAATGCATTTAGGTGTTTAGTTATATTGCAGATATCTAAAACCATAGCATTATGGAGATTAAATGACTATAACAAATTGTTTTATAATAATAATACAAATATTTGTTAATATATTATCTATATTAAACTAGTTCAATTTCCTTTTTCATAAATGAAGAAATAAGGACATGAATGTTAGTTGAATTTTACCAAATTCAGTTTGAATTTTTTGTGTTTATGAAGGCAGCTACTAAATTCAAGATGCCATGCTCATTTCCTAGGAGAACAAATTAAAAATCTAGAGAATCACGTTGACATTAAACAATTTGTCCAAAGTTACATATTTAGGAACATAACAGTGAGAAAACCCATTTGCATTTTTAAACTTTTGTGCTCTCTTCATTTGACTTTCATGTATTTCAGAAGTATTTCATAGCTACAGGCAGTGAGAGTGGAAAATAAGACAGGTGGAAGTTTCTGAAAAGTTGTTTATTGTGTTTCATCTGATTTGATTTGGGGCTGATGTATATAGACCGTTAAGAACAAAGAAGGGAGGGATGCCTGGGTGGCCCAGTCAGTTAAGCAACCTCCTTTGGCTCAGGTCATGATCCCGGGATTGAGTCCCGCATCAGGCTCCTTGCTCAGCGGGGAGACTGCTTTTCCCTCTGGCTGCTGCTCTCCCTGCTTGTGTGCTCTCTCTCTCTCTCTGACAAATAAATAAATAAAATCTTAAAAAAAAAACACAAAGATTGTGGAGCATAACAAATAGCATGGAGGACAAGGGGAGATGGAGAGGAGAAGGGAGTTGAGGGAAATTGGAAGGGGAGGTGAACCATGAGAGACTATGGACTCTGAAAAATGATCTGAGAATTTTGAAGGGGTGGGGGGTGGGAGGTTGGGGGCACCAGGTGGTGGGTATTGTAGAGGGCACGGATTGCATGGAGCACTGGGTGTGGTGCAAAAATAATGAATACTGTTATGCTGAAAAAATAAAAAATTAAAAAAAAAAACACAAAGAGGATGCTGAGTAAACTATGACATAGGATCATTATAATATACATGTCTATTTTTTTAAAAAGATTTTATTTATTTATTTGACAGAGATCACAAGTAGATGGAGAGGCAGGCAGAGAAAGAGAGAGAGAGAGGGAAGCAGGCTCCCTGCTGAGCAGAGAGCCCGATGCGGGACTCGATCCCAGGACCATGAGATCATGACCTGAGCCGAAGGCAGCGGCCTAACCCACTGAGCCACCCAGTCGCCCCTACATGTCCATTTTAGAGGTTTAAATAAGTTACTTAGAATCTATTACATATGGCATGTCAGAGAGCTTAAAGTTCATATTCTTTTCCCTAATAAGTATTAGAATATATTTTAAGATTTATATATATGTGGTTATTTATCACTTTTTAGCTACTTACAGTACCTAATATTTAGACATGATGAAATGTCCAGTAATAGATGAGAAGTTATGACATATCTGGAATGGGATATGTTGTGCCTCCGTTTTCTCATTGCATCCAGGTGATATTAGTATTTAATGTCATAGGGTTGTAAAAATTAAAGTGAGTTAATAACATGTAAAGTGCCTTTGCACTTCTTAAAGTGCTAATTGAAAATCTTGTTGTCCAGATAGAAAACTTAATGATATGTAAAGTATTAATATTATTACATTCAAAATCATGACTTAAAAGACGAATGATGGGTGAAGCAGTTTTTAATATAAATGAAAGATATGGTATACAAAAGTGTGCACTTTAAGTTTTTTTTAAATTAGAAAAATTAATTCTGCTTAAGAATCTTATTTATAAAAGGCTGGAAGAAAATTCAGCAAAGTGTTACCAATTATGGCTATACCGTTTTCTTTTTTTTTAAACTCTATTTTCTTTCTTTTTTTTTTTTTTTTAAGATTTTATTTATTTGACAGAGATCACAAGTAAGCACAGAGGCAGAGAGAGAGAGAGGTAGGGAAAGCAGGCTCCCTGCTGAGCAGAGAGCCCGATGCAGGGCTCAATCCCAGGACCCTGGGATCATGACCTGAGCTGAAGGCAGAGGCTTTAACCCACTGAGCCACACAGGCACCCCTTTAACTGTATTTTCTAAATATTTTGTAGAGTTTGTTTTTTAAATAGTTTATATACTATTTTATTTTTACTTTTCTATTATAAAAGATTTTAAGGCACACCTGAGTGGCTCAGTTGGTTTGAGCCAAGAATTGGTGTCCAGTTCTTGATTTTGGCTTAGGTCATGATCCCCAGGTTGTGGAATGAAGCACCATGTTGGGCTCCATGGTAGGTATGGAGCCTGCTTGAGATTATCTCTGTCCCTCTCCCTTTGCCCCTCCCCCTGCTCAAGTGCACACATGTGTGTGTTCTCTCTCTCAAATAAAAATAAATCTTTAAAAAAATAAAAGATTTTAATATTACAGGAAAATTTTATGAGTAGTACAATGGACAAGTATGTAAGTTTGACCTAGATTCAGCAGTTGTTGACATTTTACCACATTTGATTTTATCTTCATCTTTATACATCTATATAAAATACAGAGACATTTAAAAAAAATCTATCATCCATTTGAGAATTAATTGCTCACTTTGTGAGACTTCATCTCTAAATAGGGACATCTCCTAAGGACATTCTTCTATATTGCTATAATGTAACTATCTTACTTATGGAATATATTATTAATACAACACGAAAGAATGTACTTTATTAACCATTAGTTATTAATATTATTAGTTATAATTAATACATTGAATATATTTAATATGTTGATAAATAATATATTAATACAATATAAAATAGGTAACATTGCATTAATATAACATTAATATAAATATTTTACTTAGGAACTATATACATAATTACTTAGGAAATACAAATACTCTCTAATAGTCCATATCCAAATATCTCCTTTTGTCCCAATCATGTCCTTTAATTAATTAAATTGACCCAAGATTCAGCAAAGTATCAAATGTTGCATTTAGATAACTAAATGTATGATTAGTAATAATGTTAATTAATTTTGTCCATTTTACTACTCATACATTAATAATTAATCTCCTGTCATCTAAAACAGCCTCCAGATGGGGCGCCTGGGTGGCTCAGTGGGTTAAGCCTCTGTCTTCGGCTCGGGTCATGATCTCGGTCGGGGTCCTGGGATCAAGCCCCGCATCGGGTTCTCTGCTCGGTGGAGAGCCTGCTTCCCCCCATCTCTCTGCCTGCCTCTCTGCCTACTTGTGATCTCTGTCTGTCAAATAAATGAATAAAATCTTTGGAAAAAAAAAAAAAGATAGTTAAAAAAAACAAAAAACAGCCTCCAGGATTTTCTACTTTTCATGACATTGATATTTTTGAAGAGTCCAGGCCAGTTGTTTTATAGAATGTCTCTCTATTATTTATTTAAACCTCCTAATTCAGATCTATGTTAAACATTTTTGATAGAATTACCATGTAAGTAGTATATTGTGAGGGGTGGAGAAAGTGGTATATTGTTCACAGAGAATCATATCCTTTTAAAAAAAAAAAGAATAAGGATCAGGGACACCTGAGTGGTTCAGTTGGTTAAGCGTCTGCCTTCAGCTCAGGTCATAATCCTAGGGTCCTGAGATCGAGTCCCGCATCAGGCTCCTTGCTCAGCGGGGAGCCTGCTTCTCTCTTTGCCTCTGCCTGCCACTCTGCCTGTTTGTGCACGCTCTCTCTCTCTGACAAATAAATAAAATCTTAAAAAAAAAAAAAAGATCATCATATCATATCCTTTAGTGGGGATGGTATTTAGAAACCAGTTCTGTTTGGAGTGAGTCCCTGTTTATAACGGACCCCTGCCTGGAAGGTTAATTTGTGATGTTATATCAGTCCTTCTTTCCCATAGGCCTCTTACATTTATCCAGTGTTGGCAAGTGCCAAACCCTTCCTTGTTTCAGATGCTCTTCTCTGATTGGCTCCTGGTGCTTTCCAGTGGAGACTCTTGGTGATTTGGGGGTTTATTTGTTGCTTTCTTTTCCCCTCACAAATACTGTTACCATGCAGTCTTGTAGTACGTCGTCCCAGCCTGCTTGTGTTCTGGAGTTCATGGCAATATTTTGAATATGTGGTTTTATTGTAAATAAAATTCCATGGGTTTTGGTTTTCTTGTGTAAGTTGTTTCTTTTTATGTGGGGATTCAAAGAGCCTGAGAAGCTATGGTACTGCCACCATATTCGCTTTCTTACTATTTTGATTTCTTATTTTTTTTTTAGAAGATATATTTATTTGAGAGACAGAGCAAGCACACAGGCGTGCACACACAAGTTGGGAGAGGGACAGAGGGAAAGGAAAAGAATCTCAAGCAGACTCCCACACTGAGTGAGAAGCCAGATGTGGGGCTTGATCTCAGGACCCAGGAGATCACAATCCAAGCCAAAATCAAGAGTTGGACACTCAACTGATTGAGCCACCCAGGCATCCCTAATTTTTTTCTTAGTTTAAAAGGAGTTTTCTTTTAGTATACCCAATTTTATTGTCTGTGTATATAAAAATTACTGATTTTTATATGGTAACTTTATGCTACTACCTTATTATATTGTATTAGGTAGTTTTATCACTGATTGATGATATCTGTCCTTGGTTCACTTAAAATTTTAAAGGAGGTGTTTAAGTGCAAGTGATAATTTGTGATGGAAGCAGTACAAAGTAGTTTTACAAGGCTTTTATTTGATCAGATCTTTTGTGTCACAGTAGCTGTATTTTATTTTTTATTTTTTAAAGATTTTATTTATTTTATAGAGACAGCATGCATGAGTAGGGGGAGGGAAGAGGAAGAGAATGGCGGGGGAAAGCAGATTCTGCTGGGCTCTGATCCCAATGTGGGGCTTGATCCCAGGACCCTGAGATCATGACCTGAGCTAAAACCAAGAGTTGGACACTTGACTGATTGAGGCATTTAGGCACCCCTTTAATAGCTGTATTTTAAAAGCAAGTGATTTTTTGTTTGTTTTTTACTTTAAAAATAGGCATATCAGGGCACCTGGGTGGCTCAGTTGGTTAAGTGTCTGCCTAGGGCTCAGGTCGTGATCCCGGGGTCCTGGAATGGAATCCCACGCCTGCTCAGCAGGGAGTCTGCTTCTCCCTCTGTTCCTCCCCCTACTTGTTCTCTCAGTCTGTTACTTGCTTTCTCTCTCTCTCAAATAAATAAATAAATAAATAAATAAAAATCTTAAAAAAAAAAAAAAAGACAATATCAGAAACAAACCAATCTCTAATGTTTAATTATAGCACTTCATTTAGGTGGGGGAGAATTAAAAAAAAGTATGTAGTGTATAGACAGAATGTATTATGGGGTTTTGGGGTAGCTTTCCAGCCACTTATCCTTCTCTTTTCAAGTTTATTTCACTTCTCCTATGATAGTGCTGGTGACATGGGCCGTAAATTTCTCTCTCTGTATTAGTTCTACCACCTAATTTTTTTTGAATATTTTATTTATTTATGACAGAGATAAGGAGGGAGGGAGGGAACACAAGCATGGGGGAGCTGGAGAGGGAGAAGCAGGCTCCCCATTGAGCAGGGAGCCTGATATGGAGCTCAATCCCAGGATGCTAGGATCGTGACCTGAGCTGAAGGCAGATGCTTAACGACTGAGACACCCACGTGCCCTCTAATTTTTTTTTATTATGGCAAGATACATGTAACATAAAATTTACTACCTTAACCATTTTTAAGTGCATAGTTCAGTGTACATTGTTGTGTGCCCATGACCATTATCCATCTGCAGAACTCTTCATCTTGTAAAACTGAAACTTGGTAGCCATTAAATAATAACTTCCCACCTCCCCTTTCTTCCCCAGCCCCTGGCAACTGCCAGCTACTTTCTGTCTCTAGGAGTTTGACCACTTTAGATTCATTTAAGTGGTACTATACAGTATCTGGCTTTTTGTGATGGGCCTGTTTCTCTTAGCATACTGTCTTTAAGGTTTATCCATGTTGTGTCTTGTTAGAGTTTCCTTTTTTTTTCAAGGTTGAATAATATTCTGTTGTATGTATGTACTATGTTTTGCATATTTATTTGTTGATGGACACTAAATGCTTCCGCATTTTAGCCTACTAAAAACTACTTCAGCCAACTGACTACTACTATGAAGATGGGCGTATAAATATCTCTAAACCCCAGTTTTCATTTTTTGGAGGTATATACCTAGCATTGGAATTACTAAATCAGACATAGTGATTCTGTGTTTAATTTTTTGAGGAACAGCCTTTTTTCCACAATGACTATACCATTTTACATTCCTACCAACAAGGGTTCCAGTTTCTCCACATCTTTACCAACACTTTGTTTTTTTTGTTTTTTCTCTGTAGTAATTTTGTTACCTTCATTATAAGTTACTTGGTCTTTGGCCCCTTTGTTTATGATTATTGTTTGAGAATTACATTAGAGGAAAAATGAGATATATTCAAATGTAAATTTTATTGATTTACTATGAAGTTTTAGACCAAACTTCCCAATAAAACTTTCTGCATTGATAGAAATGTTCTGTAATTGTGTTCTTTAATACAGTGGCCCCCTAGCCACATCTGCCTGTAAGATACTTGAAATGTGTCAAATTGAGATAGTGAATATTTAATTTCATTTAATTTTAATTAAGTTAATTTAGCAGTATGTGGCAAGTTGATACCATATTGGACAGCATGGCTTTAGAAAATAATGAGAGCCTGGTTGTTCATATCTAAGGTTTTCTGGGTAAATATAGGGTTACTTGTGTTTAAATTATAGAATGTTTTTATTCAGTTTCTTATTTTGTTTAGCCATTTACTTCATCATGAAGTATATTACTTAAATATGGGAATCAAATAGGCACTAATAAGTTTTAGGTCAACCAATAGTAGGTAATGAACTACTTTGTACTAAGACTTTCAGGCAACAGATTGGAAAGCTTTTGTGATGGAAAATTATGAGCATAATAATAGCTTATTCTTTTTTTTTTTTTTAAGATTTTATATATTTATTTGAGAGAGAGACAGTGAGAGAGAGCATGAGCTAGGGGAAGGTCAGAGGGAGAAGCAGACTCCCCATGGAGCTGGGAGCCTGATGTGGGATTTGATCCCGGGATTCCGGGATCATGACCTGAGCCGAAGGCAGTTGTCCAACCAACTGAGCCACCCAGGCATCCCATAATAGCTTATTCTTAATTGAGAGTTCTTATGACTTGCCTCATGTCTGCCGGTTGTGGGTGCTTGCTAGTTTTTCCTCCTTTGACGTTCAGACACGTCAGTGTCTCTGTAACTGTTACCTGAAAGGGGTTGGAACCTTTTGTCCACCAAGGATGAATCTATATTGATAATGATTCTTACTGTTACAACTAGATGGAACTGATGCCAACTGCCAGATTGTCAGGGAGGTCTCCTACCTGGAGAAGGGTTAACAACCATAAGGACATCATTTGGATTGCTATCTTCTCAGCCTGGAACCATCTCCTCAAATCCTTCTCCTTCCTACTGAAGCAATAAAATAGAGGACCATTTATTTACTGCCTGAGTGACCATACAGTGTACTTAATATGCTTGTTAGCATTCCCACTTTCCTTAGATTTCATTAATTGGCCTGTTGTGCCCTTATCCTTCCTCTTCCAGAAAGCTGTATCTCTAACAGCATCATGTTCTTATTGCCAAACCATTAGGAACTCTGTAAGAGGTCCATGATTACCCTACTTATGACTAGTTAGGAGACAGGAGAATTCTGGGTCAGAGATGAAGGACAGTCTATTACACAGTACACAGTAGCCATAGTATCAGTATTTTTATACCATGTCCCCAAGACCCAGTTTCCATAGGGCAACAAAGAGTGCCACATGACATCTGCTCATGTGATCTATTGCATTGTCATAGAAGAACTCCCAAGTTTAGGGCATCTGAATCTTTTGTAATGGACAGTAAGCATGGCCTCCCTTTGCCTCTAAAGTAGACACACTGTGTTCTAAGTCTGTTCATTATACAAAGAACCTTGAAAAGATAGTTCAAAATGATGGGCAAGTCATTGCCTCACTTGCAAAACATGGAGGGAAGACTTTAGAGATTCATATAAAATTGTTTCCCATCACATAACAATTCTCAAATTATAAGTTGGCTTAATAACAGTGTTTATTATTCATTCAAAACTGAGTCCAAAACCAGTGTTCTTGATTGGCGGACAGCTTTTTTTCAAGTCATGAGTCAGGAAATTAGTTTCCTTCCATCTTATGACTTAGCCTTCTTTTTGATGTTGCTTCTATGGCTGTGATGGTCATTTTGCATCAGTCTCTGGAAGAGGAAAGGACATGGAAACTAAATTGTTGGGGCTGTTAAGGACCATACCCAGAGGAGATTCACATCACTTTTCTTTTTCTTTTTTTAAATTAAATTTTTTTTTCAGTGTTCCAAGATTCATTGTTTACGTACCACACCCAGTGCTCCATGCAATAGGTGCCCTCCACACTGCCCACCACCAGGCTTATCCAACCTCCCGCCCCCTCTCCCCTCCAAAACCCTCAGTTTGTTTCTCAGAGTCTATAGTCTCTTATGGTTTATATCCCCCTCCAATTTCCCCTATCTCACTTCTCCTCTCCCATCTCCCTGTGTCCTCCGTGTTATTCATTATGCTCCACAAATAAGCAAAACCATATGATACTTGACTCTCTCTGCTTGACTTATTTCACTCAGCATAATCTCCTCCAGTCCCATTCATGTTGATACAAAAGTTGGGTATTCATCCTTTCTGATGGAGGCATAATACTCCATAGTGTATATGGACCACATCTTCCTTATCCATTCGTCCATTGAAGGGCATGTTGGTTCTTTCCACAGTTTGGCTACTGTAGCCATTGGTGCTATGAATATTGGGGTACAGATGGCCCTTCTTTTCACTATGTCTGTATCTTTGGGGTAAATACCCAGTAGTGTAATTTCAGGGACATAGGGTAGCTCTATTTTTAATTTCTTGAGGAATCTCCACACTGTTTTCCAAAGTGGCTGCACCAACTTGAATTCCCACCAACAGTGTAAGAGGGTTCCCCCTTTCTCCACATCCTCTCCAACACTTGTTTACATCATTTTTCATTCAGGTTTTATTTGGCTAGGATCTAATGACCACATTAACTGCAAAGGAAGCTGGGAAGTATCTAGTTATATTCTTTTTTTTTTTTTTTTTTTAAGATTTTATTTATTTTGTCAGAGAGAGAGGGAGAGAGAGCGAGCACAGGCAGACAGAATGGCAGGCAGAGGCAGAGGGAGAAGCAGGCTCCCCGCCAAGCAAGGAGCCCGATGTGGGACTCGATCCCAGGACGCCGGGATCATGACCTGAGCCGAAGGCAGCTGCCTAACCAACTGAGCCACCCAGGCGTCCCTCTAGTTATATTCTTAGTAAGAAAAAGAAATGGGTTTAGTGAATAGCTGGTATACCTCATTTTAGCCATCCTTTTTGTTATGCCATATGTAATTACAAAAAATTCAAATGAGGCAGAACATTTTAAAAATTTTAAGTTAATTTAAAAAAACAATACCCTCTCCAGTCTCCACCATTGAGAAATAGCCATCATTACTATTAAGTAAGCTTTCTAGATGTCATTTTTATACATACATATAGAAAAACTAAGGATGGTTAGATCGGTAAAAGTTATTTTGTTAAGGCGATGTAATGCTATTAATATAATATTATATAATATTATATAATTTTGCTATTAATATTTAAAAAATACTAAAGTCAGATTTAGTTGGTTATATAGAAGAAAAAGTGAAGTAAAATAGGTATTATTGAACTTCAAAGAAAATTTTCTTACCACAAGAGATATTATTTCCTAAAATATAACTTGAAATTTAATAATAGATTACAAAACCAAACAACAAACATTATCTTTCCAGTTGAGATGCTCTCAGCTATAACAGAATATTGCTAAAGCAATAGGGAATTTGCTATTTTGCTTAAATTCAGAGGCTAGACTTCTCTAGGATTGGTTAATTAAATTTTTTTTTTAAGATTTTATTTATTCATACGACAAAGAGAACACAAGCTGGGGGAGTGGCAGAGGGAGAGGGAGAAGCAGGCTCCCCACTGAGCAGGGAGCCCAAAGTGGGGCTCCATCCGAGGACCCTGGGATCATGACCTGAGCTGAAGGTAGATGCTTAACCAACTGAGCCACCCAGGCACCCCAGTTTTTCACCAGTCCTATATAACACACAGTGCTCATTATATCCTGTGCCCTCCTTAATGTCCGTCACCCAGTTAACCCATATCCCCACCCTCTCCCCTCCAGGAGTCCTCAATTTGTTTCCTGTGATTGAGTCTCTTAGGATTTATCTCCCTCTCTGATTTTGTCTTGTTTTATTTTGCCCATCCTTCTCCTATGCTCCTCTGTTTTGTTTCTTATATTCCACATATGAGCAAAATCATATGATTGTTTTTCTCTTACTGTCTTAATTTCAGTTAGCATAATACCCTCTAGTTTCATCCATGTTATTGCAAGTGGCAACACTTTATGTTTTTGATGGCTGAGTAATATTCCATTGTATATATATACCACATCTTCTTTATCCATTCGTCTTTCGATGGACCTCTGGGTTCTTTCCATAGTTTGGCTATTGTGGACATTGCTGCCATAAACATTGGGGTGCAAGTGTCCCTTTGTATCACTGCATTTGTATCTTTGAGGCAAATACCTAATAGTGCACTTGCTGGGTCGTAGGATAGCTCTAATTTTAGCTTTTTGAGAAACTTCCATACTGTTTTCCAGAGTGGCTGTACCAGCTTGCGTTCCTACCAACAGTGTGAAAGGATTCGCCTCTCTCTCTACATCCTCGCTATTAGTTCCTCTCAACTGCTTTAATATCTGCTGTTTTTCATTTGTATACTGTGGTTATTTCAAGCCTTTTAGCAGTGTTTTTGTTTTCAATAATGTATATTCTTTTCCTTGCTATTTCTGTTTACCTCTTCTCTTTTAGTCTTTAAATTACTTTGGTTCTCAGTCCCTCATTTTTAATTTTTTTTCCTGTTTTGTCATTTCATTATTGAGTTTTTTTATGAATTTATGTTCAAAGTAAGTTTTATTTAGTATGGGGCAGTTTTGAGAAATATCTTTATGCTGAGTTATGTTTACTCCTAGGTTGAGAGTTTTGGTTATCTTATGCATGTTATGCTCTTTATGTTGTTTTATTTGGCTGTGCAGTAGTTCTTCATCTTACTCACGCTTGGGAGGCTCTTTTTAGGCATTTGCTCTACTATGATTCAGGTAATTTCTTGTATCTCTTCTCACCATTTTAAGACTAGGGTTTGAAGGTGAACTATTTTTTTTTTTTTCATTATGATAAGTATACTCTTTAATCCTGTCCCCCATTTCATCCATCCCCCCACTCACTCACTGTCTGGTAAACATCAGTTTGTTCTCTGTAGTGAAGAGTCTGTTTCTTGGTTTGTCCCTCTTGCTCTTTCCCCCCCCCCCCCTTTGCTCATTTATTTCTTAAATTCTGGATATGAGTGAGAGCTTATGGTTTTTGTCCTTCTCTGACTGATTTGTTTTGCCTGTTAGCATTGTACTTTCTAGCCCCATTTATGTTGTTGCAAATGGCAAGATTTCATTTTTTTTTTATGGCTGAATAATACTCCATTGTGAATATACACCACATCTTCTTTATCCATTCATCCGTGGATGGATACTTGGGCTGCTTGCATAGTTTGGCTACTGTAAGTAATGTTTCAATGAACATGGGGGAGCATGTGTCCCTTTGAATTAATGTTTTGGTATTTTTTGGGTAAATACCAAATAATGCAGTTACTGGATCATAGATTAGTTCTATTTTTGATTTTTGAGGAGTCTCCATACTGCTTTCCAGAGTGGTACACCAGTTTGCATTCCTACCAACAGTGCAGGAGGGTTCCTTTTTCTCCATATCCTTGCCAACATTTGTTCTTTGGCGTGTTTTTGATTTTAGCCATTTTGAGAGGTGTGAGGTGTTGTAGTTTTCATTTGCATTTCCCTGATGTGAGTAATGTTGAGCATATTCTCATGTGTCTGTTGGTCACTTACATGTCTTCTTTGGAAAAATGTGTGTTCATGTCTTTTGCCTCTTTTAATTGGATTATTTGGTTTATGGGAGTTGAGCTGTATCGGTTCTTTATATGTTTTGGATACTAACCCTTTATCAGACATGTCATTTGCGAATGTCTTCTCCCATTCTGTAGGTTGCCTTTTAGTTTTGATTGTTTCCTTTACTCTTCAGAAGCTTTTTATTTTGAGATAGTCCCAATAGTGTATTTTTTTTCCTTTTATTTCCCTTGCCTCAGGAGACATATCTAGAAAAATGTTGATATGGCTGGTGTTGCAGAAATTTCTGCTTGTGTTCTCCTCAAGGATTTTTATGGTTTCAGGTTTCGCATTTAGGTCCTTAATCAATTTTGAGGGTTTTTTTGTGTGTGTATGGTGAAAGAAAGTGGTCCCATTTCATTCTTTTTCATGTGGCTGTCTGATTGTCCCAAAACCATTTGTTGAAGATACTTTCTTTTTCCTCTTTTGTCAGTTATTAATTGACCACTAATTGTGGATTTATTTCTGGATTTTCTGTTCTATTTCATTGATCTATGTGTCTGTTTTTAATGCCAGTACCATGCTGTTTTAATTACTAATTGCTTTATAATATAACTTGAAATCTGGAGGTTTTTCTTTTTCTTTAGTTTTCTTTTTTTTTTTTAGTTTTTCTTTTTCATCATTTCTTTGGCTATTTGAGGTTGCTTGTGGTTCCATATAAATTTTAGGATTGTTCTAGTTCTATGAAAAATGTTGGTATTTTGTTAGGAATTGCATTAAATGTTTAGAGTGGTTTGGGTGGTGTAGATGTTTTACCAATATTTGTTCTTCCAGTTCATGAGTGTGGAATGTTTCTCCATTTCTTTCCATTCTTTTGACTTTAATCAGTGTTTTACAGTTTTCAGAGTACAGGTTTTTCACCTCTTGGTTAAGTTTATTCCTAGATATTTTATTATTTTTGGTGCAGTTGTGAGTGGGATTGTTTCTTAATTTTGCTTTTTGCTGCTTCATTATTAGTGTATGGGAATGCAGCAGATTTCTGTGCGTTGATTTTGTATCCTGCGGCTTTAGTAGCAGTTCTAGTAGTTTTTTGGTGGAGTCTTTAAAGTTTTCTTTATATAACAGCATGTCATCTGTAAAGAGTCTATTTCTTCCTTGCCAGTTTGGATGCTATTTATTTATTTATGTTGTCTGATTATGTTGTCTGATTGCTGTGGCAGGGACGTGCAGTACTATGTTGAATAATGGTTGAATAAATGGTGAGAGTGGTGAGAGTGGTGAGAGTGGACATCTTGTCTTGTTCCTGACCTTAGGGGAAAGCTCTCAGGTTTTCACCATTGAGTGTGATATTTGCTGTAGGTGTTTCATATAAGGTCTTTATTATGTTGAGGTATGTAAGGGCTAATAAGTATTTTTGTCTCTTTCTGAAGACAGATAGAATGGTAAGGCCTCAGTATAAAAGCTCAGGTAGGACAATACAAGTTTTCGGTAAAAACCCAGGCCTAGATCTCTTTTTAAACTTGATTAAACGTGTTGTACTAGATTTTAATCTTTTTGCTGTGTCGGGGTTTCTCATTCCTATGGGAGAATACCTCAGATTTTATATAATTCATTCTTAGCCTAGATCCTTGATTTTCAGAGTTAGCACCTCATCACTCTTCATGTCTTTCTTTCCTATTTTTTCCTATTTCTGCCTTGAAGCTGGTCCTACTCTTCAGGCAGAAAAAGAACTAAAAAGATTTCTTCTTTCCAGATTTGGGAGTTTTTGTGGTATTCTAGGAATTTTAAGGAATTGGAAATAGTAAGATTAATAGCTGAATCCTATAGCTCAGACTGGGACAGTTTCTGCTGTTTCTAAAATCTGTTTCATTGCTTGGTTGCCAGTTTTTGTTTAATGAATTATTACCTGTCTTTTCCATCTTCCCAATTTCAGTTGCTGTTGGCTTTCTTGTTTGATTGATTGATTGCTGGTTTTGTTCGTTTGCTTTTTCACTTGTTTAATGTTGGAAAAATTAAAATTAACGCGATTTCACATCACCTTTTTAAGTGCTGAGAGTTATTTAAACATAGGCACGCTTTCCTTTTGGAAATTCAGTTCCATCACAGAATTGAATTATGTTAAAATAACTTTTTTTTTTTTTAATGTTATGGCTACGTATTACTTTCTAATATTCAGCTCCCTGATGAACTCTTCTTGGCACTTAATGAAACTCTTTACTACATACTAGTGTTTTTAACCTTTGTTAAAAATTTACTCTAGGGGGAAAAAAATTTACTCTAGTGGTGCCTGGATGGCTCAGGTCATGATCCCCGGGTCCTGGGATTGAGCCCCATGTAGATCTCCTTGGTCAGTGAGAAGTCTGCTTCTCACTCTTTGTGCCACTCCCTCTGCTTATGCTCTCTCTCTCTCTCTCTCAAATAAATGAATAAAAAGAAAAAAATCTTAAAAAAAATTTACTCTAGAATTTTTCTGGTAAGTAAGCTCAAGCTTGTTCGAGATCGCATTCCTTCTAGAATTTACTTTCTGGTTTATCCTAAACATTTCTGTCAGTGGTTCAGTGAGTATGTGTGTACTTCCAAAACTCTCTTAGATCTATTTAATTTCTTTGGGTCTGAAGAAATAAATTTAAGTATTATCTCTACTTTCTTATCCTTTAATTTTCCTTTAAGAATTTCTTCACCCTTTTCAGTTTGCACATGGAAATTCTAAATGTAAAAACTCCTGTATAATTCATTCCTTAGTTTCTTTACATGGAAAGAAAGTTCATCCTGGAACTAAAGCTACTTTAAAATAGAAATTTTTCTTTCCCTTCCTTCTCTCCTTCCTTCTCATTCCTTCCTTTCCCCACTCTTTCAAATTTCCATGTTAAAATTTCTCATCATGGATACCTTATCTATTTTTTTTAAATTAAAAAAAGTATGCTTTTTAAAAGTTTAGTTAAGTTTCTTTGGAGTGTAGATAAAAGAGTTTACTTTGTGGTTGTTTAAATGATTTGTTTCTGATCTATAAAAATGGGCCATCGTAGGGCTCTTTTGAGGATTAAATGAGATAATTTATGTGTTTGTATAATTCTGATTATTTTTATTATTAATTGTGCACACTGATTCAGTTGGGAGTGACACTGGTTGTCTTGACCTATGGCTTTACATAAAAAATATTCAGTATTGTTTATTTCCTTTTGGCTGTTTTCTGTTCATGCATAATACATTTAAAAAACAAACTCATATTAACCATTTTTCTAAATCTCCCAAGTAGTCCTTCAGAACATACTTATTTTAATGGCTGTTAAATGGTTTTATAGTAATTTTTTCAACCACAGCTCTGTTCTTGCATATTCAGATTGTTTTCAGGTTTTTTTCTCATTGCAAATATTACTGTAATAAACCACACCACACCACAACTTACTTAAACCTTTGTTCGTGGATGCGTTGGTGGCTCAATTGGTAAAGCATCTGCCTTCAGCTCCCAGTCCTAGGATCAATTCCCACATTGGGCTTTCCTACTTCTCCCTCTGCCTGCCACTCCCCCTGCTTGTGTGCTCTCATACTCTCTCCCTCTCTCTTTCTGACAAATAAATCTTTAAAAAAAATTATTTTTTTGTTCACCTCCTGGAAGTGAAATTACTAGGACAAAAGGCATTTTTATTGTTTCTAATTCTTGCTTTTAAAATTGTCCTTCACATATTTATAATCTCTCTGATGTATGCACGTGCTCATTTCAACATTGGGTCTTATCATAAAAAACATCACAAAATACAAAACCCAACAATTTTGATCACTAGGTGAGAGAAAAATACTACTTTTACTTTTTTAATAGTTGAGTTGCACATTTTTTGTGTTGTTTAGTGACTCTTTATTTCGTGAGTTGCTCTTTGTACATTATTCTGTGGCATTTATGTAGGTTTTTTTTTTATCTATAAAAAAGTTTAAATAGTGCTCATATATAGGACATACTAATTTTACTCATTTTCTAGGATTTTGCTTTTTAATTGTTTTTAAATTGATGTAGAAGCATTTTAAATTTGAATAACTAAAACTGCTTTTCCCTTTCTAAGTTTTTACTTTCTTTTAATACTTGGAAGAGTCTTTTCTTCCTAAAAGTTAAAGATTTCAAAAATATTTCCTGCCAGACTTCTGGATTATTTCAATTGTCACATAACGGTTTAAATAATCCATCTGGATTTTGTTTTATTTTGAGTAAGATATTTTCCCCAAAATTATTTACCAGTTTTTCTACTACCATTATTTTGTAATTTTAGGTGTTCCCTACAGATTTGGAAACCCTTCCTATTTACATATAATTGAGTCTTTTTCTAGAAACTCGTTTTGTTCTATTGATGTATTAAAATCAGCTTGTGTCTCTCTCTCTTTCTCTTTTAAATCTTTCTCCAGATATTTATTTAAATTCTAGTTAGTTAATGTATAGTGTAATATTTCAGCTGTAGAAATAGTGATTTGTCACTTACATAACAACACCCAGTGCTCATCACAAGTGCCCTCCTTAATCCCCATCACCTGTTTAAACCCATCCCCCCACTCATATCCCCTCCAGTAACCCTCCATTTGTTCTCTAAAGAGGAGTCTGTTTCTTGGTTTGCCTCCCTCCCCTCCACCTCCCATCTTCATTTGTTTCTTACACATGTGAGTCATATCATATGGTATTTTTCTTTCTCTGAGTTATTTCACTTAGCATATTTCACTTAGCATTCACTTTCTCTGGCTCAATCTACATCATTGCAAATGTTAAAGTTTCATTCCTTTTTGTGGTTGAGTAACATTCCTATGGGTGTGTGTGTGTGTGTGTGTGTGTGTGTGTGTGTGTGTATCACATCTTTATGCATTCATTAGTCTGTGGACATTTGGACTCTTTTTCACAGTTTGTTGATAATGCTGTTATAAACATCAGGGTGTATGTGCTCCTACAAATCAGTAATTTTGTATCCTTTGGGTAAGTATCTATAGTGCAATTGCTGGGTCATAGGGGCGTTCTATTTTGACCTTTTGAGAAACCTCCAGACTGTTTCCAGGGTAAAATCACATAAGTTGTCCTTTGTATATTATTGAAAGTAATGAAAGTAATCAGACTGCTCTCATTCATATTTTACAGACTAATAATTTAATGTGTTCAGTCTGTTTCCACTGAACATTTTCAGTCCTCGTCTCAGGATACATTTCTTGATTTATCACATAGGACCAGAGTTCTGTATAATCCCATGAGTATGTTCACACTTTCATGTATGTACATGTGCATACTTTGCCTTTTACTCTCAAATAGTTTCCATGTTTTAAGTGTTTGTTTACCTTCTTGGGTCATTTACTATTAAATCATCCCAGCTCTCCTACCGTTGACAAATAAAAGCCATTTTGGGAAGTAGAACAGGATGGACAGAAAAGCCTTCTTTATTATCTTTATGGGAGAAAAATATTGATATAGAATGTATAGATTCAGGGTCATTTGAACCTCATATTTATAAATTAGATTGTAATTTATACTTTGTTTAACTCTTAGTACCCAGTTGTGGATTCTAGTCCTGATTAAGTTAGCTACTGTTACTTGAGAAAACACCCCATAACTTACAGTGGCTTATAACAGGCAGGGCTTAGCAGGAACAACACATCTTTCTTTCATGTGGTATCAGCTGGGTTTACCCGTGAGGCTACATTCAACTGGTGGCTGGTGGGGTAGAGTAAGATAGGGTTGTTATGTTATGTTATGATATTCTTTTGACATTTTTAAGTTGTTTTACTAAATAATTCCAGCAAGATAGTCTTACTTGCATGTCTGGTACTGTCTATAAGGTTGGGTACTTCAGTTCTTCTCCATAGGGTCTCATTGTCTACTTGGCTTCTCTGTCAGAGAATATGAACTCATTATTTACATGGTGGCTGGAATCCAAAGGGCAAAGGTGGAAGCCATTTAAGATTTTTTAAAGCCTTGAGCTCCTGAACTTGTACATCACTGTGCCGTATCCTCTTGGCTAAAGCAAGTCACAAAGCTAACCCAGGTTTATGTGTGTGGAGAAGAGGACATCTTATGATGGAAGGAGCAGTGACATCCTACTACAAAGAAACAGAGGCATGATTGGTGGATCATTATTAAAATCAGTTGCAATTAAAATATAACTCTTTAAATGATAGTAAATTTCACACCCAATACTGATTCTTGCATACTGATTCAAACAATTGAAAACAGTTTGGTTAAAATTTTTTGTCATTAAATAAAGTTGGGCTCCTAATATGTAATTAACTTGTAATTAATTGAATTCTTTCTTATATTCAGTTCATCAGTTTTAGTACTTCAGAGTGAAAATAGCACACCACAACTTCAGAGTATCTATTTTTTGTTAAACGTAGCTGATTCACTCATTTCCTTTTTTAGAGATTTATTTATTTATTTATGTTTGGAAAGAGAGAGAGAGAAAAGAGCACACATGTAAGTGAGCAAGGGCAGAGGGAGAGGAAGGGAAATTTTAGGTAGACTCCCCACGGAGCACAGAGCCTGACTCTGGGCTCAATCTAATGATTCTGAGATCATGACCTGAGCCAAAATCAAAAGTCAGATTCCTAAGAGACTGAGCCAACCAGACCCCCCAATTCATTCATTTTCTGAGTAAACCTAGGAAAGAATTTATTGCCTGAGTTTCTAGTTTGTGGGCCATAGAATTTAATGTATAGTGATGTAGAATCTGACACTGTTCTAATGTGATATTGCATGTCAGACTGCTATTTAAATTTTAAAGTGCAGTTCATAAAATGTACACAGAAGTATTTGGTGTTTTTAACAAGAAGAAAATACAGGTTGCCAGATATAAATGTAGCAAATGATTATGGGCTTCAGTTGTTTATATATAATTTTAGGTTGGTTAAGAGTAAGTATGTTGAAGTCACTTTAACTTACACTAGTAATGTCATATTACTAGTATTGTTTATAAAATAATAAAGCATGATCAGCAGAAGTCATCTTTTTATTTTTTGACAAGTATTCATTAACATTTTGAATTACTAAACAATTATGGAAGAAACTCATCTTTATTGTACGTATATGGTTATAATTTATATTTAAATTGGATCTTATTTCTATTGATTTCTAGAAATATAAGGAAAAGGACAAACACAAACAGAAACATAAGAAGCAACCAGAACCGTCACCTGCATTGGTTCCTTCTTTGACTGTTACCACAGAGAAAGTAAGTTTTAAGTGCCATATTTTGTTTTATATAAGAACTAGTTGTGTGCTGGCTTTTACCTTTAAGAAATGTTCTTATTCCCAGTGTCTGGTTCCCTTTAACTTTTCCTGCCTCTTTAACCCTACATTAAGCACTTTAGGATTCCTATTTCTTAGTCCTTTATCCTACTTTCTGTTTATTCTATACTTGTTTTTGAAAAATAATTAAGTAAGCCTAACCGCTTGGGAAGGGCATCATTAAGATTAAGAATTTGGGCTGTAGGGACGCCTGGGTGGCTCAGTTGGTTAAGCTGCTGCCTTTGGCCCAGGTCATGATCCCAGGGCCCTGGGATTGAGTCCCGCATTGGGCGCCTACTCAGCTGGGATCCTGCTTCTCTCTCTGCCTCTGCCTGCCACTGTGCCTGCTTGCATGCTTGCTCTCTCTCTCTCTCTCTGACAAATAAGTAAATAAAATCTTTTAGGAAAAATAAAAATAAATAAAATAAAACACAGTGTTTAAATAAAAAAGAATTTGGGTTGTAGAGTGGGTTTTGTCCACCTGTGATTTTGAATTCTGGCTTCACCACTTACTGAAAGAGCTGTTAGGTTAATTAACCTCTTTGTAACTCAGTTTCATCTTCTGTAAAGTGGAGGAAATAATTACTGGAATTGAGTGAGATAGTATAGGCAAAGCAATCATAATAAAATCTGGTTCATAGGAAGTATTATAGTTATTATAGTAAGTGTTAAGTATTAATAAGATTATTATTATTGTATACCTAATATGAAAATAAATGGAGACAGGGAAAGACAGTGGCGACACAGGTAGCAGGGGTGAGGTAGAAGTACAGTAGGAGGCTGGGCAAGGGGGCCAGTCACGTAGGGCTCTGTAAGCCAGTGGAAAGGCTTGGTTTTTTAGTTTGAGTGAAAAGTGAGCCATTGAGTGAAAAGTGTTTTGAACTGAGATGTAATATGATCTCTCTTAGGTACTGTAAGGATCTCTGGCTCTTCATTGCAGATAGACTGTAGAGAGTCAAGGATGCACGCAGGAAGGCCATTAGGAGATAATTACAGTAATGCAGAGAGAGATGGTGTGAACAGTGGAGGTGGTGAGAGGTAATCAGATTCTGAGTATATTTAAAAGTAGCTTTCTCATAAAGAAGATGAGAGCTGTGTGTCTGTGTGTGTGTGTGAGAGAGAGAGAGTATCCAAAGAAGAGTCCAAGGGTATTGGGCCAGGTAACTAGAAGGGATGGAATTGCTGTTAACAAAGATGGTAAAGGCTGTGGGTGTGGTAGGTTGAGGGCAAGATGAAGAATTCAGTTTTGGAAATGAGATATCACTTCACACCCGTCAAAATGACTAAAATCAGGACACGAAACAAGAGGTGTTGGCGAAGATGTAGAGACAAAGGGACCCTCATGCACTGCTGGTGGGAATGAAAACTGGTGCAGCCACTGTAGCCTCCCTGAGAACTGAGGAGGCTTGGTGCTTGAATGCTTGAGGTAGACCAGGTGACCACAAAGTTCTAGGGCAAGTCAGAGGTAAAGGGTCTGGCAGAGGAGGGGATCTCGGGATAGGGGGCTCCTAGATATTCTCACTGGGTTATTTTAGTAAACAAAGAACCCTCCTTTAAAAAAAAAAGAAAAAAACAGTTTTGGATATGGTATTTGTATTCTCCTGCTGTTGGAACAAATTTAGCAGTTTAAAAAAATACAAACCTATTATGTTCTTGTTCTGTAGGCCAGAAGACTGGGTGGGCTCAGCTGGTTACTCTGGGTCTCTCAAAGGTGAAATCAAGGAGTTGGATGCCCTGGGTTCTCACCTGGCCATAGAAGCAGGTGCTTCTAAGCTCATTCAGGTGGTTAGATTTATGCCCATTTCCTTTCTGGCTCTCAACTGGGGGTCTGCCCTTCAGTTCTTGAGGCTCTCTTCAGTCCTTGCACATGTGCCTCTCCATTTCAGAGCCAGCAGTGGCTTGTTGAATCCTTTCCACCCTTGGAATCTTTCTTCTATTGCATCTCTTCTGCTTCTGGCCAGAGAAAGTTCTCTTCAGGGGTTCATGAGATTAGATTGGGCCTGCTTGAAAAATCTGAAAGTTCTACTTTGAACTTTCTAGAATGTTAAAAATGGGAAACATACAGTATGTACACTTTTTTTTATCTGACTCCTTTCACTCAGTGTAAGTATTTTGAGATTCATCTGTGTTGTGTGTATCAATAGCTTATTTCTTTTTATTGCTGACTACTTTCTAATACATGGACATAACTCTGATTATCCATTCAGTAATTGATGGACATTCAGATTGTTTTCCAGTTTTTGACTATTACAAATAAAGCTACTGGAAACATTATACATATCTTTTTACAAACATATTTTTCTTGCATAAATACCCAGGAATGGAATAACTAGGTCACATGGTAAGTACATCCTAATTTTTAAAGACAATATTCCACTATTTTCCAAAATAGTTGTACCATTCGATGATTCTTTTGGTAGTGTACCAGAGTTCCTTTTCCTCTACATTGTCTGCAACACTTGGAATGCTCGGTCATTGTAATTTTAGCATTCCTAGTGTGAATGCTGTAGTTTCTCATTGTGGTTTCAGTCTGCGTTTCTTTAATGACTGCTTTATGTTGAACACCTTTCCATGTGCATGTTTGACATTCTTTATTTTCTTTGGTGAAGGTCTGCTCAGATCTATCCACTACTTGCCCTTTTTTTATTGGCTTGTTGTTTTCTTTCTTTCTTTTTTTTTAAAAGATTTTATTTATTTGTCAGAGATCGAGCACATAAGCAGGGGAGCAGCAGGCAGGGGGAGAGGGAGAAGCAGGCTTCCCGCTGAGCAAGGAGCCCGATGTGTAACTTGATCCCAGGACGATGACCTGAGCCGAAGGCAGACGCTTAACTGACTGAGCCACCCAGGCATCCCTGGCTTGTTTGTTTTCTTAATACTGCATTTTGTGAGCCATTATGTGTTCTGGATACAAGTCCTTTATCAGATACATTACTTTTGCAAGTATTTTTCCCTCTCAGTGACTTAAACAGACTTTTTTTTTTTTTTTTTTTTTTAAAGCAGAGAGGCAGGTAGAGAGAGGCAGGCAAGTAAGCAGAGAGGCAGGTAGAGAGAGAGGGAGAAGCAGGCTCTCCGCTGAACAGAGAGCCTGATGCAGGGCTCGATCCCAGGACCCTGAGATCATGACCTGAGCCAAAGGCAGTGGCTTAACCCACTGAGCCACCCGGGCGCCCCCAGACTTTTGTTTTTAAGGTAGACTTCATGTCCAACGTGGAGCCCAGTATGGGGCCTGAACCCATGACCCCCACGTTAATTAAATGTTCAGTATATACATTTTAAAATATGTTTTCTTCTGTAAATTTTATATTTTTTATGTTACACGTTTAGGCCTATGATCCATTTTGTGTTAAATTTTGCATATATGAGTTAAACATCTAAGTCCACTTATTGAATGACTTATCTATTGAATTATATAGATAACCGGTTTTTCTAGACCCACATATGGGACAGACTGTTCTTTCTCCACTGAATTGCCTTTACCTACATTTGTTCAAACCCATTTGACCATGTATGTATCAGTTCTCCATAGATCTGTTTATCTGCTTTTATGTTTAATACCACATTATCTTGATTCTATAGCTTTATAATAACCAGTTAGGTCAGGTAGGATCCATCTTCTGGACTTCATTCTTCTCTTTCAGAGTCATTATGGCTATCAACATAGAATTGTTCTGTTTTTATGTGAATTTTAGAATCAGATTGTCAGGTTGTAGAAATAAAACTGCCTGTATTTTGATTTAAACTGCATTGAGTCTACAAATCATATTGAGGGAGAATTGGTGTCTTAACAATATTGAGTCTTCTGATTCATGAAAAGAGTATACCTCTTCATTTATTTCTTTATCTTAGCAGCAAGTGTGTAGGTATTGTACATCTTTTTCCAGCTCCATTCCTAAATATTTGATCTTTTTTGATACTATTATGACCTCTTTTTAAAAGGTCAATTTCTGATTGTTCCTTACTAGTACATAGAAATACATTTTTAAATTTTTTTATGTTTATCTTGTATCTTGCAAACTTGCTGAAATTTTATTTCTAGTAGCTTAACTGATCCCGTGGGATTTGATATGATCATGGCAACTACAAATAAGATAGTTGTACTTTATCCTTTCTGATCTGCCCCTTATTTCTTATTATATTGTTAAATATTTAAGTGGTGAGAGTGAGCATGTTTGCTTTGTACAATTACTTTGAAAAAAATTTTTTTTAAGATTTTATTTATTTTAGAGATAGGGAGAACATGAGTAGAGGGAAGGGCAGAGGGAGAGAATCTTGGAACTCCATGAGAGGGCTCAGTCTCATGACCCTGAGATTATGACCTGAGCCGAAATCAAGAATCCTACATTTAACCAACTGAACCACCTAGGTCCCCTGGGGGAAAGTAATCCTTTAACATTATATATGATGTTTAGGAAGTATCTTTCTGTTCCTAGTTTGCTGAGTTTTTATCAGCCATGGATATTAGATTTTGTCAGATAATTTTTCTACATATTTTGATAGATTGATATGATAGTTATTTTTTTTTAAAGATTTTATTTATTTATTTGACAGAGAGAGATCACAAGTAGGCAGAGAGGCAGGCAGAGAGAGGGGGAAGCAGGATCTCTGCCGAGCAGAGAACCCGATGCGGGACTCGATCCCAGGACCCTGAGATCATGACCTGAGCCGAAGGCAGCGGCTTAACCCACTGAGCCACCCAGGCGCCCGATATGATAGTTATTTTTTTCTTTTTTAATCTGTTAATGTGGTGAAGTACATTGACTGATATCTCCCCCCCCAATTAAGCCAAACTTGTATTCCTGGGATAAATCCTACCTGGCCTTGATACATTACCATTTTTAAATATTATTGAATTCAGGTTTTTGAAATTTAAAGGAATTTTTGCATCTGTATTCATGAGGGATCTTGGCCTATGTTTTTCTTTCTTTCTTCCTTTTTTTTTTTTTAAAGATGTCATTTATTTGTTTTGAGAGAGAAAGACAGAGAGTCCACATGTGTGAGTCTGTGGATGGCAGAGGGAAAGAGAGAGAATCTCAGGCAGACTCCATGACAAGCACAGAGCCCTAATAAGGGCTTGATCTCACCACCCTGAGATTATGATCTGAGCTGAAGTCAAGAGTCAGACGCTTAACTGACTGAGCCACCTGGGCACCCATGTAGTTTTCTTTTCTTAGAATGTCTTTGGATTTGTTTGCAAAAATAATTGCTGGCCTCAGATTAAGTTGCCAGATGTTCAGTTTTGTTCAGTTTTCTGGAAGAGTTTGTCTAGACTTGGTATTATTTCTTAATGTCCGGTAGGATTTACTTTTAAAGCCATTTGGGCATAGAGTTTTTCTTGGGAAAGTTTTAAAACTATAATCCATTTCTTTAATAGCTAGAGGACTATTTAGGTTATCTATTCTTGAGGTACCTTTGACAATTTATATCTTTTTTTCTTTTCTAGTCTAGGCTTGCTAGAGTTTGAATTTTATTGATCTTAAATTTTTAGCTTTTGTATCCATTGATTTTCTCTGTTGGATCTTATTATTTTGTATTTTAGTTTTCAGTAGTTTTAGTTTTTCTGCTCTGATTTTATTTTTTCCTTCCCACTTCTTGGTTTACTCCATTCTTCTTTTTCTAATTTTTTAAGGTATGAGATGATAGAATTTATTTGAGGCCTTTCTTTTTTCTGAGATAGGCAGTTTTAAAAAAATTAATAAAATTTAAAATGAATTTTTAGAGGTGTTAGCTATTCAGTAGAATGGAATTGTACTTTCTAGTTAGAACCTGCAAATAATACAATAGACATTTTCATAAATATTCAACTTTGAAAATTTGTAAGTAAATTTGTGCATTTCCATTTTTAGGAAGTGAACACCCAAAAGAAGTTCCCACGCACAAAAATTAAAGAAGGAATAGATAAATGGGTGAATTTAAGTGCTGTGTGGGTGGGGAAATTTTGCTTGGCAGCCGAGTGGCAGACAACTAGTTATTATTTTTTTAAAATGCAGCTTATGTGAACTTAAACCAAAACAAAACTAGTTCATCCATTTTTTCCCCCCACTCCCCACCTTCTCCCTTGCCTCTGGCAACTGCTAATCTTTATTTTTTAGAGCAGTTAGATTTGCAACAAAATTGAATGGAAGGTACAGAGATTTCCAGTGTACCCTCTAGTACCACTGTCCGAGTGCTACATTTATTACAAGCTATAAAGTACGTAGTTGACATTGGGGTTCACTCTTGGTGTTATAAGGCTGTATTCAATGGGTTTTTCAAAATATTTAATGTTATGGTATCCTACAGAATAGTTTCACTACCCTGAAAATTCTCTGTGTTCTGCCTGTTTATTTCCCCTTCCTGTCAAGCCCAGCAACCACTAATCTTTTTACTATCTCCATAGTTTCACCTTTTCTAGAATGTTGTATATAGTTGGAATCATATAGTTTGTAGCTTATTCAGATTGACTTCTTTAATAGTAATATGCTTTAAAGTTTCCTCCATGTCTTTTTTAAAAAACATCTTAAGACATTATATTATTTAGAGCAGTTTCAGATTCATAGCAAAATTGAGAGGGAGATAACCCATATATCCTCTATTCCCACACATATATAGCCTCCCCATTATCAACACCTCTAAACAAAGTGTTAAGTTTGTTACTATCGGTGAACCTGCAATGACATGTAATTATCACTCCAACTTCATAGTCTTGGTGGTGTGTGTTCTGTGGTTTGGATACATGTATAATGACATGTATCCACCATGATAGTATCATACAGAAAATCACTGCCCAAAATGTCCTCTGTTTTCCAGCTATTCATCCCTCCCACCCTCCAGCCCCTTGCAGCCACTGATCTTTTGATTGTGTCCATACTTTCACCTTTTTTGAAATGTCATATAGTTGGAATCTTACAGTATATACCCTTTTCTGGCTGGCTTTTTTCACTTAGTAATATGCATTTAAGATTCTTCCATGTCTTTCCAAGGCTTGATAACTAATTTCGTTCTAGGACTGACTGTTACTTCATTGGCTGGATATACCACAGTTTATTTATCCATATACCTACAAAAGGACATCTTGGTTGCTTCCAGGTTTTGGCAATTAGGAATAAAGCTTCTATAAACATCCATGTGCAGGTTTTTGTGTGGATGTAATTTTTCACTTTCTTTGGATAAATACCAAAGTGCGTGATTCTGGGAAAATATGGTAGGAGTATGTTTAATTTTATAGGAAAGTGCCAAATAGTCTTCCAGTCCCATGAGTGATTTGACGGTTCGTTTTTCTCTACATCCTCACCAGCATTTGGTGGTGTCATTGTTCTGGATATTGGCCATGATGATAGGTGTATAGTGGTATCTGACTGTTTAAATTTTCATTCCTCTGCTGATGTAGGATGTGGAGCTTCTTTTCTTTTTTTTTTTTTTTTTAAGATTTTATTTATTTATTTGACAGAGAGAAATCACAAGTAGGCAGAGAGGCAAACAGAGAGAGAGGAGGAAGCAGGTTCCCCGCCGAGCGGAAAGCCCGATGTGGGGCTTGAACCCAGGACCTGGGATCATGACCTGAGCCGAAGGCAGCGGCTTAACCCACTGAGCCACCCAGGCGCCCCTGGAGCTTCTTTTCTTATGCTCACTTACTATCTGTATATCTTCTTCGATGAGGTGTCAGGTTTCTGGCTCTTTTTTTAAAATCAATTCATTTGTTTTCTTATTGTTGACTTTTAAGAGTTCTTTATATATTTCGGATAAGTCTTTTTTTATCATGTATCTCTGTCTCTCTCTTTATTAGAGTACAGTTGAGAACACAGTGTTGGATTAGTCTCAGCTGTAAACCTAATGATTCAACAACTCTGTGTCATGCTATGCTCACTACAAGTGTAGCTATCATCTTTTACCATATAATGCTATTAAAATGCCATTGACTGTATTCCCTGTGCTGTATCTTTTAATTCTCATAACTTATTCTTTCCATAACTGGAAGCCTGTATCTCTTACTCCCCTTTACCCATTTTGCTTTTACCCGCATGTCCCTCCTCTTTAGCAACCATTGGTTTGTTCTCTGTATTTATAGGTCTGGTTTTGCTTTTTGATTGCTTATTCATTTATTTTTTAGATTCTACACATAAGGAGATGTTTGACTTACTTCACTTAGTGTAATAATATCCTGTAGGTTCATCTATGTTGTTGTAAGTGGCAAGTTCTCGTCCTTTTATATGGCTGCATAATATTCCATTGTGTATTCCTTTCCATTCCATATGTGTATATATAACACATCTTCTTTATTCATCTATCAGTGGCCACTTGGGTTGCTTCCATATCTTGGCTCTTATAAATAAAGCTGGTATAAGCAAAGGATGTGCATGTATTTTTTTGAATCCCACTACCTGGTCATGGAATTATTGAATCATGTGGTATTTCTTTCTTTCTTTTTTTTTTTAATATTTTTTTAAATTTTATTTATCCATTTGACAGAGAGAGAGAGAGGAAGGGAAGCAGTCTCCCTGTTGAGCAGAGAGCTTGATGTGGGGCTTGATCCCAGGACCCTGGGATCATGACCTGAGCCGAAGGCAGAGGCTTTAACCCACTGAGCCACCCAGGCGCCCCTGATCATGTGGTATTTCTATTTTTAATTTTTTTTGAGGAGTAGAGAACTTTTTATTATATGTAAATAAGGTTATCTAGTCGTCTTCTGAATTCCGCTTTTAATTTTTTGGGAGCTTCCATACTATTTTCCACTGTGATTATAACAATTTAACATTCCCACCAGCAGTGCCCAAAGATTCTTTGTTTTCCACATCTTTGCCAACACTTGTTATTTCTTGTTCTTTTGATTCTAGCCATTCTGATAGGTATGAGGTGATATCTCACTGTTTCTGATTTGCATATTTCCCTGATGATTAGTGACGTTTGGCATCTTTTCATGTGTCTGTTGGCTATCTGTATATGTCGCCTTTGGAAAAATGTTTATTCAGATTCTCTGTCTATTTTTCAGTCACCTTTTTTGTTGGTGTTGAGTTGTATAACTTTTTTATATATTTTGGATATTAACCCCTTGTCAGATACATCATTGACAGATATGCTCTAATGCAGTAGGTTACCTTTTTTTTTCTTAATAGTAATCTGACAATTCTATACATTACTCAGTGCTCATCATGGTAAGTGTACTCTTTTTTTTTTTTTAAGATTTTATTTATTTATTTATTTGACAGAGAGAGAGAGAGAGACAGACAGACAGACAGTGAGAGAGGGAACATAAGTAGGGGGAGTGGGAAAGGGAGAGGCAGGCTTCCTGCCAAGCAGGGAGCATGATGCGGGGCTGGATCCCAGGGCTCTGGGATCATGACCCGAGCCAAAGGCAGGCACTTAATGACTGGGCCATCCAGGCGCCCCACAATAGGTTACCTTTGTGTTTTGTTAATGATTTCCTTTTCTGTGCAAGAGCTTTCTATTTTGATGAAGCCCCAGTAGTTTATTTTTGCTTTTATTTTCCCTGCCTGAGGAGACATATCTAGAAAAATGTTTCTGTAACCTACATTTTCTTTTAGGAATTTTCTGTTTTCAGGTCTCACATTTAGGCCTTTAATCCATGTTGAGTTTATTTTTGTGTACGGTGTAAGAAAGTGGTCCAGTTTCATCCTTTTGAATGTAGCCATCCAGTTTCAGCACCATTAATTTATTAATTAATTTATTTAGATTTTATTTAGTTGAGAGTACATGCCAGCACGAGTGGGGGAGGGGCGAAGGGAGAGGGAGAAGCTGACTTCCCATTGAGCACAGAGTGAGAAGCCTAGGTCTTGATCCCAGGACCACCCTGGCTTCTTTTTCTGAGCCTACGGCAGCCGCTTAGGTGCTCCTAAGGTGCCACCCAGGTGCCCCTTCAGCACCATTTATTGAAGCGACTGTCTTTTCCCCATTGTATATTCTTGCCTCCTTTGTCATAGATTAATTGACAATGGAGGCATGGGTTTATTTCTGCCTTCTCTGTTCTGTTCTATGTGTGTCTGTTTTTGTACCAGTACCGTAGTGTTTTGATTGCAGCAGCTTTGTAGTAGATAACTGAGAACTGGATTTGAGATACTTCCAGCTTTGTTGTTCTTTTTAAATATTGCTTTAGCTGTTCGGGGTATTTTGTGGTTCCATACAAATGTTAGTATTATTTGTCGTAGGTTTTGTGGAAAATGTCAGCTATGTCCTTTTCAAATATTTTCTAACAACCTGTAGCTTATCTTTTCATTTTCTTGACTATGTCTTTCACAGAGCAGAAGTTTATAATTTTAATTAAGTTCAGCTTACCAATTCTCTCTTTCATGGATTGTGCTTTTGGTGTTATATCTGAAAAGTCATTGCCAAACCCAAGATTATCCTTATTTTCTCCCGTGTTCTAGGAGATTTATAGTTTTGTATTTTACATTTAAATCTGTGATCCGTTTTGAGTTAATTCTTGTGAAGGCTGTAAATAAACTTGTGTCTAGATTAATTTTTTGCATATGGATATTCAGTTCTGGTACTCTTTATTGAAAAGTCTGTCTTAGTGCCATTATGTTTCTTTTGCACCTTTGTTAAAAATCAGTTGAGACACCTGGGTGGCTCAGTTGATTAAGTGGCCAGCTCTTGATTTCAGCTCAAGCCCTGCATTGGGCTCCTTACTCAGTGGGGAAGTCTTCTCTTACCCTCTGTCTTTCCTACTGTTGCTTGTTCTTTCTCTCTAAAATAAATAAATGAAACTTTTTAAAAGATCAATTGATTGTATTTATGTGGGTCTGTTTCTGAACTCTGTTATCAGTTCCATTGATCTGTTTTTTCTTTCAATGGCACTACTCTGTCTTAATTACTGTAGCTTTATTTATTTTTTTTTTTAAAGATTTTATTTATTTATTTATTTGACAGAGAGAGATCACAAGTAGACAGAGAGGAAGGCAGAGAGGGGGGGGGGGAAGCAGGCTCCCCGCCGAGCAGAGAGCCTGATGCGGGGCTCGATCCCAGGACCCTGAGATCATGACCTGAGCCGAAGGCAGCGGCTTAACCCACTGAGCCACCCAGGTGCCCCATTACTGTAGCTTTAAAGGAAGTCTGAAATCGAGTAATGTCAGTACTTAAACTTTTTTCTTGACCTTTAATATTGTGTTGGCTATTCTTTCTTTTGCCTTTTCATATATATGCGTTAGAATTAGTTTGTCAGTACCCACAAGTAATTTGCTGGAATTTTGATTGAAATTGTACTGAATCTCAGGATGCCTGGTGGCTTATTCAGTTGAGTGGTCAGCTGATTTCAGCTCAGGTCCCATGATTGAGTCACACATAGGACTCTGTGCTGAGCCTTCCAGTCTGCTTCTCTCTTCTTCTGCCCACCCCCTGCTGGTTGGAGTGTGCCACACATGCACCCACAAATGCACATGCGCTCTCCCTCTCGCAAATAAATAAATAGATATTTTTAAAAAAGAGATTGTATTGAATCTGCAGATCAAGTTGGGAGGAACTGACATCTTGACAGTATTAAGTTTTGCTATGAAGTTGGGATATATCTTCATTTATTTAGTTCTTTGATTTTGTTCATAGAAGTTTTGTTGTTTTTCTCATATAGACCTTAACCTTATACATATTTTGTTAGATTTAAACTTTAATTTTCAGAGGTGGTATTGTAAATAATATTGTGTTTTTAATGTAAAATTCCACTTGTTCCCTGTTAGTATATGAAAGCAGTTTTTCTCTTCTCTTTCTTGGCAGAGGGTGACAGAGGGACAGGGAAAGAGAGATTCGTTTTTGTTTTTGTTTTTTTTTAAGAGATTTTATTTATTTATTTGACAGATCACAAGTAGGCAGAGAGGCAGGCAAGAGAGAGAGGAGGAAGCAGACTCCCTGCGGAGCAGAGAGCCCTATTTGGGGCTCGATCCCAGAACCCTGGGATTGTGACCTGAGCCGAAGGCAGATGCTTAACCCACTGAGCCACCCAGGCGCCGTGGAAAGAAAGATTCTTAAGCAGGCTCCACGTCCATGGGGGTTGATCTCACAAGCCTGAGATCATGACCTGAGCCAAAATGAAGAGTCAGATGCTTAACTGAGCCACCAGTTTTCCTTTTTTATATTAACGTTTTCTGCAGTTTTTACACAATCACTTATTAGTTCCAAGAGGTTTTTGGTTAGTAATTTTGAACTTTGTATGTAGACAGTCACCATCCTTTCTGAACAAAGACACTTTGATTTCCTTCTTCCCACTGTATATTTTATTTCCTTTTCTTGTCTTTTTATATAAACTAGGACTTCCAGTATGATGTTGAAATGCAGTGGTGAGAGAGGAGTCATCCTTGCTTTGTTCCTGATATTAGTGGGAAACCTAGTTCCTCACCATTAAGCATGATGTTAGCTTTTTGTATATATATTCTTTACCAAGTTTAGGAAGTTCCCCTTTTATTCCTAGTTTGCTGGGAGTTTTTATTTTGAATGGGTGTTACCCTTTGTTAAGTGCTTTTTTTTTTAAATTTAATTAATTTATTGGGTGTCTGAGTGGCTCAGTGGGTTAAGCCTCTGCCTTCAGCTCAGGTCATGACCTCAGGGTTCTGGGATTGAGCCCCACATTGGGCTCTCTGCTCAGCGGGGAGCCTGCTCCCCCACCCCCACCTACTTGTGATTTCTCTCTCTGTGAAATAAATAAATAAAATCTTTTAAAAGAGCTTTATTTAGAGAGAATGCAAGTGGGGCAAGGGGCAGAAGGAGAGGGAGAGAGAGAATCCCAAATAGACTTCGTGCTGAGTGCAGAGCCCAACTGAAAGCATGATCTGAGCTGAAACCAGAGTTTCACTGAATCGTCTGAGTCACTTAGGCACCCTAGATGCTTTCTTTGTAACTCTTGATAGGACATATGATTTTTTGTCTTTATCTTGTCAATCTGTGATGGGTTATATTAATTTATTTTTATTTTTGTTTTTTTTCATTAATTGATTTTTAAATGTTGCCTTTATCCCCAACCTTACATTCCTGGGATAAATCCCACTTGATTGTGGTATATAATTCTTATAGATTGTTGGATTTGATTTACTGATATTTTATAGGTGATTTCATCTATTTATTGAGAGATGTTCTGTTGTTTTCTTTCTTGTAATCTCTTTGTCTCTTTTGGTGTTAGAGCAATATTGGCCTCCTGGCATGAAGTAGGAGGTATTACCTCAGCTTATATCTTCTGAACAAGATTGTAGAAAATTGGTATAATTTCTTCCTTAAATATGTGGTAGAATTTACCAGTGAACCCATCTGGGCCTGGTGCTTTTTGTTTTGGGGAATGATTGAACCAAATTTTTTTTTTTTTTAAAGATTTTATTTTTAAGTAATCTCTACACCCAACATGGGGCTTGAACTTCCAATCCAGAGATCAAGAGCCAGCCAGGCTCCCCTCAAATATTTCTAAAAGATAAATTTATTTATTTATTTATTTATTTATTTATTTATTTATTTGAGAGAGTGCATGAGCATGCATATGGGGTTGGGTGGAGCAGAGGAGAGGAAGAGCGAAACTCAAGCAGACTCCACACTCCACACAGAGCCTGACATGGGGCTCAGCCCCATGACCCTGAGGTCACAATCTGAGCTGAAACCAATAATTCAGATGCTCAAACAACTGTGCCACCCAGGTGCACCTCTCCCCCATTTTTAAATAGATACAGGCCTGTTCACATTGTCTAATTCTGCTTATGTGAGTTTGGCAGCTTGTATCTTTCAAGAGTTGGTCCATTTCATCTAGGTTATCAAATTTGTGGGCATAGAGTTATTGATAATATTCCTTGAAGATTTTTTTTTTTTCTTTTTTAATTTTTTAAAGACCTTTATTTATTTATTTACTTGACAGACAGAGATCACAAGTAGGCAGAGAAGCAGGCAGAGAGAGAGAGAGGAAGGGAAACAGGCTCCCTGCTGAGCAGAGAGCCCAATGTGGGGCTCGATCCCAGGACCCCAGGATCATGACCCGAGCCGAAGGCAGAGGCTTCAACCCACTGAGCCACCCAGGCGCCCCTCCTTGATGATTCTTTTAATGTCTGTGGGATCTATGGTGATGTCCCCTCTTTCATTTCTGGTATTAGCAATTTGTGTTCTGTCTCACTTTTCTAATTGTACTGGCCAGAGGTTTATCAGTTTTATCCATCTTTTCAAAGAACCAACTTTTGTATCTGTTGATTTTTTTTCTGTAGATTTCTGCTTTAGTTTTCATTATTTTTAAATTTTGATTTAATTTGCTTTTTGTTTCCTGAAGAGGAAACTCAGAGTATTGATTGAAGGTCTTTCTTCTTTTCTGATGGATACATTCACTGCATCTTTAGGGACATTAAGCACTGCTTTTGCTGCATCCCACATATTTTAGGTTGTATTTTCATTGTCATTTAGTTAATAATATTTTAGTTAATAATATTTTTCTTGAGCTTTCTTTGATTTGTGTTATGTAGAAGTGCACTGTTGCATTCTGGGATTTTGATTTCTACTTTAATTTCATTTTGGTTTGAGAGCATAATTATATGATCTGTCTTCTTTTTAGATTTGTTGAGGTGTGTTTATGGCACCAAGTATAGTATATGTTGGTGAATGTTTCATGAGAGCTTCAGGAGAATATATATTGTGCTGACATTGAATAGTCTATAGATATCACTTATATCCAGTTGATTAATGGTGGTGTTTATTTTTTATTTATTTTTTTAAAGAGATTTTATTTATTCATTTGACAGAGAGATCAAAAGTAGACAGAGAGGCAGGCAGAGAGAGAAGGGGAAGCAGGCTCCCCGCTGAGAGAGAACCTGATTCAGGCCTTGATCCCAGGAACCTGCAACCATGACCTGAGCTGAAGGCAGAGGCTTGACTCACTGAGCCACCCAGGTGCCCAGTGGTGGTGTTTACTTTAATTACGTCCTTACTAATATTCTGCCTGGGGGATATGTCCATTTCTGAAAGAGTATTAAAACTTCTATATCTAAGAGTGGATTCATCTTTTTTCTCCTTGCTGTTTTATCAGTTTTTGCCTCATATATTTTGATCCTCTGGTGTTAGGCACATACACATTAAGGATTGCTGTGTTAAGAAGTTGTATTATCGACACCTTTATATTATGCAGTGTCACTCCTTTTCCTGAAAAAATTCCTTGCTCTGAAGTCTGCTTTGTCTGAAATTAATTACCTATTCTCACTTGTTTTGATTACTGCTAGCATGGTGTATCTTACTCCATTCATTGATTCTTAGTCAATATGTGTTTTCCTATTTAAAGCGTTTCTTACAGACAACCTATAGATGAGTTTTGTTTTTGATCCACTAACAATTATTTTAATTGGTATATTTAGACCATTTAGGTTCAAGGTAACAATTGATACAGTGAGGTTACCATCTACCAAATTTGTTTCTGTTTTCTATTTGTTGCTCTATATCTTTGTTTCAGTTTTTGTCTTCCAAATGTTTTCTATTTCTTGGGTTTTTTGTTTTTGGCTTTGTTGTTTTCAGTTTTATACTTTGAGTCATTGATTAGTTCTCATCCACATTTTTTTTAAAAGATTTTATTTATTTGAGAGAGAGAGAAAGAACATGAGGAGGGGAGGGTCAAAGGGAGAAGCAGACCCCCCAGCTGAGCAGGGAGTGCAATGCGGGACTTGATCCCGGGACTCCAGGATCATGGCCTGAGCCGAAGGCAGTCGCTTAACCAACTGAGCCACCCAGGTGCCCTCTCTGTAGATTTTTGAAGGTGGTGACCAGTACCTAGGTAATCAACATGTGTAGAACTTGTTCGGTAAATCTCAATCCTTGTTAGGTTTTCTGAACAACTGCACACTGATACAGTATGGAACATTCCTTATTCCTTTGTCCTAGCAGCTTGGTTGAGCCTGGTGTCAGTGCACACATCTGGAGTTCCCATCCCCTTTATGGCAAATTTCTGGATCTCTTTGAGTTCGTGAGGAGTAAGCTTCTTAAAACCCACTCTCTGGATGTGCTTATGAATGTTGATGGTGTATTCTCTGGTCACTACCTCGTTGGTGGCAGAACAGCCCTTCTCCTTGCCACCCTTCCTTGCAGGAGCCATTCAGCCAGGCTCTAGTTGGAAAGGAAGAGCACAAGATAATGTGGGAGAGGGAAAGCAACTCAGCAAGTACAACTTCTGGGAGGGCCTGGTGGTGGTGGTGGAAGGGGAGAGGCAAGTCTCTCTCTAAGGGTTGTTTTTTTTTTTTTAAAGATTTTATTTATTTATTTGACAGCGGGAGATCACAGTAGACGGAGAGGCAGGCAGAGAGAAAGGGGGAAGCAGACTCCCTGCTGAGCAGAGAGCCCGATGCGGGACTCCATCCCAGGACCCTGAGATCATGACCTGAGCCGAAGGCAGTGGCTTAACCCACTGAGCCACCCAGGCGTCCTCTCTAAGGGTTTTAATTGAGGTTTTGTTTTTTTTTTAATGATTCCATTTTCTCATTTTTTTGTTATACCTTTTTTATAGTTACCCTATTTTGTGCAGTATATATTTATAACTAACACAAGTTATAGTATATACATATAATAAATACATACAAATACATACAAATAAATAGTATTATCCCACTTCATGATAGTACAAGTACCTTACAGTGACAAAATAATCCTAATTCCTCCCATCTTTTCTGTCAATGCTGTCATTCATTTCATTTATATAGAAGCATACATAAGCATATATATGTGTAAGCCTGTATAATCAGATATATCGTTGCTATCATTTTGAACATTTTTAGATTTTGAACATTGTTAGATTAAGTAAGAAAAAGTCAAGAGTTTTTACTTTACCTTCATTGATTCATTCTCTGATACTTTTCCTTATGCAAATCCATGTTTGCGACCTGTATAATTTCCTTCTCTCTGAAGAACTTCTTTTCACATTTCTGGTAAGGTAGACCTATTAGCAACAAATTCCCTCAATTTTTATTTGAGAGTCTGTGTTTTCCACTTTTGAAGGATAATTTTGCAGTGTGCAGAATGCTAGTTCTTTTTCTTTCTTCTCAAAACTTTAAATATTTCACATTACTCTCTTCTTGCTTGCATTATTTCTGAGGAGACGTTAGATGTAGGTTTTTGCTACTTTATAGGTAAGGCTTTTTTCCCTTCCGACTTCTTTGAAGATTTCTTCTTAAATTTTTGATTTTGTGCAGTTTAAATATGATACGCATTGGTGTGGTTTTTTGTTTTGACATTTGTCTTACTTGGTATTCTCAGAGCTTCCTGCATTTGGGGTATAGTTTCTGACACTAATTTGGGACATTTGTAGTTACTCTTGCTTCAAACGTTGCATCTCTGTTTTCTTATCCACTTCCCACCACTTCCCTCCCCCCTCACCTTTTCTCATCTCTTCGAAGTTTTCTACATGCTGGACCAGAGTCCTAGAGTGTTAACATAGGCATTTAATGCTACACACTTTGTTCTAAGCACCACTTCCAAATTTTGATACATTGTATTTTTGTTTTTATTTGAACAAATATCTTGTGGTTTCCTTTTGATTTCTCTTTGATCCATTACTTGATTACTTAGAAGTGTATTATTTACTTTTGATACATTTGGGGACTTTTCATATAGCTTCTTGTCACTGATTTCAGTTTAATATCTTTGTGTTATATAATTTCTTTTAAGTTTTTTTTTGAGTTTAAAAAAATGATATAGAACATGGATTATCTTGTTTAATTCTCTGTATGTCTCTGAAAACAATGTATATTCACACTGCTCCTGTTATATGGAGTTAAAATGTAAATGTAAGTTAGGTCAAGTTGATTTATACTGTTTAAGGTCTCTGTATACTTATTTTCATACACGTATTTTCTCTGTACTTGTTCAGTTATTGAGAAGAGGATTTAGATCTCTCTTACTGTAGTTATGAATTTCGCAGTTTTCCCCATTTTCTCTATTTGGTCAGTTTTATTTGGAAGGTCTTTTATTAGGTGCAAAAGTGTTTTGGATTTTTATATCTTCTTGACTAATAGGTTTCTTTATTCTGGCCATATTTCTTGTTTTGAAATTTATTTTGCTTGATACTAATATTTTGAATTCAGCTTTGTTTTAATTAGTGTTAGATTGATATTTTCTTTCCCACACTTATAGTTTTAATATCTGTGTGTCTTTATATTTAAAATGGATTTCTTTTTGCAGCATATAGTCCTTTTTTTTTTTTTTTTTTAAGATTTTATTTATTCATGAGAGGCAGAGGCAGAAGCAGAAGGAGAAGCAGGCTTCTGCGGTACAGGGAACCCAATGTGGAACTTGATCCCAGGGTGCTGGGATCATGACCTGAGCTGAAGGCAGACCGCTTGACTGACTGAGCCACCCAGGCGTCCAGGCAGTGTGCAGTCTTGAGTTTCTTTTTTCAGTATTCCAATCTCTGCTTTTCACTGAGGTGTTTAGGTAATTTACATATAATATGGTTATTGGTATTGTTGCATTTAAATCTATCATTTGCTGATCCTTTTTCTTGCCTATTTCATCTTTTTTTCTTTTTCATTAATTTTTTTTATTATTTCATTTTACTGGATAGTAATAATTCTCTTATTTTATTGATTGCTCTGGGGTCTATGGCATACATATCTTTTAATTTATCAGCATCTGCCTTCAAATGATATTATGCCATTTCGCAAAATACTAATAAGAAAATCACAGGGATGGGCACCTAGGTGGCTCAGTCGTTAAGCGGCTGCCTTCAGCTCAGGTCATGATCCCAGGGTCCTGGGATTGAGCCCCATTTCGGGCTCCTTGCTCAGCGGGAAGCCTGCTTTTCCCTCTCCCGCTCCCAGTGCTTGTGTTCCTCTCTCTCTGTGTCTGTCTCTGTCAAATAAATAAATAAAATCTTTAAAAAACATCATAGGGAGGGGCGCCTGGGTGGCTCAGTGGGTTAAGCCGCTGCCTTCGGCTCAGGTCGTGATCTCAGGGTCCTGGGATCGAGTCCCGCATCGGGCTCTCTGCTCAGCAAGAAGCCTGCTTCCCTCTCTCTCTCTCTCTCTGCCTGCCTCTCCGTCTACTTGTGATCTCTCTCTGTCAAATAAATAAATAAAATCTTTAAAAAAAAAAACATCATAGGGAAAAGAAAATACATTTACAGTGGTATTCTGTATTTATTGAAAAAAGCTATGTATAAATGAAGCCGTACAGTTCAAACTGGTGTTGTTTACGGGTCAACTCTTATTTTGCCTTTGCTTTTGAAAGATATTTTAGCTCAGTATAGAATTCTAGTTTAATTGTTTCTCTTTGTCTTCTTGTTTTCTAACTTGCATTGTTTCCATGAGAAATGTTTTCATTTTTATCTTTGTTTTGTAACATATAAAGCATTTTTTTTTTCAACTCCCTGGCTGCTTGTATCATTTTCTCTTTATTGATGTTTTTTAATGGTAAGCAATTTGATTGTGATGTGTATTCATGGATTTTTTTTCATGTTTCTTGTGCTTGGGGTTGATTGGTAGGTTTATTGTTTTCATCAAATTTTGTAGCTTTTTTCTGCTCTTGTTTCTCACATTTTTTCCCCTCCCATCCTACTTTCCTTTGGGTATTCCAATAACATGTAAATTAGGCTGCTTGACATTGTCCCACAGCTCACTCACTGATCTCCCTCCCCAAATTCCCTTTTAAAGTCTTCATTCTTTCTGTGCTTCATTTTTGAGAGTTGGCTGAGTAAAAAAAAATTTTGCTTTTATGAGACACTTGAATATTACATAATTTAAAAAACATTCTAGTCAGCATTATTATATTTTATCATGCTGGTACAAGATACAGCTGTTGGTTGTTTCTCTTCCCTTTGCCTCTTTCTGCTGAATGTGGATTATAGAGCTTTTGTAGAATAATCTAAGGCAGCCATACTTCTGAAAAGATTTATTTCTTTGCTTAGCCTATTACAGAGTCATTGTGAATTCTGAGTCTGATTTAAAATTTTTTGAAGTTGGGTATATTTTTGCTCCAGTGAATGTTACTTTGCAAGTATATTGACATTGCATCTTATCTGAGGACTAATAATTGTAGCTAGCCACAAAACAGAAATCATACGTATTCTAAATACTTATTTTAAAAGATTCATTAAGTTGCCTGTAAATCACAACATAAACCAGATTATATATACATTTCCTCAGAGACTCTCAATATGACCAATATGCAGTTTTATCTCTAGCAGAAAAGGGGGAAAAAGACTCTATTCAGTCAAGTACCAAATGAAGTAGTTCGTTTGTATTTTACGGGTTAATTTATATGGAAAAGGTATATTTTTAAGCACTAGAGTTGGTCCCAGAGTAGTGAGATGCTCATGTGAAACAGAGGAAAGAGCAAATTTATGGCATTATTGTGTCGCTTTCATCTCCTCCCCTCTACCCTCTCCTTTTACTTTATTCCACCTCTTGATTTTGACTTATTTTTGTAATGGAATTCCACAATTCCATATTATTTAAACAGCATGTTAGGGAACAGATACTCTTAAAATTAACTTAAAAAGAGGTGGACTAAAGGTTGGAGGTCTCTCTCCAAGTAAAACCGTATAGACTTTTTCCCTTTGTCATTAGGTATAATTTTTTAAAAGAACTGTTAGAATCTTCAACTAAAGCTTTATTTTTTCTTGTTAAGACATCTTTGAGAGCTTTTCAACTTAGAAGATGTTTAAGTTTGTAAAAAATAAAATGCTGTGGTCTTAATAATGACTTTGACACTGAAATTTGCTTAATTTTCATTCTTTCCTTTCTTTGTAATACCTTTTCTTCCATATGCCATATTTTCATTGGATTTATAGACATACTTATATTTCAGGGATAAGCAAGGAATGGGAAAACTGACCAACCCCAATTTGGATTGGTATGTGGAAATGGATAGTATATTTCTGTGTTGTTCTCCACCTAGTTTTTTCTTCTTTACTTATTTGATATATGGACAGAGTACCTGAATGAAGAACATCGCTGTGTTCTCTTTAGATGACTTTTATTTATTTATTTTAAAGATTTATTTATTTATATTAAAGAGAGAGAGAGAGAGCATGTTCATGTGTGTGCACACACATGGGAGGGGCAGGGAGAGGGAGAGAACATCTCAAGCAGGCTCCCTGCTGAACATGGAGCCCAAGACTGGGCTTGATCTCTAGACCTGAGCTGAAACCAGGAGTGGAGTGCTTAACCAACTGTGCCACCCAGGCGCTCCAGATGACTTTCAGACTTTACTTGTATGTGAGTGGGATGGAGAACCTCAGGTTCAACTCGAGTTATTAGAAAGAAATACTTGAAAAGTGAAGTGGTATGATTTCCAAAGTGACTTGCCAATCATGGAAAAGGTTCATGCTTCTAAAGTAATTCACAAAGTTTAAGCAGCTTAAACGTAATTGGTTTTCTCCTAAAACTTTCTTTGAGAACTTTGTTCTCTTTATGGCTTCTTGCTTATGAGAATAGTCATTTGCTTTTTATGAGATAATGTCTGTCTATTGTATTTGATGATTAAAATCTGTTTGGCAGTGAAGTGATGTGAGGGGAGGATGATATGGGGGGCAAGTAGCAAAAGTAATAGTAATGAGTATTTGGTTTTTAAAACATTTGAAGTCTTCTTTCATTTCTCATTCTGAACATTGATTTTGCTAAAAATGCTAACCATTTTGAAACCTGATTTTATCATTCCTTTCTCATTTTCCTTCTTTATCTGATGGTTTGTATTGAGTGGTGGTTGTGTGTGGGAGATTTCAGTTTTGTTTATTTTCAGATTTTTTAATTTGTATTACATCAGAGATTTTAGATAGATGCATCAGAAAAATACTCATTTATTTATTCAGCAGAAATTTAGGGCTGCAAAAATCTCTGACCCAGTGGCCTTTTATTTTGAAGGACGTTGATTAATGCACATCCGTTAGAACACATTTTCACAGTTTCATAGTCATTTAATTTACCATTATTTGCATACACTTTGTCTCAAAATGATTATGAAGAACTGGAAACTAATTGTTTAAACAGATCTTTATTTTGCATTTTCCCCTAACATATTTGGATCAAGGGGATGACTGAGAATTGGTAGGGAATAATAATATTTCTAATTTTTTTAAATCTTAAACTGCAAGTGTAACTGTTCTTTCATCTTAATACTTGGAAGAAATTGATTTCTGTTTTTAAAGGGTTTAATCTTTACCGTTTGAAAAGCAGACTTCACCTGAATTTTAAAAATTCTTGCTCTGACCTGTGCTTATAATCTCATGGATATAGTCCTCTAATGAATTTGTAGCACCTTTTTTCTCTCTCATTGTTGCCTTTTGTGCTGAACATTAAAGCTGATTTTAATTTTATGACTAGGAAATAGTTTTTTCTTGTTGGAAATTATGTTGCTTGAGAAACACGTTCCTTCGTTACTACTTACTATGCGTTGCTGAGTAACTATGACTAATATGTACTTTTACTAATTGCTGCAGTTTAAAGGTATTTGCAGTAGACTCATAATTTTTTTTACATGATTTTCTTAGGTGGATTTACTTTTAACAACTGAAGCTTTCATATGTTTTTCTTAGAAGTCTTGTAATTATTATTATTAATATGCCCCCTCCCCCAGCCAGAATCTAATCAATTCTTTTTCAACTTCCTTTCTCAATGAAAATGTTAGACTTATACGAGCACTAGCAGCAATTCTATTTCTGGATCATTGAAGCGCTTGGAAGATACTGCAGCTCGATTTACAAATGCAAACTTCCAAGAAGTCTCTGCGCACACAACTAGTGGAAAAGATGTTTCAGAGGCTAGAGGGTCAGAGGGCAAAGGGAAGAAATCTTCAGCTCACAGCTCAGGTCAAAGGGGAAGAAAGCCTGGTGGAAGAAATCCAGGAACGACTGTGTCAGCAGCTAGTCCTTTCCAGCAAGGTATTAATTATGATGTTTTAGTTAAAATAAGTGTTCTTGTGATGATCAATACCAGTTAAGTTTTGTAAAAGAATTTATTTTTTATTTATAACTAATGGATCATTGGAGATTATTTTATGATTAGTTGCTGTAGTAAGATTACTTTAAAGATAAGTGTTCCTTGTTAAAATGTTCTTGGGACCTTTTATGTTATGACATGTGCTTCTAAAGCTGAACTGTAATTTTAATGTCTAAATAGATGTGGAATAAAGTTTAAGTTTGGGGAGAAAAAAACAATAAAAGCTGGAGTTTTCCTTTCTGCTCTATAGAACAGTCTTTCTTTTTAATGAATTGTTATCATTTACCTGTCCTAATTAAACACTAAAACAGTTAAATCATATATTCTTAGTAAGTAAACCAGTAGTGGGTAATTTGTAGGAATATAAATAGTTCTCAGTAAGTAATAGTTGTTGATTATTAATGCATTTGTTATAAAACTTGAAGTTTAAAGTAGAATTTGACTAAGCTTATGTATCTTTTGGTAAGGCTGCTATAGCAAGATGCCCATTTAATTTTGAATTTCAGTTTAACAACAAATTATTTTTCAGTATAAGTATGTCCTAGATAAATGCATGGGACATATTTATATTGAAAAAATAACCTGTTGTTAAACTGAAATTCAGAATTAACTGGGCATGCCATATTTTATATGGCAACCCAGTTTTATGGAAAACGGAATAACTCAGCTAGCTTTATAATCCATTTAGCCCTGTTCTAGGTATTGTTTTTGTGTTTTTAACTTGAACATAAATATTTTAAGAAATATAAATGTTAAAAACTGTTGGAGATAAATATATTAGTAAAGTATACAATAAATGCCTCTTCCCCCCATTTTTTTGCCCCCTAGGAATAAATGAGGGGGAAAAATTGTCTTTTTCTTTCCTTTAATTTTGCTCATAATGAAAATCTGAACATATAGAGAGATTGTGTAGTCTGCTGATCCCTTATTAAAAAGTTTATTTGTATATTTTAAACTAAGCTATTTTGGTCTTCAAGGTTTTTCAGTCCTGGACTTTAATTTTTTTGCCTTATATTACAAAGAATTAGACAAGTAGAAAAGAAATAAAGTGCCAAATTTGCTGTTTTAGTTTAATAAATTTACTTTATATTTGCTGTTATTTTTATGCCACTGTGGAAAATAAATAGTAAAACCTTAATTATTTTTAATGTAACTTTATTTACATTTGAATGTGATATTAGAATTCAGCTATCTCTTTTATATAATTAAGACCTTATTTTCCACTGTTAAAATTGCATTTTTAAGTTTTTAATCTTTGAAGTACTAATCCATTTAGAAAAGAAATCCTCATTTTCTTAATATTCACAACGTTGAATTGTCTTTTCCTGCCTCTGTTGAGACACGGTATAGAATGTGTTATGTTTTCATATCTGAGGTAATATTCTATAAAAGTTTTAAAAGTTGAAATTTAAAAGTAGGGTGTTTAAGATGCTTGGTTTTGTTTTTTTCATTGCAGGCAGTATGTGAATTTTAGAAAATATATGTTGAAGTATTGCATATACTAAATGTTTGAAAGTATTTGCTACACTGTAGTGAGCTTTTAACACCAGCTGTAAAAACAAAAATGTGTGGAAGAAAGACAGATGGTGACAGATCAGAATGGATAATAAAGAACTTCTTTATAGTTGCTAATTAAGTGGCAAATTACAGTTATCCTTAAGTGATTGATGTAATGTAAATGGCTTCTTAATATGTATGTTTTTCTATATAGACTTAACTTGAAAATACTCACAGAGGTACAAATAATTTTGTAAATTAATAAAATGGATATTCAAAGAGTTAAAAATTTTAGACCTATTAATGTTCTTGCATAATAAGCCATTTCAGAAAAGCTTAAAATTTAAAAATCAAAACCTTGAGACTTCAGTTAAAAAGAAATTCTTTCTTGTGTGTGAGGAGAAAAATACTGTTGTAAATATTTAGGTTGATTTATGTGTGATAACTTTTGAATGTGCTCTGCAATAAAATTTAACCCTTAGCTTGAAATTTCCCTTCCATTCCAATGAAACACTTTATTTGGAGCTTTTGTTCTTAAATACATTAGTTAAAATATAATATAGTTTAAGTTTTATGAAACATAATAGATGTGTGATCACAACTGAGTCTAAACACTTGTTACTTCATTTGGTGAGCATGAAGAGATGGTTTGGTGAATTAGGATGGTGGACCAAACTATTGTTTCATCCCAGCCGTATGATTTTTCTACCGAGTAGATAAGAACCTTTTAATCTCATAATGACATAGTGGGCTGCTAATGTTCTTTAAAGAGTGAGGAGACAAGCAGTTGTGAACGAGATTCATGAGGGTTCCTGTCCTGTGATTTTACTTTCATAAAGGCAGTAGAACAATGTTAGTGGCTAGTTTCTTTTTGCAGCTTCATGGGTAGTGAACTGGGAGAATGTTAGGATATAGATTGGGTTCCATGTAATCATTATCATTTTATCAAATCCATGTTTTGGTAGGGTAGATTTAACTGAATAATAATGTTCACTAACATTATCTTCAAGTTAAAACTCAGAACTTAAATCTAAGCAACAACTTTTTGTTCTGGGTGTGTGTTGGGAACATTTAAATCAAATCTTTAGTAATTGAAAAAGAGGAAATTCTCTAATACAGTAGTAGTCTTGTCAGACTCTGAGACTTTGCTGTTCTTCAGTCCTTCCTCAAGCGTACACAGGTATTTGGGGGAACGTTGAGGCATGTTGTCCTAGTAAAAGGTAGGTTAAATGAAGCACATCTTACATCTTGGTCATTGTAGAACTAACAGCTTGCAACTTGAGTTAATATTCAGTTTAATAGGTATGAAATGACATATTTTTAGAAGATAATTTGATAGATCAACTTGATTTCAATAATAACCTTTTAAAAATTCTGTTACATAGTGATATCCTAAGTTTTATAGTTAGTTTTTTTCTCCATCTCTTTTTGATGATTGTATCATTTCTACTGCTCGTGGGAACCTTTGCATCCAATTTTTTTCTTTTCCTACCCCTCCCCCCCTTTTTTATTTTACTACAGGCAGTTTTTCAGGAACTCCAGGCAGTGTAAAATCATCTTCGGGAAGTTCAGTACAGTCTCCCCAGGATTTCTTGAGCTTTACAGACTCAGATCTGCGTAATGACAGTTATACTCACTCCCAACAGTCATCATCAACCAAAGATGTACATAAAGGAGAGTCTGGAAGCCAGGAAGGGGGGGTAAATAGTTTTAGTTCCATAATGGGTCTCCCTTCGACCTCAGCTGTTATTTCACAGCCTAAAAGCTTTGAAAATTCACCTGGAGATTTGGGTAATTCCAGCCTTCCAACAGCAGGATATAAGCGGGCTCAAACTTCTGGCATAGAAGAAGAAACTGTAAAGGAAAAGAAAAGAAAAGGAAATAAACAAAGTAAGCATGGGCCTGGTAGACCTAAAGGAAACAAAAATCAAGAGAATGTTTCTCATCTCTCAGTTTCTTCTGCTTCACCAACATCGTCTGTAGCATCAGCTGCAGGAAGTGTAACAAGCTCTAGTCTTCAGAAATCTCCTACATTGCTCAGGAATGGAAGTTTACAAAGTCTTAGTGTTGGCTCATCTCCAGTTGGTTCAGGTAGGGATTTGCCCATTGTTTCTCTTACTTATTCCCACCACCACCACCACCACCTTTCCTTTACCCCAAAAGGAAAATTCATTTTAAACTATTGTTTTGTTAATACATTGAGTTGCCAAATGACATTTACTTGTCTTAATGAAAAAAAAAGTGTTAAGATCTTAGGAAGATGATTTGGTGTTTGGACAGGATGTTTGGCATTAATCTGATAGTTTACTTAAATATAGGCCAAATGGTTTATTGGTCACTCATTTCTTATGAAGTGCCTGCAGTTAATTTCCCATTTTTGTTTTTGCTTTGCCTGCACAGTATTTGAAACCCAACTCAGAAATCACAATTAAGGTGTGAGAGTTTCGCATAGTTTGCGCTATGTTTTTGGTTGGTGCTTGTTTCTGAGCTCTCATTTTCTAAAGTTTAAATAGTCTTCAGTTTCTCAACACTTAGATAAATTCTACTTGAATTTTCCATCTGGAATATTTTTCAGTGGTAAAATGATTTCAATATGTGAACTTTAACAGTTATATTTTACTTCAGAAGATATCAGAAATGATTTATATTCATTTTGTTTTCAAGTGTGTTTAACGGTTTTTTACCATTATCTTTATTATAGTAGGAATGAATTTATATATGTTGTTATTCACATTCAGATGCTTCCTTAACCTATATTTTATATCATGAATATTGTCAATTCTTAAAAATTTGAAGTTTCATGTTTTTAGACAAAAACTTAACAGTTTAGATGTTAGCTAAATGTCAACATTTACCTTTTAAATTGATCTTGAATTTGAGGTAAATGGTTTTAAATAAGTGTTGTAAACCTGACCTGTTTTGATTTTAGATTTCTGGTTGTAGAAATGATGAGATTTTGGCTAAAATAAACTATTACAGATTTTATCAGTTCTATTAGTTGGTGGAGAGGATAGGTAGGAAATGGTATGGAAATATAATAAACACAATTTAAATGAAGAATGTTTATGTGTATTTTATAAATATAGACTTTTGGGTTGTTTTTATAGTTGTGCAGACATTAATTTCAGTAAGTAAATATCATTCTAAGGGAGAAAAGAGCATATGTAAAGGTCAGATGTGAAGATTATTAACTATCGCTATCATTTGTGCCAGGGTCTATTAATGCTTTATATTTACTATCTTGTTTAATCCCCACACCAGTTTTATGAAGTAAGGGCTTTTTATTCCCCCTTTTTACAGCTGATAAAACTGAAACCCGGACAGGTAAAATAAGCTGCCCAAGATCACAGCGGCTGATTCTTTCTCTTTCTGTTTTTCCTACTATAGCTTCAGTGCCACCTTGGACCTTTTGGACAAGTTGTATGTTCGGTTTTGAGAAATGAGTAGAAACTATGACAGGATTATTTTATTAGAAGCGTTAAGGATGGTTTTAGACTAGACCATGATTTCTTAGTCTTGGCACTATTGACATGTCGGTTGGGATAATTCCTTGTAGTGCAGTCCTGTCCTGTGCAGTCTAGGACATTGATCATGATTCCCAGCTTCTACCCACTAGATTCCTATAGCACCCAAATTTCCCCTTCACCCCCCCAGTAGTGACAAGAAATGTTGGGGGTTTGAGGGGAGAGTGTAAAATCACTCTTGGTTGACAACCACTATTTTAGGGGGGAATAAAACAAATCGTAATGAGAAATAAATCCATTGAAAAAACTTAATTATATTGCATGCTTGGATATACATTTTATGTATATTCATTTATGTATATTCGTATCTTTTCTTTCAGGCTGGAAAGACTTAACAACTCACCCTGGCCCCTGGTCACAAAAAAATAAGTTTAGACAAATTTACTCAGAAAAAATGGAGTTCATACCGATTTTTAGCAAGATACACAGTAATCAGATGAATAACTTACTGAGAAAATTAAGCCTGAATTTGTTTTTGTAAGATTACTCACTGATTTCTTATACTTAGAAGCATAGTCTGAAAATTACTGAATTTCACAAATTGCATGTGGATGCTATTCGAAATACACATTCTCAAATTAATGGAATTAAAATCTTGATTTACATCTATGAAAAAAGTTTCCTACCTGTTACAGATTTAGAGAGATTTTAGCCTTGAGAAATAGTGTTCTTTTCACAATTATTACTTCCAGAGGGCAGTGTTTGTGCTACATCTATGAGAGGAAAGCATGAATTTATATCCCTTTTACCTCACTGCTAGGTAACGAAATTTAGGGAGAAACTCCTATAAATATTATTATTTCATGGAAATAAATGACTTACATTTAGACTTCCTAGGATTTTTTTCCCTTAAAAGTGTGCTTAAAAATAACTGAAGATCTTACATTTTGTTGAAGCCATAATTGTGCACTAAGATTAGTTACTTAAAACTATTTGAGATAATATATTCTTTAATTTTATACATTTTTTTTAAAAGATTTTATTTATTTATTTGACAGAAATCACAAGTAGGCAGAGAGAGAGAGGAGGAAGCAGGCTCCCTGCTGAGCAGAAAGCCCGATGTGGGGCTCGAACCCAGGACCTGGGATCATGACCTGAGCCGAAGGCAGTGGCTTAACCCACTGAGCCACCCAGGCGCCCCTAATTTTATACATTTTAATAAAAGTTTTATGACCAGATCAGATCACACCCTATTGATAAACTTAGTGTTAGAAAGTCTGTTCTTACTTAGAAGAAACTGGCTAAATGCTGTGGGTATTTAGGAATTATGTCCTCTTACTCAACTAAGTTAAGAATTGCTAACTACTGTTGAAACATAGTATGTACTACAATTGTCTTAGGCACTTGACAAGCATTGAGTATTATTACTTCTCGTACAGATGAAGAAACAGAGACAGAATTCTCTTAGCTCTAAGTGGTGGAAAAATGCATTTTCCTTGATTCCAGAGACCCTCACTTACAAAATTCAAGGGGTGTTTGCTGATGAAGGTTTTCAACCACCCTAGTATAATGTCATTCGTACTTTAAGCAATGGAGTCTGTGAGAAAATTTGAGCCAATTATTTCACTTTCAACAATACTATCTCCCATTAGTATGAAAATGCTAAGTTTTCTTTCAACTGATTTTAGATAGAGATATCATTTAGTAGCTGTAAAACCAGGAAACTTTCTTCCCACATAAATAAGTAGGAAGAAGCAATGTATACCAAGTACTGTGTTACCAAGAATTATTTTTGTATGATGCCCTTTCCAAAAGATTTGTTTGCTTTCATGATAGGGTGATGATTTAGTAATGATGAAGGTGACCTTTGCAAGCATTTGTTGGCTATGATGTTAGACTGTAAAACACACTATTTAATCCTGGCTTCATGAGGCTAGGGGCTGTGTGTGTCATGTTCATCACTGTCTCCTTACTGCTAGCACAGTACTTTGTATGTGATAAATGGTAAACATTAAAAAAAATGAATGCTGTTAGTAATCACTGAGAACATATCATATAGTTAGTAATATCCGCTGTGATTTGTACTTGACTTCCAAGTGTTCATAGTTAGATTGCAAGTGAAATTATTTGTAAAGCTTTTCATGTAGTATTATAGACCAGTTAAGGATGTGTTAATTAAGTTGGAAAAGACCATGGAGAAGTTGGAATTTAAATTGTACTTTGGAGTAGGCAGAAGAAGTCCAGCAATATTAACAGAAAAGAAAGTAAAGTTATATTTCAGAGATAAAACTAATAGGGACATCTAATTGGCAGGATAGTTGGAGGTAATGTTGATTAAGTAGGGCAGGATGGGTTTATTGAAAGTTGAATGTCAAGCTGAAGAAATTAGACTTAACAGGCTACTGGTCTTAGAATAAGCATCCTGTACTTAGTTCTGGCCACTTAACTATTAAAAGAATTTTGTTGACATTAAAAAAATACTTTGCTTCCATCAGCTTACACTAATGGTAATATATTTGAGAGCACCTAACAGTTTCTAAAGAACCCTTTAATTACTATCTTATTTATTCTAAGAATAATCTTGTGAAATAGGCAAGGCAGCTACTATTACTGTTGTAATTTCTCCAGCTTTACCACAACTAGGATATATAGCAGAAGTAGAATCAAGTACTTACGATGTGGTTATCTTAAAATTGTTAGAAGCATTGACTTAACAGTAATCAAAATTCTATCATGACATACTCAAATTATAGTAGCATATATGAAGCAGGATATTTATTCTAGGAATCACAGGTCCTGTCAGAATAGAAACCCAGAAAACACCTATACATTCCAGGTCTGATCAAGGGTTTGTATTGTAAGATTTTTCTTGTAATAAGTTGAAGTACATTCTAATAAGTGATTTACTGTTACAATGACTTGCATAAAATGGGGGAAATCGGTGTGTTGTTTTAAGTGGCTTCTAAAGGTTGTAAGTTTTGGTGTATAGATAATATTAAGCTTTTTTTTTTTTTAAGATTTTATTTATTTGACAGAGAGAGATCACAAGCAGGCAGAGAGAGAGGAGGAAGCAGGCTCCCTGCTGAGCAGAGAGCCCGATGCGGGGCTCGATCCCAGGACCTTGAGATCATGACCTGAGCCGAAGGCAGCGGCTTAACCCACTGAGCCACCCAGGCGCCCCAATATTAAGCTTTTAATTGAATTCCTTCCTATATATTCTTTTTGAGATCTTAAACAAGTAGGACTTTTGGAACATTGAAAATTAGTACAGCATTTGGAAGAGTTGACATGTTGTATTTGTCCTTTTCCTTTTTCCTATTTATCAACCATATTACAAGAGAGTTTATAATTTACTAAAGTGAAAGTTTATGAAGAAATTTTTTTCTTCATAAAAATCAACATCTTATTATTTTCTCTGAGAAAAATCTGGTATTCATTAAATGATAAGTAGTTGATGATTTAGCATTAACATTACTATGTCCTTTCGAAGTTTGCCTGTTTTTTAAAAATCTTAGTCTCTAGTTCTTTAATATAATTTGGTCATACCTTTCCAAGTTAAGATACTTGAAATCTGTTTTAGTGATGGAATTCTTTAGTGGTCATAAATGCTATGAAAGACGATTCTAGGAAGGTAGTTGTTTGATTCTGACCCCAAGTATTTTGTGATAAAGTCTTACAGATTTCAGGGAGATGAGTTATTAATATGAATGGCATACTTCAAGAGAGGTTTGTTCTGGGTTCTGAAATATGAAGGTTATGAAAGTTTAACTTGAACCCATGTGACTATGAGTTGGTTGTTATGAGATATATCCACTTAGGTTAATAAAATGAAATTGAGACATCTTTCCTTGGTAAAATATTTTAGTTAGGAATAGACTGATTCTGTTAACAAATAAGGGAATCATGAAGATACAAAGATTAATCTAATAAACTCACAAGAGTAACTAATACAGTATTGTAGACCAAGGAGTAGATACAGTTATTGAATATACTTTAAACCCATCTTAATGGCTCAGGTTCATGATTTTATATAAATTGGTTATATTGGGTCATAAATGAAAGTCATAGGATATTGGGTGCTGCTAAAACTAAGATTATAATATACCTTGCAGTTTGTTTCCTTGAAAAATCCTCTGATTTTTGTTTTCTTCTTGATGATTTGAAAATTTGCTGGCCCTGTACCATGGATGTCTTTCTACAAAAGTCCCAGATCAAAGGACAGAATAGCCATATTATAGTTTCTTCCCCCACTGAAAAAAATCCTTCTATTGTTATGAGTGTCCTTTGATTATTTTTTGCCACCACTCTAAACAGGTTACCCTTCCTTTGTAATGTACCATGTCAATCTCTTCAGTAGCCCTCACTCCCTTTTAAAATATCACTTGAATTTGTTAATGACCATTAAAGATGGCAGATTCTCCTGCCATGTCTTGGTTTTGAGTGCCATTTGGAAAGGACTTACACTAAATTGGTCTAAAGGTTTGATTCTTGAACAGTATCTAATGTAAATGATTAAAAGTGAGTGCTGGCTTGCTCTGCCTTGCTTTGTCTTTCTTATTTCAAGTCGTTTGGAGTGGGCCCATGACTGGACTTGACTTCTGAGGTATGCGTATGGGTAGATATGTGAGTGATGGTTGCCTTGAAGACTCTGTTGTATGCATGGTTTCTAGAAGTCATGTTTTTGGTTAAGTAGTATCCAGAATAATTCCAGATATTCTTCTTTTAAGAAAAATTGGATCAATAGTGTTAACCATAAAGGAGTACTTACTGTTTTCAAGATTAACAGGCGAGGTCCTTTGAGTCACAGACTTGATCCTAGTTTTATCAGTTATTTTTTTCATTTGGAATGTCATATAGAAATTTATTTTTCATTTTCTCAGCACTCTTTTGCTTTTATATTGCTTCATGTCATCCTCTGCTTGTTCTCCTCATTTGGGTGGAGCAAAAGAGTAAGAGTAATGGTTTATTCATTCATTATTGTCGTAAAAAATGAAAGGTACAAGAAAGTAAACAGAGTGTAGTTTAACATGCTCTATGCTGTGATAGAAGTCATAGATTTCTGCTCAGGTATAAACGAAATAATTTTCGTACTTGAATAGTAAATGGATTGACCACGGAATTCAGATGTTTTTGATAAATTGTTCTTATCTAATGAATTATATAAAACACATTAGTGTGTTAACTATACTCCCTCTTATTATAAATCTGTTTTTTCTTAGACACTTGTCTCACATATTTATTTGTAAGCCCTATGTGTTTTCCTCATTCTTTGCACACACACACATTCCCATACTATCCTGTTTAAAGATTTGTGAGAATTCTATCATGTTTGGTCCTTCTACCCATCACATCCCAGGTACTGGCTTATAATTTCTATTCCCACCTTTCTGTTTGCCCTTCTCAGCTACACTTGTAGGTGAATGTTTCCCTGTTTTTCTGGCCTGTTTCTTTTTCTGTCTTGAGTCACTGGCAACTTCCTTGCTGATTTCCTTTCTCCTCCCTCCCAACAGAAATTTCCATGCAGTATCGGCATGATGGAGCTTGTCCAACAACTAGTAAGTTGTCGAACTGGGTTGGTAACCCAGGCTTTTTGACTTCTACTTTAATGTTTTTTTCTATTATATTATGCCACCAATGAACCTCTAAATTTCAGTTTTCTGCTATGCAAATGGTTCTTAATTGAGTAGATTTTTTTTTCTCCTATACAGAGAACTTGCTGCTTGTCCTGTGTTCAGGATCCATGTTAGAGTCACTGTGACCAAATTTTAATTATTTTTGGCTTTTTAATATGGTGCTTCAGTTGCAGAATTGTGACTTCTGTTTCCTGTTGAAGTAATATTTTCAGAATTTGGTTTCCGCTGATCTTAATGTTAATATAATTTTTCAGTATTTGTATGTTGGCATTAGATAGCTTTCTTGCTTCAGCTTCTATATCTGTTAAGACTATTATACTGAAGTCTAAGAAATAGAATGTTTGATTAGGTTAGATGATAAAATGGAGTTTTTCTTTATAATGTTAGTGAGTGTACAATTCTTGAGGTAGATTTACCAATATAGAATTGCATCCTATTGATACTTTTACCAAGAAAGACATTACAAAAACTATTAAACAAACAGCTTTTTAAAAGTAATTTTACGTATATATTTTATTACTAAGAAAATTTGTTACCATTATGACAATATATCTAATATTTTACTTAAATTTATTAGGTGATAGATTAGCAAATGAAATACAATATTTAGAAATTTTTACATGTAAAAACTGAGCCAAAATTGCAGTTTTAATGATTCAAACAATGATACATAATAGACTTACTGAGATTTTATTATACTGATTCAGCCTATGCCTATGTATTTCTTTTGTGTGTTTGAGAATGTTCTTAACCTGAAGTCCTTTTTTCCTTACTTAAAAGCTTTCTCAGAGTTGCTGAATGCAATACACAATGGTAAGTTTTATTAGAATCTTCTCTGGTGGTTCATTTATCACAAAGGTTGCCTTTTATAGAGAACCCCGATTGAAAGCTTGCATGTTCTATTGATAAGATGAAATCCAGCTCTGCCGTGAGTCAATTGTTAAGCCCCTTAGTGAAAAGTTTTTGTAGATTGCCCACAGGAGGATAATAGGTCAATATAGTTCATCAGTTTAGCTTTTATTGTCTCTTTGTAGGGCAAAATGATAATAGTGTTGTTCTAACTTCATGAAAGTCTTTTTTCTATTTTTGTAAATAGTTTCTCTAGTTCTTTTGAGCTCTCTTTTGGCAATGCAGTTAGTAATTGGTACCTACGTCAGGAATTAGCTGCTTCTTCCAGCTTGAAATGTGAATTTTGTTTGGGGGATTTAAAAATATTAGTGTGTATAATACTTTTATTATTTTGCCCCTATATTTTACATACTGAATAAATGGAAGATACCCTTTTAGATGTCCAGTTTGGAACCAGGTTTTTACGGGGGAGAGATGCATTTTCTGCAGAGTTGGGCTCTCTAAAATCAGGATATGAGACAAAAATGCTAGCTTTTTTCAATTTTGCAATATAATGAAAGTCATTTTTGCATAAATGTTTGAGTGTTTCTTCAATTTTAAAGACCCTTCTTTAATACTTTAGTGATCAAAAAAAATTGAACTCAGTGTCGTTTTTGTTGATTGTTTTCGATGATTAACTTATATGACTTTTCTGTTTAAGATAGTTCATGTGATCCAAAGAAGTTTTGAGCACATTTTTTTAAGCACTTTTTTATTAACTTTATGAAATCTTGCATATTTTGGTAATGTGGTTTAATGTAGTTGATTTGTGTTGTTTGGATTACATTGTCAGATGTTTACAGATCTATAGCTAGCAAGAGACTAAAGGTATGATGAGCAGACATAGACACTTGTGTTGATTCTGAGGGCGGGGGTGGTCAAGATGGGAAGCACATTTTACAGATGATCATTTTATTAATGAGTACTTTTATTTCTAAATCTTGCTTCCTTGTGTAACCTGGAACTGCAGAGTCTCAAATAATGAATTTTCCAGATAACATGGAGCTCTTGAACTTTAGGTATCTAGAGGAAAAGGAATTGGAAGCATTCTTGAAAATAAACTAAATATATTGTCATTCTTCCATGGGGAAGTATAAAAACAAGAGTTTTTAACATCTTTTTCAGTTTGCATGGTTAAATCTTACTCTTTAATTTTGGAGTATAGAATTTAGAGACATGCTGAAAGTTTGAATAAAGCGTATGCTTGAAATAAAAGAGATATTGTGGGGAGCAGTTGTGAATTGCCCCCCAAATCCTCTACCATTATTAGCTGACAAAGTACTGGATTGTTTCAATTTAATGAGACTGTTGTCATGTTTTTCTGTATGGGTGAATGAAATTAATGTCATGGGATTAATATAATGAACACATTTTCTTTAACATTTTGTGTTTTACATGATTGTGTCTGAGAGAAAACACTGTGGTAGTATACTCAGATACTTATGTGTTCTTAGTCACATAATCTAGAAAAGTGAAATAAATAATGGACTTTTATATTTGTCTTTCTTTGTTTTATATCTAGAAGTTTGTACCTTTTGACCTCCTTCATCCATTTTGCTTCCTATCCACCCCCCCCTTTCCCTAGGCAACCACCAGTCAGTTCTCTATATTCGTGAGTTTGGAAATATTTTGGTTTTGTTTTGTTTTACATTCCATGTATGAGATCATATGATATTTATCTTTTCCATCTGACTTATTTCATTTAGCATAATGTCCTCTAGGTCCATTCACATTGTCACAAATGACAAACTTTTGTTCATTTTTATAGTTGAATAATATTCTGTTGTATGTACATATAGCGTATTTTTATTACCATTCACCCATTGATAGCCATTTAGGTTGTTTCCATGCCTTGGCTATTATTAGTAATGCTACAGTGCACATGGGGTGCATATATTTCCTCAAATTAGTATTTTCATTTTCTTCAGATAATTATCCAGACATGAAGTTGCTGGGTCATATGGTAGTTCCTTGAGGAACTTGCAGACTTTTCCATTTTGACTGTACCATTTTACATTCCCACCAACACTACACAAAAGGTTCTCTTTTCTCCACATCCTGGCCAACACTTAGTAGTACTTCTTGACTTTTTGATAATAACTATTCTAACAGATGTGAGGCGATATCTCAGTGTGGTTTTGATTTGCATTTCCCTGATTATTGTTTTGGTTTTTTTTTTTTTTTTTTTAAGATTTTATTAATTTGAAAGAGAGATCAGGATATAGGCAGAGGGAGCAGCAGACAAAGGGAGAGGGAGAAGCAGGCTCTCCAATGAGCAAGAAGCCTGATGAGGGGCTGGTTCCTGAGGACCATGGGAATTATGACCTGAGCCATAGGCAGCCACTTAACCAACTGAGCCACCCAGGCGCCCCCTGATGATTAGTGATCTTAAGTATCTTTTCATATACCTGTTGGCTATCTGTATGTCTTCTTTGGAAAAATAACCATTCAGATCCTCTGCCTATTTTTTAGTAAGATTGTTTGGGGGTTTTCTTGCTTTTAAGTTATAGGAGTTTTGTTTTTTTGTTTTTTGTTTTTGTTACTTTAAGATTTATTTATTTGAGAGAGAGCACGGAAGAAAGCATGAGCAGGGAGGGGGTTGGTGGTAGGAGAGGCAGAGGGAGAAGCAGACTCCCCGCTAGGCAGGGAACCTGACATGGGGCTCGATCGCAGGACCCCAGGATCATGACCTGAGCTAAAGGCAGACACTTAACTGACTGAGCTACCCAGGCACCCTTAGTTATATGAGTTTTTGAAATGTATTTTAGATATTAACCCCTTATCAGATATAGATTTGAGAATGTTTTCTCATTCAATGCATTGCCTTTTTATTTTGTTGATGGTTTCCTTTGCTATGCAGTACCATTTTATTATTTTTTTTTATGCAGTACCTTTTGAGTTTGGTATCCTTTACTTGGGGTTTTGTTTTGTTTTTGTTTTGGTCAAATTCAAAATATCATGACTAATATAAAGGAGCTTACTGCCTATGTTTTCTTCTAAGAGTTGATGGTCGTTTGAAAATTTATATTATTCAAATCTTCAATCCATTTTGAGTTAATTTTTCTGTACAGTGTAAGGTGGTGGTCCAGTTTCCTTCTTTTGTATGTAGTTGTTCAGTTTTCCCAATACCGTATTGAAGAGACTGTCCTTGTATATTCTTGGCTTCTTGTAAATAAATTGACCCTGTATACATGGGTGTTTTTCTGAGCTCTTCATTGTGTTTCATTTATTTTTGTGTCTGTTTTTATGCCGATATCATACTGTTATGATTACTAGGGCTTTGTAATGTAGTTTGAAATCAGGAGCGTGAAGCCTCCAGCTTTGTTCTTTATTCTCAAGATTGCTTGGACTATTCAGGGTCTTTTGTGGTTTCATACAGATTTTGGGGTTGTTCTATTTTTGTGAAAAGTACTGTTGGAATTTTGATGGGGGGTTGAGTTGAATCTGTAGAGTGCTTTGAGTAGTATCAACATTTAAACAATATTAGTTATTCCAATCCATGAATATGGAATATCTTTCCATTTATTTGTGTCTTCAGTTTCTTTCATTGATATCTAAAGTTTTCAGTATACAGATCATTCACCTTCTTGATTAGATGTATTTCTATGTATTTTATTTTATTTTACTAAAGATTTTATTTATTATTTATTTGACAGAGATCACAAGTAGGCAGAGAGGCAGGCAGAGAGAGAGGAGGAAGCAGGTTCCTGCTGAGCAGAGAGCCTGATGTGGGGCTTGATCCCAGGACCCTGGGATCATGACCTGAGCTGAAGGCAGAGGCTTTAACCACTGAGCCACCCAGGCGCCCTGTATTTTATTTCTGATGTACTTATAAATAGGAGTTTTTGAAAAAGATTTATTTATTTGAGAAGGAGAGAGTGTGCAGGTGGAAGGAGGGGCAAAGGGAGAGAGAGAATCCTCAAACAGGCTTTTTTGCTAAGTGCAGAGCCCAGTCAGGGCTTGATCCCAGGACCCTGAGATCATGACCTAAACCAAAATCAAGAGTTGGTCATTTAACCAAATGAGCCACTCAGGCACCCTTGGGGTTGTTTTCTTAATTTTTCTTCCTGGTAGTTTGTTTTTAACGTACAAAAACACAACAAATTTTGGTATATTGATTTTGTATCCTACCACTTTACTGAATTTGTTTATTATTCTAACAGGTTTTTTGTTTTTTTGTTTTGTGAAGTCTTTAGGGTTTTCTGTATATAGTATATCATCTGCAAGTAGTGACAGTTTTACTTCTTCTTTTTCAATTTGGATGCTTTTAATTTCTTGATAATTGCTCTGGACTTTTTAAAAATTTAAGTTAAATTAAATTTCATTTCATTTTAAAGATTTATTTTATTTATTTATGAGAGAGAGAGCAGGAGCAGGAAGAGGAAAGGGAGAGGGAGAGAGAATCCCAAGTGGACTCCTTGCTGAGAGCTCCATCTCATGACCCTGAGATCGTGGCCTGAGCCAAAACAAAGAATTGTGCACTCATCCGACTATGCCACCCAGGCACCCCTCGACTTATATTTTAATTACAAAGACAAGCATAGGAATGATACCTGGTAAAGTGATATTTTGCCTATGGTGGCTTGAGGAAGAATCACTTGGATTTAGTTGGGAAAAAATCCATGTTTTTTCTCTTTTTTCTTTTCAGGTGTTAGTTTCTTTTTTTAAATTGTTATAAAATACATATAAAATTTGCCATTTTAACCATTTTTAAATGTATATACAGTTTGGTAGTGTTAAATATATTCACATAGTTGTACAGCCAGTCCCAGGACTTCTTCATCTTATAAAACTGACACTCTATAGTTAAACAACAGCTCCCATTTCTCCCTTCCCCTCTTCCTAGGGCAACTGCCATTCTACTTGCAGTTTGCATGAATTTGACCATTTTAGATACTTCATATGAATAGTCTCTTACAGTATTTGTCTTCCTGTGAATGGCTTATTTCACTTTGCGTAATATCCTTAAGCTTTATCCATGTTATAGCATGTATCAGAATTTCCTTTCTTTTTTTAAAAGAATATTTATGTATTTATTTGAGAAAGAGGGAGTGAGAACATGAGCTGGGGGGAGGGGCAGAGGGAGAAGCAGACTCCCGGTGAGCAGGGAGCCTGAGGTAAGGCCTGATTACCGGCCTCCAGGATCATGATCTGAGCTGAAGGCAGACACTTAATCGACTGAGCCACCCAGATGCCTCCAGAACTTCCTTTCTTTTTAAGGCTGAATAATATTCCGTTGTTTGTATATACCATTGTTTCATTTACTCTTTTATCTGGTGAGAGACTCTTGGGTTGCTTCCACCTTTTGATCATTGTGAATAAGCTGCTTTGAAAGTAGATGTGCAAATATCTATTTGAATTGTCATTTTACCCAGAAATGCAATTGCTGCATCATATGGTAGTTCTATTTTAAAATAGGGTGTCATGCTGTTTTTCATAAGTGGGTGCACCATTTTGCATTCCCGCCAGCAGTGCACAAGGGTTCCAGTATTTCCACAGCCTTGCCAACACCTATTATTTTGTTTGATTGTTTTTGGTATAACCATCCTACTGGGGATATAGGGTGTTAAATGTTAGATTTTACCTTTTTTTCTTTATTATATTGAGTATTAAGCAATGAAAAGCTTAAAACTTATCAGTGGGAAAGGAAGAGAAAAAGAATTTACATTTCATCTTCTATATTCATTCTCTATGGTTGCTGTAACAAATTATTGCAAATTTTAGACAGTATAAATTTATCATCTTACAGTCTATAGGCTAGAAGTCTGACATGGACTCACTGGGTTAAAATCAAGGTGTTGGCAGGCTTTGTTCCTTTTTTAAGGTGCTGGGGGAGAATCTGTTTCCTTACTTCTTCCAAATTTTAGAGTCCGCCTGCCCCCCTCCCACCCCAGTAGCACCATCCTCTGTCTTCAAAGCCAACAGTTTTGGGTGGAGTCTCTCTTATGCTTCTGCCCTCTGATTCCCAGATTCAAAACTAATGACAACTTGGATGATTTGATTGGGCTCTCCTAGACAATCCAGGATTCCAGGATAGTCTCTCTGTGTCAGGCTTCTTTATTTAAATACATTTGTTTAGTCCTTTGCCGTTTAAGATAACATATTAATAGGTTTTGGGCAGTAAGGCATGAGCATCTTTGAGGAGGGAGCCATTATATTGCCTACTGTATCTGCTTCATGGTTAATTAACCGCCTTATTACAAAAAGGTATTACTGGTTAATCTAACAAGAAGATAAAACATTATAAATATTTATGCACCCAATATAGGAGCACCAAGTATATAAAGGAAATATTAATACAGTAATAGTGTGGGACTTTAACACCTTATTTACATAATTGGATAGGTCATTGAGACAAATTCAATAAGGAAACATCAGCCTTAACACATTAGACTGGATGGACTTGAACGGATAATTTGTAGAACATTCCATTTAAAAACAAAAGGGTATACTAATTCTTCTCAAGTGCACATGGAACATTTTCAAAGATAGATCATATGTTAGGCCATCAAATAAGTCTTAATAAATTTAAGAGGATTGGAATTATATTACACATATAATTCCTGACTACAGTGACACAAAACTAGAAATTAATTACAGGAAGAAAACTGGAAAATTGACAGTCATGTCAAGATTAAACAGCATTGCTACTGAATAATTAATGGGTCAAAGAAAAAAATCAGAAGAGAAATAGTTACCTTGAGATAAAAATGGAGATGCAACATACTAAAATTTATTAGATGCAGCAAAAACAGTTTTAAGAGGAAAGTTCTTAGTAATTAATGACTACCTCAAGAAACAAGAAAAATCTCAACATAACTTACTCCTCAAGAAACTAGAAAAAAAGAACAAATGAAGTCCAGAATTTTAGAAGGAGGGGAAAAACAAAGATTAGAACAAAAATAAATTAGAGACTTAAAAAGACAATAGAAAAAATCAATGAAACTAAGACCCGGTTCTTTGAAAAGATAAAATTTGATAAACCTTTAGGTTCACCAATGTAGAATTTTCTCTTGAGTTCCAGGCTCATTTCCAACAATCTAATAAATCTCTCTTGCTCTTATATATTCCCATTCAAAGCCTGCTTCTGTTTTCCTTATTTCTGTGGGGATTTAGTCACCTGGATTGGTTATGCTAGAGAGTTAAATAAACTCTGCCTTCTCATTTTCTTGGTTGTCATTATTATTTTTAAAGGTTTTTCCTTAGTAATCATTGGTTTTTTCCTGTAAAGGAAAACTTAAGTTTTCATTGCTTCTACTTCGGTATTCCTACATAATTTGCCATTTGAACTCTTTCAGCAACCTTCTAACCTTCATTTCATTATCTAGCTGATTGTCTAGGTGCCACCAGAATCAGTGGCTTATTTAAAAACGCCTATCAGACCATGTTACTGTCTTACTTAAATTCTTAAGAATTGTCTGGTATTTATGAGGTAAAATGAATATATTTTAGAATGGCATGTGGAGTTTTTCACAATCTGCCTCTTACTAGACTCTCCAGTCTCATCTCTTCTTTTCAAGTTTATATTTCATTAGTATAACCTACTTGTAATTTCATTCTGTACTATTCTCTGCAAAATCTATAATTTAGACTTCGGTAGTGTCTGCTGGTATGATCTTCCTTCTTTATCTACTGAAAGATTTTAAAAGTAAGCATAGTTGTGCCTCTGCAAAAGTTTTTCTGATAACTTTTGAGGGAATTATTCTTAAGCAAACACCACAAACTTCTGGGTTCTCATATGCAGTGTTCTAATGCTCTTCTTCAGTCTGTATCTACTGCTTCTCTAGGCAATTTTTGTTTATTTGGTTCTGTGACTTATATCTTAGTCATATTTATTTTAGTCATATTTGTCTCACCTTTGTGAAACAACAACAAAACATTTTCCGTTAGACATTTGAGGCTTTGTGAAGTTTTGAAGACTGGATTAATTATTTATTCTCTAGTATGTGATAGAAAATGTTTTATTATATAGAACCTTATAAAATTAAAATGTTACCTCACTGAGAATTGTTTAAAGAATTTAATGAAGGTTTAAGAACCAAGGAAGTACTGTGTATTAATTAATAGCCGTAAGTGTTGAGTGTTAAACATATATCCTAATTTGATATTTTTTGGAAGGATCTTAGGACTTAATGGTGGTGGTTCTTCTGGGTGTGTCCATATAATATTACAGAAACTCTTGAAAGTGGTACTTTCTGATAAGGAAATAAGATTATCATCAATACAAAGAAAAATACTTTTAGGAAAACACTTAAACCAATAAATTAAAAAAAAAAACAGATTAGGTGCAGTGGGATGAATTTTATGTGACCAGAGAACTTGAGAAAGCTTTAAGAGTTAGAGAAATAATACTAAGCTTATTGTCTCAGTAAAAGAAAAAAGAGAACAGGTAGGACAAAGATATAACGTAAAAATCTTGTAGTAAATTTTGGAAACTTTTAAGGCAAATTGGAAAGACAGAATAGTCATTTAAATATCTTAAAGATTTGTTTATTTATTTTAGAGAGAGAGAGAGCGAGCGAGAGTGCGAGCCCATGGCAGAGGGAGAAGGAGAGAGAGAATCTCAAATAGACTCCCTGCTGAGTGCAGAGCCTGATGTCGGGCTCCATCCCATGACCCTGAGATCATGACCTGAGCTGAAATCAAGAGTTGGGTGCTTGACTGAGGGGCAGAGAAAGAGGGAGAGAGAGAATCTCAGTCAGGCTCCATACCCAGCACAGACCCAACTGCGGGGCTTGATTTCAGGACTCTGAGATCATGACTTTAGCCAAAATCTTAACCTTCTGAGCCATCCGGGTGCCCCTATATGTTACTTCTGTAGTCCATTTGAAATCTAACATATATTTGTCTGGTTTTCATTGTTCTGTTCCAGGTTGTGATTTTACTCTAATACTTTTTAGGCTGTTTAACAATTTATTTACCAGTTTTTCTTACTAGACTATAAACTCATTTAGAGTAGTAGGAGTTGGGTTTTATTCATCTTTATTTCATTGGCATTTAGCTTGTCATCTACTCGATCTCCATAAGTGTTACATCATTGTCAGTTCCTACACAGTCCTAGAGGAGGTTTAATATATTCTTGGTAATATGTTCCTTTTCTTTGGGAATTAAACTTTGCATTAGGCAGTTCTTGTTTCTCTCAGAGTAGTAACTTTTTCTTTGCTGCAGTAATGGAATTTGCTCGTGCGTTTGTTTTGGCAATTCTCATTTTTAATATAATTTTGAATAGTAGATTAAAGTAGCTAAAGAGCTTAGATCTATTTTCACCAGCAGTATATTGCTAATTGATTTCTTTGCCCCATTTACTATGCTTTTAAATTTTCTTTAATTATGGTACTTATAGTTTGTCATGACCATGCTCATTAAACAAATCTCATTTGATGGAGGAGGCAAAGTAATGTCATCCAATTATTCATAAATATCTGCTATAGGATTGAGAATAAGTATGAATGCTAATTGATTTTACGGGTGAATGTTCTTCCTCAAGAATGGAATCCTACTCAGGTTTGTCATAATAGTTGTAGGAAACGAGATCTTTGTTCTTTACATGTGTCCCTTCTTTATTTCAGGCAAGCATTAAGAAGGTAGGGGTCTAAGAACAAGAGATGAGCACTCAGGCATAACCATATCCTGTTAATCGTTTGAGATTCACTATACATAATGAGATACTACTGATAGGAGAAGTTGTTACTATGAACATTGTGGAGATTGAGAACCATTGATCTAGATCATTCTAGATCTAATTTCTTTTTAATCACAATAGACTTGATTTTCCTTCTCACTTGATATAGTTGGGAGTATTCTTTATTTTTATACAATACATTGTTACATTCCAGGATGCAGCAAATGCTACTGTTTGTTCCAGTGTTTGTTCCTGTGCAGAAAGGAATTTGACTAATAGTGTATAGCCTTGCTAAGTAGTTTAAGACATGTATTTTAGATAAGACAGTAAGACTGCTTCCATTTCAAGTCAGCCAAGCTGTTTGTCTCTTGGATCACTCTAAGTTTCTGGAAGATGGGCTTCAGAGACTCTTAAGTGATAAACACAGAAGGATATTAACATTTGGATGGTAAATCAGCCACTGGGGAGAAAAAGTAATTCTCAGTATGCATGTTAACTACTACAAAGCAAAATGAATTTTTAAGTGTCGCATTGAAACTGGAAGAGAGACAGAATCTGAAAAGTGAAGGGATTAGTGTAAATGGAAGTGAATTTATAAGAATTACTTTTAAATTAATTAAATGGTAATGTCATTAACAGTCTATTTAGAATGCTGCCTTTTTTTATTTTAGTGAAAACAAATTTATAATGATTTTTAAATTTTCCATAGTTTTGTGTTTATTTTTTATTGTTTTGTTTTGTTTTACTTTAACCCCCTTTTTTTTTTTAACTTTATCCCCCTATAATGTCTTAAATTTCTCAACTTATACCTGTATGGTAGTTTTTAGAAACTGGTTATTAAAAATTCAAAATTAAAGTATGTCTTTTCTTTAGACAGAGATGACAATTCTACACTAACAAAGCAGGAACTTAAATTCATAGGTATGTACCAAATTCAAACTTGGCTTTAAGGGTAACAGTGTTAAATTAATCCTAATGTAGTTTAGAAACCTCCTCATATAAAACAATAGTAGTATCTGTAGTCCCAAAAATGGTAACTAAAAGGAATTCTCCATAATTCTGGATGGTTGGTGGGGTGAACTGTTACCATGTTCTTATTGTTGTACATTTTTGGATTTGTCATATAGTCTAAGACATGGTAGGATGGATTTTAGGATTTCTAAAATTATTTACCTGACAGAGTCTAGATGCCTAGACCTTTGATTTTTAAGACCACTTTTTACATCTATGATCCTTCTCTCTCACTGAGGAAAAGAAGAATCTGAGACCATATTCTATGATTTATAACAATTTTCTGATTCTGTAATGTGTTTCTCAAATATTTCTAGATCAGTTGAGAGTGAGTGTGTGTATTCTGAATCCACTCTTCTTAACCCAGCTAATGTATGCATCTACTGCACCCCTGTCCCTCCCCTAAAAACCTCAGTTTCACGTGTTAATGAAACTATCTTGCCAGCTAGGGATACCTGCACTATGGAACTTCTTCTCAACAGTTTCTTTGCCTTTTTTTCATTTGAAAAGTATAAAGATCTTTCTTTATCTAAAATCATGGTCATTTACTTTGAGAAAATAATTATACTGCAAATGGATCCTTTCAGGAACATAAAATCTAAAAGGATAAATACGTATGTAAATAATAATTTCAAGACATACAGTTATAACTTCTTTAATGATTTGCAATATAAAAGAAGTTCAAGGTCATGGAAACTTACTTTGAGCTGAGGAAATGAGCGATCCAGAAAATGTAACATTTCACCTGATGCTTAAAGAAAGGTTAAAATAGAGCTATTTGGAGATAGGGATCAGGGCTAGACTTGCAGTCCCTGGAATACAAGTAGCGCAAGGACACATAGGTGTGTAAAGTGATGGTGATACTGACATTTGACATGAAATATATGAAAAATAATAGCCCTAGCTACTAGCTAAAGGAGTTGAAAATAGTTGGTAGTTGGGAAATAGTTGAGTTGGGGAAAAAAATAAAATCTGTTATTCAGGAAGATTCATCTGGATGTAGCATATAAGGATATTGAAAGGAGCTAGAGAACAGAGAAACCAATTAGATTTTTGTTGTAATGTAGCTGAATGTATTGAGGGCCTGAGTGAGGGTAATGGCAATCAGACTAGTAGGACTTATATTACCCAAGAAGAACGGGTAGTAATTCTCAATAAATTGAATGGCAGTAGCTGGGGAGGGTAGGTATTCGTTTGCCAGTAAGCTGTTGAGGTGGAGATGTTTAGGTGCAAATGAATGGATGAGGTTAGAGTTTAGGTGTGAAGGAGAATTAGAAGTAAATCCAGATGGGGTTAAAGTAGTAAATTGTGAGATTGGTCATGGCTAAGCAAGGTTGGTAGAGAAGACAAAGAGGTGAATCGGGTTTATTTTAAGATAGGAGAGTCTTAGTAGGTGGAAAGGAGGACTCTGGAAAGATAGGTTAGGATGCAAGAGATGAATATTTGATGAACCAAAGAAACTGGACAGATGAAATGAACATGTAGAAAAGTTTAACTTGAAGGAAGACAAGGAGTAGCTGTGGAAACATTTAGCATGGAAGAAAAAAATTAGTTTTTTTACTGTAATTTTAGGTTTATGAATGTTTAAATTAGTAGAAATTTTAGAAGTAGGTTTTCCCCCCAAAAGAAATGGTTACTTTCAGGTATACATCAATAACTTGAGTGTGTTTACAGAAGTGTTGTTCTGTTAGTGTACTTGAGAAAAATGTTCTAATAATTACATAATAGTGATAAATAATGATACCTTTATATTTATAAAAACTATGCTTACTCTTTCTTGTAATCCTTAGTGTTACCTGAGAAGCTGTCTCCTCTCTTTTCTTTATCAAGACTGTGTCTTTCATTTTGTTCTCTGCTTACTCCTAACCGAATTAGTCACCAAGTGGTACCTTCTAAATATTTTTTCTAATTAATTTGAAGGTTCCTAGACATGACTTTTTATGCCAGATTTATTATTTTCAAAATCCCACATTCTCACTAGTCTTTTGGTTTTGTCAGTATACCTGGAGTTGATCAGGTGGACTGACTCAAGCCAATGTGGGAAAAGTGAAGAATGTCCCTTAATCATTTGTGATCAAAACATTATTGTCAAGAATGCCAATTGTTGCTTATCTTATTCTTTTTTAAAGTAATCTTGGGAAAACTAGTAATAATTGAGAAGTTGCTTGGTTGGTGAATCTGACATCAGAATAAGTACAATTAGTTAGATCATCTTTAATGATTATCACAATCTTGATAATGTTCTTTTTCTCTGTATAATGCAGTTGATTGCTTTCTTAAGCAGTTTCCTTTCACATTAATTTCTAGTCATGGATTTGCAGAATCTATGTCCCAGCTTCTCTGATGATTAAACCTACAGTTAGAGACCATGTCTTATATCGTGATCTGGTTCTATAGATGGCCAGTATTAGTTGTTTCACACCCAGAGGGTCATTTTATTTAAGGATCTTTGGATATGTATATGTGCCTATTCCTGACAAAACAGTATTTTTATATAAAAACAGCTAGGTATTTAGAATCATGCTTCTCAGACTTTTTGTCATTATGCTTGTATTATTTGAAGCAACTAATATTTTCATTCAAAAGGTGTATGAAAAACTTATATTAGAGTTGTTTCTGGGTGTGTCGAGATTTAGGAGGCCAAAAATATATTTTTTAAGATTTTATTTATTTGAGAGTGGGAGTGAGGGAGAGAGAGAGAGAGAGAGAGCACACAGGGGAAGTGGGAGAAGCAGACTCTCTGATGGGCAAGGAGCTTGATGCAGGGTTCATCCTGGGTCCCTGGGATCATGACCTGAGCCAAAAGCAGATGCTTAACTGACTGAGCCACTTAGGTACCCCAAGACCAAGAATACTTAATTCATGTTGGCAGTAATAGAACATTTGATTTTCTACTCAGATCAGTCCTAAAGAAACTATGGAGAGAAAATAAATCACTGTAATGAAAATAAATCACTGTAATGAACAACATAAAAATGAGGGAAGATCATAATAACTTGAAGCAAAGCAAATATTTGAAAGAAACAAGTAGAAATTTTAGGTATGGAAAAGGGTAATTTTTAAAGTAACATAATAGATGGGATAAATAACAGTGGATACAATGAGAAACAAAATAATAAATGGGTTTCATACATATTTAAATTAAAAACAATATGATATGGAGACTAGAAATAGACTCTAGATAATAGGAGCCCCAGAAGGGGATAGAGAGAAAAATGGAGAGAAGGAAATAATCTGAAGGCATAAGAAAGAAACTTCTTCCTTAAAAAAAAGATGAGCAATCTTAGATTGAAGTGGTCAAAGAAAAAGAGTGAAGGAAAAATCCTCATCTAGACTCATTAAAAGGAGACATTTTAAAATAGCGAAGGGAAAGAATTCTAAAACATGGACTTGTAAGATGAAGTCCTTCTTAGAGATATACAAGGGCTATATAGAAGTAATTTCAAAAAAAAAAAAAAAGAAGTAAGTTCAATTCTAAGGAGGTGTGGTACAAGGTATGAAAAGGCTAGATTTAACAGAGGTAATTACCATAGCAAAAAAAATTGGAAGTAGTGGAAATAAAAAGATTACAGTCCTATTTCTTGTAGAATCTTTTGGATTCAGTTATCAAATGATATTTAGGTATCTTATCTAGCGACTTGGAAATATATCTGTGATATGTTTTCCCTGACACCAAACCAAGAACAACAAATTATATAATGCATAAAATAATATATACATGGTTCAAAGGATTGTCAGTTTCTTATATTGTTTTCATGGTGCTCAGATTTTATTTTGTGAATTTTTTTTTTAAGATTTTATTTATTTGTCAGAGAGAGAGAGAGACAGCGCGAGTGAGCACAGGCAGACAGAGCGGCAGGCAGAAGCAGAGGGAGAAGCAGGCTTCCTGCCAAACTAGGAGCCCTATGTGGGACTCGATCCCAGGACACTGGGATCATGACCTGAGCCGAAGGCAGCCGCTTAACCAACTGAGCCACCCAGGCGTCCCCAGATTCTATTTGAAGAGGCAGAAATATAAATGAATAATAGCAGAATAAAATGTTAGACAAATTATTATGGTTATGGTTATGTTATGTTATGGTTATAGTTAAAATACTAGGTTTGAGAGTAGTTTTTTTCTTGTCTTCATTTTTAAAAATTGATTGTGGTCATTACTCACATGTTTTTATTTAAATTCTAGAAAGCCTTTAATGAAGAATGGCAGATTGTTTTAATAGCTGCTGCACCTAATGAGATTATATTCTTCATTTTAGTTGGCAGTTTTTTCCTACTAAACCTTCCTTTTAATTTTCTTAAGAAACGGGAAACAAATCATTGTGTAGTGAACTTAAAGATGTTTGTCATGTGGCTTATGATTGATATTTTAGGTAAGTCTCATTTCTTCTTAGTTGAAATACTCTCCTTCATTAACCTGACCACCTATATTTCTATACTTCATCTGAGGTAAGCGTTTCTATAGAAAAAAAATGCACACCATGTACACATTCATATCATTATAGATTTGTGATACTAACCTTGACTGACATTTAAATTGCTTGGCTAAGAACCTCTTACTTTTCGCTGTGATTGTTTTTTTTAAACCTTTACTGCCTGAAAATTTCATCTTTTCATCATCCAATTCTCTGCAAACCTCCTTGGTTTGTATCCATCCCCTTTTCTTTCTCTCAAGTCCTGCTTGCAATCCAGTTAGGCTTGTACTGTGGAACTCAACCTTCTGTGCCTTATCAGAGACCTGGTCATTTTAGTTGCCTTATCCTCTCGCCATCACTTTTTTTTGGCTCATCTACATCTAAACATGCTCTCGTGTCTCTGCCTCTTCCTGAAAAAGCACAAAAGAACCCAAACCTTCCTTTAATCCCACATTCCTATTAATACCTACCCCTTGAACTGTTCTGCCTCCACTCATTTAAGATTTTCTCTTTGTTTTGGGTGATATGTCTAGGTGTGACTTTTATTCTTCTTAGGACCTCTTTGCTTCCTGATTGAGAGAATTCATGTCTTTCCTCAATTCTGGACACAGCTGAAGCCATTATATTTAAAAATACTGATTCTTCCTATTCTTTCTGTTCTTCAATAAATTTTTGTTAGATATATTTGGACTTTCATTCCGTCCTTCGTGTCCCTTAATCTTTTTTTTTTTTTTTAAGATTTTATTTATTTATTTGACAGACAGATCACAAGTAGGCAGAGAGGCAGGCAGAGAGAGAGGAGGAAGCAGGCTCCCTGCAGCAGAGAGCCCGATGTGGGGCTGGATCTCAGGACCCCGAGATCATGACCTGAGCTGAAGGCAGAGGCTTAACCCACTGAGCCAGCCAGGAGCCCCGCTTAATCTTTCTTTTATAATTTCCATTTCTTAATTTCTCTGTGCTATATCTGGGTAATTTCTTTTGATCTTTTTGTGTTCACTCATCATCTCTTTAGCTCTATTAGTTTATCGTTTTACCTGCCTGATGACTAAAGATATTTAGTGAATGTGTTTTTCAATTTTTGGAATTCTTTGTGTTCCTTTCTGAAATGGACCTGGTCTGGTTTGGTTTTTCTTTTTCTTGTTTTTAAGAACATGTAGCCCTTTTTTCATATCTAAAAATATTTTTTTATTTTGAAACAGTCTTAAACTTACTAGTATATAGTATAGAGAACTGTATCTGCCTAAACTGTTTGAGACTAAGTTGCAGATAGAGTGCCATTTTCAGCCCTGAACACTTAGTCTTTACAAACAAGGACATTTTCCTGTAAAATCACAGTATGATGATCAAAAATAGGAAATTAACATCACCATGTTACTACCATCTACTCTTCAGATGCTATTCAAATTTTGACAGTTGTCTCAAAATTTTATAGGCTCCTTATTTTGGGATTTAGTTGTTTTTTTTTTTTCATTATTAGAGTCATGTGTTCTTGGAGCAGGATATCATACATATGATCTTTCCATTGCATGTATCAGATGGCACGTAATCAGGCATTTTTTAATGAAAAGGCTTTCTTTTCTCCTTTATAATTCGTATGTGTATTGTAGAATTAACTGTGAGACTATATAAATATCCCATTCTTTATGACACTTTCAGTTTATATCAGTGTGGACCTACAGATTTATGTGGGTTATGACTGGTTTACTGTGATGCTCCAGTTGTTCCCTGGTCAGCTAGTGGGAGCCCCTTAAGGTGGCACTGTGTCCTTTGGCATATCCCCATTATTCTTTGAACACTTCCTTTTTTTCTGGCGTTATATTCGTTTTCTATTGCTGTCATAACAAATTACCACAAAATTAGCAACTTAAAAGCATTCAAATTTATTAGCACACAGTCAGAAGTCTGGTTGTGTTAGCTGGTTTCTCTGCTTAGAGTCTCACAAGGCTAAAATCAAGGTGTTGGCTCGCTGGGCTCTTATTATTAGGAGTCTGTGGCATTAATTCACTTCCAAGCTCTTTTAGGTTGTTGGCAGAACTCAGTTCCTTGCAGTTGCAGAACTGAGGTCCTCATTTCCTTTCTGGCTGATAGCTAAGGGTCTCCCTTAGCTCCTTGAGGCTTTTATCCCATCTTTTCACATGTCCCTACGTCTTAGAGCTAGTAAAGGTGAGTTGAATCCTTTGTACGCTTAGAGTCTCTCTAACTTCCCCTTCTGTGGGATCTCTCTTATTTTTTTACCTGTTGCATTTCTCACTGATTCTTGCCCTTCATGTTCTGCTTTTATGAGTTCATATGATTACACTGGGTCTACCTACATAATCCAAGATACTCCATCTCTTTTAAGGTCAGCTTATCAGTACCTTAGTTCAATCAACACAGTTCTTCATAGTAGGACCTTGATTAGTGTTTGACTGTCAGGGGAAGGGAACCTCGGGCTGGAGGGTGGATGTCACTACAAGACTGTCTACCACAGCAGGGTATGCCAGGTTCTTCTTTTTTATGTAGACTTATTTCTTTCCTGCATGTACTTTTGATTCCTCTGCATAGGTTTTAAATAATTTACAATATTTATCTCATAATCTCTGCTCTTTATTTTCTAAGGTTCTTAGAGGACAGTCAATAATGTTTGTATCTGCTAATTTGTGATGAAGGGGATCATTTTCTTCTGTCTTCTCTGATTTTGGTTTGTGAACTCATTTTATAGCCTGGGTTAAGGATATATCCCTTCAGAGAAATTTTGTGTTGTGTACTCAAGTGACAGTATCACCTGGACCCTTCTTAATTTAACGTTTGGGATTTACTAGGCACATAGTTAAATTCAGACCCAAAACCTAGTTGAAGGCAAGTCTGTGGCTTATAAATTCAAAGGGTAACTTTTCATCTCCTATCCAGAGCTCAAATCTAATTGGACTGTCTTCCTTGTCCTTTCCCTATGCTGTGATTTTTATGTTTTATGTTTTGTAGGGTTTTGGGGGGCGGGGAACGCATGCACATACAAGGGCTGGCTTTTCTTTACCCCAAAAATGTATCTCTTGGAAAGTCTATATAAACAATGTCTTAACCAGTTTTAATTTTTCATCCATTGGAGGCTCAAGATATCCTCTGTTTTCCTTGTGGACATTAGAGCCAAAGCCCCTGGGTTACTAACACAGGTTGGCTCCTCTAGGGCAACCTGTTAAAAGCTTCTTCCTGTATATTCCTAAGGATTTCCCTTACATCTTAGAGGCTCAAGTATTCATTTTTAGGTCATTTTAATTAGGGAGGTTTTAGGTTGCCTGGTTGGCCTCCTTGCCAGAAATAGAAGTTTTCCCATTGATTTATCTTTTAAACCACTTTCTACTGGCTCTACAACTACTACTGTACTCAGGTCAGAAATAGTTTTCACATTGCCAAATCTAGTGGATGTTTTTCAGTCTTCATCCTGGATGATGTCTTAGCATATTTGTCTTTGTTGAGGACTTCCAGCTACTGGAAACTCCTTTCCTTTCTCTGTCCCTTCCTTTCAAGTCCCATCCTGGCATGTCCTTTCCTGTCCTTTCCCTTACCTTTTCTAACATTATACTTAACTTGGTTGTTCTGTCGTTTTTACCATTTCTTGTTTGTTTGTGTTTTTCTTTTGACCATTTCTTATTAGTTTTCTTTTGGTTTTTCCTTTATCCTAATTTAGTGTTGAAATTCCTTGGGGCTTAGTCCTGAGCCTCTGCTTTTCTCACTTCAAAATTGTCACCAAATTTAAGTACCTAAAATCTTTTGTCCAAACTTTACAATAGTTACTTAAATTTTATTTCCCTGATTCCACTGTATCATTGTCTTTCAGGGCATTATTCACATTGTTTCCAAATGATCTTTTTAAAAATACAGTTCTGATCATGCCACAAAAATACAGTTTGGTTAAAATGCTTTAATGGCTTTCCATTAGGATGAAATTGAAAAGTCCTTTATTTAAAAAAAAAAAAAAATCCCTTTATGACCTGCAGGGTTCTCCATGAGCTGGCTCTTTGGCTGACTTCTGGCTTCATCTTAAGCATTTTATTTCTTTGCTTATTATACTACACTGGCCATATCAGTTAGGGTTCATTGTATGTAAGCCACAGAAGTGGATTCTGTCAAATTTAAGCAAAAAATTAATTTATTGCATATGTACAATTGTTTTAGAGAATTAAAAGAAAAACCCCATTTCAGACCTCTGGGAGAAGAGAAACTGGGTAGATTCGAGGGCTAGGTAAACAAGAATTAATAGAATCCTAATATTACTACCATTAGACTAACTGGTCTGACCATTTTCTGCCCTTGTGTGTATGCCTTCAGGATTTAAATTCCCAGGAGAGACCGTTTCAGCTTGGGTTGCCATGTTTATTCCCGAGCTAAGAGTGTATGTAATGGAGGAGGGATATTTCTCTGACAGAAAATAGGATGTTATTTGGACACAAAATGGGAAGAATTCTGGGCAGGTAAAAATAACAGAAATGGGTCTCTCTTCTTTTTAGTTTATGTATTATATCTTCAAAGAGGCCTGGTCTGCTAATCTTAATTAAGCTACCCCTTATACTCAGTACATTCTACTTTTCCATCATAGCATAATATTTGTCTGATTATTTAATGTTTGGATCCTTCACTTTAAGAACCATAAATGCGGGGCGCCTGGGTGGCTCAGTGGGTTAAGCCGCTGCCTTCGGCTCAGATCATGATCTCAGGGTCCTGGGATTGAGTCCCGCGTCGGGCTCTCTGCTCAGCAGGGAGCCTGCTTCTCTTCCTCTCTCTCTCTGCCTGCCTCTCTGCCTACTTGTGATCTCTGTCTGTCAAATAAATAAATAAAATCTTAGAAAAAAAAAATAAAAAAAAAAGAACCATAAATGCAAGGATGCATACCTATTTTCTTTTTTGTAATATCTTCATCTAGTATTTTATCTGGGTATATTAGGAATAAATATTTGTAGAATACTGTAAACCAGAGTCAGCTATGCAATATTCAATTGATTATGTCAAAATAACATTTAAAAAACATTTTTTAAAGATTTCATACTGAAATAGGAAAGCATGTTAAGTATAAAAGGATTAAAAAATTTTAATATATAGGCAGCTATATAAAGCTAAACAAAACCATAAACTATATACCCAAAAGTTTGAGGATACATAAAAATGTCAGCAGAGTTTGCGGATGATTTTTCCCCCTACTTTCCCATCTATTTAAGATTTTTAATAATTAGTATGTATTATTTTTGTAGCTAAAGTCAAAAGAAACAATGTAGAATTGTTCATATCTATAAAAATAGAGCAGCCTAAGAAATGGTTAATGCTTGCCTAAAGAGATTGCGGAGCACCTATATTCCATCAAGTTGGCCAAGAGTCTTAGGAGAGAAAGCTCTAACTTTTTCTAAATTTTATTTAGCCTCTCTGAATAATGAATGTGTTAATCAATATAGAAACATATTGCACAGTCTAGAAAGGGAAAGCCAGAATAATCCTGTTATTTATTAGACACCAAAGGAAAAGGAAATTAAGGCAACATTAACAATGGAATCTTTCTATTGTTGTATATATTATTCTGTTTACTTCTTTTAACATTAATAGGTATTCCTCCTTTATATTTTGTAATATGGTTACTATTTATCAAACACTTAATATGTAGTAGTAGATTAATAACAGTAGTATGTGTTTTACATGAATTAGTTAATCCTTGCACCAGCCCTATGAAATCATTGGTGCCATCCTCCCTTTGTAGATGAGGTTCAGAGAAGTTATTTGCATGAGGGAACAGGTTTTGGATTTTTAACTACTTTCACACCATATTAACCTCCAGAAAAGAATATTCAGTCTTAGGATGTGGGTTAGGGATAACTTAACAAGTTTAGTCGTTTACTAGGTTAAATATTCCTCAAGACTTATCCCATTCATTTACTGTGGTTCACTGCTGAATAGACAACTTGATGTAGTACTGATTTGGCCTCCCAGGCAGTTTGAAATTGGAAAGTGAGAACTCTGGTTGGTGACCACTAACAGTTAGGTTACTGGTCATGTATACTTCTGTCTAGTGTATTGTTTTTATGTAATTGCCATGGCACACTAATAAAAGCTTAGGTCTCAACAGTGTTTTCTTGGCTCTGTCTACCCTATATACTATTCTTCCTAAAATCATCATTTGTCTCCCATGTTTCCAAATCCATTTTCATTTTGTGTCTGAACTAGTCTTTCAGCATCATTTGATGCAGTTGATGATATGCCCTTTCTTTAGATTCTCTTCTCTGCTTCACTGACACTGCCCTCGTTTTCTTACCTCCGTGATCTCAAGTTTTCTTTGCAGATTTTTCTTCCACGCTAACTATCCCTGAAATGTTGAGGGTCTTTAGGACTTAGTCCTAGACTGACGTTTTTCCTCTTTTTTTTTTTTTTTTAAAGATTTTATTTATTTATTTTGACAGAGAGAGATCACAAGCAGGCAGAGAGGCAGGCAGAGAGACAGGAGGAAGCAGGCTCCCTGCTGAGCAGAGAGCCCGATGCGGGGCTCGATCCCAGGACTCCGAGATCATGACCTGAGCCGAAGGCAGCGGCTTAACCCACTGAGCCACCCAGGCGCCCTCGTTTTTCTCTTTTACAAGCAAAAATGCACTTTCTGTTCCACTTTTTACCACCTCAGTAAATGGCACTTCTAATTACTACCCAATTCATTTATAATATTCTCTTTATCTACGTAATGTAGCTTATCATCAGGTTGGGTTCATCTGACTTCTAGATGCACTTCAGATCCGTCTTTCTCCAAGCTTTTCCATCCCATTACCGCCTTAGTCCTGAGGGATGTAGTCTTTCACCTAGATTGTGGAATAGTCTTCTAAATGAACTTTTTGTTTCCACTTCTTCTTCTTTTCAGTTTATTACGGCATAGCAGTTAGAGGGATGATCTTCTAAAAAAAACTGTCATGCTATATTTGCATTTGGTGTCTTTCCATTGATCTTAGTATACATTCTGAATACCTCTCCATGGCTGTTCCTTCCCTTCTCTCCAATTTGTTCTACCACTCTCTCCACTATGCTTTACCTGTATTACCTATTTTTTCTTCTCTATTTCATTGTTTTTTGAACAAGCTTTTCTACTTTACTCTGTTCACTTAACACCTGCCTGTCTAAACTTTAGGTCTTGGCTTACGTATCATTTTTTCAGACAGACATTTTTCTGCTTCCTGATTTGTCACTAGTGGTGCTCTCTGCCTTCAATCCTAGTACTTGCCACAATTTATAGTTATGTGTTTGTTTAATGTTGCCTCCCTGATTAACTTATAATTCTTGGAGAACAGAGATCTGTCTGTCTTATTCCCAGCTTTATTCCCTGCTCCTAGCATAGTACCAGTCTTCTAGTAGACACACAGTAAATATCGGATGGTTGAATGGATACATCATTACCATTCTCTGTATCATTCTATATCTTTGCTTCTACTCTCTATCCTGAACAAATGAATTTCGGGTATTTTCCTAGAGTTTATGCATTACAGAATTCAGTTCTGTTTAAGTCAGTGAATGCCACCTTGATTTGGATTAAGGTAATTAACTGGTGGAAGATGGAAATAGAGTAAGTTAAATAGAAAACAGGTACAGAACAATCCAAGGAGGATTATTTACCTTTTGAATAAAGATCTAGAGGTCTTACTAAAGCATTTTTTCATGCTGTACCAGTCATACCCTGAGGTACGAGGGAGTTTAGGAGAGTCAGTGATCATCATCTTCAAAAAAGATTTAGGTATTTATACTGCCCTGCCTTAATAGGAAAAGAAAATTTTATTTGTTCTATTTATAGTAGTAACGTGAGTTCCAGACAGTTTCAAAGTGTAATCACCACATTGCACATTTAGCTGTGCAGTTTCCTGTTTACGCTCTACAACAGTATAAAAATAAGTTTAGAGATTGGAGGTCCTCATTCACCATGGTTTTTTGCTTTTCAGTATTACACTTTAATATATATTATTACATGTGGCAATGGTATTTTCAGTTTTGAAAGAGTATTAGGGACATTAGAGGACCTGATAATTATAAAACTGTACATTCCTGACCTAAAGCTAAACATTTAATTAGAGCAAAACTCTGAAGTAGCTATGGCTACCGTTATGGGCAACTTACTGTGTATTAGGCACTGCTAGAGCCTTTACATGGACATTCTCAAAGAAAGCCTATAAGGTAGCTACTACTCGCTTTAGAACAATATGGAGGCTCAGAAAGCTTAAGTAGTTTGATTAAGATACATTCGGTCAAAAACTTACACCGGTGGTCCTCCCGCATCCCCGCCCCCAGTGTGCTTCTCCAGCTGACTTTTTAGTTTAAGAGTTGAGATTCCATTAGTGTCTCTCCACCACTAAAAAATTGATTGTTAGCAGTCTACCTTTCACAGTAGTTTGCTGCAGAAGCTGAGTTCAGGTGTTGCTCTCTGGAACGCCTGACGTCCTCTCCTCAGTCTCTCCTCTGAACTTCAGTTGTCCTTCATGGCATGTGTCCTTATGGTCCAGTTATTGCCATCCTGTATCATAGTAGCTTATGAATCTTACTAGCTCTGCTGTGAGACTGTTATTCTTTGACGGTAGAATTCCTTTCTGTTCTTCTTTATCTTCAGTGCCCTTTTTTTTTTTTTTAAACAATAGGCTCTCCCATACATATTTATTGAAAGAACACATGAAGTAGTGAACTTTAAAAAAATTTTTCTCAGGTGTATGTCCATCCTTGGGAATATAAGGTCTATAATACTTGCTTCATTTACATGCTGTCTCTTTTCTGTACTTCACAGCCAAACTTCTTAAGTGAGTTCATCTTGCCAAGGTTCATTGTCTCATTTAATAACTCTCCTTTTATGGCCTGACCTAGAATAACCAGTGGAATTATTTGACCTGTTCCTTTCAAATTCTCTGAGTGGTTTCTAAGATTCTCTTAAGTTCTCTTTATTTTGTTCTTTGTGGTCTTTGTCTTTAAGTGGTAACATTCTGTAGGATTCTGTCTTTGGTCCTCTTGATCATGCTGAAAACTTTCCCTGGGTGATCTCATTTTACCATTCCCTGGTTTTGACTAGCTTCCGCATCAGGAGTTGTACATCACATATTTACAGGGGCTAGATAGCCAACATAAATGAGCGGAGAGGTGAAGAATAAAGAATGACAGGGCTCTGGTGGATTAAAGAACCTATGCCGTGGCCAGAGCTCCAGCAGATTGTTGCTCTTTCAGAATGTAGTATCCAGGATTGATAGAACTTCAGTTTTTCAGAAGAAATTAGAATTCACTTTTAAATATGAAGTTTGGGGGCATCTGGGTGGCTCAGTCGGTTAACCACCTGACTCTTGATCTCAGGCTCATGAGATTGAGCCCCGCATTGGCTCCCCACTCAGTGTGCTCAGCGGGGAGTCTGCTTAAGAGTCTTTCTCTCTTTCTCTCTCTGCTTCTCCCCCAACTCTTACGCTTGTGAACCCTCTCAAAGAAATAAATCTTTAAAAAATATTTCTTAATTAATTTTTTAAAAAATGTAGAGTTCTAATATTTCAAAATATGAACTATTTTAAGATTTCAAACACAGGGCAGGCCAACAGAAAGCCTTTTTGAGTTTTCATGTTTACGTATGCGAACTTTACTATTTTTCTGCCTCCTGGATTTGTATCTCCACACCTGCTTTTTCTGCTGAGCTTCAGGTTGATCCTGTTTTATTCTAGACTATGTTCTGCAGTTCTGAGTTCTGTGTTCCATAGACATCTCAAAGACCATGATGAGTAACCTGAACTTCAAACTTCTGTTAGGAAGTGGTTTCAGTAGCTGTGAATATGAATCCTGATTCCACCATCTCTACTAGATCGCTAAGCAGAATTTTTCTTTAAACTTCTGTTTGCTCTTGTGTAAAATGGGGGTAATGTTTACCTCATTGGCCTATTACACTATCACATACATTTACAGGGGCTAGTGTAGTAAGTGTACTACGTATAGTAACCAAATACTGGATGCTCCCAGTGGCTCTGCCTGCTTCAGTGAGTGGTGTCACCACTCCCACCTACTGGTACTTAAGAGTCATCCTTGACTCTTCTTTAGTATTTATTCTTCAGGTCCTATTAGGTATCAGTCCTATGAACTTTGCTTTTAGAATATCCCTTGACTACTGTTACTTTAGTTTACTCTCTGTTTTTGCTCATCATTATTATTATAGCAACCCTTCAGCAGCTTTCTTAGTTTCTGATGAAGGCTCTCCCTAATTTAGTCTCAGCCTTGCCTTGCTTAAACATCAATCTGATCACATGAAGCTTCTGTTTACAATCCTTCAGTGGCTTCCTGTTGTCTCTACATTTTTAATGTTCTTGATCTGATTCCTGCTTATTTTTTAGCCTCATTCTTGTGTGAGCTACAGATGGTGTTTACAGGTTCTTATATTTCTTTCTCAATCCACCCTTCACCTCAGTTCTATAGCTCCTTTAGAAATTAATTTTAAAGACCTCCATCTTGTCCAGTAACTTTTTTGACCCTCATCCTCTCACCCCAGGTCTGGGTTAGATACCCCTTTTCATGTGCTTGGGGGCCGCTAAGGATGTCTCTATCCTATCACTTTTCACAGTCTTCTGTAATAGTCTGTCTTTTCCACTAAGCTTCTTGAAGGCAGAGACCACCTATCTTGAATGGCTTTGTATCTCTAGGGCTTAGAGTAATCTCTGATGAACAGTAAGCTCTCAGATGTTTGCAGAATGGATACATGTACTGAATGAATAAATTTCTTTTTTTTTTCTGGAGAAATTATAGATATAAAAAGGATCTTATGACCCTCAATTATTTGTAAGGCCTTTAAAAATGTCCCAGTTCCTTTATTTCCTTGTTTGAAGATTATGGGTGATTTTATTGTGAATCAGTAACACTTATGTTGTTTAGAACAAAGTAAATTATACTATTAATAAATAATTATTGTTGCCTTCAAGGGCTATGGTTTCTCAAACTTTATTATTATTTTTTATTGCAACCCACTTAGGTTCATTTTTTTCTTGCTTTCCTCTTGTTACAATGTTGAGTTCTTAGGATCTTATTGTCTCCCACCCTCCCAGGAGCCTTGGTTTATATCAAGATTTCTCAGCTTCCACACTATTGACCCTATGAACCAGATAATTCTTAGTTGTGAGGAGCTGTCATGTGCATTTTAAGATGTTTAGCATCATCCCAGGCCTCTACTGCTGTGTGTCAGTTGTGCCCCTTAGTTTTGACAACTAAAAATGTCTTCAGACATTGTCACATGTCTCAGTGGAACAGGATCATCCCTGATTGAGAATCCTACTGTTCTCTAGATCTTCCCATCTCTCACTTTTATCCTCAAAGAGCTTCTCCTCTGTGGAGCATGTGAGCATTGTTGCCCATCTTTATTAAAAAAAAAAAAACAAACAACTCATGCTTTTTTGGGGGTAGGGGTAACTCCTCTTAACTTTTATTCATCATCTCTGTCCTTCCTCTTCCCATCCACTTTTCAGAGTGAATTCTGTCACTCTTTTCTCCATTTCTTTCTTGCTTGTAACTCCATGGTGTCTCTGAAAATACTTTCAAGCCTTCCATCCTCTTTTCTTGAGTTCCTGGTAGTGAATGTTACCACCACCTAGTAGTCCACGTTGTCATTGTCTCTTAATCCTCTGTCCTCCTCCATCCCTACCCCTACTCATCCACCCCATTCAGTCATTAAGTCTGTTCATTCTACCTTTTGGAATATCTTTAGAATCCACTTACTGGTCTTTGAATCTCAAGTGTAGTTGTGTTCCATTTTATTTTCTACATTGTAACCTGGGTGACCTTTCTGAAACAGACTCTTCCCTTTCAGACCTTAATCATGAGTTCTGGGGCTCCGAGTATCTGCATTTTGAAAAGCTTACCAGGTGATTTTAACAGAACTCTAATTGTGTCATTTCTCCCATTTAGAAATATTTCTTTGCCTTTAGGAATTCCTAAAACTCTTACTGTTATTTTTACAGGGCTCTTCTTGATGTGATCCCAGTCTATTAGCAAAGCCATTTTTGTTACAAAAAATGACTTAGGTTCTTTTAAAAAAGTGTTTTGTGACAAGTCCGTATTTAGTCATTTAGTTATTGATACATTACTTATGACTGCCAATAAAATTTATCATTGAGGGGAGGGATCGGGAGGAAATGTGGATATTCTAACTTAATGATTAATATTATGTGTCTATGACAGATTTGGCGGCTAAGTTTTTAAAATGTTTAAATGATTTTTTTTTTCTTGCAGGTATTTATAACCAGCAATGATGTAGCAGGTATCATTTCCAAATGTAGTATCGGGCTCAGGATCTAGTACTCCTGTCTCCAGTTCTCATTACCTCAGCAGGTCTTCTGGGCATTTGCAGCAAGTGGGAGCTCTCTCCCCATCAGCAGTGTCCATCTGCCAGCCCCCTGCTGTTGCTACAACTCAGGTAAACTGTTAAATGTTATGAAGGTAACCTATAGGTGGATTCTCATTTTTAAAGTGAGTTTGATTGGAGAAGAAAGAAACTGAATAGGGCTTCCTATAGGAATTTATGAAATACCTCCCATCTGTTATGACATGTAAATTAGTAATTTGGTACAGACTTTTATTCTTTTTAAAAAGTAGGACTTAGTTGGGGTGACTGGTTGGCTCATTGTAGAGCACGTGACTCTTACTTAATCTCAGGGTTCTGGGTTCGAGCCCCAAATTGGGTTTAGAAATTACTTAAAATCTTTAGGACTTAGAAAATATGATCCAATTTTGGACTTCTGTGGTTTTTAAACATTCCTTTTACAATTTTAAAAATCACAGAAATAACATTATTATTTTTTAAAAACTGGCATTAGAGAATAATGGGATAAAGAGTGATTGATTCCTTTAAGTACTGTATTGTTTTCCTCCTAGTGGGAGAGAAAGAATGTACATAAATATTGTAAATAAGTGACTGTGCTGCTGATTGTGCATTTATCCCTTTCCTTTCCTTTAGATCTGTAAAGTTACTAGTCTTCAGGAATCCTTTAAAAGCAAGAGTACGTTCAGAAAAATCATAATCTTGCATTATACAAATCCGAGAGTAAAGAGGCAGAGCTGTGCGCGCGCTCACAAACACACACACACACACACACACACACACACTTTGCCAAATGTAATAATTTAAAATTCCTTAAGTATGTATTTTTTGTTTAGAATTCCTTATAATTTTACTTTAATTTTATCCAAAGCTCCAGTAATAACCATCTTAGTGTTTGGAGAAAATTTTTAAGATTTTATTTACTTAATTTATTTTAGAGAGGGGGGGAGGGAGCATGCAAACAGTGGGAGGGAGAGAGACAGGCAAACTCCACACTGAGCATGGAGTCTGTGGGGGTGGGCGGTGGGTTGGGGTGGAGGGTGGGTTGGGGTGGGTTGGGTCTCCATCTCACTACCCATGAGATCATGACCTGAGCTGAAATCCAGGGTCAGACGCTTAACTGACTTAGCCACTCAGGTACCCCAGGAGAAATTTATAACAAAGACAAATATCTAATTACAATTAGTTAAATAGGTTGTAAGTTGCTCTAAATTTATACTTTATGTATGTGTTCATGATTTGCATTGTATAGGCCTTTAGAACATATATACACTTTCTGGTATTTTCTGTAAGCTGTACATCAAAGCATAGCATTAGTTATTTTTAAATATGTAATGGTACAGTGCAAACAGTCACCATTATAATTAGGTTAGGTATTGGAATAAACAACAGACAGTTCGGCATAGAAAACCAATGGCATGATTAGTGGTATCATGTTTGAAAGTGAAAGTTAACTATGTGGTGAACCTCTCAACCTGAATAAGGGGAGTTTGACTAATTTAGAAGAATTTTTTGTAGCTCATTTCACTAGCCTTGGTGAGGTAGCCAGCATACCAGGGGTGTGGGGTTAGAGAGGGTGAAAGGATAAATGAGAGAATGGTTCTTGCAAATAGTTTCATCTCTTTTAATTAAGTGTAGCCATATGCTGTTGATAGCTTTCTATCCTTGGACAAAGTCTCACATGAACATTTTCAGTGTGCATTTTTCTTTTCTTTCTTTATAAAAGTCTGTTTTAATTACTCTCTGGTTAATTCCAGGCTGAATTAAGCAAAAATCTCATTTCTTCTCATTCATTATGTTTGTGGTTTTGGGGGTTGGCATTAGGGAGGTAGATGGGGGAAGTGGTGGTAAAGAGAAATTTATAGCTAGGGGGAAAATTCCACTTAACATATGACTCAACTGAAGAACAAAGAAATCATAGTTGCAAGTAATCCAGGATTCAGTCCAATTAAAATCCTTACTGTTTATCCTCTTTCCATGTTTCAGTAAGATGGGTCTCTTATAAGTATGATCATCTAGTTAGACTCAAATGCTGCATGCTGAGACAACTGCACTATGATTCCGTCCAGCAGTAAATGCTTTCTGCCTTCAAGCTGAAGCTTATTTAGCCGGGCTTATCTGGTGCTGCTGTAGCAACCATCAGTCTCCAGGCAACTGAGGCACGTTGACCTCTCAGTTGAACTGAGTGCAGAACTACTTCAATTTAGCTGCCTGAGACAATAGTATTGGTATTGAATGTGCAAAATGTGCATTTTCTAGGCAATGTGCAAGGGAAATGATACAAAAATATTTAGAATAAAATGAATGTTTAGATAGGATTCTTAAAATTGTGATGTACTTGGTAATTGAATCTTCTCTTCAAAATGACAAATTTATTTCTGTTTAACTTTCATATAGGCCGTGTTTGTTTTCAAATTGCACAAGTCATTGTGTTTAGGTAATCAAATGGTAGCCTCTTATTTAGGGTTTCTTTATAGGTAGTTGATTAGCAATGCTGTAAGTGGGTTAATTCAAATTACCAGTATTTAAAATGTAATTATAGAAGTCTTGTTATAGTTATTAAGAAAACCATCACACCAGCAAGCAAATATTTTAAAAAACATAAATCAGAGAATGGAAATGTTAAAATTGAATAATGTTTTGTCTCCCTTACTTCCCCCAAAACTTAGCAAAAGTAGTAGTTTTTAGTGACTGGCTTAGTGCCAGCAGGATGAAAATCCAGAGGTCATTCTTGATCTTTCTGGCCTTGGTTTTTTAAGTAAGATAGACAGGCCTCTTGTTTGGCTTATTTGCTGTCTTAAGAATTGTTCCCTAGAAAGTGGTCAGGGAGGTAAGATCAGGAAGAGCTTAATAGAAATTAAAAACTGAGAACAGAATTGTGCTTTTAATGGGGGGAAAAGGAGACACATGTAAAATTGTAGGGAAAAAATTGATGCTTAGCAGCCCTAATTTTGGGGGGGGGGCGGAAAAAACCCTTTATAAAAAATGTTTGAACCTAGTTTTATATTCTTCAGTGTTAAGTCCTTTTGTTTTATTTGATATATTTGCTTTTAGAATAATTATTCTTTCACAGATCACAGCAATAGAGGTAATAATTTCTTAACATTATTAGAAGATAGAACTACTGTCCATGTGTTGTTGTTGTTGTTGTTTTTTAATGATGTGCTCTGCCCTTGCATCATAGTTAGAGGTATAAATTAGTTTCTGTAGGTGTGTCACTGATTTTTCATTTTGCCTTTCAAGTTCCACTCTGTCTCCTAGTTCTACATTCATTCCGTTTGTCTTTTGGGAAATTTCAAGTGCTTTTGTTTGAAAGATGATTCCCTTAATAGAAAAATTTAAAGCTGAATGTAGTGAAAAAGTTGTGTGTTACATTATTTTCTGCATTCTGCGTTTTGCTTTTGGGTACAGTCTTCATGTAGGTAATCTGCTTCCTTGTTTACTCTGTGTTACTATTATAAAAAATAAATTTAAAAATAAATGAAGGAGGGGCGCCTGGGTGGCTCAGTGGGTTAAGCCTCTGCCTTCGGCTCAGGTCATGATCCTAGGGTCCTGGGATCGAGCCCCACATCGGGCTCTCTGCCCAGCAGGGAGCCTGCTTCTCCCTCTCTATCTGCCTGCCTCTGCCTACTTCTGCCTACTTGTGATTTCTCTCTCTTTCTCTGTCAAATAAATAAATAAATAAATCTTTAAAAAAAAATAAATGAAGGAACTTTAAAAATTTATGTGATATTTAGTAATTGCAGATGTTTAAGTATTTTTAATGTACAGTTAATGACTAATGTTTTGCACATTTCTGTGAAACTTTTACTTCAGTCAGCTTTGACTACTTCATTTTCCAGCATGATAACTTTGGGGTATGTGCCTGTTGGGAGTTGTCTTAGATGGAGTAGTCCTCAATTTCCTTTTGGATGATGTCTGCACTTCCATTCTGTTGGAGAAAATGGTTCCGTTTCCCAGGTAGATGGACCTGACTTCAGAGGATCTCTGACTTGATTGGTCAGAATGAAAGTTTCATCTTTTATGTTTTAAGTAATTTCATAATGACTTGTAATTTTAAGGACGTTAACATTCTGAGCAAAATAAGTTTGTATAAGTGCTTTGTAAAGTCACTTACTGTTGGGTGATCAAGAGGTTAAGTAACTATGCAACGTCACTTGTCTAGTAAGTGGTGAAACGAAGTTTGGAAACAAGGCAGTCTGACTCTGGAGTCTGATCTACTGGTCTACTAATCATTACCATAAAAATGAATTTCCCAATGATGTGCTTCTCTTTGAAAAACATTGTTAGGAATTTTACTCTGTCCATTTGTGTGACACAATGCTAAATAGAAATTTGAGTCAGAAATCTTGTTTCCCAGGAGCTTTGCTACTTACTCCTGTGATTGTAGGCAGGTCTTTTTAATTTGTGGGTGTCAGTGTTTTTCGTGTGTAAAACCAAATACTTCAAATACCTGTCCTACCTGCTATGAAGACCGCTATGTTACGAAGTTTACATGAGAGTAAGTACTTTGTAGACCATAAAGTACTTTGGGTTTAATATACTGATGTTAAAGTTATTATAGGACTCAGTTTTAGCTGTTACAGAAATAGCCTGTTTACCAGTGAGATAAATTGTACAGAAGCACTTTGCTTACTAAAAATAGTATTAAAAATTTTTCTGTTAAAATATGTAATTCCATGTTAACATAGATATGTGAATTTTAGCCATTTTAGGCTCAGCTTTTGACTGAGGTCTTTCCAGTTTTTAAGTTATTTCAATAGCTGCTTTGGCCCTAGGGGACTTAATTTTTTCTGCAAAAGATGGGTGATATATTGATTAGGTATTAACCAATTAGGAAACCTGCTTAGAATTGGTTGGTTATTCTATACAGTCCTGTTGTCCAATCATGAGTGTTCAGTGATGGTTTAACAACAATTTAATCCCTCCCACTACTTTATAGAAACTCAATTGTGAAGCATTTCAGCATTAGCCTAAACAATGGTTTTGAATACGTTAAGCTCCTAACAATTAGGGAGCAGTTTGGGGCATTGAATAATGTGGAATGATGCAATTGAACCTGACAGCTTTAACAGTCAGCCTACTCATGGGACCTGAAAGTTGTTCACACTTGGTTTCATCTCTCATCACACGCTGAGTATTAAAGCCTTACTGGTGGGAGCTGACACAGAAATGGGGCCTGTTATCAGAATATGTTTCATAGTGCAAAGTTTGAATTGAGTTGGAGAATATATGAAACTTTCCATTGTTCTCTAATTTTTCCTGGAAACTTTTCTAGTCCAGTTGTACTTGCAAATTGAAAAAATATATAAATTATCATTAAAGTATTTGAATCCCTACATTATATTTTCAATATTGCTATGTTGTTATAGAATACATAGATTAAAATATCATTGCATAATGAGACATGTATACTATCTAGTTTTTCTTAAGGAAGTAGGTTTTAATCTTTGAAATATAGCTGTGTTAATATCAATATAATCAATAGATGATATTCTGTAATAAGGTTGATGGAAAATAATAGAAGTCATAATAGCATATGAAAATAATTTTTAAAATAAGCTAAAATATGAATGCTTACCATGTAGAAAGAATTCTTTATAAGCCCTATAAACTAGCTCAGTTAATTCTTGCAGTATTCTTATGAGATAGGTGCTATTATTAGTTCCATTTTTACCTATGGAAATTGAAGACAGAGAGGGCTAGCACCTTGCCCAAGATGAGAAAGGTTGATTTATGGCAGCTATAGTGATGATGAAAAGTTTTCTCTTCTAAGAATGTATATGAAACTGAAATTTTTAAAAGTAATACTCGGTTTAGTGAGTCTGACAAGATTTTGGAAGAATGTATTTTTAAGTCATTATGTCAGGATTGGAATGCCTGAAGCACCTCTACTGTGTTTTAGAGTTTGATTGACTTCAGTGTTTATTGACAGGTTAACTGTGCATTTAAAAAAAATGTTTGCGAGGGGCACCTGGGTGTGGCACAGTGGGTTGCCTCTGCCTTTGGCTCAGGTCATGATCCCAGGATCCAGGGATCGAGAGCCCCGCATTGGTCTCTCTGCTCAGCAGGGAGCCTGCTTCCCCCTCTCTCTGCCTGCCTCTCTGCCTACTTGTGATCTCTGTCTGTCAAATAAATAAATAAAATCTTAAAAAAAAAATGCTTGCTATAGAGGTGCCTGGGTGGCTTAGTTGGTTAAGTGTTAATCCTTCAGCAAGGATCATGATCTTAGTGTCCTAGGATCAAGCCCCACATCGGGCTCTCTGCTCATCAGGGAACCTGCTTCCCCCTCTCTCTCTGCCTGCCTCTCTGCCTACTTGTGATCTCTCGCTCTCTGTCAAATAAATAAATTAAATCTTTAAGAAAAAAAAATGCTTGCTATAACCCCTTCCTGTATGAAGGAAGGTATGAAGTTTCATATCTACCTCTAGATGATGTATTTCTGATACTTTACAAAGGTGAAGTTTTGGGTTCTGTTCTCTCGAACTTAATTTTTGTTGTTTATTCTTTACTGTTCTTTCTTTACCAACATTAGGGAGGGAAAAAACCCTAAATAAAAACGTCCACTTTTAAGTCTGATACTCAACTCAGTCGGCTTTAGCCTTTTTCCCTTCACAACTAACTGGGACCAGGTGCCTAGGAATTTGGTAGAGTTACTCTACCACTAGAGTTCTTTTAAAAACTTCTCTGTGGGGGCGCCTGGGTGGCTCAGTGGGATAAGCCTCTGCCTTCAGCTTAGGTCATGGTTTCAGGGTCCTGGGATCGAGCCCCACATCTGGCTCTCTTTTCTGCTCAGTGGGGAGCTTGCTTCCCCCTCCCTCTGCCTGCCTCTCTCCCTCCTTGTGCTCTCTCTCTCTCTGTGTCAAATAAATAATAAAAAGATAATAATAAATAAAAACTTGTATGGTCATAAGCAGACATTTGGAATATAGGAGTGAACTGTTATCAATGGGAAATTTAAAGCTGAAATGTCATTTCATTATTTATTTATTTATTTATTTAAAAAAGCTTTTATTTATTTATTTGACAGAGATCACAAGCAGGCAGAGAGGCAGACAGAGAGAGAGGAAGGGACGCAGGCTCCCTGCTGAGCAGAGAGCCCGATGTGGGGCTGATGTGGGGCTCGGTCCCAGGATCCTGGGATCATGACCTGAGCCGAAAGCAGAGGCTTTAACCCACTGAGCCACCCAGGCGCCCCTGAAATGTCATTTTAATCTTGCTAATATTTTAATATGGTCTGTGAATCTACTTAGGAAACACTAAATTTCTTTGATTTGCTTTGAATTTAAATATATTGTGTTTTAGCATAATAATTTACTCTAAATTTGCTTAGGGTTGTTTGACTCAGGCACCCTAAACATTTTTTTCTCCCATAGTGGCTTAAATTTACCTCAATAATTATTCAATTTATTCTTAATCTACTTGCTTTTGGGTCCATCTTGTAAAATAATTATAGTTCTCTTTTACTAAAGTATTAGAGTAAGTGTTGTTTTTAACATCTTTTTTTTTTTTTTAAGATTTTATTTATTTATTTGACAGACAGAGATCACAAGTAGGCAGAGAGGCAGGGGGAAAAGCAGGCTCCCTGCTGAGCAGAGAGCCTGATGTGGGGCTCAATCCCAGGACCCTAGGATCATGACCTGAGTGGAAGTGGTTCCTTTCAATTATTAATCTTGAGAAAGGAACAAAAACGTCTAAGATACATATTGGAAGTTAAAGCCAAAGTTTATTATGGCAATATGAACTTAAAATATTTATTAAATATTTTTATCTTTATCCAACCTAACACCTGTTTTCACGTGTTCAGTAGATGAAATGATTTCAGTGGGACGCAATTAAGTAACAAGTTTGTTTTTAAGATTTTATTTTTTTTTTATTTGAGAAAGTATAGGAGGAAGGCAGAGGGAGAAGCAGACTCCCCGCTGAGCTAAAAGCCTGACTTGGGGCTCTATCCCAGGACACTGAGATCATGATCTCAGCTGTCGTCACATGCTTAACCAAATGAGCTGCCTAGATGCCCCATAATCTTTTTTTGTTGTTTTAAGTTCTTATTTTAAATTATAGATGTATATAGAAAAGTTGGAGAAGTAGTAGCGTTCACATATATCCTGGATATCCTTCACTCAGTCTCCCCAGAGTTAACAACTCATATCCTTGATAGTGCCAGGAGATTCGAGGAGGATCTTTGCCCCCCTTAGTAGCCATTCTTCTTACCTGGGCAAGATAAAATTAAAATGTCCTAAGGTGGGTACTTCTCTGCAAAAAGAATCTTTTATACCAGGTCTCTGAAGCCTACTTATGGTGTATTAGTCATTGACTTTCAGTGCACTTTTAAAAATTTATTTCAAAAGTATGCTGTGGGAGAAGTGTGTGTGTATGTTGTTTCCTTTATTCCAGATTTCTCTTAAAATGAGAGCCTTCAGTGACCTCTGTGCTTCTTAACCAGTGTTTTTTTAGATTCACATGGAATTCCTTCCATCCCCTAGAATCTTAGTGCTTTCACTTATGCTTTCCTCAGTAAGTGACCCTCCCCACCCCATTCTCCCATACTCTTCTTCATTGCATCTAAGTAGTTGTAAATTTTTCACTGAACTGATGGGGGTGTCTTGGCCCTGAGGTGACAACAGAGTTATCATGGGCTCCCAACATTAAACATTATAAACATCATTTCAGAAGTATTGGCTAAGCAGTGTCAGACATTTGTGGATTCTTTAGTAACTCATGTTACCGGTTAAAGTGATGTTAATGACTTGCGTTTTAATGTAGAATGCTTTAAATATCTTACTACATCATGAAATGCTACCTGATAAAATTAATAACTTTTAACCTCTTTCCAAAGTTTCTGGTTTCAATAAATGCAATAATTTTTAAAAAACAAACTACCAGATAATTTTTACTCATTCAGGAATTTGAGTAATTGGCCATTTAGGATAATGAAGACTGTATTCCCATTTTAGGTTTTTATTTTATTATTAATTTTATTTTTGCCTGGCACCTTTATAAAATATAGACTTTCGTTTTTTGGAAATACGCTAAAGATGATTTATCTTCTTGATGATAGTCATTATGCAAATCAGTTATTATGCAGTACTGCTTCGCATTTTGATCTTTTAGTAGGGTGGGCTAATTTGTGATAGAGTAACTAAGATAATTTAAAGACTACATCAAAAAATGTGAAGCTAATAAGGAGAAATATAAAGCTCTTGCAGAAACAGCCCTTCCTGAAAAAGTGTTTTTCTGAGGAGTAGGATCTTTTGATTCTTATCAAGAGACTAAGACAGCTCATAAAACTGATAATTGGAACTAAAAAAGTGGTCCAACTGGTGTAATATTAGTTATGTTTCAACCATTATAGATGACTGCATGAAAAAGGAGAGTCAGAAGGCTAAGGTACAGATGCTAAGGCATTTAGCGTTCTGTGTTCTTTGAGCACCACCTCAGCAGCACTCTGGAATGTGCTCTCACTCTTGGCCGTATTTTTCTCTCTTTTCTCATACTGTTCGCTGTTGATTCCTGCTGCCAACAAATGTCTCAAGAGCTGACTTTTCTTCCTCTTTCTAATTAGTTTTCTGTTTCTAATCTTTTATATGCTTACTTGATCTTTGTAGAATTATATCTAGAGTAAGAGCAAATTGGCTCTGCAAAGGATATTTTTAAGTACATTGTACCTGAGATGTTTACACATGGGACTGGTAACATCTGGTCTTTCTGTTTGTCTGGTGATTTTTCTTGCCCTAGGTTATTTAATGAGTAGCCAAAATTTCCAGGTAGTTGACTTCTGGAGATGTAAAAAAATCTTAAGTATATTTCCATTTATGAATTTAGTATGCTATGCTTTTTTAGTGTGCTATACTACTAAATACATGGTAAATGTCTAGTGTGATCTTGAGGTTAAAATTATGCCTTACCTTTTACTGAGGGCTAATTGATTGTTAAACAAGACTTTATAGTATAAACTTACTGAGTTTCTATACACATCTTTAATAAGAGGAAAAATGAAACCGAAAATTGACCAATTAAACTTAGACATGAAAGAATGAACTAGAAAATACACCCTTTCAAACAATGGAAAACAGGGGCAGGATTCTGCATCACAGACTATTTCTGTGAATTGTAAAGTCCAGTTTTCATGCCTAGTAAGTATAATGTCAGGGACTGAGTCTTTCCAGAAACAGTTTATTTTCTGTATTATTTTGCTCATTATAGCCACTGTGTTGTCTTGGTCTCCTGTGTGCTGTTGTACAGGTTGGAGTGTCCCCTGTCTTTTGTTTTGCTGTTATTCAGCTTCTTTATATTAGAAGTGCTTCAATCCTTGGAAATTATTTTCCACAGTTCTGTTCTGAAATAACTGTACAGTGATTCTGTTTTTATAAAACTTTAGTTTGATTTCATTAATGAAAAAGAATACGAAGTCTACTTTAAAAATTTGTGGTTCTGTTAAATCTGAAAAGTATTTCAGGCTAATAATAACTTTCTTTGAGAAACAGTATTTTGTGTACAAGAGATTTGCTCCCAAAATGCCGCATTTTAAGGTTATAATATTCTTAGAAAGTGGGAGAAAGTATTCACATCAAAGAAGGCATTTTTATTACATTGGATTACGCAAGACTTTGGCCAGCCTCCTTAGCTTCATCTGTTTAAGGGTTCATTTTCACTTGTTTGGCACAAGTCCCAGTAGAGGCCTTCAGAATTGTGGTTAGCAACATGAATGAATTACAAACTTTGGACCAGCTCTCCAGTTAGTGGAGCTGGCTTCCTGCCAAAAAGACAGTGCCTTATATGGGGTCAGGGCAAAGCTGTGATTCGTTGAGCTCTGCATTGTATAGAAAACATACTTGTGATGCCTGTTTGCTTTCTTTTAAAATAAAAACAAAACAAAACAGAAAAAGCAGCAGGCTTCCAAGTCTATCAAAATAGGAAGTAACAGAATAGTGTGCAGGTTTTACTAATGACAGAGTTAAGCAATGGAAATATTGCTCTTTGTAGTTAAAATACTAAAAGTAGAAATTGGACCTTTTGACCTCCTTCGCCAGCCTGTGATGTAAGAGACTGAGGCATTTGTTAGACATCTGTTGTCTACCTGCCCTTATTTTGTAAATGGTTTAATAAGATTAAATAATTAGTCATATGGTCACATGGTAACCATGCCATTGGGTTTTGTTAGTGACTAGATACTTTGAAATTAAAGCAAGAATAACCTTGTGCCAGTCTTTATGTTTTTAATCTGGAATTATGTAACTTCAAAAATTGAAATGTTGGAGTGATAAAACAAGAATGAAATCTGCTCTTCAGAAAGTTAGGAGTGTTTGCTTATATTCTTAGGTTGGAAAAAATAGTTACTAGGTCTGTTAGAGGAAAAATATGAAGATATTTTCAAATACAATTCATTTATCTTTGTAATTCTTTTCATTTAGGCAAATACACTGTCTGGATCTTCTCTTAGTCAGGCACCATCTCATATGTATGGCAGTAGATTAAATCCAAGTTCATCAATGGCAGCTCTTATAGTTCAGTCTGAAAACAATCAAACAGGTAGGTTTTCAAGAATTAATAAATTCTCCCCCAATGTAATTTCCCCTCACCCCCACCTTTGGCTCATTTTATTTGAAAAGTCTAAAGGTGTGGTAGATATAGGATTGTGCTGCACCCCGTCCCCCCCTGCCCCCCACCACAGTTGGAAGTAAATAGTGTGCTGTGCTCCAAAACAGTGATGTGCTTTTTTACTGTCTGAAATGTAAATGTTTAAGCAGAGCCATCAGCAGGCAGGAATGCAACAATGTCTCTTGTGACTTTTGTGATTGATGTGTTCAGTTCTCAGTTCTGTGCAATGAAAGTAACATAACACTAGGCTTTTCTGTGAATAGCCTAAACCTTTATTTGCATAATTCATGAAATTGCATTACACAAACTTGGTTAAAAAAAATCCTGTTAGAGAATTTCTACAGTGTTTAGTAATCCTGTGAATTTTTACCAGTTGACATTTTGTAGCATTTGCCTCTTGTACTGTTTTAATGAGCCACTGGATTTGCTTTGTTTCATTCCATCCTTAAGGATTTGTTGACATGTCCAAGTAGTCATGCCTGTTTGGGGGAAGGGAATGGGTTTAGCAGTTCACCAAGAATGGATTAGTCATGTCTTTACCCTTTAAGGGTCAGAGGTTACCTGCTTCAGTATAAGGGGAGGACAACCTTGAAAGACGCCAGATAGGGTGATTTTAGAAGGAACTGACTATAGGAGAAATACAAGTTACTTTTCAAGCAGAGATAATTCGGTGAATTATCTTAATTCGGAGAATTATTTTGAAGAAACTAATTTTTTCCTTTTTAAGTACAGACTATTCCTACTTGTTTTTATCAACTTAAATTTTTGGTGTTCAGTTTTATTCTTGGTGTGAGGATCCATGTAATATATGTAATTTTAGTTACGGTGTGTGGCTCTGTGTAATACATTATGCATTTTATGACTTGTCTTGGGATGCAAAGTGTTAAAAAATACAAAGCATAAGGATTTGCTGTGATAAGCATACAGATTAGCTGTCCACAGCTGTGATTCATTACTTTAACCGTAGAAATTAAAAGTGGCTGAGGGGAGGGTACTGCAAATGCATACCATGCTTCTGTGCTGTAAAATTGAAAGGAATGAAAGAACGGAACATAATCCATGGCCTTCTACACCCACAAAAACGTGTAGAGACAACGCCTTACATGCCACAGTTCAGCAATTCTGAACTAGCAACATACTAGATCTTCTACTTTCATAGTAACTGCAAAGATAGTGGTAAAGGTTTTATGTATGTTTTAGGAAAAATCAGGGCAAGAGCTTAAAACCTCTTATCTAGTGAGAGTCACTTTATCAGCTATGAAATATTTACACTGCAGATCAAGATCTTGGAGACAATAGCCGCAGCCTTGTTGGCAGAGGAAGCTCACCCCGAGGAAGTCTCTCACCACGGTAAGCATTATTTACTCTGCCCAGTATAGGCAAAGGAAACATTTTGAGATTTGGGAACTTCTTTATCTCGTATCAGAGCATACATTTGTGAGGCTGTAAAAGCATTCTGTAGATAAGAAGCATGTCTGGACTGTCAAGAAAAATGATTCTAAATTAATTTAAATATTAAACACATGGTTAGATTTCTAAGCTTTTCAGAAGACATCCCTTTTCTTAGATTTCCAATGAGTTTCAACTCTCTTGTTTTTATCATTTGTATATTTAGCTGCTGGTACTATTAACTACATTAATTTGGCTAATTCTTTTTTGTCATGAAGTAGTCTTTAAACCTCTTAAAGGTATAATACTCAACACTTTCAACTTTGGGTTCCAGTTTTAGCTCTGTTATGGGCAATGCACTTAACCCTTTGATCTCTAGTTCCTAGTTCTTGGGGCTCGTTTGTAAAAATCCCTCTGTTCTTGCAAGGGTACCTGGTTGGCTTAATCAGAAGAGCATTGAGCTCTTGATGTTTGGGTCATAAGTTTGAGTCCCAATTAGGTGTAGAGTTTACTAAGAAAAAAATAAACTTTTGAAAAAAAATCTCTCTAGTTCCTAAAATTGTTTGAATCTAAGTATAACAGATTGTTACATTGTTCTGTGAAATGGCCGTAAATACTATTATTATAGAGTTTAGGTATCTTACGTAATGTATGTAAGGTTATTCTGTTAGCAGAATTCTTACCAGAGTTCTGCGGGAAGGGTCGAATTTCTCTGAGCACAGTCTAAGTGCCCCACATCTTCTGTTCTCAGTGGGGAGTATGGCAGAAGGGAATGTTGCATCAATTTATAGAAAACAATGGAACTTTAGGCGGTGACTCTCTTTTTATTAATTGTCTTCTTATTTCAGCTTCTGTACCTTCTTCCAGTTTGTTTTCTCTCTGCTCTTTAATTTTGTAAACTCTGCCTCAAACACGGTTAGACTAGGTGAGAACGGAGAACAGGAGGTTAAAAGCCCATTCTAGAGTCTTTTTTCCACTGTGAGAAATGAACATTTTTCAACTGTGGGAACTCAAAAAGTCTGTTAAAAATTAAGATTTTTATGCAAGGATACCAATAATATCTGTTGTTATGTTGCTCATATATTGGTAATGTCTTAAGAAACATCTTTATCAGATTGGTTCGATAACCTCTAATTTTGGTATTTTCTAGTGGTACATCCAGTAGTGTCTTTTCCTGTAAAATTCCTGGTGACCTAAAAGTAGTATTATTTTTCCTAATTGATTTCTGGAGGAAATGAAATATTCCTTCTTTTCCAACTAGGAATCTGAAGTACACACTGATTAACATCAACCGACTAATCTATAATTTTATGCTATGATTATTTCTGTACTATTTTATTCTTCTTTTCATAGAAAAAAAACTAATGGGCTTTTGCTCATATGTTTAGTGGAGGAAGCATTTCTGTATTCCCCTCTTAAACTTAAAATATCATAGAAGCTATCCAGAAATTTTGCAAGATCCCTCAGTGTTATTTTGCTTCACATAGTTCTTAGTTTTTCATTAGGTAAATGGATAAAACATTTAAAGCAATAAATTTTACCAAATTATTTTTAGCATATATTTCCAACTTTATATTACCCTTTAAAAATTAGCCTGAAAGGTAATAACCTAAATTATCTTGGTATAATGTACTGTTGGAGAGGGATGGTCAACTGTATGGAGCACGTGATATTTACTTGAGGAATGAAAAAACCTCATTTGTTTAACTTGTTGTTGAAGGAGATTTAGTAGAGAAGCACACCGAGGCAGTGGCAGAACGCTAGTGGGCTGTTAGAACACCCGAGCTGCATCCAGCTCTGCCCAGCAGTGTATCTTTGCACAAGTCACTAAAATCCCATCCTCTTTTCCTCATATGGAAATGGAACCAATAACCAGGTTTTGACTTCTCATGAGGCTGTTACGAAGATCATATGAGATAATTATGTGGAAACACACTGGAAAGCCTAAAGCCCTTTACTAATGTACTGTGTTAGCGTGGAGGCTGGAGAGCAGAAATGGCCACATTTACGAACTTAAAACAAAACAAAAAAAGGATGAGAGAACATTACACATTCATCTTAATATAAGTAATATTTGTTTTGGAAGACTGAAGTTATTACCACTTGAAGTACAGATCCAAGACATTTTAGAAAAATTTGTATAGAGGGTTCAAATAAAACTTACTTTAATCTTGCTAATGTTCCTTAATCCTGTCAATACTAGAAAATCTGTATTTTTGACTTTATAACAAAAGGCTACTTCAATATTATTAAGAATTTCTTTTTGCTAATATTTGAGATTCTGTTGGATGTAAAATAAAATGCCTTCTACATTATTATAATTGCACAGTGTTACTCTTGATATTTTGTGTATTAAAGCAGAATGGTGGAACTCCTCTCTTCTGGCTATTTATTTTCACGTTTTCTAATACTGTCTTTCCCCCTTTTGTCTAAAGCTGTATCAGGTTCTTTTACAGCCTGTTTCAGAGATTATTGAGGGGTTGTTTTTATTTTCTAATGGTTTTTAATTACCGAGAATAGCTAGCTATTCCCCTGATTTTATAATTTGGGGAGGAAGAATGGTAATTACTCAATTTTAGGGTGGATTATGGTTTTATCATTCTTCAGTGTAGGCAGCCTGGAGTTAGAAGACTTTACAGGGAAAGGGTCAGCGTAAGGTGAGAAATGTGAATGCACTCTCTTTCTGTTTAAACTGAGAATTAATATTTTCAACAGATCTCCTGTAAGCAGCTTACAAATTCGCTATGATCAACCAGTCAACAGCAGTTTGGAAAATCTGCCTCCAGTAGCAGCCAGCATAGAACAGCTTTTGGAGAGGCAGTGGAGTGAAGGACAGCAGTTTTTATTAGAACAAGGTACTCCCAGTGACAGTAAGTATTCTTTTCATGTCTTTAAAAGATGGATGGACAGACAGACAGATGGATAGATGCAGCAGTCACATTTCATCAATAGTAGTAAAATTATGAGATGTGTTTTATATAATATGGCAAGAAAGTATACTGTAGTGTTTCAATAGAACAGATTCTACAATTTTACCACTGGTCTTATATTTACCTGTTACTAATGCTAGGATCTTGGGCAAGTTTCCTGATGTGTACGTTATCTCCCATTTGTAGAGTGGGAATAATAATATACCTATATCACAGTGTTGTTTTGGGTATTAAATGGCATAAAAACTGTGAAGAGCATTGCCTAGCTCACAGTAAGCACTTATCTGTTCAGTGGTTATTCTTACTGTTTTAAATTATTTTAATATTGGTACTTTGTTCTTATGAATTTTTAAACTTTAAAAAAAAATTTTTATTTATTTATTTGACAGAGACAGAGAGGGAACACAAGCAGGGGAGTGGGAGAGGGACAAGCAGGTGTCCCGCTGAACTTGGAGCCCAATGTGGGGCTTGATCCCAGGACCCCAGGATCAGATCTGAGCCGAAGGCAGACACCTAACAACAGCCACCCAGGCGCCTGCCCCTGTTCTTACCAATTTTTAAATTTTACTAAAATACATGAGTCATATCTTCTCTTAGCTTAATTGAAGAAAACTTGATTACCTTTGGAGCATTCATTTTATTTTATTTATTTATTTATTTATTTATTTTTAAAAGATTTTATTTATTTATTTGACAGAGAGAAATCACAAGTAGGCAGAGAGGCAGGCAGAGAGAGAGGAGGAAGCAGGCTCCCTGCTGAGCAGAAAGCCCAATGTGGGGCTCGAACCCAGGACCTGGGATCATGACCCGAGCCGAAGGCAGCGGCTTAACCCACTGAGCCACCCAGGTGCCCCGAGGAGAATTCATTTTAAAAAATGCATTTAGTCAGGAGTGCCTGGGTGGCTCACTTGGTTGAGTGAAACTCTTGGTTTCAGGTTAGGTCGTGATCCTCAGGGTCGTGATGCCAGGGTTGGGAGGTCAAGCCCTATGTCAGACTCCTCCTTGCTCAGTGGTGATTCTACTTGAGATTCTCTCCCCTCTCCCTCTGCTACTTCTCCCTGTACCTAGAAATAGTTTTGAAAAGGTAAAAATAAAAATGCATATAGTCAAGTATGCCAACCGTCTTAATGTTTTAATTTAGATGAAAAAGAGTAAGAATTGCTAAATTTATATATATTTTGTATTATTAAATTATGTATATGTGTTTTATATACATATTTATGTGTTTTATATACATATATGTGTTTTATGTACATATTTAGTATTTTTCAATGTTAAGTATTAGGATGATGGTTGAAAAATGTCAAAAAGAGCAAAGTTACTCTAAGTGGCAGTGAACTGGGGAAGTGGCCTCATGTTAAAGGATATATGTTTTTTGGGGGAAAAATAGGTAGTTTTTATCATTTTGGGATATAGGCTTTTATTGCTTTATTGTATCAAAACAAAAATTTTTGTTGTTAGTAGACAAGTGCTGTAAATTGGTATTTTAGGTTTTTTTTGTGTGTTTTGTTTTGTTTTATGAATGGTACCTTGCCAGAAAAATGCTAATTGTGAGGAAATTCATGCCAGGATAATCCTTTAAACATGATAGCTGGAGGACAGGTTTAGCTTCATCTTATTGCATCTCATTTGGGTACACTGAGGGTTTCTGTGTAGCATCTTGAAGAGGAAGGGATAAAAGTTAAATCCTTGGGAAATGACCATATATGTCTCTACCATCTCCCTTGTGTCTTTTGAAGGCCCTGAGGGCATGTTAAACAAATACAACTTTTTAATATGTGTACGTAGAACTTTTAAAGTGTCCATCACCCTGGCAGAACTACTCGGTGTTGTCAGTTGAGAAAGTCCCGAGTTGTGGAAGGAATTGAAACTGTATTTGAGGTGATGAGGCAGGACAGAAACTGCCTGGTTACAGACGATCTTTCTCCGGGAGCCTGGCATGGGGGCTGTGGTGCGCGCACACTGCTCCCTGCTGGGCGATGTGCGGATCCGCAGGCCGGGCGACGGCGGGGCGGCGGGGCTGGGCGGCTTTCACCCCGCTGTGGAGGCGCGCTTAGCTTGACCAGGCAGCACACAATAACTCTATTGTGGGGAAGGATATTGGTATGACTCTTCCCCATTTTAAACATGATTTTAACGAAAACTGATGGCAGGCACTTTGAATTTTTAATTAGGTTTTTATTTTGGTGAAAATAAAATGTCAGTTTTCTTGAGAATGAAAACTACCTAGACCAGATGGGTGGGTTTTTTGATATGTGGCAACAAAGTTTCCAGAAGGTACATCTAGGACCAGTATCCCTTTATGCTTTTATATACATAATATATTGTGGTATATTTGTATCTACATATAAATTTAGAAACTAAACCTAGTGATTTGAAAATGCTTTACAGAATTCTACTCTATTTTAACTTATTTTTAAAGTTACTGATACTTAGGTCTGTAAAATACGTAGTCCTGTGTGGTAACTTGTCTTTATTAAAACCATGCAAATGTTTGCTAGTTTTGGGAATGCTGAAGTCATTACACCAACTTCAAGTTGAAAATCGGAGATTGGAAGAGCAGATTAAAAACTTGACAGCCAAAAAGGAACGTCTTCAGTTATTGAATGCACAGCTCTCAGTGCCTTTTCCAACAATAACAACAAATCCTAGTCCGTCTCATCAAATGCATGCATTTTCAGCACAGAATGGTAAGTATGAAAGTATTTATTGCATATCTAACGAAAGTAGGATAGACTTTTAGGATCTTTCTCATAATAAGTGAATAATAACTAGTTACCAGTTATATGAAGATGTAGAAAAGGAATGATAGGTTATTTTCAAAGAACATGAATAATCTGTCAAGTGATCAACTTGAATTTGCTCTAACTTGTTTAGCACATAATTTAACTATAATAGTTATTTAAATGTATAATGATCTTTTTATTGATTTAAAGCCATAGTATTCAATAGAGTTATAGATTTTTCCCTTTAAACTGGTATTAGGCATAGCAAGACTTAATATTTAAGTGTTTTTAATGTGGGCTTCAGGATAAGCTTTTAGATAAGCCTTAATCTTACACAAAATGTAATGTAACAGGGTAAATAGGTTTCTTTTGTCTTTTATTATTCTAGCTCCTACCACTGATTCCTTGAACAGCAGTAAGAGCCCTCATCTAGGAAACAGCTTTTTACCTGATAATTCTCTTCCTGTATTAAATCAGGTAATTTTGGTGTGGTTAGTTCCATTTCCATGTTTTTTTTTTACAACAGTAGTATACCACATTAAATGGTTTAAGATGATTTAAACAGTTTTGCTGTGTTCTGACTTCAGTTTCTGTTCTTTCTTACATTAGGACTAACCTCCAGTGGACAAAGCACCAGCAGCTCTTCTGCTCTTTCTACTCCCCCCTCCTGCTGGGCAGAGTCCAGCGCAGCAGGGCTCGGGTGGTAGTGGAGTGCAGCAGGTCAATGGTGTGACGGTGGGGGCACTGGCTAGTGGAATGCAGACTGTAACATCACCATTCCTGCAGTGCCTGCAGTGGGTGGAATAATTGGAGCTTGCCAGGTAACCAACTGGCAATTAATGGCATTGTAGGAGCTTTTAAATGGGGTTATTCAGACCCCTGTCACAATATCCCAGAACCCTACCCCCCTCACCCATACAACTGTACCACCTAATGCAACACATCCAATGCCAGCTACACTGACGAAACAGGTAAGAAACTCACTTAATCTATTCTGGGTTCTTGAGTGCAACAGAGTACCAGCATAGTCCATGTTTTCAGATTGGGATTTTTTAATGTGCTTCTTGTAGATGTAATCAACAAGAAATGAAAACTAGCAAACTTTTAGATTAAGTGTATTACTTTGAGAGCCATTTACGTTTGAAATTTAACTAATTCAAATTAAAACAACGTTAAATCACTTTTAGTAATAAAGCATTAAATGTATTCTGTGCTAAAATTTCATTCTTGATCTGTGTGTTACCTCCCCTTGTATATTGTCTTCATGTATCCTACATATTGAAGAAAAAGAATATTGTAATGAGGATCACATATGAGTGGAATATTGATTTCTCAGAATCCAACTATGCAATTCTGCTAATTTATAATTAAGATTTTGATATAGGAATCAGTGCCTATATCAATGATCTTGAATTTCCTGTGAGTGAAACTGTGTTTCATGGTACTGGGACTTTCATTTGACTGTTTGTTCAAAATAAGGGGGATTAAAGCCATGTGGTTACTGGACATACATTTGAGGAATAAATTGTTTTAATGGATTTGCAATGGATACTAGTAAACTATTTTTCTGGCTCCCTTTTCTTTGGTGTTTAATTTTACTCTCCATTGGGACATTAAAAAAAGGTTAGATCAAGTCAATTAGTAGTTGGGATTTTTCCTTGTTTTACATACGTGTTATTTAGTGTGGGTTAAATTATCCTTGGATAATTAAAAATTATGTGCGTGTTATAAACACATTTAAATTTCTATTCCATAAAGTACTGAGTGCCTTCTTGGTTTATAATAAAAAGGAAAACAAAACATTTCTTGACAATGTGAATTCTTATTTACCTGTATACACAGAGAGAGAGAAAAAAGAAATTTGTATGTGATCGTTATTAGAAAGTATTATATTTAAAGATTTGACTTGTTAACTCATTAAACACCAAATTGAAAAGTTGTCTTTCATTTTACATTTTAAAAAACATTAACAGTATATAGGAGAAAGTAAGAATTTAATCGTTTTCAGTGCCTCAGGACTAGGATTACTTTCTGACCAGCAAAGACAAATATTTCTTCACCAACAGCAGTTTCAGCAGTTGTTAAATTCTCAACAGCTCACGCCAGTAAGTTCTTCCTTTTGATAATATTTGATTTTTGTTAGGAGCAAGTGTTCTAAGTTGTAATAGACATTTAGCTTGGGTATAGACTTACCCACTTTGTGAAATAGCATTACCGGATGCATAACCCCCAGAATACTTTGTCTTGCCATTTGGTATAGTCCACAATACCTGTAGTGACATTATATTGATTGATTTACAAGTATTAGAACATAGTACGTACTGGGGTACTCTTTTAGACTCCGGTAATGTGATGATGAGTTAAGACTTTGTATTTTCATGGGGTTTCATTCTGACAGTGGAGGTGGACAATAAGCAAATGTATGTTTTGGTAGTGATCGCACTGAGAAGAAAAATGAGGGAAGGTAAAGGATAAAGGAACAGTGGGACAAGAGGCTAATTTTAGATAGTGGAGTCTTGCCTCTTTGGGTAGGTGACTTTTGAGCTTAGACCTGAATAAAAGTTGAAGGAACATGAATTTTTGACTCAGGAGAATGGAAGACTAGCAGTGGAAAAGACCACATGTGTTTATGTTTTGAGGACTAGAAAGACGGCCGGCATGACTGCAAAATGAGAGAGAGGCTGGTGCAGAGGAGAGAAAGTCCCTGGTGAGCCTTGTTTGGCTGTCTGTGGCAGGAAATTTAGATTTTGAGTATGATATGATGCCATTGGTGATTTTTTAAAAAACTTTTGTGAAAACTTTCAAATGTATCAAAACAGTATATAGTATTTTAAGTAATTATCTCAACTTTAAAAATCTTGTTTCATATATCCTCACTTTTCCTTTCAGGATTATTTTAAAGAATTAATTGGAAGATTTGAACAGAATAGTGACATATAAATAACAATTCCCATTTTTTAAAGATTAGTAGTCATTGTGCAGAAAATTGTATGTGTTGGGAGGGGAGATAGTAGCAAAAGGAGAAGCAGGGAGGCTATTGGAGTAGTCCAGGTTAGGAGATGTGGTTTCTAAAATAGGATAAGTGGGGGGGGGGGGGAACCATCTGGGACTGTGTATTTTGAAGATAAAACCAACAAGACTTGTTTGTCAGACGTTCAAGGTAAGGAAGAGTTCTAAACAATGGGATGTTGCAGTTTACTGAGATTTGGAAGACCTAGAGGAACAGCCGGTTTTGGAGAGAAAGCACAAGTTCTGTTACAGACGTACTAAGTTGGAGATGTCTATTTAGGTATTTAAGTAGGATGTGGACTGGACAGTTGTGTGAGCTGGAGTCCAGGGAAAGGATGCAGTTGGAAATAACAAATTTTAGGGGCATTGCTGCATATATGGCACTTAGATTTACAAGATTGTATGAGATCCGTAGGAATGAGGACTGATATCTGAGGACTGAGCCCTGGCTATCCTGGAAGAGGAGCATAATCTAGTAAAGGGATGTGGGGAAAAGAGACCAGTGAGTTAAGAACTGAGAAGTGGTGTCCTTGGGTCCGCGTGAAGAAAATGTATCAACAAAGGAAGGACTCGGCTGTGTAAAAATACTTCTGGGAGGACAAGTAAATTGACTGTTGGATTTGGCTGCCTGGAGGTTTTAACAATTGTGGTGAGAAGTAAAAACCTCCTCAAATGGTTCCAAAGAAAATGGCAGGAGGGAAAGTGAAGATGGAGTATTGGCAGCTCCAGACACTTCACTCTAAAAAAGCAGAGAAATGAGCAGCTAAAGACATGGTCTGAGAGGGAATATGACAGCACATGTATATGTGATGGGAACAGGGAGAGGAAGGATAAAAAGAGCAGCAAAGTACTTCATAGGGGACGGAAAGGGAGGGGGAGTGGAGAGCAGCATTCCACTGTATGAAGAGGGCAGGCAGAGCAGCTGTCAGAGGGCTTTTATGATAGGAGGTTGAGGAAACCCACTTTTAGGTTTTTAATTTTCGGAATTACATTAAGGGTATCAGGGGCGCCTGCGTGGCTCAGTTGGTTAAGCATCTGCCTTAGGCTTAGGTTATGATCCCAGGGTCCTGAGATCGAGGCTCATATTCCTGCTCAGTTGGGAATCTACTTTCCCTCTCCTGTCCCTCCCCTGCTTGTGCTCTCTCTCAAATAATAAATAAAATCTTAAAAAAAAAAAAAAAAGAAAGGCATCAGCTGGGGGAAATAAGGATATTGGTGGTCAGAGGAGAAAAGCAAATGTGGAATAGGTATCTTGGAAGAGAGGAAGAATTGACTAAGTGTGTGGTGGGGGAGGGGCGCCTGGCTGGCTCATTTGGTAGAGTGTGCACCTCTTGGGGTTATAAGTTCAGGCCCCATGTTGGGCATAGAGATTTACTTAAAAATAAAATCTTAAAAATATTGAAAGTGTGTGGCTCACATGCAGAGATATTCTGGCCCGCGTTGTGTGGTCATAAATTAAAGCCAGACGGGTTGATGTATTTGTGCAACTGTCTCCAGCTCCATTTCCCTAGTGTACTTCACTGAGTTAGACTCTTCAGAGAATGCACTATTTAATTAACTCAGAGTTTCAGCCTTTGTTTGTAATTTCTTTCTAAGTATCTGCTCAGGGTGCCTGGCTGGCTTAGTCAGTGGAGTGTGGGACTCCTGATCTTGGGTTGTGAGGTGAAGCCCCATGTTGGGTGCAGAGATTACTTAAAAAAATCTTCAGGGCACCTGGGTGGCTCAGTTGGTTTAAGTGTCTGCCTTCAGCTCAGGTCATGATCCCGGGATCCTGGGATTGAGTCCCGCATTGGGCTCCCTGCTCAGTGGGAACCTGCTTCCCCCCCCACCCCTGTACCACTTCCCCCTGCTCCTGCTCTCTCTCTCATTCTCTCTGTAGGTCTCTCCTTCCGTCTCTCTCAATAAATGAATGAATGAATGAATAATCTTTTAAAAAAATTCAAAAAATTGTTATAAATAAGTAAAATATTTCTTTCCATTTTTTTACTTTAGTCAAAATATATTGAAAATACTTGTTTCTGATCGTGGATCATCATTTTCACTGTTACTGTTCTTACAGTGGCATAAAGATAGCTTGTATATAAATTCTTTAATGCTTGCACTAAAATGTGATCTTGTTTATCTCTCATCTTATATGAAGTACTAAAATATGGTTTATTTGGGGTCCTTCCTCTTAAACAAGACTATTATTAGTAATAGTACATATAGATGACTCATTTCTTTTTTTTTTTAAGGTTTTATTTATTTGACACAGAGATAGAGAGTACAAGTAGGCAGAGCAGCAGGCTGAGGGAGAGGGAGAAGCAGGCTCTCCGCTGAGCAGGGAGTTCAACATGGGGCTCTATCCCAGGACCCTGGGATCATGACCCGAGCCGAAGGCAACCATTTAACCACTGAGCCACCCCAGCGCCCCAGACGTCTCATTTCTAGAACATGATTCGTTAAGGAGGTTTAGCACACACATTGTTGCTCAGAGACAAGAGCTGAAGTGGTTTAAATTCTGTCTTTCCTTGTCAGCCAAGATTGTGGGGTGAAGTTTGTTCGTTTACAAACGGCACATTTTCTTCTGAGGCATCCTGACTTGTCCCATCTTAAGAAAAATTCATGCTTAACCCTCCTCCCCCCCACCAATTGCTGTCCTGTTTCTCTGCTTGCTGTCTCCTCCCAGATGGCCTTCATTCTGCTAACCAGTCAGTGGACAGTTGTCCTTCTTCTTCCTTGATCTGGCAACAACATTTGACAGAGTTGATCACTCCCTCCTCCTTGAAACACTTTCTTCCCTTAGGCTTCAGGAGCCAGGTTACCGCCGTGTTATTCCAGCCCAACCATTCATTCCTCTCTTCACCGCAGCCTCTCACTTTCAGAGTAACCTAGAATTTCAACGATTTCCTCCAGTCATAGAGCTTCAAATGCCGTTCTCCAGTCCAGTATTAAATATGTGCGGATGTTACATCTTCAGGCCAGGCCCCTTTCTGGAATTTCAAACTTCTGTATCCAACTGCTTTCTTGATATCTCCACTAGGGTGTTTTGAAATAGACATTTCAAGCATAGTATGTCCAAAACTGAACTGCTAATCTGTCACAAACCTGCTCCACACATAGTTTTGCCTACCTCAGCCAACGGAAACACTGATTTGTAGTTGCTCAAGCCCAAAAACCTCTCAATCATACTTCACTCTCGTCTGATGCCTCCCATTGAATCCATCAAGTCCTGAGTCAGATTGTGTCATTCCTTGGCTTAAAACCTTCCCCTTCTTTCCTGTATCACTTGAGTAAAAGCCAGAGTGTTCTTGGCCCACCACCATGAGGCCCACGTTCTCCCCTTGTCTCCTCCTTGTTCAGTTGTCCCCAGCCTGCCCCTGGTCTCCTTGCTAGTCCTCAGTCACACTAGGGATATGCTCCCACATAACCCCTTAGCCCTGGGTGTTTCCTTCTTCCTAGAAATCCCCTCCCTTTCTCCATATCCACGTAGTGAATTCCCTCCTTGCCTCCAAGTCTTTGTCCAATTGAGAATCACCCTGACCTACCTATTTGAGATTCCACCCCCCCAATACTGTCTCCCACACATTCCTCCTTACCCTGATCCTTATCAATAATCATATCCCAATATTTTGTTGGTCTCTCTCTCTGCCTCAGGCTGAGCCAAGAAGGGCAGAGATCCCCCCCCCCCCCCGACTGATATGTCTCCAGACAGTGCCTGGCACATAGTAAACACTCAAGAAATCACATACATACTTGCTGCAAATAATAATCTCATAACTATACCAAGGGCGTACTCTCTGTTGGCATGAATGAGAACTTTAAAAGTTACTTTTTGTTCCCAGAATTGGGAATGAGAATGGCGCATTATTCTAAAGTCAGATCCAGATAACTTAATGACTTCCAAGTTGCCTGTTGCCCTTAATTATCATGGACAACCTAATTTGAATAAGGTCTCCTGTATTTGTTGCCCTGTTTTGAAAAGAAGCCATTCACTAGTAAACTGACCCTTATAATAGATGGTGATTACCTAGTAAAGTATATTTTTCCAGATAAGATACTGTTTTCTTTCTTAGGTAGTGTATATGTGACTTATATTAAATATCTCCTATTAAAGTAAAGAAGAAAATAGAAAAAGTCAGGCTTTACTGACTGTTGAATTCTGGGACTGGGAGCTCATCTTCTCCCACATTTTCTCGACCTCAGGAGGCAGCATCAGCCCTCCTGTACCAGTTAATGCAGCAGCACCAACACCAGCAGCACCACCCGCCAGAACTGCAGCAGCTCCAGATTCCCCGGGACCCACGCAGATCCCCATCAACAACCTGCTGGCAGGAGCTCAGGCGCCGCCCCTCCACCCAGCCACCACCAACCCATTTCTCACCATCCACGCGACAACGCCAGTCAGAAAGTAACAGTAAGTGTCTTTGTTCTGTCTTACCTAGTGAAATCATAAAAATAATTTACTGAGGAATCAGAGATGACTGTTTCTTAGCTTTTCTCTCTTATTTAAAAAAAAGTATATTATTCCCCTGATAATTTCTTCTTAAACCAGTTGCTTCAGCAGCTGATATTGTAAACATGAAGGATCCAAGCCAATTTATACAGCCCCTGAAGTACCTTAGTTTAAATTTGTGCATATGGTTTGAAGTACGTTTTAGTAATTTACCAAATTGGAAATGAAAATGTGTATTTTAGTTATAGTAAGGGGTATGGGACAGTCCATTCAAAAGATAGTAATTGGTGCTTTTGATGAACTTTTGTTCCATTAATTTGTTTAATTATAGACCCAATCTAGATAATTTTGGAATATTTTTATTATTTTGCTTTAAAGTACTTTGTAAAACTGAATTATGCTTATAATAAAATTAACATACCGATTTTTAGGGCACTCCAGTTACTTTGCCAAATTAATTTTAAAAAGAAACTAAATCATAATTACATTGTAATGGAATTTAAATTATTAATTTCATTAAAGGGATAGCCTCTTACCCTTTCAATATACAGTTAAGATAAATTAAAAGTGGATTCATGAACAGTGTATTAATCATATAGTAGCACACATTTAAGGCTGTTTCTTTCTATTAATTCTCCCCTTCAATTAGCTCTACTTTACTGGAGTATAAGTGTTTGCCCTAAATTCGAGTTCAGGACAGAGCCCTCTTAGAGGAAGAATATTGGGATATAGAATGGAGACTGGATGTCCAGAAAAGGAAGAAGGGAAGGAATGAGGTGGAGACTTGGCAAATCACAGTGTGAAAAGTCACAATGTTTGCTATTTCCCATTACTTTAAAAGCTTGCTGTTTACTGTGCTGTTAAGTCTTCAGAAACTTGAGTTTGTACGGAGTACAAGTTGGGTTCAAAATGCAGGATTAATTGGTTTTCATTAACTCTTCAATGCTTTGTTTGCCCCTCTCAGATTGTGAGTACTACTGTCACTATCATAAAGCTAGTCACCTCTCCAGTGGTTGTACAGATGTGGGAATCTCTGTGAATCTGTATTAATTAGGGACGTTTTATACTGTTTTGTTTTTTCTTGCATTAAAAAGCAAACTACAGGCATACCTTGGAGATAGTGCAGAGATTCAGGTCCACACTGCTGCAATAAGGCAAATACATAATAAAGTGAGTCAGATGAATGTTTTTATTTCCCAGTGCATATAAAAATTATGTTTACATTATACTGAAGGTAGTCTGTCAAGGTGTGCAATAGTGTAATAGCTAAAAAATACCAAACACATACCTAATTTAAAAATGCTTTTTATTGCTAAAAAAAAATGTGCTGACCATCATCTGAGCATTCAGAGAGTTTGTAATCACTGATCACAGATCCCTCTAACAAATATAATAATGGAAAGAGTTGAAATATTATAAGAATGACTTAGTGTGCCTGGTGGCTCAGTGGGATAGCCTCTGCCTTAGGCTCAGGTCATGATCTCAGGGTCCTGGGATCAAGCCTCGCAAGGGGCTCTCTGCTCAGCAGGGAGCCTGCTTCCCCTTCTCTCTCTGCCTGTTTCTCTGCCTACTTGTAATCTCTCTCTCTCTCTCTCTGTCAAATAGTAAATAAATAATCTTGAAAAAAAAATAACGTGACATAGAGATACAAATTGATCAAATGCTATTGGAAAGGTAGTACCAGTAGACTTGCTTGACACAAGGTTGCCACCAACTTTCAGTTTGGGGGAAAATTCAGTGGAGTGATCCACAATAAAATGAGGTGTGCCTGTATTTACAAGCTCCCTTTTCCTGACTGATACAGGATGGAATGTGTTTTTTAATGGAAAACTATAATAGAAATAGAACAAAATGAGCAGTATTAAGTACCTAATGGGAGAAAAGCAAGGCTGGGAAATAATATTTATGTGTACCCCACTATGTGCCAGGCATCTTTGTTAGATTACAATAGTATATGTGATTTCAGTCTCGAGGGACTTTACAGTTTTTTAATAGATTAGTAAAAGGAGACTCAAAGAGGTTAAAGCTTAAGAGACAAATGGCACATGTGGGATCAGAACCCATGACTTTGTTAGTCCATAAAAAATTCATTTTCTCCAATACCACGTTACTACTTTTGTGGAGAAGTCAATTTGGGGAATGATTGCTCCATCCGTTCCCTGAGTTTCTGTCCTTCAGATGGCCCTTCTGTCTTTGTAACTGCTGAGGTTAATAGAAAGCAGATGATAATGTTTACCAGTAAACTCATGTCTTTCCTATTGTGCTGAAAAGCAGTTGTGCCATTTGTTAGAAACAAAATGAAGTCACTATATATACCAGCTTTTATTTCCATTATAATTCCAGTTAAGAGTACCACAAGCATGGGCCACATGTTCATTACATAATGCCGTTGATTTTGTTTAACTGCAGAGACTTAGTGATAAAACTGGGCCTGTCACTCAAGAGAAAAGTTTGACACTTGAGAAACCTCTAGATTGCCTCTCCTGCTGCTCTAGCACTTCCTTTGGCTGCCATTGCAGCCCTCCTACACCTATGAAGAAATGCGACAAGAAATGAACTGCACAACAAAGGATTAATTGCCACAAGGACTTTCTTGTAAGGCTTGGTTAATTTTCTTGTTGCTTTGTTGCACTGAAATGAATTCCCATATATCCCCCATCCCTCAACCCAGATTTTTTGAACTTTGAAAAAAAAATTTAATAACTAACTTTTGTCAACGAATAATTACATGCAATGAGTTTATCAACCTAAGAGGAATTTAATATAGTTGGTGCACAACTAATTTGTTATAAATTGGAGAGATGAACAGCGAAACTAAAGACTGTTCCATTTATAAACTTTGATTTTGTTGTACCAGTTAGAATATGAAATACAGTCTTTTGTTGGGGTTACAGTATGCTTGCGCTGTGAGTCAGATCTTAGACAAAATTTAAGGAACTGTCCATATCTTCTATTGGAGTTTTATTGGTTAAATATTGCAAATTAATAGGTCATCAACTGGGACTTGGCAATCTTTGTTATAAAAATTTTCTTATAATGGGATTTGGGCCAATTTTGGTAATCAAGTTAGGATGGTACCGTCTGCTTCTGCTAAAGGTAATTTTCTTTTGCTAAATACTTTTTAAAAAATATAAGTGCTAAGACCTACTCATATTTTAAAGTAACTACTCATATTTTGAGTTAAGTGAGTTCGAAGGCTGCTGGGGGAACCAGATCATTCAAAGCGAAAGATTTCTTCAGAAAGAGGGGCCACTCTTGGAAACTGCTGGTCGGGTTTGGCCTGAATCAAGTGCCTGTTAGTACCTCCGTGTGTTGAAATGGCTCTAGACAGCTGAGCTTGCACTACCGTCAGTCCTTGTGAGTAAGTAGTAGGGATAGTCAGTGTTGCACCAGCAGCCTTCCCCATGGTTCTGCCTTTATTAAAAACTTTCTATGCCACTGTAGATAGCTCAGGCAAAACTATTACCTGGGTATTATCCACTAATGAGTCACAAGAAAAAATGAGTGGATTTGGTAAGAATTTTTTTTTTTAATTTAAACAACTTTTCATTTACTGACAGTGAGTGATTCAAACAAATAAGCAAAACAAGTACAGTTCCTGAAACAGGTGAAATTTGTATTTACAGTCCTTACACTTTGGGTAGCTACACTCCTGGTGTGATAGTATGGCAGAGTATAAATTGAACAATTGGGGATGTAATCATTGAACTGTTTCTTAAATGTGTGAATTATTAGTGGAAAAGACCCAGCTGTAATTAGACCTCCACTGTGTACTTAGCTGGAAGAACATGTTAATTCTGCAATATGTCTCTTGGTTAACATTGCACAGTTCTTACCTCATTTCTGTAAATAAGGTTTTGTGAATCTGTTTTGTATTGTGAAAATTCATAAGATAACATTGATATTTTGATTTGTAATATTTCTAATTGGTAGATTTAATTGAAAAGTAAAATTAATTTATTTTTATATGTTCAGGGGAATTTTAAAGAAAGTCAATCTTTTGTAGATAATTAAAAAAATCGGTGTGGTTTATTTTACTTATTTAACCCACTGGTTGTTATTCTGTAACAATTTGTATAAATGGTAAATTTTGAATGTGTTGTTATTTTACCTAGATGTAAAATTCCACATGTATTAAAGAAAATGTACAAAGTTTTTGTTAATAAAATTTAATAATGTTTATAACTCTGTGCCATTTCTTTTTCCAGTTTTATTAAGATATAATTGGCATACAGTAAGCTTAAGTATACGATATAATGATTTGGCTTATTTTTATTGTGAAATGATCACCACAGTAAGTTTAGTTAACCTCCATCATCTTCTGTGCCCATACGAAAACAGGAGAATGAAGAAAAGTTTTTTCTTCTGTGATGAGAACTCTTAGTATTTATTCTCTTAACAACTTTCAAATTATCATAGAGCAGTGTTAACTGTCTTCATATTGTACATTACATCCTAGTAGTGATTTATTTTTAATTGGATTGACCACATTCATCCAGTTCTATCTCATCCCAGCCCCCACCCTCTGGTAACTGCAAATCTGATCTTTATGTGTTAGTTTTCCTTATCTCTCTCTCACTTTCTCTCTTATTTAATAGATTGCACATATATGATCATGCAGTGTCTGGTCTGTCTCTGTCTACGATCACTTAGCACAATGCCCTCAAATCCATCCTGTTCTCACAAACAGCAGGATTTCCTTCTTCTTTAGGGTTGAGTACTGTTCCACGTTATACATATGTAATATATTTATATCATATGCCATAGTGGAGTGTGTGTGTGTGTGTGTTGTGGTGAACACCACAACCTCTTTATACGTTCATGGATTAGTGGGCATTTAGGTTGTTTCCGTGTCTTGGCTATTGTGAATAATGCTGCAGGGAACATGGGAGTGCAGAGATCTCTCTGACATAATGTTTTATTTCCTTCAGATAATGTTACCAAAGAAAGGTAGGAATGCTGGATCATAGAGTAGTTCTATTTTTAACTTTCTGAGGAGCCTCCATGCTGTTGTCCACAGTGGCTGTACCTGTTTGCATTCCCACCAACAGTGTGCAAGCGTTTCCTTTTCTCCATTTCCTCACCAGCATATCATCTCTTGTCTTAATAATGGCCGTTCTAACATGTGTGAGTGATATTTCACTGTGGTTTTCTTTTGCATTTCCCTGACGATTAGTGACATTGAGCACCTCTCATGTACCTTTTGGTTATGTGATATATTCTTGGAAAAAAAGTCTGTTTTGGGTCCTTGGCCCATCTTTTAATTGGATTATTTGGGTGTGGGTGTGTGTGTGTGCATGCACGCTATTGAGTGGTATAAGTTCTTTATATACTTTTGGATATTAATACCTTATCTGATATATGGTTGGCAAATAATTTTTCCCATTCCATAGGTTGTCTTTTCATTTACTGATGGTTTCTTTGCTGTGCAGAAGTTTTTAATTTTGATATAGTCTCAGTTTGTTTTTTTTAAAGATTTTTTTTTTTTTTTATTCATTTATTTGACAGAGAGAGATCACAAGCAGACGGAGAGGCAGGCAGAGAGAGAGAGAGAGAGGGAAGCAGCTTCCTGCCGGAGCAGAGAGCCCGATGCGGGACTCGATCCCAGGACCCTGAGATCATGACCTGAGCCGAAGGCAGCGGCCTAACCACTGAGCCACCCAGGCGCCCCGATATAGTCCTCACTTTTTAAAAATATTGTTGCTTGTACTTACTTTGGGTTTTCATACCCGAAGAAATCATTGCCAAGACCCATGTCAGGGTTTGTTTTTTTTTTCCCCCCCATGTTTTCTTTTAGGAGTTTTTAACAGTTTTAGGTCTTAATTTAATGTCATTAGTTCAAGTTATTTTTTGTGAGTTGTGCTAAGATAGGCATTCAGTTTCACCATTTTACACATGAATGTCCAATTTCCCCAGCACCATTATTGAAGAGCCTGTCTTTTCTTCATTGAGTATTCTTGGCTCCTCTGTGAAATACTAGTTGACTGTATATGTTTGGTTTTATTTTTTGGCTCTGGTTTTTTTTTTTTTTTAAATCTCTGTGACATTGGTCTCTGTATCCATTTTTAGCCATCCATGCTATTGTGATGATCGTAAGTTTAAATAATATAGCTTGATATCAGGAAGTATGATGCTTCCCACTTTGTTCTTTGTCAAGATTGCTTTGACTATTCAGGGTCCTTTATGGTTAAATACGGATTATAGAGTTTTTTTTTTCTACTTCTATAAAAATGTCATTGGAATTTTGATGTGGATCATACTGAATCTGTATGTGGTTTTGGTTCATATTGACATTTTAACAATATTCTTCCAATCTATGAATTGTTCCAAGAACCATATTCTTTCCATTTATTTTGTCTTCTTTAATTTCTTTCATCAGTGTCTTTAGTTTACAGTATAAAGAACTTTTATTTCTTTTGTTAAATTCATGCTTAAGTATTTAGGCAAAATACTTAAGTTTGTTTTTTTTTTTCTAAAGATTTTATTTATTTATTTGACAGAGAGAAATCACAAGTAGGCAGAGAGGCAGGCAGAGGAGAGAGGAGGAAGCAGGCTCCCCGCTGAGGAGAAAGCCCGATGTGGGGCTTGAACCCAGGACCTGGGATCATGACCTGAGCCGAAGGCAGCGGCTTAACCCACTGAGCCACCCAGCGCCCCAAATACTTAAGTTTTTGATGCTATTGTCAATAGGATCATTTTATTTATTTCTTTTCAGATAATTCATTGTTAGTGCATAGAAATGCTACTGATTTTTTTTTTTTTTTTTAGTGATTGAGTATATGTGCATGCGAGTTGCAGGGGAGGGGCAGAGTGAGAGAGAGAATCTTAAACAGGCTCCTTGCCCAGCGTGGAGTCTCATGTGGGCTCAGTTTCATGACCTGAGCTGAAATCAAGAGTCAGACGCTTAACTGACTGAGCCATCCAGGCACCCTGAATGCTACTGTTTTTTGGTGTGTTAATTTTATATCCTGTAACTTCACTGATCCATTGATTAGATCTAATAGTTTTTGGTGCAGTCTAGGATGCTCAATACTCCTCTGTTGAACAGGAGTGGTGAGAGTTGGGCATCTTTGTCCTGTTCCTATTCTTAGAAGAAAAGCTTTCAGCTTGTTGCCATTGAGTCTGATTTTAGCGATGGACTTGTCATTTATGGCCTTTATTTAAAAGTTGAGATACATTTCTTCTATACAGAATTAGTTAAGTTTTTATCACGAATGGATGGTAAATTTTGCTACTTGTTCTTCTCATATGACCTTGAGGTGGTATCTGATTTTTTTCTTTCATTCTATAATCTGATGTATCACATTGATTGATGTATATGTTGAACCATCCTAGGTATAAACCCACTGGATCATAATGAATTTCTTTCTTTTCTTTTTTTTTTTATGGTGAATGATCCGCTGAATTAGGTTTGCTAGTATTTCTAGTATTTGCATCTATATTCATCAGGGATATGCAGGGGTTTTATTGTTTTTGTTTGTTTGTTTCTTTTCCTGTAGTGTCCTTTCTGGCTTTGGTAGCAGGGTGATGCCTCATAAAATGAATTTGAGAGCACTCCTTCCCCCTTCTTTTAGAAAGAGTTTGAGAAGGATTGTGGTTAATTCTTTTTTTTTTTAAGATTTTATTTATTTGACAGAGAGAGATCACAAGTACGCAGAGCAACAGGCAGAGAGAGAAGGGGAAGCAGGCTCCCTGCTGATCAGAGAGCCCAGTGCAGGCTCAATCCCAGGACCCGAGATCATGACCCAAGCCGAGGGCAGAGGCTTAACCCACTGAGGCACCCAGGCACCCCAGTTCTTTTAAATACTTGGTAAAATTCACAGTGAAGCCAACTGGTCCTGGACTTCTCTTTGTTCTGAGATCTTTGATAAGTGAGTCAATCTTACCAGTAATTGGGCTGTTTTTATTTCTTTTTGATTCAATCTTGGTAGATTTTATGTTTCTGAGAATTTTTTCCATTTCTTCTAGGTTGTCCAGTTTGTGGCATCATAATAGCTTCTTATGACTCTTTATTTCTGTGGTGTCAGTTGTAATGTCTTTTTCATAATTGTGTTGAATTGGGTCTCCTCTCTTTTTTTCTTGGTTAATCCAGCTAAATTTGTCAGTTTTGTTTATCTTTTCAAAGAACCATCTTGCAGTTTTGTTCATTTTTTTTCTGTTGCTTTCCTGTTCTCTGTTTCATTTATTTCTGCGCTAATCTTTATTATTTCCTTCCTTCTGCTAAATTTAGGCTCTGTTCTTTTTCTAGTTCCTTGAAGCATAGAGTGAGGTTGTTTATTTGAGATCTCTGTTTCTAATGTAGGTATTTATTGCTATTAACTTACCTCTTAGAACTGCTTTTGCTGCATCCTGTAAGTTTTGGTATGTTCTGTTTCCTTTTTTATTTCAAGCTGCTTTTGTCTCTCCTTTGGGGGTGCCTGGGTGGCTCAGTTGGTTAAGCATCTGACTCTTGAATCTCAGCTCAGGTCTTGATCTTGGTTGTGAGTTCAAGCCCATGTTGGCCCCCACACTAGGCATGGAACCTACTTAAAAAAATAAATAAAAGTAATTCTTCTCCTTTGAATCATTGGTTGTTCAGGAGAGTATATGTAATTTCCATATATTTGTGAGTTTTCCAGGTTTTTTTTCCTGTTATTTCTAAATTATTCTCTAGTTTGGTCAGAGAATATACTTGATATGACTTCAGTCTTCTTGAGTTTGCTGAGACTTGTATTGTGGCCCAACATATCCTATGTCCTAGGAAGTGTTCCATGTGTGCTTCAGAAGCATGTATGTTCTGCTGTTGTCAGAAATTTCTTCATAGGTCTGTTAGGTCCATTTGTTCTAATATGTTGTTCAAATCTGCTGTTTTCCTTATTGATTCTCTGTCTGAATTACCTATCCATGTTGATGCTGGGATAGTAAAGTCCCCAGTTATTATTGTACTGCTGTTTATTTCTCCTTTTAGCTCTGTTAGCTTTTGCTTTATATATTCAGGTGCTTTGATGTTGGGTGCCTAAGCATTTACAGTTATATCTACTTGATGGATTGATCCTTTTGTCACTATTTAATGACCTTCTTTGTTTCTTTTTACCATTTTTAAGGCTTGTTTTGTCTCCTAAGAGTATAGCTACTCTTGCTTTTTTTGTTTTGGTTATTATTTCCTGATATGTGTTTTTCCATCTCTACATTCAGTCTATGCGGGTGTGTTTAAGGCTGAAGTAAGTCTTTTGTAAACAACATGTAGTTGTATCTTTTTAGTTTTAATCCACTCAGCCATTCTGCTTACTTTGGAGAATTTAATCCATTTATGTTTAATCCATTTGGATTATTGACATTATAGTTTACATATTTTTGTATATTGTATATTCAGTAACGAGCTTATTGTCACAGTTACTCTTCCTGTTTGCTTTTTAACTTTTAAACTAGAGTTGTAAGTAAATTTCATACCACTGTGACCATATTACAGAACCTTTGATTATATTAACCATTGCCAGTAAGTTTTATACTACCTTTTAATGCTTTCATGATGTTAACTAGTATGCTTTTACTTCCACTCATGGAACTCCCTTTACTATTTGTTATAAGGCTGGCGGTACAAGTAGTGATGCATTCCCTCCACTTTGTTTGTTGTGAAAAGTCTTTGTCCTTCATTTCTGACGGACAGAACTTTGGATTGATGGTTGTTTTGTTTCATTATTTTGAATATGTCATCCTATTCTCTCCTGGCCTGAAATGTTTCCTTTGAGAAATCTGTCTGTAGTCTTAAGGGGTTTCTGTAGCTGCTCTGTTGTGTAACTTCTCTCTTTCCTTTTACTGCTTTCAGAATTCTTTCTTTGGGTTTGAGTTCTAATAGTTTAGTCATAATGTGTTTTGGGATAGCCTTACTCAGGTTCAACCAATTTGGCATTCTTTGGGCCTCATGGATCTGGGTGTTCATTTCTCTCCCCAAGTTTGGGAAATTCCAGCCATTAACATATACTTTCTGTCCCTTTCCCGTCCTCTTCTCCTGGAATTCTCATAATGTGAATATTGTTGTGTTCCAAAATTCCCATAGGTATTCTTTACTCTTTTTCATTCTTTTTTCTTTATGTTTCTCAGTCTGAATAATTTTTTTAATTTTTTAAATTTTTTTAAAAACATTTTATTTATTTATTTGACAGAGAGAGACCACAAGTAGGCAGAGAGGCAGGCAGAGAGAGAGAGAGAGAGAGAGAGAGAGGGAAGCAGGCTCCCCACTGAGCAGAGAGCCTGATGCAGGACTCTATCCCAGGAGCCTGAGATCATGACCTGAGCCGAAGGCAGCAGCTCAACCCACTGAGCCACCCAGGTGCCCTCAGTCTGAATAATTTTGAATGTCCTGTCTTCCAGGTCACTGATACTTTCTCCTGATTTTGAAGCTCTCTGTTGAGTTCTTCCAGTCATCACGTTTTTAAGCAGGATTTGATTTTGTTGTTTTTTAATAGTTCTATTTCTTTGTCAGACTTCTTTTAAATTAATTTTTTATTTTTTTATTAACATATAATGTATTATTAGCCCTAGGGGTACAGGTCTGGAATCGCCAGGTTTACACACTTCACAGCACTCACCATAGCACATACCTTCCCCAATGTCCATAACACCACCACCCTCTCCCTATCTTTGTCAAACTTTTTATTTTGCTCATGCATTGTTTCCCTAATATCATTTGGTTCTGTGTGTTCTTGTGAGTTCACCAAAGTTTGAGTATTATTCTCATTCTTCGACAGATCATAGATCCTGTTTCTTTAGGGTCAGTTATTAGAGTTTCATTAGTTTTCTTTGGCAGGTCATGTTGACCTGAGATTTGTGATTTTCATTCCTGACATTGGTATCTATGCATATGAGTAAGTAGTCTCCTTTTCTGGGCCTTACAGGTTCACTTAGGCAGAGACCGTTCACCAGACAGCTCACTTTAGGTTTCTGAATGTGTCTGCTGGCAAACTCCAGCTGTGAGGCCTAATACAGGGGTCATATTTTGGGTGACGCCATTGCCTTAGCCCTGAGGTCAGGAGTGAGGCTCCTGGGGATGCTGTAGGATGGCCTCCACTGTTGCCTGGGTTCTCCGGTCAGACTTTCTAGACAGGCCTGGGTGTTAACACTCAGTAGTAGATGGGGTAAGTTGAAGTTGGCGTCCTGGCCCAGCAGTGCAGCAGAACGGGCCATAGGGCCTGCAGGGCTCGCTGGAGAACCTGATCAGGCAGGAAGGATCATGCACTGAATTCTCTGGCTAGGCAGGGCTGCTGGTTTTGCTCTGCTGGACCGGGAAACCACAGATGTCCTGTTGAAGGTCCACACTATAAGTAGGGATGGGGTACGTGACTTCTGTGTGCTCTGGTCCGGCTCCTTAGTTGGGTGTCTGAGGGCTGTTTTCAGCAGTGGGTGCGGCTACTAATTAGTTTCCCCACCTGGGTGGAGGGGTAGAACTGGCTCCAAGACCGCAAAACTCTTTCTGGTCTTGACTCCAGCCATCTGGTGTCCCAAGGTCTCTCATTGGATGGGACTGCCGATTTGTCCTGGGGTCAATCAGGACTGCCTGGAGGGTGGAGGGTGCTTTCCAGGCTTTCTGATAAGGTGTACTGTGTGGACTGTACTCAGCCGTGGGTGGGCCTGGGCCCCGCTGAGCTCGTGGCAGTCACGCTCCCGGGTGTTCCATCCCGCGGCAGTCTAGTTGGAAGGTCCGCAAGCTACTCGCAGCCTGGGCAGAGCCAAGCTCCCCTGCCTGGGCGGAGCCCAGGTCTTGACTCAAGCCAGTACCCTCCACAGGTGCCCACTTTTTGGGGATGATCAGCGTGCCTGCTGTCCCTCTCTGGTTGAGCACATTTCTTTCTTTCTTTCTTCTTCTTTCTTTTTTTAAAGATTTATTTATTTTATTGACAGACAGAGATCACAGTAGGCGGAGTAGGCAGGCAGAGAGAGATGAGAGCAGGAAGCAGGCTCCCCGCTGAGCAAAGAGAGCCTGATTCCGGGCTCGATCACAGGACCCTGGGATCATGACCTGAGCCGAAGGCAGAGGCTTTAAGCCACTGAGCCACCCAGGTGCCCCTGGTTGAGCATTTCTGGGCTACACAGGTTCCAGGTGCTGTGGCCAGACTCTCTGGTCACGTGACGGGGGCTATCTATAGCCGTGGGCGGGTCTGTGAGTGAGCGCCTTTCTGGGCCGCAGTGGGTCTCTGCTGGTGTTCCAGTCAGTCTCTGGTCAGACGCGCCTAGGAGCCACGCTCAGCGGTGGGGGGAACTGTAAGTTGGCTCTACGGCCTGAGTGGGCAGAGCGGCTCCCCACCGAGGCTCCGGGTCAGATGGCAAGCTCTGCGGGGAGCCAAGGCGCTGGCTGGGACGACTCGTCAGGCGCGGCAGGTAAGGATCTTGGTGTGTCAAGGTCCCAGTCCTGGGGGCTGCAAGTGCGTAGCCCTTTCTCCCGTCAGATTCCCAGCGCTTGAGCTGCACAGACTCCTCCGCAGTCCCCTCGAGTTGGAAGTGGAGTAGCGGTTTCCGTGAAGTGACCCAGGGTGCTGGGGCGGGGGCTGCATGAGGGAACCAGAGGCTCAGGGGAGACCCCGGAGCGGTGCTGTGCTGGCCTGCGGGGCGGGGGGCGCCCTAAGGCTCTGACCTTTCAAGGCTGGCTCTCCCCCGACCTCTCGGGGGCAGGGGTTACTTCAGCCTCCCCCCACATTCTAGGATTCTCCCCGGGGTGTCTTCTTCCAGAGGAATGGTGGTTTTGGGAGCGGGGAGTGAACTCCTGCTCGGTGCCAGGGCTCTGTGTCCCTCTTGTGTGGAGAGAATGAAGGCCCTGAGGACCGTTGGCGCCGCTGGGGCAGGTTATTCTGCTGGGCTGCGGCTGTGCTCTGTGCTGTGGAGGGTTCCTCTTGGAGTTAACCTAATTTGCTCTGGAGTCAACTTGATACAATGTGGGACCTGCTGCCGCGCTGACCGACCTGGTGTCTAACTTGTAGAACCGAGAGCGCATTGTGGAAACTGCTGTACTGCAAAGGAGAGGAAAGGAATTACAGTGGAGATACAAGGAATAAATTCCAGATGAGCTAATTAGCTAGAACACCTTATAAAGCAGTACTCCTACCTCGTAAAGACGGAATTCCTCCTCATGTAGTTAGCTTTGACCAGAGTCCTCTCAGTGACGAGAAATTCAGCCGCCCTCGCTGGTTCTTGGGTCTTGGTGTGCATGGGAATCACCTGTGGAGCTCCGCAGGTGCCAGACTTCACCGGGTGCCCCGGAGCGGAGTGCGGGGGTGGGGGAGGGGGTCTGTATGACGTTCCCCAGGGATCGGGGTCGAGGAAACAAGGGGAAACAGGCTCTGGGCTTTTAATTGTACTAAAGGGCTAAGTCCTCGGTTCCTAGAGAGAATTCCTCTTCTATACACAAATGGAAAACACCGGACTCTGGAAAGTCCTGTCTCTGGCAGCACTGAGGAAGGTCTCTGCTCCTGTAATGACAGATGGCGATCACCAACTCCTGCCCGTTTCTCACTCTTGGAGGGATCTGGACAAAACCGGACTCAGCCATGCAGGTTTCTTTTTGGAAAAGTGTGTTATTCACCTTGGCCGTTTATTTGCGTCCATGTCTTAGGGTAACTACTCAGGCGTTTATGTCTGGCTAATTTTCCTCGAGGCACTGGTGCCTGGGGCAGCTGCACCACCAAGCACACCGGGTTTTTGGACAGTGGCTCTGTGGTTCCGTGTGGTGGTCAGATTCTGGCTCTGAGGAGTTTCGGGGGAGCTACTGCTTCTTCCCCAGCACTTGACCCTTGGAAAAGGGCGCTGTGCTTGAAAATGGGTTTCTATCAGCTAGTTCCTCCTGGATGTCTGTGCAGAAGTCCTGTGGGTGTGTGACTGGTGTCACAGGTCAAGAGCAAGTGTTGAGAATGAATGCCAAGAAAAACAAGTGGCCAGCTTGTTTTCTTAAGCTCTCTGTCAACCAAGCAAAAGAAGGATCATTGTAACCCAGATTCTCCCTGAAATAAGACAGGCCCCTAGAATTGTAGGCAAAAGGTGCCTTCCAGTAAAATGTAATTCTGCTTTTAAAAATAGGGGCTTATGTTTTGGATTTTTGAACTCTCAAGGAGAACAGTACAATTAACCTTAGTTTTATTTCCTGAAAATGAAACATACACGGATGGCACCATCTTTTTGTGTAAATGGAACAAGGCCTTTCAAAATGAAGTCATCGTGACCTTTTGTAAACCTCTGGAAGCTGTTATATTTTAATTTTAATTTATTTTTAAAAAGCATTTTATTTGACAGAGACTTCAAGAGAGAGCACAAACAGGGGGAGTGAGAGAAGGAGGAGCAGGAGACCCATGCAGGGCTCCATCCCAGGACCCTGGGATCGTGACCTGAGCTGAAGGCAGACACTTAACCACTGAGCTGCCTAGGGACCCCAGCTGTTATATTTTTAAATAATTTTACCTTGTTAAAAATTTATGCCAACTGTTCCTCATTCCTCACCTTGCTCTTGGCATCAAAAGAAATATCTCTTTCATACTGATAACTGAATGTTACAATCATTTAAGAACAGCTCAGATGATTGTGAAACCGTGTGTGTCCTTTGATTGTAAATGTGGTCACCGGCCAGGTTTGGCAGGGCTGTCTGAGGAGCGGACCCTTCCACACATCGTCCCTCCCTGTGGTTGGTTTCCCCTGCTTCGGTCCAGCCTGGGCTCCCTCCGCTGGAGCTACGGGGAGCACCAGCAGTTGGTGAACAAGAACGAACAGAGCCCTCAAGGTGCTTATAATCCAGTTAAGTGCTGGCCTGAACTATTTGTTTAAATTACCAGTTGTCATGACTTTTCCAAAAATTTGGAAACTAGAAAAAGAAAGGAAATGTCTCACTGCATCATTCTACTGGCAATTTTTTAAATTTTTTATTTTTTTTATTAACATATAATGTATTATTAACCCCAGGGGTACAGGTATGTGAATCACCAGGTTTACACACTTCACAGCACTCACATACCTTCCCCAATGGCCATAACCCCACCACCCTCTCCCGAACCCCTTCCCCCAGCAACCCTCAGTTTGTTTTGTGAGATTAAGAGTCTTTGATGTTTGTCTCCCTCCCAAAACCATCTTGTTTCATTTATTCTTTTCCTACTCCCCAAACCCCCCACGTTGCATCTCCACTTCCTCATATCGGGGAGATCATATAATAGTTGTCTTTCTCCGATTGACTTATTTCGCTAAGCATAATACCCTGTAGTTCCATCCATGTCCTCACAAATGGCAAGATTTCATTTCTTTTGATGGCTGCATAGTATTCCACCATATATACATACCTCATCTTCTTTATCCATTCATCTGTTGATGGACATCTAGGTTCTTTCCATAGTTTGGCTATTGTGGACATTGCTGCTATAAACATTCGGGTGCATGTGCCCCTTTGGATCACTACATTTGTATCTCTAGGGTAAATACCCAGTCGTGCAATTACTGGGTCGTTAGGATAGCTCTATTTTCAACTTTCTACTGGCAATTTTTATATTAAAATATACACAGATAGCCAATATCCCTATCTCTCTTCATATAGATATATACTCTTCCTACAGAGTTGAATCCTAGTACACACATAATTTTGTGCCCTGCTTTTGTCACTTAAATAAAAAGTGACAGATACTTGCGACATATTAGAAACTGAATTTTGTATCTGGTATAACTCAGTACTTTTATGGGTCAGATGTGCAGTTTTCCCAAATCCTGACAGGTCCTGTCCAACAAGTGTCAGTGTGTCATCTTTATGTGAGCATGGACTCTTCTAGAAAGGATACTTTCTGATGACCAGTTTCTTGGGCCCACAGCTTGAAACCCTCTTTATTACTAGCAAATCTTCCAAAGGAAAGCTATTACTCTTGGCCAAGATCTTAACACCACCAGGGATGTATCTGCTGGGGCAGGAGGGAAAGGGGTAGCACATGGAGCAGGAGCTCCAGACTCATAGGCTCGGTTTTGGGAAGAGGGGCCCCAAACAATCAGTGGAGGAGAGAAGGCAGGAGAGAGGGAGGCATGGTGGCAGGACGACCCTGCAGGGCTGTGGGAAACAGGTTTCAGGGAGGTGGGTGTGAGCTTCTCAAACGGTATGGAGTGGGCCCAGAACATGAGGCTGGAAAGGTGCTGGGTTTGTGAAAAAGCTTGTGGAACGGCCACCGTGCGGTTTGGACACCCGGCAGTCACAGGAGGCAGCTCACGGCGTGCAAAACTCTGAGGGGAGGTAGAGGGGGAGGAGGGGGGAGGTCAGAAGGGCAAATGTATCTTCCAGATCTGGGTCCTGGAAGATACAGCACCCATGTAACCGGTACCCCTGTACTGCCTCTTGGTTGGCCTGTCTTCACTGGAGATTCTCAGATCCCCAGGGCAGCTTCAGGGGACTTGGGTTCAGTTTTCAGGTTTTGTGCACAGTGCTTGACATGGTTTCTTACAGGGTGAACCAGTTTTAAGGCTTTAGGTATGTAAGATTGCACCTCCCTGGTCCCCTGCCCCCCAGGGCCCACTGTGGCAGGAGTGGGGGCAATGGCCAGAAGGGCCACCTGGCTAACACCGAGGGCAGGCTGCGAGCCCTGGCCTCATGGAGCCCCTTCAGCTCGTGGGCCTTGTCTCCAGTCTCCATCCGTCCCCACACAGTCCTGAGAGGCCCATGTTGTTTTGTGGTTTGCAGACTGGGAAGCTGAGGAGTGGAGAGGGCGAACGACGCCCCAGCCGCCCAAGTGTGAATTGCTGCAAGTCTTCTAGAACAACGTCTGAGGCGAATAAGGTAGAAAGCACTTTGTGATCCTCCTCCCCCTGGGCCTGCTGGGAGCAGACAAGGCCCCCCTGGGGTGTCCGGACGGAGCTCCTGCCCCTCATGGTCCCCTCCCCGGGGGGGCTCCAGCAAGCCCAGGCGGCTTCCTCCCCTGGCCTTTCCCTGGTGGTTGGCATCATTCCTGGGGCAGGTGGTGGCCCTACCCCTGCGGGTCCTGGCCTGCGCCGGGTGTTCCGGGCTGTGTCCCCCAGTCCCACTGTGCTTGGCGTAGGCTGGACCCCGAAAGCCGGGGAAGGGACACGGACAAGGTCATGGAAGGCCTGGGAAGAAAGGCCAGCTGGAGTCTCTCTGGCAGGGAGGTGACCGCTGAGTAGGATGCACCAGAGAAAGGGGCTGTGGCACCTAGTGGAGGCTTCTAGGGGCCGGGAAGTGATGGACTGTGTCATGGGCTCTGGGCTGGAGATTTGTACACACGGTCTTATTTCGCAGCCTGGGCGGGGGGGTGGGGGGGTGGGGGTGTCCCTGAACCTCTTGTTTGCAGGCCGGAGGCCTGGAGATTCCCGAGTCTGTGACCTGGTCTGGCCTTAGGGGAGCGGCGGCTGTTGGGCACCTGTGGCCCGGGGTCACCTGCGCAGGAATCTGAGGACCAGCCGGGGAGGCCCCGGGTTTATTTACATGTGCTTCATTTCCAAGGGAACTGGAGGCCTCACAAAGTTGAAAGGCAGCGCGGCCCCCTGGCCATGAAGGCTTGGAGGGGGGCTGTAGGATCAAACAGTTAAGCGCGTCTTGAGGCCGCAGCTAGAGGGCTGTGGGGACCGCAGGGGCCCTTGGGTGGTGCTTGGGGCCAGTGAGGGGCCCAGCTGATGGCACGAGTCCATGTGATCTGAGGAGGGCGCGCCAGGTGTGAGGCTCGGAGGGAGAAGGACCTCGCAGAGCAGGGCAAGGAACTCCGAGCATTCAGATTCTGAGGGTGCCTTCTGAAGTTTGAAGAAATGTACTTTTTTGCTGATCGAGTTAATTTGATTTCCCTCAAATTCTGATTGATGCATCTGGTGTTTTTTCACTTGGCTCACTTAACAAGCAGACGGATTAATTAGGAGAATTTTACATGTTTGGCACCACTGCTGTTCCCTGCGCGACTTTTTCTGGCTCTCCTGGTCCCCTCCCAGCGCAAGCACAGACAGGTGTTTTCTGCAGCTGAACTCTTCACGTGCAGAAGCTTCTTTGAATAAAATAAGGTGTACCTTTCCTTTGCAAACTCTTGGCCTTGTGCAGTGGCTGTCCCCGGTGGCTGAGCGTCGGAGTCCCCTGCAGGGGGGACCTTGAGCAGGCTTGCTCTGACCAGGAGCAGGGAACCCGAGTCCCTGCTGTGGTGGCAGGCACCTGCATTTTCAGGGTCCCCCACAAGTCCAGCATGCAGCCAGTTGGAGAACCGCAGGGGTTGGGTCCTGCTGGCCTTGCTGGCCTCGGGGTGCCGTTGGCCTCAGGCCGCCCTCCTGCCTCTTCCTGGCCCCTCGGGCCCTCTGGGAACTCCTTTCTCCTTCCTGGGCTTAGGGCTCAAGCTTTACAGCTGCTGGAGCGCAGTGCAGGGAGATCCCTGTCCCCTGGTCACCCCCGGAACTGGTGGGGTGCCCAAAAGCCTCCCCTCTCAGCTGTGCCTCCCAGGAGCTTGGTCCTCCTTCCAGTGTGAAGCTTTGACGTTTAAATCACAACCTGGATGCTTAGTCTTGGATTTCACTGCAGGACGAGTATGGCTCTGCTGGCCGCAAGCCTTGGAGCAGGCAGGACTGTGACCTTGTAACACGCGGGCTCGCCCTGACGCTGTCACGGCTTTGCATGTTGTCGGTTCCTGAAAGTGCCTTTCCTATGACCTATATTTACTCATTCCTCTGTCAGAGCAGTCTTCTTTCTCCATTCCTGCAGCTCTGTGTTTGGTTTGCTTTTTGGAATCCATGTCCAACCCAAGACCAGGAAAAAGATACCAAGAAAGGCTTGGACACACACACACAGTGGCAGGGTCGTAGCCTGGGGGTGCAGCCTTGCTCTTAGGGCAAGTGGCACCGTGCTAGGCCCGGGCCCCTGCAGTTTGCTGGGAATGAGGGTGGGTGTCTTTGCTGCCAGGAGTTGGGAGCTGAGCCGGTGGAGGATGTGGAGGCCACTGGTCTCGGGATTGAAACAAGTTTGGGGTCACTGTCTCTGGTACATCCCGGTGCCTGCCTTCCTGTCCTGGCCCAGCCGGGATGCTCCTCTCTCCTGCTCTGGTCAGGCTGCCCCAGGCGAAAATGCCCACATCTAATTCTTAAATTGCAGTTCTAACGTAACAGGATAGATCTCATTTTAGCCCAAGAGATTTCTAGTAGGCACTCCTTAAGCCAAGCCTCTTAAAAAGGGCGACAAGCTGCAGTCTAACGTCTAGAGACATCTACTGTTCGCCGACGTAACATCTTCCTTCGTGAAACAGATTGGAACCAAGATAATTTGGGATAAACAATTTGCTATTTCCTCGCAAATTTTTACAATTCTTTAAATAAATTTTTTGCGTAATGATGGAAAACAAAACCTAACAGACTGTTCATTTGCTTTTAGAACTCAGGACCTCCTGAATAGGCCTCATTGCCACTCAAATCTTGATGCATTTCCTTTTGTAAAACTGGGATTCTTTTTTAAACTGTGGTCCCTGAAGGTGGACTTGGGCGAGTAAACTCCTGTAATAATTCAGGACACACTGATCCGGGGACCGTCACACACCTGGCTTGTTAGAGACAGCGAAGGCAAGAGGGAACAGTTGGGGGTGTATTTTCCTTTCATTCCCAGAGCACTTTCCAAACAGGAGGCTCCAGCAGAGGGTATGAGGCAGGGAGCTGGGTTCGAGAACCTTGTGGGGTAGGCTTCCATCTGGGAGTACAAGGACAAGAGGTCTTCCCTGCAACCCCCCCTGTCCCCCCCCCGGGGGGGGAGGCAACAGCACTGGGAATGTCCCCAGCTTGCCTTGGGACACTGCCCTTTCAGACACTAGTAGTTTCCGCCTGGGAATCAGATTGATGAAGTGATTTCCCTTTTTTTGTTCTACATGAAGCTGTTCTTTTTTTCCAGCAGACCAGAGGAAATAATTGTAGCCGCTCAGTTTTACAGCGTGTTAATTTAGCTCTCCAGTGAATAAAGTCTAAGGCTGAAGGCCAAGTAGTTTACTCAAACAGGAGACTGGGACTGTTGCCAAGACGAGGGGTGGCTTTGAGGCCGCCCCGCCGTGATCCCCTAGCTACAGGTGGAGCTGACGCGGGGCTCCTGCAGGGGAAGCCAGGCAGTTCATTGCTACTAATGGCCCAAAGCAAAGTTACTTCCCCAGGTTTGCAGGCCAGACCCAGGCCACCCCCACCACCTTTCCCGTGTGTAACAGGGCCTCTGATCCTTGTCTATACTCTGGGAAGGCTGTAGGAGAACCAGGGGCCCAGCACCCTGAGGTGTCCCGTGGCCATGTTGTCCCTAGCTGGAGCACCCACCAGTGTGCAGAGTGGATGTGAGGTGACACGGGGTGGGGGCTGGGGGGGGGTGCTGTGACCTGAGAGCACGATGCTTATTCTCAGCCCATTATTTGGAAAGCTGGCTTTGTCTTAGGACCATTTGCTGAGAAGAAACTTTAAGATTTAGGACTGAATGTCACAATCTGTTTTTACCAATGAACAATCTTGACTAATCTAAGGTGTTTGGTCCCACTCTGAGGCTTCCCTGCCCCTCAGCCCTCGGACAGAGCCCCAGCTCGCTCTTGAAGGTATTGGGACCACATGGGTGGCCTGTGGTGAGGGTGTGGAAGGCCATGAGCACTGGTGTCAGATGGGCCCGTTGCAGGAGCCCCCGGTCAGGCTGGGCTTGACTCAGGCGTGTCCCATGCCTCTGTTTCCCCTGAGTGGGTTGGGTCCCTCAGGAGGAACTGGGGTCAGGATCCACAGAACCCCTCTACCCTTGGGGGCTTTCTAGGGCAAAGGCAAGCTGAATGCCTGCTGAAGTCTCCCAGCTGTCTGTCCGCAGGAGGAATTCAGAATCACTCTAGGGGCTCAGGGACCGGCCATCTGCTAGCGATCCCACATGGACCCGTGACCATGTAACACACTGTCCAAGCGGTGGATTGAGACAGGTGTAAACCAGGACCGTCCTGCACAGTATATGGTCCATCCCATGTACAGAATATCACAATTTAAACTGGCCCTTTAAATTCTAGGAAAAAACCTAATTGCTAAAAACAACTACAACAAATACCCCGCAGACATAAGTAGGAATGAAATAGCTGGTATTTTAAAGGGATTAGTTCTCAGCTTTCAAAGGGGTAGGTGGACGTGGTGTGGGGAGTGGGACTGGCACATGACAAGAAAAAGTCTGGACGTAAGGGGCGCCTGGGTTGCTCAGTGGGTTAAAGCCTCTGCCTTCAGTTCGGGTCATGGTCCCAGGGTCCTCGGATCAAGCCCCACATCGGGGCTCTGCTCAGCGGGGAGCCTGCTTCTCCCTCTCTCTCTGCCTGCCTCTCTGCCTACTTGTGATCTCTCTCTCTGTCAAATAAATAAATAAAATCTTAAAAAAAAAAAAGTCTGGAGGTAAGCGGTGTTTAAGTTCTCTCAAAACAGTTATAGTAGAAACTTCTGATCTGATTCTAAAACTGAGCAGGGAATTCGAAAACACACCCATGACAGAGAAAACCCACTGGCTGCAATATTCCAGCCAAAATTGAATGTGGCTGGGCTGGGCTGACCCAGCCCACGTGACTGATCAGGGTGAAGGGCTTGTGTAGGACTTCTAGATGTTTCCCCACACAGAAGCCACAGGAGGAGTAGATTCCTTGCTGGAAATCCAAGCCTTGTGGTCTGTTTCCACAAATAACGCTGGGTAAGGCACAGCTGAGAAAGAACCCCACTCAGCCCGCACAGCCTGCCACCTCCCGAGTCCCCATGGAGTGGGGTTGGCCCCTCCATGGGCAGGAGAGCTGGCTGCTGGGCAGAACCTGGTCAGCCAGTTGGGGGTTCTGTGAGATGGCAACATGTGAGCAGGCGTGAAAGTAGGCGCTCTAAGTGGTTTAAAGAAATGGGAGGCTGGGAGAATTTTGTCCCAGTGGAGAACGTAAACCTAAATCACTAAAGGATAAAAGACCTGTCCTCCAGAAGAGGAGGGGTAAAGGCCTCAAAGCCTTGGCTCCCCTGTGGGCTCCACCTGGCTGTGGAGAGGGGTGGCGTTGAGACATTGGGGATGGGGCAGCCGGATGGCATCAGCAAAGGGGACGCCCATTGCCCACCCAGGGCTTTCCAAATGCTAGAGAAATGGACTGTTGTCCACGCTGCTGTTTGTCCTCTGCTGGGGTCTTGGGTGTGGACCTTGAAGAATTGAACTGAATCCTGTGCCTCAAGCCTTGTGTCCACGCACCCTGCCTGGCCCTTGCCCGCCTCCTTCTGAACCCCATTCCAAACAATTTTCATGGCTCGGTTCCCACTCTTTGCTCGCTGCGCTTGGCCTAAGATTCAGATGTGGCTCTTTGACTCTAAAACTCTGCCCTTTCCTTAGACTGTAACCGAGGAAGAGGCGAGGGTGGGGACTGGACCAGCCTGAAGGCCTTTTCCTTCATGTGACGCCACTCACCAATACTTCGGGCCTGAGTTCTCAGGGCAGGAAATGAGCATGGAGAGGCTGAAGGGAGGTGGTTCCAGGCCCCAGGTCAGAGGCAGCAGAGCTGGGGCCTGAACCCCTTGTCATCAGAGACCATGTCCGTGGGCCCCCTTGCCCGTGGGCCGTGTTAGGATAAATCCTACAGCAGAGGCTGTAAAAGGCTTTTTGGGGGGTACCTAGTGCAATATGTAGACTCCTTCCCTGAAGACAACACAGCCAGAACAGGAGACTTTGCAGCATCTGGGAGCCCCCCAGTGAGCTGGGGCTTCCCAGGCGAGGAAGGGCAGTGGGCAGGAGGTGAGGTGTGGGTGGGCCCCATCAGACCCCCCAGTCCTCTCATGTGCCAGTGGCCTCTTAAAGTGACGGTAACGGGAAGACTGGACGGTCAGACAAAGAGCACTTATATTTTCCCATGCCCAGTGCGACGTTAAAAGTCTTAAGCAGATTTCCTTGCTTAATTGCCCTAACAGCCTATGCAGCAGCTACCATTATTTCCTACTCCCCCAGTCGAGGAATGGAGACAAAGGAGTAAACCAAGGCACCCCAAGTCACAGAGCTGGGCCTTGAAGTGTCAGTAGCTAAGTCTGCCCCTCGTGGCTCTAGAAAGGGGAGGCGCCGGGCCTGGAGAAGGGGGCTGCCAGCGGGTTGCCGTGGGTGCTTGACACCCCCTCCCCACATCATCCGCGGGCTCTAGTGGGGTCCACAACTCTGCCCACCAGCCTAGCTTGGGGGGTTCTCACCTTCATCGCCTTCTATCCTTATTCATGTAGACTGACTTTTTTTTCTAGATAGATATAACTAATGAAGATAGCCGCACACAATTCTTAGCCAGCTAGCTCTAAAGTGAGCGGGTATCTGTCTTCCTGAGCTCCTGCGGCCCGCTACCCATTAGCTTCTGAAAGTGGTGGTTCTTTGGTCAAACACGCACATTACGTTAATTTGTACATGTTAGTTTACTCCTGTGTTCCTTCAAAGTTCTGTGTTTGCCGATTGTTGGCGCTATTGAGTTTGTTTGCAGGAAAGTAAACTTTGTAATGATGAGAAAGAAAATAATCTGTAAAATACCCAGATCTTTTTTCTCCTTTAACACAGTCTTTGTTTAAACAATATAGCACAACATTTAAAAAAATTTTTTTAATTTTTTTGTTTTGTTTTACTAAGGCACATGACGTATAGAAATACTGAGATACAAAATGCAAATTTCTGCATAAGACTTTTAAAATAATCATTTTTGGAAAATGAAGGTGAACATCATCTTCCAGAATATTCAGCTTTTAGCTTGTTTTTTCTTTTGGACCAGTTCAACCAGCAACTTGTATCTAGCGATACAGTCTTCCTGTAGGAAGAGAAAAAGAGAGGTGAGACGGTTATTTTCACAAGTCAGTGAGTGTCGTGGCTGAGCCCGTGGTGGCCTGACTGCTGGCTGCACCCTGTGTGAGTGGGGCGGCCTCGAGTCTGTTCGCTCGGCACAGAGCCTGCCTACGACTGGCTGGCTGGGTGCAGCTGCTCACCGTAGACGAGGCCACACAGGTGCCCGGAGAAGGCTGGCCCCAGGGGGAGTGTGAATCCCCGGGCTGAGGGGCCCCGGGCTGCTGTGTGTCAGGCGCACCATTGTTACTGTGATTACGACTTCCAACTTGCTAACAATAATGATCTAAAAATGATCATTTTATGTTTTACTATAACATCATGTGGCCCTATCAGAGGAGCCAAAAAACTTGAGGCCAGGCATTCATGATGCCCTTTTTCATCTGGGTTTGCCTCTCCTTAAGGGGCTGCTGGGACCTTCCTGTGGTGGCCTTGTTGGCCTCCTAGGACCCTGGCAGGCAGTGTGCCAGACTCTTCCTCCAGCTTGTCCCAGCTCCCACCCCCACATCCTCTGGCCCATCGCCACAGAACTACCAGCTTCAGATCCCAGCTGCCTGCAGCTGTCACCCCGTGGGGTGAGGACACAGGACTAACTCAGAGCTGGGGGGAGGCTAGGGAGGGGCCTTATTACTTACTCTCTTGTTTGTCACAAGGTACTTTCCAGAATCCATTTCTGTTTCTGTTCAAAGTATACTCCCCTCAAAGGCACTCGAAGCCTTCACTAACTTGAGGTCTAGTGTGAAATGATTTCTGCTCTGTGCCAGATGCTTTGATCAGCCACGGACAGAGCATGGACGTTCATTCTCTTCCTAGGATTCTAGCTTAGCTGTGGTGTGAGAGTTTCTTCATATAAGTGCTTTTTCTGGCTCCCCAGAGACTACCTGTATAGGGTCTTTGAAAATATCAGCCTTTTCTTCTAACTCTGCTGCCCACTAGCACAAGCTAGTGCATGACCTCAGTGCAGCCCCAACATTTCACTGAGGACAGCATGACCCACCTGAGCCCTGAGCACCCGCCCACCACTCCAACCCAGGATGCGCCTCCGGCAAAGGCTCCTCTTTCAGGGCCAGATTCCCAGTGGCCTGCAGGCCACTTACAGGGAGCCGCTCCAGAGCAGGCAGAGCCGGCAGGCAACCTCTCCCCAAATTGGTTCTAAAGTCAAGGCTTAAAGGGACCACTTGCAGGACAATAAAAGTACTGCTTATTTCTGGTTCAAACAGGATGGTTTCCAAACCCCGAGGCAATGAGTTTCTGAATGTTCTATCCTTAGGAATCCACAGTTCCAGCTCCTTCATTTTAAGCCAATGTCAATTCATCACACATGTAGATGCCTGTGTCCTGACAGATGCTAGAGAAATTCAGGGAAAATAATTACTTCTGGCAAACCAGTTGGAGAGGCTGGGAGAATCTGTGTTTCTCAAATAGATCAACTGCTAATGGTTTATTTTTCTCCCCGGGAATTCTCAACTTCATCATTTTCAAGTAGGTGATAGATAACTAGACCTGTACACACGGGGACATTCATGGCCATGAGCTAGATTTTCCAACATAGAATTTCAATTAAAAAAAAAAAAAAAAGAATGTAAATGAACATCAATGTGCCCAGAGGCTACTGAGTGATATAGGCACAGAAGGCAGAGGAGACTCGTTCTTTCGATTTCTCAGCATTCCTGGTGCCTCAGACTGAGAGGAGAGCGACAATGAAAGAAACCCAGGAGACAGTGTGTGTCTCACGAAGGGCCTGAATGGGAGGCTCACACCACAAGCTCCACAGCCCCGAACTGGCAGACAGCGGGCAAAGACTGGGGTGAGGGGCTGGCTTTCCCGGGGGCAGCCCATCTGCCCGCCTGTCTGAGGTTTTGTTTGAGAACTATCTGCAGGTGTATTTCAGCAGATCCTAACCGCTGTAAACAGGGAAAAGAGCTAAGTAAAAACAGTCAAGGCTCCAGGGGGGCTGAATCCTAAATGTCCTTGCCCGGACCCCACCCCCGCCTTCCTCAGGTCAGCCGCAGGTGGCTGCAGAGTCTGGAGTGACGTGCCCTGCAGGTCTGATGACCACAACGACACAATCACCTACCACACATAGGCTCTTGGGCGAAGGCTCGTTGTAGAGCAAGATGGCAGTGTCCCCCCTGATGCAGGTTACAAGCGCCTCTACCGGTGAGGGAGGGCCTGCCGGCCTGCACAGCCGCTCCTGCCACCCTTGTGTGATGAGGCTACGGGTCAGCCGTCCCGGCCAGCTTTCAGACTGCCAGACTGGGGCGAATGCTCCAGAAATTTGGCAGACTTGTTGTGGATGAAATTTATGTTCTCTACATGGAATTTTCCCTGAGGAAAATCCACTGGTCTATATAGAATGGTTACTTTCGAATCTTGACCTCATTTATACACACTAGTCAGTCCGGGGCACAGATTCAACGTGCTGTCAGGAGAACTACACTGGAAGACCACTGGTCAAGTAAGATCGCGTGGGCAGCTGGAGAGAGAAGCATAGGAATAAGGTGAAGAACCGGGGAAGCTGCCACAGCCACTTCAGTGTATTCTAAAACCAGTGCAGAGGCCTCCTCTTCCCTCCCCCTCACCCACCTTACTCTTAGACGGGACACATTTGGCTATTTTGTCCCAGCGGTCAGAGGATCCCTTTGGGTACTGCTGTAATGCTAATTCCAGAAGTTTCTGTTGACTCTGAGTCCAGGGCTCCTCGGCAGCACGAGTTCTGTCTTTCTTCTGGCTCTCCTCATCGCTGGATTCCTTTTGTTCTGATATATCAAAGTCCTTCTGCCTCTTTCCTCTGAACTTCTCCTCTGGCTCCACCTTCGCGGCGGCCTCAGGCAGCTTGGCTGGCCTTCGCCTCCGTGGCCGGCTTTCCAGGACCACTGCCTCTTGCTCGTCGTCGTCATCCTCTTGCTCATCCTCATCTTCCTCCCCAGCCTGCTTTAGATCTTCTCGTTGGGTGATGATGTCATCTGGCAAGGCCGTGGTGGCCTTGGTGGGCCTGGAATTCTGAGCTGTAGATCTGAGTTCAGAGAGTCTGACCATTCCTGTGAGGAAGGACACATCACACGGACAGAAGGGCGCGTCAGGTCAGGTGACAAGAGTAACAACACTGCCCCCAACACAGCAGACAGTGTGGTAATAAGGCCTTCTGCATATATTATTTTACTTAAATTTTACAGTATTCTAGAAAATTAGGTATCCTTGTCCTAATTCTACAGATGACAAAAATCAGGCTCAGAAAGCAGCAGAGGTGGCATTTGACCCCAAATTCTGCCTGATTCCAAGTTTCTGTCCTTCCCAACACTTTGAGGGACAGTGGATTATATACAGTCTGTCTGTGACCAAAGAATGCAAAGAGCTCTTCAAGAAGGAGTAACCTGCCACTTTTTAGGTAAGGAAGGATGTTCTTTACCATCCAGAATTGTTACTAATTCCATTAGCAAAGCTAAAGTGAATCTGCCAAACCTTGTGCTATCTATGCTCACCATCTGTGGGTGAGCCACCGACTCTGTGCCACCCACTCTCCGCTCAAAGGTGCTGCCATGTTGGACAGTAAAGGGCAAACAGACTCTGTCTCCCAGCCACGGGTGCCATCTCAGAGATACCCCTGAATGTTCAACGTCACAGCTCTTACTCTGTTCATACTTTTTACCCGCTCCACCGATTCTCTAGTAAGATCTGTAACTGTGCAACAGTCTACACCACACCGTCTTTCCAAGAATACATTTTGGAGAGTGTCTTGGAGGCAGGCTTCTTTCACACAGCCTCTCATTGCCTAGTTCAGCCTCTGCGCCGACAAATAACTGTCTGTGGGAAAGGAATCTGGAAATGCCCTCTTTCCTGAAGCTTGCAGAGCCCTGGGGATGACTTTCTGGGTTTGCTCACCTGTATTGCTTTCTTTGGGATGTGTATTTAAGTTGGAAGGCGTTAGGAAGTATTTTCTTCCTGGCTCCAAGCAAAGAGTACAGAGACTCTAGGAAAATTGCAGTTAATCTGGAGGAAACACATTTTGAGAAATATAGAATTCTTGGGAAAGCTGCTTGTCTATTCTGAAAGACTGCCCTATGTGCCTGGTGGTAAGGAGGTGGGCCATGTAGGAAGCGCACAGAGCATTTGTGGGGTGTGCAGAGTGGCTTCCCACTGTGTGCCCCCTACACTTAATACTAGCAAAGAACAGGCTTTCATAGATTTTTTTAACATTAACTCCATCACTCTGTGTGTGTGTCTGTGTCTGTGTGTGTGTGTGTGTAGGGCTGGATTGTTTTGTTGGTACCTGTAATTTGACCCCTTTTAGGGATATGACCAACAGAGTTCATTGGCCAAAACTACTAAACCATTGTATTTAAAGTTGTTATTATAAAAGGGGATTTATGTTTGAAGGAATCACTTTAGATTAGTGGGATGAAGCGGGTGTTGACTCACCTGGGGAGCAGGTAACCGACTCCTTCAGCTGCTTGGCTTTGGTTGTCACCTGTTCCAAAGAATAAAAGCAAAGGAAAATCTTACTTTTCACAGGAGTCTTGTAGGTCAATTGACCTATTTCATAGAAGGTTCATGGGAATAAAATGGGCTCACGGAATCTTAGGCCTGGAAGGACCTTCAGTCACCCATCCACTCATGCTCATGTCTTTAACCAACAAGGAGACTGAAGCCCAGAAAGATTAAATGGTTTGGTTCAAAACAGCCGTGTGACTGTGGCAGAGTCAGAACAAGAACTCGATCTCCTGACAACTTCTAGTTCAATGCCAGTTGCATCATACTAGTCTGCTTTTCAAAATACACTATACAAACAAGTTGTGTTTTTCAGTTAGGATTTGCTGACAGAATATCTTTCTTCATCAGAGAATGTTATAACAATGAGTATTAGAAACAGTGGAGAGATTTACTCTTAACTAATGTTAGAGCATAAATGAACTGCAAGAACATAGAAGACTGACACTAGAGGAAGACTCTCTTGGTGGAGTAGGGCAGTTAGATCCAAGACCCACGAGACCTTTACATACATGAGGGTGGATCCAAAGCAATATTTTTGTTCAGTGGCAATTATTTCTTTTTTTCTCTCTACAAATGGTATCACATCATTGGTCTCATTCTGTACCTTTTTTCATTTAATGATGTCTTGGAAACCTACATATGGATTTCCCTCTTTTAAAATTGAGATAAAATCTACATACAGTTAAATGTACAGATTTTAAATGTACAATTCAGTGAGTTTTAACCAAAGAAAAGGACCTATGTAACCATTTTAATTCTAATCAAATTATAGAACATTCCTATTATCCCAGAAAGTTCTCTTGTCCCCCTAATTTAATCTCTACTCTCCCACTGACAACCACTGCTCTGATTTTTGTTAAAAACATTTTAAAATACAGGGTCAAATTAATTTAAAAAAAAGGTTAATTGCTCAATGAATTTATCAATCAAGCCATCCTTTCCCTACTTATTTGAAATGGTGACTTTATGAAATGTTCCACTGTATACATGAACTATTTTTCTATATTTTGTATTCTGTCCCATTAATGCATGCATATTCTTGAACCGATGTTTCACTGCTTTAATGAAATTTGAAAGTAAAACCTCAGAAAGCATGATTGTTAAGAACTCAATTAGGTAGACTTGTCTTGATCCCACCTCTTATTAGCTGGGTAACTTTGAGCAATTTCTAATCTTTTCTCTGTGTTATGCATTACCCTCTGTCATATGTGGATAATTCAAGTAATACTATTTGCCTGTTAGGTTCTAAATTTGAAATAAGCTCTTACCATGATGCCGAGCAGATATTAAAGGCTTAGTAAATACTATCTATTATAATTGACATGGATCACTTGTTTTTCATTCATACAAAGGACAAGAATTTGAGAAAATATTTAAAGCTGCTTAGGAACACTCTTCACTTTTATTCCCTACTTTCCTCTCTTCCCAGATGACCTTGTTTCTTATTTAATATAAGAAAAAAGGAAGTTCTCCAACAGGAGCCTCTTTGCATTCCAACTTTCCCAGCTCATTTGCATCACCATATACCCTTCCTATCTTTTATCCCAATTCAAAGGAATTATCTTCCTTCCTCTTGAGTTTTCATAGAACTATGCTCCATCTGTGAATTTCCTTTGCTTTCATCTTCAGTTTCTCCCTGTCCATCAGATACATTCCATAATTCTTCACACTGAGCTCAAGCGGTCTCCACTCTAAAAGATGATCTTGCCTTACATTGTCTTTTCTACTCCACTTGGCTTTCTCTTTCTCCAAATGTTCCTTCACTGCCTACTGTCCCCCCACCCCAAATAAATCTGTCCTTGCCATTCATCTGCCCTTTCTATTTTCTCCTTTGGTATCTCATACCACTATTTAATATTACTTCAGGAGAGGAATGATTAACCTGCATCTCTGGCCCTGACCTCTACCTTGGAATAGCATGTCACAGAAATTGGCCAAATCGCAACAATGGATCTTCAGATCGAAAAGGACTTCATCTATAAAACAAGAAGCTTTCTTTGTCCCGAGCATTGTTCTAAGATACCTGTCTGTACACCTATTCCCCACAGCAGTCATATTAGGTAGGTATATAATTATTATCCCCATTTTACAGAATCTGAGGCCCAGGGGGCATAAATAACATGTCGAACATTAAATAAAACACTAATGAGTAGCTAAGCCCAGGCAAATTGGGTTCTAAATTCTTTGCTCTCAATCACTATAACATACTGCCTTTGGAATCCAAATCTCTTCTTTTATAGATGAAGAGATGGGCCATGTTCTCTTTCTGCTCTGTTACATGGCTTCTCTCTTAAACTTCCACTAAATCTCTTCTTCAGAGGCCTCCTAGTTCCTCAAACAAAATCACCAACTTCTCTGCTTTCGCTTCCTTCTCTTGATAGTGCTAGCATCCCAGTCATCCAGGCTCATTACCTGTTGTCAGGTTTTGGTCTTTTCTCTCGCTCCCCAGCCACATGCTCCACAGCGTCAACCCCATCTGTTCCTTTCTCTCACAGATTGCCACCTCCTGGGTCAGTTCTTCATTCTCACTTGACTGAACCGCTACAACAGTCTTCTAACTGGACTCCTACTTACTAATATTTTTTATAGAGTAACACACTTAAGGTGGAGTTCTGATTAGACTCCTTTCATGGCTCATCACTGATTGTATAATGTTTAATTCCTTTTTTTTTTTTAAAGATTTTATTTCAGAGAGAGAGCACACAGTGGGGTGGGGGAGGGGCAAAGGGAGAGGGAGGAACAGACTCCCCGCTGAGCAGGGAGCCTGACGTGGGGCTGGATCCCAGGAGCCTGAGATCATGACCTGGGCCAAAGGCAGACGCTTGACTGACTGAGCCACCCAGGTGCCCCTTAATTCTTAACCTGACATGCAAGGAGATCCACAATTTGATCTGTTCTCTTTCTCCTAGATAGCTTTCCTTTGAGCAAAACTGAATAATTAGTCAGAAATTCCCTACCTTGTACTTTTGTTCATCATTAACATTGCCTGACATGATTTTCCTTTCATCAAATCTCTTCTTAAATATCTGTCTAGAGCCAAACCATCCTTCAAGGTACTATCAAGTGTGACTTCCTTCTTGATGACTTCCCTGATGTTCACTACCAGGGTGACCAATTCTGTGACAATCCCTCTTCTCTCTCAATTTCTATTATGTTTTCTAAGATGTAGTTTTTTTAGATTATCATACAATAAAATTATCTTTTTCTCTTTTGTCACATAGTTCTATGAATTTTAACTCAGAGTTTCAACTACCACCACATATAGGATGTGAAATAATTTTTTTTTATTGCATCTTGTTTAACAAAATATTTTGGAGATTATTGTAGAATAGTACACAAAGATCTCTCTTGTTCTTTTTTTTTTTTTTTAAATAGCTTAACTGAAGTTAAGCTATTTAAATGCACCTGAATGGCACCTTAATTGGCTCAGTTGGTTAAGTGTCTGCCTTTGGTTCGGGTCATGATCCCAGAGTCCCAGAATTGAGCCCCATGTCAGGCTCCCTGCTCAGTGGGGAGTCTCCTTCTCCCTCCAACTCTGCACGCTCCTGCTCTTTCTCACTCTCTCCCAAATAAATAAAATCTTAAAAAAATAGCTTAAGTGAAATATAATTCATATACCATACAATTCACCAACTTAAAATGTACAATTCAGTGGTTTTTAGTATATTGTTATGTACAGCCATCATCATGGCCAACTTTAGAATATTTTCATCACTTCAAAAAGAAACCTTATACCCTTTGGCTATCATCCTCCCCACCTACCCCATCCCTCACCAAGCAATCCTGAATCTACCTTCTGTTTCTAGATTTTCCTGTTCTGGACTTTCATATGACTGAAATCATATAATAAATGGATTTTTGTGGCTGGCTTCATTCCTTTAGGGTAATGTTTTCCAGGTTCATCCAAGTTGTGGCACATATCAGTACTTCATTCCTTTGTGCTGAATAACATTCCACTGTATGAATGTACTGTATTTTGTTTATCCATTCATCAGTTGATAATCATTTGTGTTGTTTCAATCTTTTGGCTATTATGGATAATGCTGTTATAAACATTTGTGTATAAGTTTTTGTTTGGGCAAAACGTTTTCATTTATCTTGGGTATATACCTAGGAGTGGAACTGTGGAGACATATGGTAACTCTATATTTAACTTTTTGAGGAGCTGCCATACTGTTTTCCAATATGGCTGCACCATCTTATATTTACACCAGCAGTAAGTGTATGAGGCTTCTGATTTTTCTACATCTTGGCAAACGTGTTATGGAAGAAAGTTTGTTATCAAACTTTTTGATTCTAGCCATCTTAGTGGGTGTGAAGTAGTATCTTGTGGTTTTGATTTGCATTTCCCTAGAGACTAAGGATATTGAGTATTTCTCCATGTGTTTATTGGCCATTTGTGCAACTTCTTTGGAGAAATGTCTATTCAGATCCTTTCTCCATTTTTTTATTTGGGTGATTTCTTCTATTATTGAATTGTAGGAGCTCTTTATATATTTTGGATATAAGCCATTTATCAGATAAATGATTTGCAAATATTTCCCCCATTCTGTGGTTGTCTTTTCACTTTCTTAATGGTGTACTGTGAAGCATGGAAGTTTTTAAATCCTGATGAAGTTCAATTGATCTAATTATAGTTTTAGCGCTTACATATAGGGGAATATTGCCATCGTGAAAATTAAGACTTCTGATCCATGAACAGGGGACATTTTTTCATTTATTTTGATCTTCAATTTCTTTCAACAATGTTTTATAGTAGTTTTCAGAGTTATTTATACTTCTTTTGTTAAGCTAATTCTTATGTATTCTTTTTGATCTATTATGAATGAGATTATTTTCTGAATTTTCAGGTTGTTCACATCCGGTATAAAAATAAAACTGATTTTTGTATATTGATATGTATCTTCCAATCTTACTGAACTCATTAGTACCAACAGTTTTTAACATTAATTCCTTTGGATTTTGTATATATGAAATCAGATCATCTGCAGATAGAAGCTGTTGACCTCTTCCTTTTCAATCTTCTTTGTCTTGACTATAACCTCTAGTACAATGTTGAAATAAGCAGTGAGAGCAGGCATCCTTGTCTTATTCCTTATCTTAGCAGGAAAACATCCCCTCTTACCCCAGTGAGCATGATGATAACTGTGGGTTTTTAGTAGATGCTTTTATCAGGTTGAGGCACTTTTCTTTATTCCAATTTTTTTAGTATTTTTATCGTGCAAGGGCGCTGGCTTTTGTCATATGCTTTTATTGAGATGATCTTGTGATTTTTAAATTCTACTTATACAGTGTAATTTTATGGTAATTTTCAAATATTAAATCTGCTTTGCATTCTTGGATTAAGTCCTGCTTGATCAGGGTATAAAATTATTTTTATAAGTTGCTAGATTAAGCTTGCTGTATTTTGTTGAGGATTTTTGCATTCACACATAAAAATATTTGCATGTAGTTTTCTTGTTATTTTCTGGTTTGGATAAGGATAATACTGGCTTCATAAAATGAGTTGGGAAGTGTTCACTGTCTTCTATTTTTTGGAAGATTTTGTGAAGTTCAGGTATTCTTCTTTAAAGTTTTGGTAGAATTCAGTGGTGAAGCCATCTAGATCTGGGCTTTTCTTTGTAGGTAGATTCTTTTATTACTAGTTCAATTGTTACACTTTTTATAGATCTATTTCAATTGTCTATTTCTTCTTGATTCAGATTTAGCAGTTTGTCTTTTTAGGAATTTTGTCCATTTCATCTATATCTATTAGAAAAATAGATATCTAATTTCTTGGCATATATTTGTTCCTGGTATAGTATTCCTTTACAGCCCTTTTTATTTCTGTAAAGTTGGTAGTAATGTCCCCCCCCCCATTTCTGATTCTAGCAATTTGAATCCTTTTCCCCCTGTTAGTCAATCTAACTAAATGTGAATTTTATTGATATTTCCTAAGAATCAGCTTTTGAGTTCACTGATTTTTCTCTATTGATTTTCTAGTTTCTATTTCATTAATTTCTGCTCTTCTTATTTCCTTTCCTCTGCTCATTTTAATTAATTAGTTTATTTTTCTAATACCTTAAGGTGAAAGGTTAGATTACTGGTTTAGGATCTTTCTTCCTCTTTTTTTTAAAGTAGGCTCCATGCCCAATGTGAAGCCTAATGCAAGTCTTGAACTCCACAACCCTGAGGTCAAGACTTGAGCTGAGATCAATTTGGTCACTTAACCACCTGAGCCACCCAGGTGCCCCTCTTTCTTCTTCTTCTTCTTCTTTTTTTTTTTTTTATGGGGCGGGGAAGGCTCCAGTGCAGAGCCCAACTTGGGGCTTGATCCCATGACCATGAGATCATGACCTGAGTCAGAATGAAGAGTTGGACACTTATTAACCAACTGAGCCACCCAGGTGCCCCCCTTCTTCTTTCTTAATAAATCATTTAAAGCTATAAATTTCCCTATATGAGCTGCATTAGCTGCATTACCTAAGTTTTGGTGTGTTATGTCTTCATTTTCATTCATGTTTAAGAACTTTGATTCCCCTTGTAATTTCTTCTTTGACTCATTATTTAGACGAGATCAAGTGTGTTCAGGGTGGTATGACTGTAGACTCATTGGTTGTTTAGGAGTCTGCTGTTCAATTTTAATATATATGTTGATTTTCCCGGTTTTTTTCCCTGTTAACTTATTTCTAATTTCATTCCTTTGGGATCAGAGAACATACTTTGCATTATTTCCGTCTGTTTAAACTTTTGTTTGTTTGGCCTATCCTAGGATATGTCTAACACATACTTGAACATATATTCTCTTGCTGGATAAAGTGTTCTACAGATATGTTAGGTCTAGTTGGTTTATCATATTGTTCAAGTCTTCCTGTGGATCTTCTGTCTAGTTCTACACACTATTGAAAGTGGGGTTATTGAAACTTGCAACCATTGTAATTGAATTTTATTTTTTTTCAAAGATTTTATTTTTTTATTTATTTGACAGACAGAGATTACAAGTAGGCAGAGAGGCAGAGAGAGAGGGAAGCAGGCTCCCTGCTGAGCAGAGAGCCCGATGTGGGGCTCCATCCCAGGACCCTGAGATCATGACCTGAGCCGAAGGCAGAGGCTTTAACCAACTGAGCCACCCAGGCGCCCCTGAATTTTCTATTTTTCTTTAAGTAATCTCTACACCAAACATGGGGTTCAAACTCACGACCCTGAGATCTAAAGTTAAATGCTGTACTGACTGAGCCAGCCAGGCACCCCTTTTTTCATTTATATCAGGTTTTGTTGAATGTATTTTGGTGCTCAGCTGTTAGGCGCATATGTTTATAACTGTTATATTTTTCTGGATTGGCCTTTTTTTTTTTTTAAAGATTTTATTTATTTATTTGTCAGAGAGAGAGAGCGAGCGAGCACAGGCAGACAGAGTGGCAGGCAGAGGCAGAGGGAGAAGCAGGCTCCCCACAGAACAAGGAGCCCGATGCGGGACTCGATCCCAGGACGCTGGGATCATGACCTGAGCCGAAGGCAGCGGCTTAACCAACTGAGCCACCCAGGCGTCCCCTGGATTGGCCTTTTAAAATATCCCTCTTTACTGCTGGTAACTTTCTGTTTTAAATATTTTGTTTGATATTTGTATAGCCACTTTAGCTTTCTTATGGTTGCTATTTGCATAATCCTATCTTTCCCATCCTTGTCTTTCATTTTATTTCTCTTTGAATCTAACGTGTGTCACATGTAGATTATATACAGATAGATCATGATTTTTTAAAAATCGTGCCTGCCAATCTCTCTTTGGATTGTTTAATCCATTCACATTTAATGTTATTATTGATATAGCTGTTTTTAAGCTTATCACTTTACCTTTTGCTTTTTTCTTATGAATAAGTGAATTTCTAGTGTAGCATTTTTATTTATTTTTTAAAGATTTTATTTATTTATTTGACAGAGAGAGATCATAGGTAGGCAGAGAGGCAGGGAGGAAGCAGGCTCCCTGCTGAGCAGAGAGCCTGATGCGGGGCTCGATCCCAGGACCCTGAGATCATGACCTGAGCCAAAGGCAGAGGCTTTAACCCACTGAGCCACCCAGGCACCCCGTAGCATTTTAAAGTTTTTTTTTTAACTATTCTCTTGAGTTTTTGTTTTTTTTTTTTTTTAGAAGTTCTAGGGTTTACCATATACATCTTAACTTATGAAAACCAGTCTCAGCTCTACATTAGCTTAATTCCAATGATAATAATAAACACTACTTCTATATAGCTCTATTCCTTTTCTCTCCAAACTCTAGTATAATCATTATATATGCTATTCATGTTATAAATCCAACAATACTTTGTCATAATTATTACTTTATCACCTATAGTTTACTCAGCCCAATAAAACTTTGCTCCCACCTGCCTCCTTTGTGCTCTTAGAGCAAGTATATTATAGATATATCATCTTTCTATATGTAATAGGCCAAGCAAACATTATCTATTATATAATTGCTTTATAAAATTACTTAGGAACAACATATGCATTTCTAATGGCCTTTTATGATTCCCTATTTACCTTCACTGGTGCTTTTTGTTTTTTCATGTGGATTTGAATTACCATGTGGGATCACTTGCTTTCAGGCTGAATGACTTTAGTGTTTGTTCATCTTGAAGTTTTTATTTGGCCCTCATTTTTTGAAAAACAGTTTTGCTAGATCTAGGATTCTTGGTTGGCAGGTTTTTCTTTGAGCAGTCTGAATGTGTTATTCCACTGCACTCTGGCCTCTATTGCTTCTGCTGAGAAGTGAGCTGTTAATCTTATTGGGTGTGGGTGGGAGGGGTTCCCTTGTTAGTGTTGAGTCATTTTTCTTTTGCTGCTTTCAAGATTTTCTCATTTTTGGCTTTCAGCATTTTAATTACATGTGCCTTCTGTCAATATCTAAGGCTTTCCTACTCAAATTTACTAAGCTTCCTGATGTATAGGCTAGTGTTTTTCAAAAATTTTGTAAAGTTTTTACCCATTATTCTCTGGATATTTTTTCTTTTCTATCTTTCCAGTACTTCCATTATGCACATGTTGGTGTGCTTAACAGTATCTCATAGTTCTCTGAAGCTCTGTTTATTTTTATTTTTCCCCTTGTTTTTCAGCTTGAATAGTCCTCAAGTTTGCTAATTCTTTCCTCTGTCAGTTCAAATTTACTATGGATCCTAGTCTTTAGTGAATTTTTAAAAATTTCAATTATTATATAACTCCAGAATTACCACTTGTTTCTTTTTCAAAATAATTTCTCTTCATTGATATTCCCTGTATGATGTAACACTCTCATCATACTTTCCTTTGTTTCTTTATTAATGCTTTCCTTTAGTTCTGTAACATATTTATATTGGCTACTTTGAGCTTTTTCTGTTAAATCTAAATCTGTTCATTCTCATGAGCAGTTTCTGTTGCCTTCTGTTTTTCATGGTTTCTTGGTTCTTTCCATGGCTCTTTTTTTTTTTTTTAAAGATTTTATTTATTTATTTGACAGAGATACAGTGAGAGAGGGAACACAAGCAGGGGGTGTGGGTGAGGGAGAAGCAGGTTCCCTGCTGAGCAGGGAGCCTGATGTTGGGCTCAATCGCAGGACCCTGGGATAATGACCTGAGTCAAAGGCAGACGCTTAATGACTGAACCACCCAAGAGCCCCGCATTATTTTTTAAAAGTTTATTATTATTATTATTATTATTATTTTAGTAATCATTACACCCAATTTGGGGCTCAAACTCATGATCTGAGATCAAGAGTCACATGCACTTTCGACTGAGCCAGTCAGGTGTCCCCAAGACTCATTTATTTTCATTGTAAACTGAATAGATAATATATGGCAGCACTTCTGGTTACTGGTTTCCCCTTTCTGTCCCCCCTACACGCACCCCCATCACAATTGTTATTGTTATTTGCGTGTTTGTTCAGTGGATAGGTCAATTATTTTAGTGAAGTCTGTGCCCCTCTGTCCCCTACACTGTTAAGCCTCTGATGTTGCTCTTCAGGAAGGTACAGGTATGGACAGGCCTGGTAATTTTGGATGACTGTGGTATGTGCAGAGAGAGGACTCTCCTCTTCATCTGACCCCACTGAATATTAAACACCACTAAATGCTAACAGATGCTCTACTGTTTACAAGATGCCCTGGGGCATAAATTGCTCAATAAACAAGTCAAATCAAATTGTGGTTCCTTTGAAGGAAAGTTTGTGAAGTCAGTGTTTAATAGTTGTTTTGACTTCAGGAGGTCTCCTCCCAGAGAAGGTATTGGTGAATTGGTTTGAGAATACCTGGTAATTACTCCTTGTGCTGACTGAGAATTCTGAATATAGTATGTATCAAAATCTGGCCTAACATACAAAACAAATAATTGCTATAATCTGAGTCCTTCAGAGCTTCAGTATCAAACAGTGAAACTAATGGGATGTCACCATAGTAATCTTTGAACCATACTTTTTCCCACTTAAAAGACAACTTAGAACTTTCTAGAAAAAAGCAAAGCACAAATGGTTAATTTTCTAATTCTATGTGGTAAAGTAATTCTTTTAATACTTTAGGCTCTTTGGGGCACCTAGGTGGCTCAGTGGGTTAAAGCCTCTGCCTTCGGCTGAGGTCATGATCCCAGGGTCCTGGGATCGAGCCCTGCATCGGGCTCTCCACTCAGCGGGAAGCCTACTTCCTCCTCCTCTCTCTCTCCCTGCCTCTCTGCCTACTTGTGATCTGTCAAATAAATAAGTAAAATGTTAAAAAAAAATACTTAAGGCTCTTTGTCAACTTCACATTTCCTGGTATCATAAAATGGTTGTATCACAATGAGAACTGCAAATGATCCTTTTTTCTTGAGAATCTTTTTTTTTTTTGTCTCAGGAGAAAGGATGTATATGGCAATAATCACAAAATATTTGTTTTGGGGGCAAGTTTGGCATCCTCAGCATATTATTTATGATTCTAAGCAGATAAAGATATTTCTAAACAAGTAATGGTCTAATATAAAGCTTAATGGCCAGGGTGCCTTGAGTATGATAGCATGTCACTTCAAGAAATGAAAATCATCTTTCACTGTGTATGGTCATCATCAAATCCAGTTTGTATCCTTTAAACAAATACCTAGTAGTGCAATTGCTGGGTCCTAGCTCTATTTTTAACTTTTTGAGGATCCTCCATACTGTTTTCCAGATTGGCTGCACCAGTTTGCATTCCCACCAACAGTGTAAGAGGGTTCCCTTTTTTTGAATCCTTAATTAACTTTTTTTTGGTTGAATAATATTCCTTTGTGTTTCTTTATGTATATGTGTGTATACACATATATACATATGTATACACACATATACATATAAAATCACATTTTCATTATCTAATCATCTGACAGACACTTAGGTTGTTTCCATACTTAGTTAATTGTGAATAATGCTGCTATGAACATGGAATACAGATCTCATTGAGATAATGATTTATTTCCTTTGGATATATGCCCAAAAGTGGAACTGTTGAGTCATATGGTAGTTCTATTTTTAATTTTTTGAGGAACTGTCTTCCATAGAGAATGTATGAGTTTACATTCTCACCAACAGTTTGCTGTTTGCTTTTCTCCACATCATCATCAGCATTGTATCTTGCCTTTTTGATAATAGCCATCCTAACAGGTGTGATGTCTCATTGTGGTTTTGATTTGTATTTCCTTGATGATTAGTGTATTGAGGACCTTTTCATATACCTGTTAGCCATTTATATATCTTCTTTGGAAAAATGTCTATTTAGTTCTTTTGCTCAGTTTTATATTCTTTCTTTTTTTTTCCCCCCGCTGTTGCATTATAGGAATTCCTTATATATTTAAATATTAAATCATTATTGGATATGTGGTTTACAGATATCTTCTCCTATTCCATAGATATCCTTTTTGTGTTGTTGATGGTTTCCTTGCTGTGCAGAAGCTTTTTAGTTTGATGTGGTCTCACTTGTTTATTTTTGCTTTTGGCATTAAATCCAAAAAATCATCACCAAGATTGATGTCAAGGGGCTTACCCCCTTTGTTTTCTTTTAGTAGTGTTATGGTTTCAGGTTTTATGTTAAAGTCCTTAATCCATTTTGAGTTAATTTTTGTGTAGGTGTCCAATTTCATTCTTTTGCATGTGCTGTTCAGTTTACCCAGCACCATTTATTGAAGGGACTGTTCTTTCCCCATTGTATATTCTTTGTTAAAGACTCATTGACCTTGTATGTGTGGGGTTATTCATGGCCTCTATTCTGTTCCATTGATTGGTATGTCTGTTTTTATGCTTGTACCATACTGTTTTGGTTACTACAGCTTTGTAATATAGCTTGAAATTCAAAGTGTGATGACTCCAGCTTTGTTCTTCTTAAGGTTATTTGACTGTTGGTATTTTTTTTGGGGGGGGGGTTCCATACAAATTTTAGGATTCTTTGTTCAATTTAAGTGAAAAATGCCATGGGAATTTTGATCTATATATAGTGGATCTATAGATTGTATTGGGTAGTATGGGCAATTTAATACTATTCTTTCATTTTAATAATATTCTTCCATTCCATGAGCACAGAATATCTTCATCAATGTTTTATAGTTTTCAGCATGCAGGTCTTTCATCTTCTTAGTTAAATCTATTCCTAGTATTTTATTTTTTTTTTGATGCTATTGTAGATGTAATTGTTTTAATATCATTTTCTGATAATTATGTTGTTTGTACATAGATATGCAACTCTTTTTTGTATATTGATTTTGTATCCTGCAACTTTACTGAAATAGTTTATTAGTTCTAACAGGTTTTTTTCTTGGTGGAGTCCTTACGGTTTTCTATATATAATATCATGACATCTGCAAACAGAGATGACACTGGAGGTGAACTAGTGTCACTGTTTGGGTTGGTCATCACCAAATCTATTTCTCCCTTTTAGATCTAGATGACTTCAATAATACATGTGCCAATTTGAATTGTTTAGTGTTATTTTTCTCACAAATTCTATAATGAAGATTTCAGTTACTCATTCTGCTTTTATATGATGTGCAATTATAGAAGATAAGGTCTCTGACTTAAAGGTAGGTTGTGTCAAGATATATTCGAGACTTTTTTCTAGCCTTCTCTTGGGAGAAGACATATATTTCTACATAGGTCTCATGCAGATAAGCCTTCTCTTCTTCCTCAGTATCTGAATTAATAATATTGTGGGCTACTGCCTAAGGTAGTATTTTGGATAACACTCTTGCTACATGTGTTTTAATAGTTACATGAATTGTAGAATTGTAGGAAAATTTGTTTTACCATTTTCTGATCCCAAGTAGAAAACATTTTATAATCCTTCTTCTTGATACAGGTATACCTAAGTTTATCTTTAAAATTCTTATGAAATAGGGAATCTACAATCAAATCTGCAACATATGGCCTAGGGTGGAATGGACAAAAAAATCCTAAAATAGTTTCATTCCTTCTAGTGAAAACACTGATGAAAGTAACAGAAAATTAAATTAGCAAAATGAAAATTCCATAAGGTCCAATTAGGATCAGTGGAGAGTTATATGGTGGCATATTTCTATTCACTATATAGAAGAATTTTCTAATTTTCTGAGCTATATAAAGTGTGTTCCTGGCATTCCCAGATAACTCAGAAAATAAATGTTGACTACTAGTGATAATCTCAAGTCCTATTTTTCAAATTCTGGCTGGGTTGATGACATTTTAAGTATTACTCTAATAATAAAAATTATTTAACTAGAGGTACCTGGGTGGCTCCATCTTTAAGTGTCTGCCTTCAGCTCAGGCCATAGTCCCAGGGTCCTGGGATATAATATATACATTACATATATATTATATAATATATTAATTATATAATATATATAAATATATTATATACATATATTATATGCATATATAAAATATATACATTATTTTATATAATAAAAATTATATATACACATATATACACAATTATATACATATATTTATATATAAAATATATATACATATATATACAATATACGTATATATTATATATATACACATACACACACACACACACTCAGTAATTAAAGGAATGAAGTCCTGAAAAAAAATTCATTATTTTCATTCAGTAGTATTTAATTTTGGCCAACTCTATATGAATTGAACACCCATTATAACTAAGTACTACTGTACCTTTCAAGTACAAAGGGCATTCTGTTATTTGAATATTAAATAAACCACCTGCAAATGTTTCCACCTGGTAGAAAGCAGTGCTGTTCATTCTTATTATTTCTTCAATGTCTTTAAACTTTTCTATGGATCCTCTGGAGAGAAAAATATAAGAAATAATAATAGAGTTCATCTTAACCATTTAAAAAGAGAGCCTTTCATTAACTTCCTGATTACCTTTACAAGTAATGTAGATGTTTTGGCTTTTTTCTTGTGTGGGGGGTTCCTTTTTAATTTAAATTCAATTAATTAACATATAATGTATTATTAGTTTCAGAGGTAGAGTTCAGTGATGCACCAGTTGCATAGAACATCCAGTGCTCATTCCATCAAGTGACCCCCTTAATGTCCATCACCCAGCTATCCCATCCCCTGACCCACCTCCCCTCCAACAACCCGTAGTTTGTTTCCTATGCTTAAGAGTCTCTTACAGTTTGTCTCCCTCTCTGGTTTCATCCTATTTTATTTTTCCTGGGTTTGTTTCTTTTACTAACCAGAATCATGCTATATGTATTGTTCTTTGGTGTGCTTGTTGGCAATGTTCTCAGCCTAGGATACTCCATTTATCCATTATATATTCCACAGAATTAGTGTCACTGCTTGGGTTGCTTCATTCAGCTGTTATAATAAGGCTGACTTTTGTGCACAAACTTGAGCACCGGGGCTGGAATTTGAGGGGAAGAGCGTCAGTTTGAGCCCTTAGCAATCTGAGGTGAAAGTGGCATTGAGTAGGAAGCAGGGTGTGCACGCTGACTCGGGCAGGAGGGTGGCAGGACTGTGAATATGGGACCCACAGGCTGATGGCATCATGTGTGACAGGGACATGGCTGGTTTTGCTTTTAACTTTTGTTTTTCTGGGAAACTCTATCTCTCCTTCTATTCTAAATGAAAACCTTGCTGGACAGAGTATTCTTAGCTGTAGATTTTTTCCTTTTAGCCTTCTGAGCTGTAGAGTTTCTGCTGGAAAAAACCCACTGATAGCATTATGGGGTTCCCCTTGTATGTCACTGCTTTCCTTTCTCTTGCTGCTTTTAAATTTCTCTCTTTATCACTACTTATTGCCATCTTATTTACTTTATGTCTTGGTGTAGACCTCTTTGGGTTGGTGGTGTTGGGAACTCTCTGTGTCTCCTGGATTGGGATTTCTCTTTCCTGCCCCAGATTCAGGAAGTCTTTAGCTCTTATTTCTTCAGAAAATCTTCTGCCCCCTCTTCTCACTCTTCTCCTTCTGGCATCTCTATAATGCGACTGTTGTGCTTGATAGTGTCGCTGAGTTCCCTGGGTCTATTCTCATTTTTTGTACTTTTTTCCCCTATCATCTGCTCAGCTTGATTACTTTCCATGACTCTGTCCTCCAGGTGGCTGATCTGTTCTTCTGCTTCCTGTTGTTTGCTATTTATTCCAGGTGGTCTATTTTTATTTCCATTTAGTGAATGCAGTAGCTCTAACTGGTTCTTTCTTATGTCTGCTATCTCTTGGTGGAGGATCTCATGGAAGTTCTGCACTCCTTTCTCAATTCTAGTGAGTATCTTTATGAGCATTACTTTAAATTCACTATCAGACATATTACTCATCTCCATTTTGTTTAGGTCTCTCATTCTGATTTTGTTCCGCTCTTTCATTTGGGACATATTCCTCTGTCTCCTCATTCTGTCTATTGCTGTGTCTGTTTCTCTGTGATAGGAAAGTCAGCTATGTCTCCCACACTTGAAAGTAGAGGCCTGATAAAGAAGAGGTCCCACAGTGCAAAGTCCCCTATTCCCCAGAACATGGCACTTCAGGGGTGTCTTCTATGTGTGTTGCCACAGGGGTGTCCTATCATTGTGGTGGAGCTGTGTTTGCTTTCAGTTCAACCTGCAATGGCTCTCTGCCTGTTGTGGGCAGAGTCTGGTTCCTGTGGTGTTAGTGGGCCAGTTGGGGGCTGCCTTGGGCTTGAGTTCAGTCACACCAGGAGTTTACCAGAGATAAAGTAGCACCAAACTGTGTTGTCCCCTGAGAAGCTTTTGGTGGTGGGTGGGTGGGGCCTACAGTCAGACCAGCTGCCTGCCCCCAGCCCACTGGGGTCACAGTCAGACTGGCATGTGGTTCTCCTCCCGTCTTCCTGGGGCAGGACTCACTCTGGAGTGGTGCTGGCCCTCGTCTGGGCTGCTTACACACTGTCAGGCTTGTGGCAGCGCTTTGATGGGATTTTGCCAAGAGCGATGGGAGAGGGTGGATCTGCTTTGCTGTGGCCTCTTGTCAGGCCGTGGAGTCTGTTCTACCAGATGTTTTAACTTTTGAGTCATAGGAGAACCTTATATATTTTAGAGATTAATCTTTTATCAGATAGAAGGTTTGCAAATATTTTCTCCCACTCCACAGATTACCTTTTCATTCTGTTGACTGTTTTGTTTTTTGTGCAGAACTTTTAAGTTTGATATAGTTCCACTTGTTTATTTTTGTTTTTATTGCTCGTGCTTTTGGTGTCCTATCAGTGAAATCATTGCAAGACCAATGTCAGGATGCTTTCCCCTATTCTAGGAGTTTTAGTTTCAGGGTTTATGTCTAACTCTTTAATCCAGTTTGAGTTGACTTTGCATGGTGTAAAAGTCCAGTTCATTATTCTGCATGTGGCTATCCAGTTTTCCTAACATCATTGCTGAAAAGACTATCCTTTCCCTATTGTGTATAGTTGGCACCCTTGTTGAAGATCAGTTGACTGTGTATGTGTGTATTTACTTCAGGGTTTTCTGTTCTGTTGTCCATTTGTTTTCTTTATGCTAGTACCACACTGTTTTGATTACTGTAGCCTTATAATATATTTTGAAATCAGGAAGTGTGACGCTTTCAGCTTTGTTGTTCTTTCTCAAGATTGTTTTGGCTATCTGTGTCCTTTGTAGTCCCATACAAATATTAGGATTGATTTTCCTATTTCCGTAAATCAATAAAGCTTTTATAATTAAAAAAAAGAATGAGGTAGACCTATTATATGCTGATATGGGAAAATATTAAAGGCAACATATTCTTTTTCCTTAGATTCTTAAAAGTAGTTTTAAAAATCAAGGTAATAATGTTTATTTATTTATTATTATTATTTTTTAAAGATTTTATTTATTTATTTGACAGACACAGATCACAAGTAGGCAGAGAGGCAGGGAGAGAGCCCGATGCGGGGCTCAATCCCAGGACCCTGGGATCATGACCTGAGCCGAAGGCAGAGGCTTTAACTCACTGAGCCACCCTGGTGCCCCTATATGTTTATTTATTATATTAATTATATATAATATATAATATTATATATTATTATTAATAATACTTATATATTACATATTAATTAATATGTAATATATATTATATTAATATACAATTAATATATTAAAAATAGCTTTTAAAAAAGCTTTAAAATATTATTTAAAAAATAGTTTAAAAAAAAAAGCAGTATACAACAAGGACTTAAGAAGAAAAGCAACATACCCTACGTCCAGAGTCAGTAATTTCTGTTCATAGTTATGATATTATTGTTTACAGTGTATGTATAATTAAATAACATGCTTTTGGTATATTATATCCTGAGTTCAACCTCTTTTTCCAAACTCTTTCAATAACCCTTGGTCCAAACAACCATCATCTTTTGCAGGAACAACTGAAACAGCATCTTACTTGGCCTGCCTTCCTGCTTGCATACTTTTCCTACCACAATGTCTTCTCCACAGAGCAGTCAGAATGACCCGTTTAGATCTTGCACTCCTTTGCTCAAACATTTCCAGTGTTTTAACCATCTCACTCAGAGTAAAATCCACACTCTTTATTGTGGCCAGCAAGGCTGTAGAGAGCCTGGTTGTCCACTGCCTCTTGCCCTCATCTTTTATAATCCCCTCCCACTCACTCTTTGACAGTCATATTGACCTTTATGCTAGACTCTGCACACCCCAAGCATGATCTTATCTCAGAACTTTTGTAAATGCTATTTCCTCTATGCGGAGCACTTTCTCAGACAGCCTTGCTTCTTCACTTGCTTTGTGTCCCTGCTTGAGAATTATCTGTTTGAGAGACTCCTCAGAACGCCATTTTTAATTGCAATTCCCTTCAGTCTCTAACCTCTTACTCTTTCTTTTTTTTTTTTTTTAAAGGTTTTATTTATTTACTTGACAGAGAGAGAGATCACAAGTAGGCAGAGAGAGAGGGGGAAGCAGGCTCCCCGCTGAGCAGAGAGCCCGATCTGGGGCTCGATCCCAGGACCCTGAGATCATGACCTGAGCCAGAAGGCAGAGGCTTAACCCACTGAACCACCCAGGCGCCCCTGCTTTATTTTTTCTTTATAGCACTTGTTGCTATCTACAATTTTCCTTTTACTCCATACAGTCAGGCTCTTTCCACTGTGTTCTTCTCCACCATCTTTAGGGCAACTGACTTTACCTGCATGGTTGTAACTTGGCTGCGGGCAAATTTGGTATTCCAGCTCAATGGAAGGGAAAAGGGAATAAGAGCTCCTATGAACACACATTATTTCAATTACGCTCCTCTGAAAAGAAATTAGTAACCTAGCCATGCAGAGCTTTGGGGGGACTTGGATAAACTGCTGCTGGGCAACTTGCCATAGTCTTCTACAATTTGTTGATTTAAAAAATTGGAAAGCCATCTGTAAAATACATAAAATGTTTAAAATATGAAAAGTCATTTTGTAAGATCTTACAAATTATGATCTGGTAAATGTTATTCCTGTAGAAATAAGCGATGCTGTGGACACACTTCTTGTGCCCTCAGAGGAGAATGTTCTCAATGTCAAATTATTTTGCTGTATTATTCTACTGTCTAGCATACTTAAATTTGGACTATGCCTTTTTTGTATGGTTTTCTTCTATTGTTTATAGAGTTTCTAGTTGCCTTTTTTTCCTATATATACATTTTTTCAAGTTTTCAGGCATACTATCTAGTCTATAAAATCTCCCTTTCTTCAAGGGTTGCTCTCACACAATCCTTTATTCTCCTACTTCAACGTGGATATATTGTACTTTCATCCTATTGTATCACTGTGGGGTCTTGGGATTTCTGTTTATTAGACTGGATTCCATGTCTTTCTCTTTTTAAATTTGATTCAGTTTGTTTGTTTGTTTTGCTAGAGTACAGTCTCTAGGAACTTTGTAAGAAAGACTGTGCATCCTTGCCTTATGTATTTACCATCACACTTGGGTTGTTCTAGATTCAGAACCATTTCTCCTCAGTATGGTGAAGCCATTTGTCCCTTGTCTCCCTGAACCTAGTGTTGCTAATCAACCTGATGTCACTCTGATTGGTCTTATTTGGATGTCTCTTCTCCCTAGAAGGCTTAAAGATCATCTGTGTAGTCTCAGTGTTCATAAATTTTTTCAGGATCATTTCCATGTATCCTACTTGACTTTAGGAGGTTCTTACAAATTGGTCTCAGGCTTTTACAAATTGATCCCTGGAAAGCTTCATTTATATTATTTATTGAATAATGGTTCTTACACCTGTTTTCTTTCTTTCTCACTGGAAATTTTAATCAGATTTGGACCTCTTGGACTGATTCCCTGTGTTTCTTATCTTTTCTATAATATTTTAGCATTTTTCAAAATTTTGCTCCATAGGTTTTCCTGATAACTTGCAGCCATTCTACTTCATTTATTTGGATACTTATTTTTGTTCAGATTCTTTTTTCACAGCATCCTTTCCTTTTTCCTCTGTTTTATGAATGTAATATTGTCTTGACTCTATAGATGCTAGAAGGCTGGTATAATAAAACAATTCTAGAAGGCTGGTATAACCCTATCAAAAGATATCCTATTAACAGAACACCAAAAATTCTACAATATTCTTATATATAAATGCAAGAATTTGAAATAAATAAATCCAGCTGTTTATTAAAGAATAGTATTATATGACCAAGTGAAGTTTGTCTTGAAAACACAAAGAAGAGGCCTTGATAATATATTCATCTGCATTAGGTCATATGAGAAAAATTGTACGATTATGTTGATATATGTTAAAAAAACACCCCACTATTAAAATTTCATATCTATCCCTGAGCACAACTGTAATGAATTAGAGTTGGAAAAGCTGAAGTAAATTTCTGTAGCATAGTAATCTATGTCTCATATCAATGACTAATATTAAAATTAATGGCCAAACATTAGGTTTTATTATAATGTTGCACAAAAAAGTCTGCACTAATCACTATTACTATAATATTCCTCTGGAATAGCTAGGTAATAAGATATAGGGGCATGTGGCTGGCTCAGTTGGTAGAGCATGTGACTCTTGATCTCAGGGTTGTGAGTTTGAGCCCCATGCTGGGGGTAGAGATTACTAAAAATAAATAAACTGAAAAAAAAAAAAGGGAAAGATATAAAGAAAGTGGTGGCAAAGTATTTGCAGGTGACAGGACTGTCCTAAAATCCTAATGAATTAACACAAACTTTATTTGAAATAAGACCAAAATGTAAGGAGGCAAGTTGGAAAAATCAGTGCTGTAGCACTTTTCACTTATTTGACAGGCAATGATGAAAACCAAAAAATAACATTCAGTGTTTGTGAGATTATGAGGAAGTGATCTCTCTTGTATACTACTAATGGCACTGTATATTGTTATAACCTCTCTGGGGGCCAATTTTAGAGCCATCAAAAGTTCTAAAAACATCCATATTCTTGAACCAAGCAGTTCTACTTCTAGGAATACAAGCTAAGAAAACAGAAATAAGTGGAAAGATGGATGAAGAAAAGAAAAAGATAATCCAGTAAAATAGCAAAAAAAGGAAGCAATTGAAATGACAATCCTTAGGACATGCCTTAATTATATCAAGACAACATAAAATATTCTGTAAGTGTTTAGAAAAATGAAGTGGCTCTCACTGTCATGAAGAGTATCTCCTGTTTCATAGTGAAGTGGAAAGGACAGGACACTGATTAATACTGTTAAAATTATTGGGGCGCCTGGGTGGCTCAGTGGGTTAAGCCGCTGCCTTCGGCTCAGGTCATGATCCCAGGTCCTGGGTTCAAGCCCCACATCGGGCTTTCTGCTCAGCAGGGAGCCTGCTTCCTCCTCTCTCTCTGCCTGCTTCTCTGCCTACTTGTGATTTCTCTCTGTCAAATAAATAAATAAAATCTTTAAAAAAAAATACTGTTAAAATTATGTATACTTATGCCTATAGAGGAAGACTAAAGTCTAGTCCACATTTTGTCTATGTGACTATGTGACAAAATGTTTATAGAAATAATTTTTTATTATGGCTAATGAGAAAAAAATTTTTACTTGAGTGTATTTTTAAAAGTTTCTTTTTTCTATGAACATAGTTTTACCAAGAAAGGCCTAACGACAAAACGTCTCTAGACACATTTAAAGTGTCTTTCATACACACAGCAGTAAAACAGCATTAAGTAGTGATAGGAACATAGTAGATGAGGAACCAAAATAACTAGTATTATCCCAACTCTGCTAGTAGTTGTGTCACCCTGAATAAACATCTCAGCAACAGTGTACTCAACTGTAAAATGGCTACCTGTCTCACCATGCTGTTGTGAAGATCAAGCAAAATAATGTGTATTTAAATGGTTTGAAAAATATAAAATACAATGAAAATGAATGATGGAATAATCAATATTATCACTTAAAATAGTTAAAAATGTTGGTTTGATCTCCTGATTTTTGCAATATTATTCTCACATAGTGAATATCTAGTTTATCATCCTGTTATATGTGTCATATTGTGCAATGTGGAGACAGAAATGATGACATGGAATTCAGATCTATAAACCTTTGCCCCAGAAGTCAGATCATAGCAAAATTCTAACAAAGTCAATAGACAGATTAAGTAATTATGTAATTTTTCTCTGATGGATACCAAACGGTGCTAATACTGCCTCAGCTTTCCTTTAAAGAGGCAATCAAGTTGCCTGAAATTCTCACTCTGATCATTCATATACTTGGGATAAGAACCTAAAGGCTCCTATTAAAATATAGGGGAGAGAGAGAAGGAGGGAGAGAGAAACAGATTTTGGTAACACATTTTTTAAATCATTTATTAATATTACTTTGAAAATTGGTTATTAGATTAGCCAGTGACTCATCTAGCAAGAAGAATGGGATAAAGGACCTATTCCTTTCTAAAATTTAAATATCCTTAAAGGCCTTGAGGTTGAGGAAGTGGAGGAGGAGAGGAAGGACCAGATATGACGTCAGGCTCAGACCAAGAGAAGTGCTGTAGCAGGAAGCCTGGTTGAGAGAACAGTGAGACAGTCCTTGTTATCTTTACAACTCATGTAGGTCTAGTCTAACTCTAAAAGTAATAGCAGTAGTACATTCGCCAAAATAATTACTGTATGTTTAATTCACTGATAAAGCATAAAGCTTATCTGCTATTGAATAAAATCTCCATTTACATATTTTTGGAACAATTACCATAATATATACATTCCCCCAGAGTTTCTCCTCTCTAGCTGTAGTTATATAAAATACAATTGGGAATTTTATGATTTTCCCTCTTTTTCACTGGCACATGGGGATGCTTATCTAACTATACAACTTTTACCTCTCACTGTGGCACTAAGCTAATTATAAGTCTTTTTAAATCTATTCACCTGTCTTTTGTTTTGCTGCCTAGCTGGGCCTTTTCCAAGCAAGCAGAAAATCTCCAATCAGTCAGTTATCACAACCAGAATGTGAGAGATTAGTGACCAGGAGAGAAGCAGCATCAGTTTACATCCTTTTAGGCAAGAGAATGATATTACTTCACAAGCAAGAAATCTGAGGCTCCCTGATCTTAATTTAGAAAACTTGCAGTTAATAATCACATTAAAGTTGGTTTTCCATGCCAGTTTTTGTTTCCTTTGTTGTTTTTACAATTTTAGTGTCCTTTGTGGTTACCAAAATTATTTGCTGGAAGGCATATATTAACATTTAAAATACTTACTCTATAATAAAATAGGTCTTGTAGTTTTGATATATCTGAGTTAAAATGTACTTTGAATTTTTTACAATGGCAATCACATTGCTTGTATTTTATCCAGAGTAGAATTTAGCAACTTGTTGATTGCGACCATTAATACACTGAAAACTCCTTTTTAAAATGAGGAATAAAATGGGTTTTTTCATTGTAATCTGTCAACCCAAATAAGGGACATACTGTAGCTGCTCCCCCCAAAAGGTCAATTGTTTCTTGAAGGAAAGAGAACTAAACCTGAAGTTAGAAAGTTAGCAAACCAAAAAAATGGTTCAAGGAACAGATGTGCAGACCAGGGAGAATTGGTACAGGTGATTAGGTCCGGAAGCAGAAGTTCTGATGACAGCAAACTGAATTTGTTTTTTTGCCATAATTAAATACTTAATGAAAACAAATCTCATTAATGCCATAAGCCAAAAAGAAGTATAAGTGATCTAAAGTGTGGTCAACTTTCACTTAACATTTTACTAAAGGAACTTATTAGCTGAACCCACTTCAGCTGCTTTGATGTACTTCATTGTGTGTTCACTTCATTGTGTGTTATCTGAGTCTACAGACACCTGCTCTCTTTAGGAGAGTGATTTGTGTGTGCCTGCGCATGTGTGTGGGGTTACTGAAATGAAATGTGTAGTCCAGCTATGGATGTGATGCCGATAGAATGAAAATACAGTGTACATGCTGTACATAGAAGAAAAGTCATAAGGGCATTTCTTGGTGCCAAAGAAGTTTAGGTTCAAGGTATTTTAAGTATCTTACTATGAAAATAGAGTATTTGGAAGAAAAAAAATCCCAAAAAGTCATGTTTGCTACTTCCATGGTAAGAAGAAAATACATCTATTGCAGACATGGATTCAGTTTCCTTTGGCTAAGTCTAGAAGAAAAACAACTGAAACATATGGGATGCATTTGCAAATATTTGAAAAGATATCTTTGCCTCCACCAAGACTGCACTAAGACCACTGAACAATATATAGGTTTTCTAGATCTCTGATACTAACTAGCCATTCTCAAGGCTGTGTTGGTTACACCATGTCTATTCTTAGCATAGAAACTTTCATCTCTCTTCTTAAAAATATAGATAAAAATTTACCAGATTTTAACAACTTAATTTAAAAAGTTAAAGGCATGGGATGCCTGGGTGGCTCAGTGGGTTAAGCTGCTGCCTTTGGCTCCAGTCATGATCCCAGGGTCCTGGGATCGAGTCCCGCATCGGACTCCTTGCTCGGTGGGGAGCCTGCCTCTCTCTCCACCTCTGCCTGCCTCTCTGCCTGCTTGTGTGCTTTCTCTCTCTCTGACAAATAAATAAAATCTTAAAAAAAAAAAAAATTAAAGGCAGGGGTGCCTGGATGGCTCGATCATGGATCGTCTGCCTTCAGCTCAGATCATGATCCCAGTCCTGGGATGGAACCCCGCATTGCTCTCCCTGCTCAGTGGGAGGCCTGCTTTTCCCTCTCCCTCTCCCACTCCCACTGCTTGTGTTCCCTCTCTCGCTGTGTATCTCTCTGTCAAATAAATACATAAAATAAGAATTAAAAAAAAAAAGTTAAAGGCAGTGCTGCCTTCAAAGGAGACACTAAATGAACTATTTTTTTCCCAGTAAAACTAAAAGTTTTAGGGCCCTTTAAACCAGTTCGTTTTATGACTTTCTAAAAATTATTTCAGTAATTTTTGTTAATCATATAGTAACAGTAGTATAGTTAGAGGGTAATAGTACTTAAAACATCAATAACCATGGAATATCCTTAATTTGGTCAGATATTTAAGGATAAGGCATTATTAATTTATCTTTTATGAGCAACCTAAAAGCAAGGTTATAAAACGCACATCCCAGTAACATTCTTAGCAGAAGAAAAGGTATCCTTATGGTTTGTCTCCAGTCATCTAAATAATGGATCTCCTCATGAAACAGAAAAAAAAAAAAAAAAGATACAAAGCTTTTTTTCACATGATGAGACTTCAACTCTGAAGCCAAAATAATGCAAAAATCATATAAAAATTCAGAAAGTAGTCTTTTAAATGTGATCTTTAAAAGACCTATTTGATAATAAAAACATCTCTAGTATTTAAAATTCTCAAGGCAGTTCCTATCCAAAAAAAAATTGACAGTAATATTTTGTAAGTTTATAAATTAAAATGGAAGTTTATTATGAAAAATAACATAGCATTTACGTAACAAGCTGGATGTTTTTGTCGGGGTGGTTGAGCTAGTCATTTGGTAGGGTTTTTTGTTTTTTGTTTTGTTTTGTTTTGTTTAAAGATTTTATTTATTTATTTGACAGAGAGAAATCACAAGTAGGCAGAGAGGCAGGCAGAGAGAGAGGAGGAAGCAGGCTCCCCGCTGAGCAGAAAGCCCGATGATGCAGGGCTCAAACCCAGGACCTGGGATCATGACCTGAGCCGAAGGCAGCGGCTTAACCCACTGAGCCACCCAGGCGCCCCGTCATTTGGTAGGGTTTTAAAATTGTTCATTATAAAAAACGACTCAAGGGTATACTAACAGAATTGGTCATTTGAATCTTTTGCTTTCAGTAATCCCTGAAATATTTTAGGTATACAGGATTTACTTAAAGTAAATTCAGTAAATAACTGACTTATTTAGTAAAGAATATTTACTATCAATTATGAAAATAAGGCTCATATTGATAAAAATAAAGATTTCTTTGAATTTCAAGTAAACATTTACTATTTAGCACATGTCAGATACTGTGGTAGATGCTTTTATAAGGTTCTCTGCCTTAAATTTCCTGAATAAAGTGTGAAATCAAAAACTTTTCAGGTACTTAGTCTTTTAAATGTTAGATATAGCCAGTTATAGATATATATATATGTGTATCTATATATATATTCATTATATTCAACATATATATATTCATTCACACACAGATATATATAATAAAATTATATATTCATTCACATATATTACTTTTTTTGGTTAAACAACTTGTCAAAATGGATGGTAGTTACCCTTCTTGAAATAAAAAGATATATGTAAGAACCCTGCTGATTTAATTAATGCAAACCACTTGATTAAATACCTATAGCAATCTGTACTTCAGCGTTAAAAAGATCCAGCTGAAATATAACTTCTCTAATTCTGATTAGTCTAATAACTATTTTCTCCACAGATAAAGGGGTCACTTTAAACACAAAAACCAGTGCTGTTTTCTGTGATTAGGTTACTGTAGCTTAAGTCTCTCAACACTAGAATTCCTCACACAGCTGTTAACTGTGGACCAGGGGACTGGCTGACATCTGCTTCGTGCTTATTTCATTAATGGTTCACTTCCAGGTTCTAAAAGGATTGTAGCCTTTCTCCAAAGAGAATGTCGGATGCATCTATGTCTGTCTTCTACATAGTTGGCTTGTTCTGGTTTGTCACTCTCCATACAATGCAAATCTGAGTAAACTCACATCTGTCACCGATCGACCCAATTCGTGGGCAATCTTTTCCCATCGACCTGGGGTCCCTCCTGGGAACTTAACCATACTTCTTGTCAGCTGGCTGAGGTCCTCTTCTGTCCATTCAGGTGCCTGCAAAAATTACAGAAAAAAAAAGTAATTTAGAGAATGTTCGCTGTAACATTTAATAAGCCTGTGAAACAAACTGGGCAATTTGCTTTCTACAAAACCAATACTATTAACATGTATCCAATAGTTTAGCTAAAGCTTTGAGCTGCATATTTAACATAAGAATGCAAAGCTCCAGCAGCCTTTTAAATTTTCCCATGTATACCAAATAAGAAAGCAGAAATATTGTAAGACCAGGCTTTTGAAGACCAAAAAAAAAAAAAAGAGTTCAGTTTTGCATTAAGTGAGGAACCACTCTCAAAGCCTATGAAATGCTTTATATGTCACCCTGCTCTCACAGATGCCTCCTATAAGGTTACTATAAAAGGTCTCCAAAGTTTTAAGAGAAATTATGCTTAAAGTAAACAAAACACCTTATAAGTAAAAATGAAAATGTAAACAAGTAAATGTACTGCTTTAGAATCAGAACTGAAACAGAGATGCTTTTTGTTCATTCTGTAATAAGACTTAACTCTAAAAATCGTGTATTTTCAAGAGGTTTAACTTAACAAATGTTAGCATTTTAGAAAACTTAGAACAGAAAATTAGAAGTACCTACAACCGAGACTTAAAACATCAAGTCCATGCAAAGCAACACTTCATTTTAGAGAAGGTAAATAGCCCCTAAAAATTGATCTAATTGTTAAACTGAATGAAAAAAATACTTTCAAGATTATAAAATCTTTTTTGCAAAAGCAAAAATTCTAAGAGCAAGTATATTCTCTGCATTTTATTCAGTACTACTGGTCAAACCCAAAGCTGAGCAAACAACCCCCCCCCCAAAACAACACCCCCCTCCATTATTTAATAACAAATAACCATGTTACAATAACTTTACATTAGATTGTAGCACTGAACTACTCCCTACCAGAGGCGGCAACCACTCTGGTATTAAACAATACTACTCCAGGAGTCAGCAGAGAAATGGAGGAAGCCCACCTTATTTTCTTTTTAATTAAAAAAGAAAAAAAGAAAGAAGGAAACCTTTGAGACAAATACCTTTTCTAATCACCATTTCCGATAATGAACAGGCATACATCAGGCTGTTTGCATTACAGAACCATCAGCACAGAACAACAGTCAGAGGTGAGTGACCCCAGGGACTATCTCCACAGCTACAGCAAAGCTTCTCCCTGACACTAATCCTCCCTGTCATTCTCCCACTGTGCTCTAACCACACTGACATCCGCCTGCCTCACTGCAAGCTTAACGGGGCCCTTCCTGACTTTTTACTGTCTCCCCCAATCAATGGTTCAAGCGTGCTCTTTTCACCATGTCCAAATGGCAGCTTCACTCATAATCAAAGTGCACTGCCCCTGTTAAAGGGCTTTCCGAAAGGCTCTCCCATTTGCATTCATTTGCAAAGCAAACTACTTTTATTCACTTTGTTCTGCTATCAAGAATGTTCCCTGAAGCAGATAAATTGGCATAAATACAACCTGCCACTTAAGAGTCAGTAAATAATAGCCAATAGTAGGGAGGATTTTATCAATCATTCTATTTTGTATCCACTAAAAGCTGAAAGCCTCAAACATATTCATCAGTACAGCCGGTACCATACATGCATAAATTCACTTCTATAAAAAGGTAGTCTCCATAGGGTCTGGTCAGAATTTCTTTGATATTTAATGAATATCAGAAGTCTAATGCTCCATATCCAATAATTTGAAAATTTACACTGAAGGTTTTTTTCTTTTTGCTTGTTTGTTTTAACTTTATTTAGGGGAAAAATATTATATGGACATTAGCGGGACATGAGTGGATTTCCAAAGAAATATTTTTATTCCTAAAAAAGCTGAAACTTTAATAATTACACCAACTGACTTCTGAAATGCCCAAAGAGTTAATAAGAATTTAAGTTTATGGTAAAAGTCATACCAGGAATCATGAGGTTGACATTGCACAGAGATACAGTATTCAAACTATATAGTGTAACAACGCAAATTCACATTAAATCAAGTCATCTTACCTCTGTATTAATCATACAAACTTTTTAAGCAAAAAGTTGTCTAAAATATCAATGCTGTAAGCCATTGTGTCACATATTAAACTAATTCTTTACAATAATTCCTATTCTTAATCCACTGGCTTTCCAAATATGCTGCAGACATGAATAATGGACATTAAAAATCAGATTTTAATTCTTTGTTAATGAATCTTAAAGTATAGTGCCACTTTTTTTCTGGGAAGGAAACATTTTAAGTATCTGGACTGACATTCTAAAAAAATCATCTATTGCTATGACAATCTTTCCTTTTAGTTTCATAGTTATTTCATGGCTGTGCTTTTCATTATTAATATTAAAAAAAACTGGATCGATCATAACTAGGCCCATAATCTGAAATCTTTGAAAGAATCCTTTTAGCAATTCATTATTCTCTCTCCTACAGCTGTAAGGCACTTTGGTGAATGTGTAATTCCTCAGCAATAGTTAGTTGTGTCTTTAGAAGCAACAGAGCCTACTGTGATCCAGCTACTACAGCAGCCATGAGGGTGGCCATGGTGTGAATGTATTCTCCTTGTTCTAATCTGGAGCCAACTGTAGCTGTGAAAGTCAAATGAATGCATAAGCATACTGCTTTGCCACTTAAAACCATGTGTGTCCAATAATACTGAGACACTGGGCCAAAAATTCATCTCTACAGTAAAGTAATGGAAGACACCACATGGTGTGGGGACAGCTGTTGTGACTACACAAGCATTCCAATTTTGCATCAGAAAAGCCCCACTCTGGGAATAAATCTCCATACTGAATAAAAAATACGTAAGTTTTCAAATTATTCAATATTTTTATGTAATGACCTCAAAATATATCTATTAAAGTAAGAGCTGATATGAAAATTTAAGTTGTATTCCCAAATAATATCCCTTTGGGATAGATTTTTATCATAAAACCACATATGTTCAAAGGTTTGATGTCTTTGAAAATCCTTACTATTCTTGGGGGAGAGGAGTTGAAAGCTGTATGGGAAAGCACACTCTATTTTTTTGAGTAATCTATACATACCTTCCCCCTCACAGCTGTAGACCATAAAATGTTAATTACTAAGTATCATGCAATTTATTAGGTACTGAAAACTTATGGCCAATTTAGAAGAAATTTTATATGTATTTATTATATTTTCTTTAAAGACAAAAGGTCCATTTCTATCTGATAGATATTAAAACTCCCTAATGAATATTTCTATTGAAATGACCTACTAATGATTATTATTTTATATAATTACAAAAGTTACAATTTTGGATTCAACAATTTTTAGTAGATTCAGCTCAACTCAAATTCTTAGACATTTATTTAAGAAATAATATCCTTGCAAAGGAGCATCACCACTTAAAGTATCGGATAGATATATCTGATAATGGATACCGAATAATGTGAATGGTATATCTAATAATCTGCTACCTTCCAAATCCATGTTCTATACTGACTTTGTGTTTCAGGATGCATATTTGATGTTCACCTCTACAGTTTTCCTTCCCAATTTAAAAACCGAGCAGTTAAGTACCCTTGACTATTTATATGAATAAATTGTATGTAAAGACAACCAAACAAAATAATTTTAAAAAATCACTTCATACGTCTTTTCAATTTTAAGAGGAGAAACTCTTCTTTAAAGAATTTCTTGTAACTTCCCCCAAACTGTTGTTCCAAGGTTGTGACCCTTCAGCAGCAATCACTTCATGTTGTGCCCAGAAACGTCTCCTCATCTATGAGTTAGCTATCTTCCCCAAAAGAGAGGTCTACCTTTGGACCAGTGACCCTAAAGGGTGGCTGTGGGCTGGTGCCAATCTGCCAACAGTTTGTTACCCATCTGGACAAAGTAAGTCCATAAACTTGAAGTAAGGGTTAGAGCCAGCAAATTAAAACTGCCACAACAACCAAGTATGTGAGCAAAAACGCTTCTTCTTCTTTTTTGTTTTGTTTTGTTTTTATTAACATAAAATGTATTATTTGCTCCAGGGGTACAGGTCTGAATTGTCAGGCTCACGCACTTCACAGCACTCACCATATCACATACCCTCCCCAATGTCCATAACGCAACCACCCTCTCCACACTCCCCTACCCCCTGCAACCCTCAGTTTGTTTTGTGAGATTGAGTCTCTTATAGTTTATCTCCCTCCCAATCCCATCTTGTTTCATTTTTTCCTTCCCTATCCCCCAACCCCCACACTCTGCCTCTCAAATTCCTCATATCAGGGAGATCATATGATAATTGTAATGGAATACTATGCAGCCATCAAAAGAAATGGAATTTCTTTCTTTCTTTTTTTTTTTTTTGCAACAATGTAGGTGGAACTAGAGGTATTATGCTGAATGAAGTAAGTCAATCAGAGAAAACTCTTCTTTTAAACAGAATATAAGCCAGTAAAATGTCAAACTACCATGGCGGATCACATTAAGTGTGAGCTGAATTCTTCTTTGGCACAATAGGACTACAGATTGGTCAGCAACAGATGGAAATGAAAATGTTCTAAACTGGGTGCCTGGGTGGCTCAGTGGGTTGGGTGACTGACTCTTGATTTTGGCTTAGGTCATGATCTCACGGGTTGGGAGATCAAGCCCCACATTGGGCTCCATGCTCAGCGGGGAGTCTGCTTGAGATTTTTTCCCCCCTCCCTCTGCCCCTCCCCACAACTCGCATGCTCTTTAAACCCCCCCCCCAAAAAAAACTAAAAATATTTTAAATCTGGTTCTTTACTAAAGATAGCTAAGAAACTTTGGCCAAGACAATGCATGTAGTTCTTCACTTCCTCTCTGGGGAGCAACAGTAAATAAATCCCCCTGGAGAAACAGACACAAGTATGTTTGATCTAGTCTTTTAAAAAATATTTTATGCCACTAAGTGTTGTGGTGATTTGATACACAGTAAAATACAATACAGCAGGATTACTCTGAGATAGGAAAGAGAAAATTGTAATAGGCTTCAGGTGGAAGATGTCTAGGATGTCTGAGCCGTAATGGGATGACTAGGGCGGCTTCAGCAAAGCGGGGCGGGGAGAGGAGATGTGGCCAGAAAGGTAAGAAGGTAAAATCACATAAGGACTTCGAGGCCACTGCAAGGATGCTGGCTCCTTTATTCTGCATGACACGTAAAGCTACTGGAGGGATTTTTTTTTTTTTTAAAGATTTATTTATTAGAGAGTAAGCACAAGCATGGCATAGGCGGGGGAAAGAGAGAATCGGAGGGAGAGAAACTCAAGCAGATTCCCCACTGAACAGGGAGTCCGATGTGGGGATTTTTTTTTTTTAAGATTTTATTTATTTACTTGAGAGAGAGAGAGAGCATGAGAGGGGTGTGGATCAGAGGGAAAAGGAGACTCCCTGCTGAGCAGGGGCCCCATTCAGGACTTGATCCTGGGACTCCAGGATCATGACCTGAGCTGAAGGTAGTCACTTAACCAACTGAGCCACCCAGGCACCCCTGATGTAGGGATTTGATCCCACAATCCTGAGATCATGACCTGAGCCACAGGCAGACGTCAGGTGTCTGAGCCACCCAGGTGTCCCTGGAGGGATTTTTTTTTTAATTGAGGTATAATTACACACAACATTACAATAGTTTCAGATGTACAACACAATGATTTGATATTTGTATATATAGTTGACCCTTGCTTGAACAACATGGGTTTGTACTGCATGGGTCCACCTACACACAGGTTTTTTTTTTTTTTTTTTTTTAAGTAAATACAGCACTGTAAATGATTTTAGTAATATTTGTTTTCCAGCTTACTTTATTGTAAGAATATATAATACATACAAAATATGTTTTTAAAAAACTTTTAAAATTTATTTGTTGACCGCGAGAAAGAGCATAAGCACGGGGAGTGGCAGGCAAAGGGAGAGGGAGAAGCAGGCTCCCTGCTGAGCAAAGAGCCCAACGTGGGGCTCGATCCCAGGACCCTAGAACCATGACCTGAGTTGAAGGTGGACACCCAACTTACTGATCCACTCAGGCACCCCTAAAATATGTGTTAATTGACTTATTATATTATCAGGCTTCTGGGCAATCATAGACTAATAGTAATTTGGGGGGAGTCAAAAGTTACAAGGTTTTCAACTGAGCACAAGGTGTGGGGGTGGACTGACACCCCACCTCCCATGCTGTTCAAGAGTCAACTGTATTAAGAAATGATAATGTAAGTCTAGTTAACATGTCACCATATATAGTGATAGAATTTTGTTTTCTTGTGATGAGAACTTTAATTATTTAAATTCTATTTAGTTAACATACTGTGCAACACTGATTTCAGGAGTAGAATTCAGTGATTCATCACTTACATGCAACACCCAATGCTCGTCACAACAAGTGCCTGCTCTAATACTCATCCCCCATTTAGCCCATCCCCCACTCACCTCCCTCCATCACCCCTCAGTTTGTTCTCCATCCTTAAGAGTCTCTTATGGTTGGTTTCCCTTTTTTCCCCTCCCACATGGTCATCTGTTTTGCTTCTTAAATTCCACGTATAAGTGAAATCATTTGATATTTGTCTTTCTCTGACTTATTGCACTTAGCATAATATATGCTAGCTCCATGCACTTCCTTGCAAATGGTTAAGATTTCATTCTTTTTGATGGCTGAGTAAAATGCCATTGTGTGTGTATATGTACACACACACACACACACACACCCCATTTTTAAAGAAATTTTTTATTTATTTTTTAAAGATTTTATTTATTTGTCAGAGAGAGTGAGCACAGGCAGACAGAGTGGCAGGCAGAGGGAGAAGCAGGCTCCCTGCTGAGCAAGGAGCCTAATGTGGGACTCGATCCCAGGATGCTGGGATCATGACCTGAGCAGAAGGCAGCCGCTTAACCAACTGAGCCACCCAGGCGTCCCTAAAGAAATTTTTTAAAAGATTTTATTTATTTTAAGAGAGACTGAGCAAGAGAGCACAAACAGTGGGAGAGGGAGAAGCAGACTCCCTGCTGAGCATCCCAACTCAGGGCTCCATCCCAGGACCATGGAATCATCACCTGAGCCAAAGACAGATGCTTAACCAACTGAGCCACCCAGGTGCCCCAATATACCACATCTTTTTTTTTTTTCGCTTTTTTTCTTTTTTAAAGATTTTATTTATTTGTCAGAGTGAGCACAAGCAGGGGGAGCAGTAGGCAGAGGGAGAAGCAGGCTCCCTGATGAGCAAGCAGGACTGATGCAGGACTCGATCCCAAGACCTTGGGATTATGAACCCAGCAGAAGGCAGATGCTCAACCGACTGAGCCACCAAAACATCCCCATACTACATCTTCTTACGGACATTGGGGTTCTCTCCAAAGTTTGGCTATTGTTGATAATGCTGCTATAAACACTGACGTGCATGTACCCATTCAAATTAGGATGTTTGTATCCTTTGGGTAAATATCTAATAGTATAATTGCCCGATCATAGGGTAGCTCTATTTTTAACTTTTTGAGGAATCTCCACACTCTTTTCCAGAGTGGCAGCAACCAGTTTCCATTCTCACCAACAGTGCGAGAGGGCTCCCCTTTGTCCACATCCTCGCTAACACCTGTTCACTCTCGTGTTGTTAATCTTACCCATGCTGACAGGTTTGAGGTGGTATCTGATGAGAACTTTTAAGCTTTACTCTTAGCAACTTTCAAATATGCAATACAGTATTAACTACAGTTGTCATGCTGTAGATTATATCCCATGACTTATTTCGTAACTAGAAGTTTGTACCTTTTGAACTCCTTCATCCATTTCACCTACTCCCTACCCTCCCCTTCTGGCAACTACCAATCTGTTCTCTGTATCTATGAGCATGGTTTCTTGTTCGTTTGTTTTTGGATTCCAATATAAATGATATCATATGGGATTTGCCTTACTCTGACTTACTTCACTTAGCATAATGCTCTCAAGGTCCATCCATGTTGTCACAAATGGCAAGAATTTCTTCTTTTTTTATGGTTGAATAATTGTGTGTATACACACACACACACACACATGCATGCACACAAATATATATATATGTATATTTTATGTACATTTATATACATAATACATATACACAGCACATTATTTTTCCCTTTCATCTGTCAATGAACACTTAAAGATTGTTTCTATATCTTGGCTACTGTAAATAATGCTGCAGGAAACATTGAGGTGCGTATAGCTTTTTGAGTTAGTATTTTCAGTTTCCTTCAGATAAGTACCCAGATATGGAATTGCTGGATCATATGGTAGTTCTATTTTTAATTTCTTGAGGAATCTCCATACTGTTTTTCATAGTGTCTGCACCAATTTACCTTCCCACCAACAGTGTGCACAAAGGTTCCTTTTCTTCCACATCCTTCCCAACACTTTTTTTTTCTTGTCCTTTTGATACTAACCATTCTAACAAGTGTGAGGTGATATCTCTTTGTGGTTCTGACTTGCATTTCCCTGATGATTAGTGATCTTGGGCATTTTTTCATGTATCTGTTGGCCCTCTGTATGTCTTCTTTGGAAAAATATCTATTTAGGTCCTCTGTCCATTTTTTAATCAGACTGTTTTTCTGCTATTGAGTTGTACTGAGTTCTTTAATATTTTGGATAGTAACCCCTTATTAGATATAGAATTTGCAAATATCTTCTCCCAGTCAGTGCACTGCATTTTCATTTTGTTGATGGTTTCCTTTGCTGTCCAGAAAGCTTTTAGTTTGATGTAGTTCTTCTTATTTTTGCTTTTGTTGCCTTTCCTTTTGGTGTCAGATCCAGAGAGTCATTGCCAGTACCTTTGTCAAGAAGATTACTGTTTTGTTTTGTTTTTTTTCTTCTAGGATTTTTTTTTTTTAAGATTTTATTTATTTATTTGACAGAGAGAGAAATCATAAGTAGGCAGAGAGGCAAGCGGGAGCAGTGGGGCGGGGGGAAGCAGGCTCCCCGCTGAGCAGAGAGCCCGATGTGGGGCTCGATCCCAGGACCCTGAGATCATGACCTGAGCTGAAGGCAGTGGCTTAACCCACTGAGCCACCCAGGTGCCCCTCTTCTAGGATTTTAAGACTTCAAGTCTGAGGTTCAAGTTTTTCTTTCTTTTTTTTTTTTTTAAATTATCTAAGACCTTTATGAACTGGTGCTTGCCATTTGTTGACTTTTTAAAAATCAAATTGTACACCTTTATTACAAATTAAAAATAAGATTCTTAAAAATCTCAACTTGACCAGATATGAAACAATTTAAAAATCTTTAAAGATATATTGAGAAAAACCAGGTTTTTTTTTAAAGACTTTTTCATTCCAAAAAGAGGCATCTTTAGGTAAAAATAATAAAAACCCCATGCTGCATAGATAATGCAGATAGTGCTATTTATCTGATCAGTGGGCAAAAAGCAAGCACTTAAGGTCTGCAAGCCCAAACTTTTGTTCAGTTTGTATTGCTAGAATTTCATATTCATTTCTTCTTGATGGTGTAGAGATGGTAAGCTGGCATTTAGTCAGCGCTGCCCTGCTCAGCCTAGGAAGTGGATGAATCCTCAGCTGGTGGACTCGCTGCTTTTGTCTCTTTGCCAGCTTGTGGTTTAGGGTTTTCTGGGTATCTGCGATGGTATGAACGTTGAGGTGGCTGCTGACCTTGGATCTCATCTTCTTGATTTTCCTTAGCTTTTTCATTGCTCTCCTCTCTAGGCTGTCTTTGGTGAGGAGGACCCCTGCAGAATCGTGGTGTATAATCCGGATGCATATTCTGTCTCACTGGTCTACCTTGTTCTCCTGCCCTCTTGGTGTCAGCACCTTCCATCATCTCTCCCTGCACAGGAGGGTTGGAAGACTGTGGTCCATGGCCATGGAGGCTCTGCATGTAGTAAGGGGGGAACCCTCACCTGTGGGAAGGCAGCACTGTTAGGCCTGGCCTTCAGGAGCAGGCTCCAATCCGTCCGTCCTTTTCCCCACTCACTATTCTGGTAATTGTGCTGGGAGTTGTGATGTGGAGGACCCCTGTGATGTGGGTAGCACGTATAATGGTTACGGTCTACTGCATATTCACTGCTGTACACTGGAGATCCACCAGGCCCTGTCACATTTATGCCTCTGAAACCTTTTCTCATTCATCAAACTCTACGGTCTCTCCATCTCCTACATTGTGAAGGTTCTTCTGGGGTTATTCTTTATGGTAGTCTGACACACAAACACATCTTCCTTGGTGTTATTCCTGTTGGTGAAACTATACCGGTTTCTTACATTGAACCATTTACTGTTCCCACAACCTTCCTTGCGATGATCTTGTCCCCGCTGGCAGGTGCCAGCAATGTGAAGCCACTTCAGTGGTGTAGGGCTTGGTGTCTGCGACGCTGAGGGTGGGAGTGGCGGGTGGCTACTCGTGGTTGCAGTGATGGTGACTGGGGCCAGCTGTAGCTCCTCCCAGGGTGTGAAGGAGGCCACTGGAGGCAGTGAAGCTGCTTGGGGCTCTCTGGGGTCCTCTTTCCACTCCCCTTTGGAACTCTAGATTCAAGTCTTTAATCCATTTTAAGTGTAAGTGGTATAAGATAATGTTCTGGATTCATTCCAGGTAGAGGGACAAAGTTGGCCCAAGACGACCACATCTAGAACCACAGCTGGGACTGGCATCAATTTCTTTTTCTTTCTTTTTTTAAAGATTCTGTCGGTCTGTTTATCTATCTTAGAGAAAACATGCATTCTTGAGCGGGGAGGGGTAAAGGGAGGGAGAAGGACAGAGGGAGAGAGAAAGAATTTCAAGCAGACTCTGAGCAGAACATGGAGCCGGATGTGGAGCTTCACTCCACAGCCCCAAGATCATGGCCTGAGCAGAAACTAAGACTTGGACGCTTTGTCCATTGAGCCACCCAGGTGCCCCCTGGCATCAGTTTCTAGTTAAATTTGTGCTATGTGAGTAATACTTTCTTAAGTCTCTAATGGTAGTTCTAATCTCTATAATTTTCCTAGGAAAGCAGTATTTTTGAATTATGTGGGGGGTACTCTTTCTCAACTGGGGTTCCTTGCCTGAACGATAAGATACAGAAAACTATTGAAAAGACACTTTTTAAATTCTCCCAAGGATGGTACATAACTAGCATAGGAGAGAAGTTAGTTCATTACATATACTAAATGCATGAGCAATAGGGCATAATTCTCTTGTTAAACCCTGCCTGAGAAAGGCTGAGGGAGTAGTTACTGAAGGTTTGCATAATTGACATCTTAGATTAGTGTTCTTCAGGCTATTTTTAAATAAAGCTTTCCTGCCCATTTTTATTCCTTTCCTTGGAACACTGTTAAATAACAAATTCAGGTTGGGGAAAAGATCTGGAGGGAGGTGTCAAACTACTCCTTGTGCGGTCTTTTATCCAGTCCCCTTGTCCTACCCTACACCTTTAATTCCTGAGCTCTTCTGGGCTTGTGTGACATGAGTCAGTCTCCTGCAAGGGCAGATGGGGGAAAGGTAAGGCCTAAGATGCTGGTAATTATCTACTCCTCCCCATCTTACAAAATTTCATTAACATTGCCTGACTGCTACAGTTGTCTCTTCTAGTCTTTGTTCCAGGGTTTATGCCTTTTTTATTCCTTTATTCTCATTTTGTGAGGATTTAGAAGGGACAAATGATAAACAAATGGGATCAAAGTGATCTATTTAACAAGAATATAGCTTTATGTGAAAAAACTTGCAAAGTCTTGGGGCGCCTGGGTGGCTCAGTGGGTTAAGCCGCTGCCTTCAGCTCAGGTCATGATCCCAGAGTCCTGGGATCGAGCCCCACATCAGGCTTTCTGCTCAGCAGGGAGCCTGCTTCCCCCTGCCTCTCTGCCTACTTGGGATCTCTCTCTCTGTCAAATAAATAAATAAAATCTTAAAAAAAAAAAAAAACTTGCAAAGTCTTATTTAAAATGGTGAAACACACATTACATTATTCAAAATCTAACCTAAACAGTATGTAGTAGAATCATCCATTCATGAAATTTAATATGGTAACAAACAGCTGACTCCATTTTATGATATTTGATTGCTGATAGCTTTGAAGTCTCACTCTTCCCTTTGTGCCCTGCATCTGGGCAAGCTGTTAAAGCCCAGGAGGGGCACCTGGGTGGCTCAGTGGGTTAAAGCCTCTGCCTTTGCCTCAGGTCATGATCTCAGGGTCCTGGGATCGAGCCTCATATCGGGCTCTCTGCTCAGCTGGGAGCCTGCTTCTCCCCCTCTCCCTCTGCCTGCTTCTCTGCCTACTTGTGATCTCTGTCTGTAAATAAATAAAATCTTTAAAAAAAAAAAAAGCCCAGGAGACTGAGACCTTGCAAGCCCCTCCCTGTGCACAAGAACCCTCATCCCACCCTCACTCTCAACCACAATGAAAAACTCCAAGCCAGTTTCCTTTTCCTTTTCTCTCAAGCAATTTTGGGCTAATATGGGAAGTCTGCCCTGTTTGCCTCAGAGAGCTGTATTATATAGTAAAATGAATTTTGCATACTCCTAGTGTCTCTGTGTGTGACATCATCAGTCTTGGTTATCTGAGCTAAATTTGGTGTGTGGAGGAGGTCCATCTTATTTCTGCAAGGGACACAGTTGGCATCGGGAGCAGGACGTACAGAGGAGGACGCTACCCCTGGCTGAGGGACTTTTTTCTCTTGCTTCAGTTTTCCCTGTGGCTTGGTGCTACATTTGCTGAGTTCTACCGAACCTCTGTTATAGACTGAACCAATTTAAGGTGGAAGTTTCAATAACTGGTGTTTAGGGAGAGGTGTATGGGATGGGGCCCTCTAGGTTGCCTTGAGTCATGTCTCAGCTCAAACCTGTCTTATGTGTCTTACATTGAGTTGCGTGTTGTGATTCAGTCCTAAGCCATGACTGACGCTAGATTCAGGAAAGACTCATCCTGTGATTGACTGGCTGTGTGTCTCAATCAGATATTAGCCCGTATTCTACAGAGGGGTTTAGACTTGCAGCTTCTACAGTACTAGGCCCACTGGGTGATCATTTGTGTGTGGAAGAATAGCAGGCATTATTTGAAGAGTTGAATTACTCAGATTTATTCTAAAGGCACATGGCTTGATAGGACCCTACAAAATTCTTCTATAGCTTCTGCTGCCTATTTCTCTGACCCCGGAATGATCTTGATCCTCAAAAACACCCATGGAATACCTGTGGTACAGCCAAGGCATTCGCTGAACCACTGTCATGGGGAAGAGCCCTAATCCTGATGATACTGATTTGAGTCTCTGAAAGAAAGAATTTATAAATATGAGGAGTGTAGAGAAGACCTCCTTGAAATATATCTAGTAATCACCACCAGTAAGTAGCAGGAGAAAAGAAAAAGAAACCTGGATACAGGGGGAGTGCATTGGTTTGTTAGGGTGGCTATAATAAAATGCCATAGACTGAGCAGCTTGGACAACAGAAATCTATTTTCCCATAGTTCCAGAGGCTAGAAGTCCAAGATTAAGGTGCCATCAGAGTTGTTTCTTATGAGAACTTTCTTCCTGGCTTGTAGATGGCCTTTTCTCTGTATGTGGGAGGAAGAGAAATAGATCCCTGGTTTCTCTCCCTCTTCTTAAAAGGACACCAGTCTTATCAGGTTAGGGCCCCACTCTTATGACCTCATTTAATCTTAATTACTTCCTTAAAGGCCCCATTTTCAAATAGTCACTTTGGGGCTTTGGGGTTCAATGTGTGAGGTGGTGGGGGGGGAACACAATTCAGTCTACAATAAGGAGGAAACAAAAACTAAAAACAAAAGTACACTATTAGACCCAGGTAGTAACCTGAAATTTACTAAAAGAATTCATACAACACAAAGATAAAAGGGCACGGACTGGCTTTGTGCTTCTATAATACTGGTTTTTGAATTAATTTAAAATCTGCTGCAGTATATCAATTGCCAAACTTTTATGGGTTTATACAGGGCTCAAATTATGGTCGTACTTGGGATATCAGTAAGTTTAAACAAAGTGCCACCTTTAATATTGGGGGAACTACTGAACATGATGAGAGGACAAACAGGTACGCCTCACCTTAACCACAGACACTACTCTTGCCAAACTGCTCATGGTTGCAGTAGCCATCTCCTAAAATATCCCATAGTGTTCATGGACTCTCTGACTGGATGAGTAATAAAATTAAGTAGTTACCACTTACAAATTATCTTGATAAAATGGAACCCCATGGACCTCCTCTCCCATTAAAACAGTTAATAATGTCCAATGTATATTAAAACGTGGCTTTTTAATGATTGAAACCCACTATACAAGACACATTTAGAGAAGGGGTGATTATCCCCACTGCTCTGCCATTTAACAGCTCAATTTGGCCTGCTCTTAAAGTTGGGAAGAATGAATGGTGCCTCTTGGTGGATTACCTCAAGCTTCATGCTGTGGGTCTCATTAATGTCCCAGTAGTCAGTATTATTGCAGTTACTGACTTCATCCAATCAGCAACTGGTAAATATTTTGCCATTATAGATTTGGTGAATATGTTTTGTTTAGTGACTATTTCTACAGCCTCTTCAGTTTTTTTTTTTTTTTTTTTTTTTTAAAGATGTACTTACTTTAGAAAGAGAGCAAGCGGGGGGCTTGGGGGAAGGGGCAGAGAGAGAGGGAGAGGGAAACCCAAGCAGACTCCGTAGCTGGGAGTGGAGCCTGACATGACATCTCACGATCCTGAGATCATGACCTGAGCCAAAACCAAGAGCTGGATGCTTAACCAACTATGTCATCCAGGTGCCCTTTGAGTGCAGACTACTTCACCTTCAAAGTATGACACCCTTCTCCCCAGCTACCATGGGGAGCCTCAACAGCCTTGTGATCACACACAGTCTTTAAGGGCAAGATCTTAACTATATCCTGCTTTCAGTAGGAAGACAAGTATGACATTACATTGGTGACTTTGTCCCCTGAGGAGATTTATTTGACCTGCTCATTCAGAAGCTCACAAAAAGAAAATGGGCCCCTGCCTCATACTTAGTGTAAGGTCCTGTAACCTTGGTTAAAGTCTTGAAAATTAAATGGTAAACAGAGGGCTGCTCTACTCATGATGCTGTCAGGAAACAGCTTTTGAGTCTCTCAGACCCACAACATCTTTTAGGCTTTTTTGGGTTCTAGAGGAAACACATCTCTCCTTTATGTATTGTACTTAAGTCCTTTTATGCTGTTACTTACAAACTGGCTCTCCTTGAGTGGGGGTCCCTTTTTTAATAAAAGGCTCTAGAATCCATCCAAATTTGCTGACACTCCTGTTAATGACCCCTAGAGACTCCTTTACTGTAAAGGTTTTGGCAACTTTCTGTCAGCATCAGAATACCATTTATATAAACATAATAACTTTAAAATGGTAAAAGCACAAATATTTTAATTTTGCTAAAATTAAACTTTTGGCCTTTCAAAGAAACTTTTTAAAAATGAAAAGGAAAGCCGCTAACTGGGAGCAAACATTTCACAACACATATCAGAAAAAAGCCTTGTATCACAATTTGTTTATCCATTCTCCTATTGATGGACATTTGGGTAGTTGCCAGCTGCTGGTTAGCATGTATGATGCTATGGACATTTATTTATACCTGTCTTAATGGTCAAATGTTTTAATTCCTCTTGGATAAATACCTGGCGGTGGAATTGCTAAGTCATAAGGAAAGTATCTATTTTATTTTATATTTTTCCAAGCAAATTGTATTGTTTTACATTCTAACCAGCAGTGTTTGAAGAGGCCCTCCAGGTATTCACCCACACTTGGTATTACATTGTTTTAGTTTTGACCATCCTGATGGGAATGAAATGTATTTTGGTAATAATTTGCATTTCCCACATTACACATGGTCTAGTTTACATATATTTACATTTACATATGTTTATTGACCCAACTGAATATTACTTTTATGAATCTGTGTTTATGTCTTGCTTATTTGTTAATTGATTAAGAGTTCTTTGTTTTGTGGACATAAGATCTTTGTCAGATATGTTTTATGAATATCTTCTTCCATTCTGTAACTTATATTTTCCTTTAAAATCTTTTAATTAAAAAAAATCCTTTAAGTTTGAAATAATTTCAGATTCATAGAAAAGCTGTAAAAATAGTAGAGTTCCCATATACCCTTAATTCAGCCTCCTATGATGTAAATATACTTTTATTGAAGTATAATTGACATACAACGTTATATTAGTTTCAGGTGTATAACATGACTGGCTATTTGTATACATTGCAAATTGGTCACCACAGTATGTCTAGTTAAATCAGTCACCATACATAGTAACAAATTTTTTTCTTTTGATAAAAACTTTTAAGATCTATTCTCTTAGCAACTTTCAAATGTGCAATACCATACTAATGATAGTCACCATGTTGTACATTACATCTCAATAACTATTTTAAACTGGAAGTTTGTACCTTTTGACTCCCTTTACCCACTTCGCCTCTGCCCTACCGCTGGCAATCACCAGTTTGTTCTCTGTATCTATCTGCCTTGTCTTGGAGCTTACCATCTATGTTTTCTTCTAGGAGTTTCATGGTTTCAGGTCTTATGTTCAAGTCTTTAATCCCCTTTGAATTAATTTTTGTGTATGATGTAAGATGGTAGTCCAGATTCATTCTTTTGCATGTGACTGTCCAGTTTTCCCAACACCATTTGCTGAAGAGACTTTCCTTTCTTCATTGTATATTCTTGGCTCCTTTATCATAAATTAATTTCATATATGTGTGGGTTTATTTTTGGGCTTTTTATTTTGTTCCATTGTTCTATGTAACTGTTTTCATGCCAGTAGCATCGTGTTTTGATTACTATAGTTTTGTAATAGTTTGAAACCAGGGAGCATGATGCCTATAGCTTTCTTTCTCAAGACTGCTTTGGCTATTCAGTCTTTTGTGATTCCATACACATTTTAGGATTGTTTGTCCTATTTCTGTGAAAAATGCCATTGGAATTTTAATATGATTGCACTGAATCTACAGATTGCATTGCATAGTGTGGATATTTTAACAATATTCTTCCAATCTATGAGCATGGTATATCTTTCCATTTATTTGTGTCTTCTTCAGTTTCTTTCATCTTTGTTCATAGATAGTATACATGGTTAAATTTATTCTTAGGTGTTTTATTCTTTTTGTAGAACTGATTTTTATGTCCTGAAACCTTAGTGAATTTGTTGATTGGTTCTAACAGTTGACTGGTGGAGTGTTCAGGGTTTAAAAATATAATACCATGTCATCTACAAACTGTCCTTGCATCCCTGGAATAAATCACACTCGATCATGGTATATGGGACTTTTGATATATTGCTGAATCTGGTTTGTTAATATTCTATTGAGGATTTTTGCATCTGTGTTCATGAGAGATATTGGCTTGTAATTTTTTCTTTTGCCTTCCTTGTCTGATATCAGGGTTTTTTATTTATTTATTTTTTGAAAAGTTTAAGAAGGATTGGTATTTAATTCCTCTTTGAATTGTTGGTAGAATTCACCGGTGAAGCCGTTGGGTTCTGGACTTCTGTTTGTTGGCAGATTTTGATTACTGATTCAATGTCCTTATTAGTAATCAGTCTTTTTTCTTTTTAAGCAAGCTTTGTGCCCAACATGGGGCTTGAACTCACAACCCCAAGATCAACAGTCACATGTTCTACCAACTGAGCCAGCCAAGCATCCCTCAGATTTTCTATTTCTTCATGATTCAGTCTTTGTCAGTTGTATATTTCTGGGAACATGTATTTCTTTGAGGTTGTCCAATTTGTTGGTGTATAACTGTTCATAGTTTCTTATGGCCCTTTATATTTCTGTGGTATAAGATGTGATAGCTGTTTCATTTCTGATTTTGAGTCCTTTCTTTTTTCTTGGTGAGTCCAGTTAAAGGCTTGTCAATTTTGTCTTTCAAAGAACTACGTTTTAGTTTCATTGATCTTTTTTCTTTTAGTCTCTATTTCATTTACTTCAGTGATCTTTATTTCCTTCTGACTACTAACTCAGTGCTTTGTTTATTCTTTTTCTAGTTCCTTGAGGTATGAAGTTAGGTTGTTTGACATTTTTCTTATTTTTTTGGTAAGATTTATTCATTTTCGAGAGACAGTGAGCACAAACAGGAGGGAAGGGTGGGGGAAGAAGCAGATGCCCCACTGAGCAGGGAGCCCAATGAAGGACTCAGTCACAGGACCCTGGGATCATGACCTGAGCCGAAGGCAGATGCTTAATGACTGAGCCACCCAGGCATCCTCTTGTTTCTTGATATAGGCATTTATTGCTATGAATTCTCTTTTTAAAACTGATTTTGCTGCATCCCATAAGTTTTGGTATATTGTTTTTTATTTGTTTCAAGATACTTCATTTTCTTCTTTGACCCACTGGTTGTTCAGCTGCACGTTGTGAATTTTCTAGTACACTTCTTCTAATTGATTTCTAGGATATTGTGGGAATGACTTACATGGATAAGTTATAAAAGACATCACAGCTTCTGTCTTGCTCTCTCTTCTATCGCTTGGCTCTGAAGAAAGCCAGTGCTAAGTTGTAAGGGCACTCAAGCAGTCCCAACAGATAAGTAGTGATAGGAAGAGACCGTTCCTCTTCAAGATCAAAGGGCAACCATTCGTGTTGTTTAGTATAGTGAAGATACTGCCTCCCTCTGAAGGAAAGGGGAGCCATGCTTACTGCATGCAGATTTGGGTTCCTTAAACTTAGGGGAACATAGTAACATAATCTACTTATGTAACATAATCCACTGGTTGTACAGGGGGTCATACGGACCTCTTTGTATTGTTCTGTGGGAATGGGGCTTAGGGAACCAGAAGAAAAATACTAAAATTCTAGCTACTACTTTTGTTGTGAGTAATACAATGTCCTTTGTCTCTGATCAAGGAGTCTTGTGTCTTCAAAAAGCATGAAACTATGGCAGGTTAACTTATTCATTTGCAAGCAGAGTAAAATCTCCAACTCTTCATAGTTCTTGACAGTTTTGGTGACAAAGATGGGACTATATTTGGTGTGAAAGCTAGTCATTAATTTGAATGGTCATAAGAGAACTTCAAGTGTTTAAAGAAACACCACCAGTATGTTATACAGCCTGAAGATGACTGAGGAGGGGTCTCCAAAATAAGACTACCCTTGGTTACCCAGAGGGATAACTGGCTTGTTATTTATGTGCTCTATGATGGGGTTATCCCTACAGGAGGAATCCTCCAATTTTAAAAAGTGGTATGAAATTTGTTCCTGACTATCTGAACTGACCAATGACATTACCTACCATGGTGGTGGAAGGCATTCAGGTCAATCTCAACTCCAGGATTGTTACTGATGACCAAATTGCCACAATTTCCTGGGGGTAAAGGCAGAAACTGTACAATTGTTAATATATCCCACAATACCTGAGGCTTGTGGGATTGGCATGAAAAAGCTGGTATTCTGGCCACTGCTACTGCTACAGCAATAAACTGTCCTTTATCTCCAATCTCATGTTTTCCACTAGTATCGTTGAAACTGTGGTGGGCTAACTTGTTAGTCTACAAATAGGGTGAAACTGTAGACCCTTCACAGTTGTTGACAATCTATGCCCTTTCATTTTCTTAAAATGCTAAGTTTTTAATTTTCAGGAAGTACAATTTATTAATATTTTTCTTTCATGGTTAGTGATTTGAGTGTTCTGTCTAGGATATCTGTGCCTATCAGATGAGCTAGCATCTAAGTTCATTGTCTATTTCACATGGGTATCCAGTTGTTTCACTACCATCTATTAAAGTCTATTCTTTACCCATCTGAATTGCCTTGATACCGTCATCAAAAAGCAACTGGCTGCATCTAATTCAGGACCCTCTGTCTGTTACAATGGTTTACTTGTCTACTGTATGCCATATAATTTCCATTATATAGATAAATTTAAGATGTAGCAAATCACATTTTCTTTTCTTTCCTTTTTTTTTTTTTTGCATTAAAACTATTTTAGGGGCACCTGGGTGGCTCAGTCAGTTAAGCATCTGCCTGTCTCATGTCATGACCCCAGAATCCTGGGATGGAGCCCTACATTGGGCTCCTTGCTCAACAGGGAGTCTGCTTCTCCCTCTCCTCCCTGCTCCTCCTCTTTCTCACTCTTTTTCTCTCAAATAAATAAAATCTTTACACACACACACACAACCCGATTTTAAATTACAAAGAAATGTTCAGTCTATTTAAATCTTTATCCCTGCTTGTAGAATAATGCTGTATAATCTGTCTGATCATGTAGGCAAAGGACCTATATCATGACTTCCAGTGTTTGTTCCCCTTGCCCCCACCATTTTCTTTTTTAGTTACATCTATTGTTCTACAGAAGTTATATCTTGTCTTGCTTTTCCTAAAATAATGTCACACCTTTAAGATTAGGAAACTGACAAAAAGAGGTATTATTTTTTTAAGGCCTCCTAGGAAGTCAATATAGGAACCAACTTAGGATTAACAGTTCCTAATGATAATGCTGCTATAAACATTGGGGTGCATGTATGCCTTTGAATTAGTAATTGTGTATTATTTAGGTAAACTGGCTAAATGACTAGTGCAATTACTGGATCATAGGATAGTTCTATTTCTAACTTTCTAAGGAAACTCTATACTGTTTTCCAGAGTGGCTGTACCCAGTTTATATTCCCATCAAAACGTAAGGGGGTTCCCTCTTTCTCCACATCCTTGCCAACACTTGTTTCTTTTGTTATTTTAGCCATTCTAACAGGTGTGAGGTGATATCATATTGTAGTTTTGATTTGTATTTCCCTGAGGATGAGTGATGTTGAGCATCTTTTCATATGTCTGTTGGCCATTTGTATGTCTTTTTTGGAAAAATGTCTATTCATGTTTCCTGCCCATTTTTAAATTGGATTATTTGGTTTTTGGGTATTCAGTTTGATAAGTTCTTTACAGATTTTGGATACTAACCTTTTATCAGATATGAGATTCACATATATCTTCTTCCATTCCATAGGTTGCCTTTTAGTTTTGATTGTTTCCTTCACTGTGCAAAAGCTTTTTATTTTGACGTAGTCCCAGTAGTTTATTTTTTGCTTTTATTTCCCTTGCTTCAGGAGACATAGCTAGAAAAATGTTGGTATGTCTAATATCACAGAAATTTCTGCTTGTGCTCTCTTCAAGGACTTTTATGGTTTCAGGTCTCACATTTAGGTCTTCAATCCATTTTGAGTTTGTGAATGGTGTAAGAAAGTGGTCTAGTTTCATTCTTTAGCATGTTGCTGTCCATTTTTTCTGACACCATTTGTTGAAGAGACCATCTTTTTCCCACTGGATGTTCTTTCCTGCTTTTTTGAAGATTAATTCACCATACAGTTGTGGGTTTATTTCTGGGTTTTATGCTGCATGGATCTATGTGTGTGTCTGTTTTTGTGTGGAAACAGCTCAAAAGTCCATCAAATGATGAATGGATAAGGAAGACATGGTATAAACATAGAATATTACTCAGCCATAAAAAAGAATGAAATCTCACCATTTGCAACAACATGGATGGAGCTAGAGAGTATTATGTTAAGTGAAATAAAGTCAGCCACAGAGACAAATACCATATGATTTTACTCGTAGAATTTAAGAAACAAAAGAGAGAGAGGCAAACCAAGAAACAGAATCTTAACCATAGAGAACAACTGATGGTTACCAGAGGGGAGAAGGATGGGGGAATGGGTTAAATAGGCGATGGGATTAAGGCACTTACTTGTGATGAGCACCAGGTGTTGTATGGAAGTGTTGAATCATTATATTATACACTGGAAACTAATACTACACTGTATGTTAACTAAGTGGAATTTGAATAAAGACTAAAAAAAGAAAAGCTCCTAACGAAAGAAAAAATGTATTCTGGACAAAAATATGACTAAAACCCAACTTTTACTATATCATTTACATATACATACAAAGACCTATATATATAAATGATATAGTAAAAGTGTATTTTACTCTATAATAAATATATTGGAAATATATAAAATATATAATAAATATATTGGAAATGAGCACTGGTAAACTTATATTAAAAAATTTTGTAGAGTCATTAGTTTCTACTGTTTTTTATATGCTGGAAAGTAGAAAAATATCTTCTAAAGGATTACAGTAGGACTGCTTGAAACTGTTGCTTTTAGAACAATAGAGAAAAGTATAAAAAGTCAGTTATATGCATCACTATTACACTATTTAGGATAAAGTAAAATTATATTTCAAGACTAATATGATGTTAACAGAAAATTTTTAGAACATGATAGTGGGTTTAAGAACTCATGAAAAAGCAGTTAAAATTACTTTTCTTCAGTTTTGGCAGAAATGAATAGGTCTACCAGCTTGTCAGTCATGTTTTGAAATTCTAAAAATGTGTTGACTTACCACTAACATAATTTAAAATTATAGAAGATCACATATTTAGTACCTGAGAGGTAGTCTTTAAAAGTCAGTTTGACCACACTTAATAAAAAATTTATTAAATCATTATTGACTGCATTAAGATATAGATAGCATACTAAAAATTAACCTATTTAAAGTATCTGATTCAGTGTTTCTTAGTATGTTGTACGATGATCACTATAATCAATGTTAAAACAATTTATAAACAATGTTAAAACATTTCCTTATCCCCAAAAGAAATCTTTTACCTTTGCCCCAACCTCCTCAGCCCTAGACAACCACTACTCTACATTCTGTCTCTAAAATTTTCCCTATTCTGGGTATTTCATGTAAGTGGAATCATATGGTGTGTGTGTTCTTTTACTTAGCATAATGTTTTCAAGGTTCCTGCTATAGTGTGTATCGGTACAGTTCCTTTTTATTGCCAAATAATATTTCAGTGTACGGATATATCACATTTTGTTCATCCAGTAATCACCTGATGGACATTTGGATTGTTTCCACTTTTTGACTATTATGAATAATACTGCTATGGGCATGTCATGTATAAGCTTTTGTGTAGACCTATTTCAGTCCCTTGATTAGATACTGAAGAATGGTATCTTAATGATATGGATACTGAATGATACGGTAACTCTTTAACTTTCCGAGGAACTGCTAGTCTGCTTCCCAAAGCAGTTGTACCATTTTACATCTCACCAGCCATTCATAAGAGTTCCAGTTTCTCCATGTCTTTGCAAAGATTTTTTATTATCTGTCTTTTTTGGCCAGCTTACTAGGCATAAAGTGATGTCTCACTGGTTTGCATTTCCCTGATGTGAAGTATATATTCTAGATATATACCTGATAAGGGTCTGGTATCCAGCATACATAAAGAATGCCTTAATTAGGCAAGTGGAAAAAAGAACTTCATAGACATTTTTTCCAAAGAGGATATACAAATGGCCAGTAAGCATATGAAAATATACTCAATATCATTAGCTACCAGAGAAATGTAAATTAAAACTGCAATGGGTGGTCCAGTATGGGATAAGTAGTGGGTAAGTAAGATTTTGAGACATAAGGCTCAAGAATTCAGGGATTAGGTCCTACAGGGCTTTGATGGTCTTCTTTGACAGTGCCAGGTACAATAATAAGCATCTATAAGTACTTCACATATATTAAATCATTTAATACTCAACAATCTATGAGAGTATCACAGAGCATTGAGATATAACTTGTCTAAGAGCTTACAAATTTGATCCACTATTAAAAATCCACCAGTGTTCCCATTTCCTATAGGAAAAAAAAAATTCAGCTTCCTATGCATGACATCTAAAGACTTGGCGTCTGGTCCTTGCCTTCCTCTCCAGTTTTATTTCATCTTAACCATTGCCTCAGATATCCAAAACTACCGGCTGAACAGTCAGGCTGTTACTTATCTCTGTGCCTTTTTGAATATTTTCCTTTTGCCCAGAAGGCACGATTGTGCGTGGTCTACCTAACTCCTTCTCTATTAAGAATACGTTTCCACTGAGAGGCCCACCTGGTCTGTCCTCATTGGAAAACCTCTTAAGCACTCCTGATTCTCAAGCCTTCAGACTTGGACTGGAATCTATACCATCACGCTGTAGTCCTCCTCACCAAAGACAGCCTTCAAACTACACTACAGGCTTTTCTGGGTATCTAGCTTGCAGATAGAAGATCATGGGACTTCTCAGCCTCCAAAAATCACGTACAAGCTCTGGATTAAAAATCAGCATATATAAAAACTGAACAGGATTTTACTGGCTTTGGAGCTCAGGGAGATGGCAGAATAGAAGAAACCTGAGCTCACCTCCTCCCACAGACACATCAAGAATGCAACTCACTCTGAAAATGACCTGAAGATGAGCAGAACAGCTCTCCCACAGCTGAAGATATAAAGAAAAAGCCACATCAAGAAGAGTAGGAGGGGTAGAGACCTAAAGACATTTATAGACTTAAAGTGAAGTGTTGAAAAAACACATACCATGCAAATGAGAGTGAAAAAAAAAATGCGGGGGTAGCAATATTTATATCAAGACAAAATGAACTTTAAAACAAAGACTGTAACAAGAAACAAAGGCATTACATAATAATAAAGGATCAATCCAACAGGAGGATAAAACAATTGTAAATCTGTGTTAGAAGCACAGCAGAGGAGCACAAATGGGAGCATAAATATATACAGCAAATATGAACAGACATAAAGGGAGAAACTGACAGTAATACAGTAATAGTAGAGGACTTTAACACCCTCTTTACATCAATGGATAGATCATCCAGACAGAAAACCAATAAGGAAACAATGGCTTTGAATGACAAATTAGACTAGATGGCCTTAATAGAAATATACAGGACATTCCATCCAAAAACAGAATACACATTCTTTTCAAGTGCCTATGAAATATTCTCAGGATAAATAAGTCCTAATAAATTTAGGAAGATTGAAATCACCAATCATTTTGTCTAAACACAACAGTATGAAACTAGAAATCAATTACAAGAAAAAAAAAACTGGAAAAAACAAAAAATATGTGGAGACTAAACAACATGTTACAAAACAACCAATGGGTCAATGGAGAAATTAAAGAAGAAATCAGACAATACTCTGAGACAAATGAAAGTGGGAACACAGTGGTTCAAAATCTGTGGGACACAGCAGAAACAGTTTAAAAGGGAAGTTTATAGTGTTACCTGCCTACTTCAAGAAAGAAACATCTCAAACAAGCTAGCCTTACAAACCTAAAGCAACTAGAAAAAGTAGAAGTAATTCAAGTGTCCATCAATAAGTGATGGTAGAGATATGGCATATATATCTACAATGAACTACTACTCAGACATAAAGAATGAAATATTGGGGACGCCTGGGTGGCTCAGTGGGTTAAGCCGCTGCCTTCGGCTCAGGTCATGATCCCAGCGTCCTGGGATCGAATCCCACATCGGGCTCCTTGCTCAGCAGGGAGCCTGCTTCTCCCTCTGCCTCTGCCTGCCACTCTATCTGCTTGTACTCACTCTCGCTCTCTCTCTCTCTCTGACAAATAAATAAAATCTTAAAAAAAAAAAAAAAAGAATGAAATATTGCCCGTTGCTTTAAGGACCTAGAGGGTATTATGCTCAGTGAAGTCAGACAGGAGAAGACAAATGGTTTATGATCTGAATCAAAAACAAAAGAAAACAACTGAAAAGCCAGAAACAGGCTCCTAAATACAAACTGATGATGGCCAGGGGCGGGCATGGGCAAAATACTGAAAAAGTTTCAGTACCAACTCTGATGTAAAATAAGTCATAAGGATAAAAAGTACAGCATAGGGAATATAGTCAATAAAACTGTATTAAGTTTGTATGGTGAACATACAAACATACTTCATTGTGGTGAGCATTTCATATATACAAATGTAGAATCACTATATTGTATACCCAAAACTAATACTGTATGCCAACAATACTTCAATTAAAAAAAAAAAGGAGGGGGCGCCTGGGTGGCTCAGTTGTTAAGCGTTTGCCTTCGGTTTGGGTCATGATCCCAAGGCATCATGGCTCCCTGCTTCGTGGGAGGCCTGCTTCTCTCTCACCCACTCCCCCTCCCTGTGTTCCCTCTCTTACTGTCTCTCTGTCAAATGGATTAATAAAATCTTAAAAAAAAAAAAAGAGTAGGTTTTCTCAGTGAAGCCTTTCTAACTCCCAGAATACTGAAGTATTCCATACCATTAATATACTTTTACGAAAATCGCAGTATTATATTATGATGGTCTCTTTACATAACTGTGTGTATGATAATCTAAAGTTTTGGGACCATGCCTTCCATTTACATATTCTCAATGTCTGTAGCACATTATAAAGTCAGTGAGTAATTCATGAATAAGCACTATGGGGAAAAAGTAGAAGAAGCTGTAGGAGAAATAGGTGGAAAGTCTACCAGGCCCCTTTGGAGGTAGAAAAATAACTTTTAAGATGTATTATTAGAAGTGAATAACATACACAAATGGGAAGTAATAATTACATATTTCTCTCAAGATTAGTGAGGCTCAAAATGTAGATCTCTTGCTCAGTAAGTCTACCAAAGATATATTTTCATGTCTCTGGGAATATTTTATGTATTTACATCTTTTAAAGTTAAATGTAATCTCAGGGGAACAGATATTTTTGTCTCCAGCAGAAAATGTCCCATATCATCCTATTTGGGAAAAAAATACAAAAAGAAATTGAAAGGATTTTAAAAAATTAGGATTTATGATTGTAAATGGTATAGGGGAAATGAGAAATCCACCATATTCTTTCTATTCTATTCAACTATGGTCCATCCAGTATTTGTCAAAGTCACAGTATTCAGTAAGTATTACATATGTACACTGGAATCTAATTAGCTTTTTAAAGCATGGTGTGTGGGGGGGAACAATTTTAGTAGTTATATTCTCTTAGAAAAGCCATATTTCAATTGTTGTATATGTTGAAATATTTAATAAGATTTTTAGAATTAGAAGGATCACAGAGACAATTTAAAATAGAAGAAACCGGGGCGCCTGGGTGGCTCAGTGGGTTAAGGCCTCTGCCTTCAGCTCAGGTCATGATCCCAGGGTGCTGGGATCGAGCCCCGCATCGGGCTCTCTGCTCAGCAGGAAGCCTGCTTCCTCCTCTCTCTGACTGCCTCTCTGCCTACTTGTAATCTCTGTCAAATAAATAAATAAAATCTTAAAAAAAAAAAAAAAAAAAGAAACCGAAGCCTTTGGAAGTTGAAAAATCTTCCTCAGCTTCAATGGACAGTCAGGGGCAGAGCCAGGTTAAGACATTGTTGCCCAGCAGCCCACTGTCAGGTTTATAGGTTACCAATCAATGTAGGTGTTAAGATGTCACTGCCAGTGGGCATACATGTTGTATCATGGGATATCTTAAATATATATCAAGCCAAAGTGTTTAAGTGGGATACCTTTTCAATGTTTCTACAAACTTAAAAAGTAGGATTATAATTTTAAAGAGTATCACAGTCATGACAAGACTTTGTAAATTCTTTAAAAAAAAAAAGATTTTATTTATTTATTTGACAGAGAGAGATCACAAGTAGACGGAGAGGAAGGCAGAGAGAGAGAGAGGGAAGCAGGCTTCTTGCTGAGCAGAGAGCCCGATGCGGGCCTCGATCCCAGGACCCTGAGATCATGACCTGAGCCGAAGGCAGCGGCTTAACCCACTGAGCCACCCAGGCGCCCCAAGACTTTGTAAATTCTATAGATGAGGATAAATATCATTTCCTTTTGTTTTGTTATCAGATAATAAAGACCTAGCAACATAGTAGGTGCTCAGAAAACACTTGTTGAATTGATGAAAAGAATACAATCTGGTAGTGTCAAGAATTAACCATTAATAAGGGAAGGCCTGTGAAACTTACAGAAAGGGGATAGGAACAAGAATATAGCTAGGAAAAACATAAGGGGAGTAATTTATAAAATCATGATAATTTAAAAAATAGGTGTTATTTAGGTCTTTTCTAAACTCTGCAAATTCAGAGACAACCACGAACAATGTATTAGAAACTGTTGAGGTGAAAACAAAACTTAGAGGAAGTGTGCACTTAAGAATTGCTTCTTCATAAGTGTAGTAAATTTTCATGTTTTATTCATACCTCCTTATGACCAGTGGGATACATCTGTAAGATGACTCCTAGGATGAAGGAAGTGGATGTGAAAAGTATAAAAACCACTATCACACCAGGATCAAGTCATAGCATAAAACCTTCCATAATACTCATATGTGTCATCATACATCTAATTGCATTTTTATACAGGGAAGTTTAGGGTTTTTTTCCCCTAACTTTCCCCCACTGTTGTTTATTTTCCTCACTCTCAAGAAAAGCTACTTAACTATCATTATATTTTCTTCCTTCTTTATTTAGTCTTAAAAATTTATGGCTTCCAGGGGCACTTGGGTGGCTCAGTCGGTTAAGCGTCTGCCTTTGGCTCAGTTTATGATCTCAGGTCCTGGGATTCAGGAGCCCTCATCGGGCTCCTTGCTCACTGGGGAGCCCGTTTCTCCCTCTCCCTTTGCTTGCTGCTGCTCCTGCTTGTGCTGTCTCTAACTATTTCTCTCTTTCTCTGTCAAATATATAAGTAAAATCTCTAAAAAAAAAATCAAAGTTTATGGCTTCTGATATACTTTCCACTTATATATAAACAGTATCAGTCAATAGGTTTTTAGTTTGAACAACAGTGATAAGATACAAAGTGCTTTGTTACTCCTTCATGTGCTTTCAGTACTTGAGAGTGAAAACGGGATATGATAAATGTATCAAAAGGTGAAAACATGGGAAGAAATTCCTTGATTACCTTAGTATACTTTACCATGCCAGTAGGCTTATAATAATTATATTGAAAGAATGCCTGTCTGATTGGCTGGCTGGCTAGCAGAATGAATGATGGAAAGACAGAAAGATTCTGGCCATTCTGAGAGGGGCAGTGATTTGCGACTGAACAGTTCTCGCATACAGCCAAGCAGACTAAGCTCACTTGCTTTTCTAAGGGATTAGTAAAGCTTCCATTTAAAAAGGGCAGTGGTCGGGGCACCTGGGTGGCTCAGTGGGTTAAAGCCTCTGTCTTCAGCTCAGGTCATGATCTCAGGGTCCTGGGATCGAGTCCCGCATCGGGCTCTCTGCCTGCCTCTCTGCCTACTTGTGATCTGTCAAATGCCTACTTGTGATCTGTCTGTCAAATAAAAATTAAAAACAAACAAAAGGGCATTGGTATTAAGAGAAGGTGGTGCAGCCCCATACCAAACCTAGGCTAGGCAAGAAGAGAATCGAAGGAACATTTGAGACAAGGGTTTTGAACAGGCTTTGTTCTCAACGGTTAACACAGCTAAAGTGTTAAGAGTTCCACAAATGATGTTATAGGCACATAACATGCCCTGAAATAGTACTAATATCTCAAACCATAGGAAAGATTTGTCATAACAGGATGGAGGACATACCTTTGTGTACATGAAATGAGGTCATACGTTAAGGACATATATTAAGGCCCTAGAAAATAATATTTTGTAATTGTAACATGTTTCAGTTCTTTTTGTGGCTGAGAATATTCCATTATATGTATTTGCCACATTTGTTTATCCATTAATCTTTTGATGGACATTGGGCTCTTTCCACCTTTCGGCTATTGTGAATTGTGCTGCTATGAACATGAGTGTACATGTGTTTGCTCGAGTACCTTTTTTTAAAATGTTATAACCATCCTAGTGTGTGTGCAGTGGTATCTCACTGTATTTGTATTTGATTTGTATTTGCCTAATGAAAAATGTTGTTGAGCACTTTTTCATGTGCTTACAGGCCATTAATATATCATCTCTGGAGCGATGTCTATTCAAGGTCTTTGTCCATCTTTGAATTGATTGGTTTTTGTTGTTGAGTTGTAGTTCCTTATATTTTCTGGAAATTAATCTCTTATCAGATATGACTTGCAAATATTTTTTCCCACCCCATTCCATTTTCACACTCTTGACAATGTCCTTTAATATACCAAAGTTTTTAATTTTGATGAAGTCTACTTACCTAATGTTTTCTCTAGATGCTGTGTTTTTGTTGTCATAGCCAAGAAATCTTGCCAAATTCAGTGTCCTGAAGCTTTCCCCCTCTTTTGTTATAAGAGTTTTATCATTTTAGCTCTTAGGTTGATGTCTTTGATCTATTTAGAATTAATTTTTGTACATGGTGTAAAGCAAGGGTCCAACTTCATTCTTTTGCATGTGGATATCCACTTTTCCCAACACTATTTGTGAAAAAAGACCATCCTTTCCCCATTGAATGTTCCTGGTACATTTACTGAAATAATTTGAGCATATATGTGAGGGATACCTCTAGGCTCTCTATTCTTTTATCTCTATGTAGGTCTGTATACCAATACCACACTATTTTGATTACTGTAGTCTTGTAGTCAGTTTTGAAATCAGGAAATGTGAGTCCTCCGATTTTAGTTTTTCCATTTCAAGATTATTTGGTTATTAGGGGACAGTCCTTGAGATTCCATTCCAATGAGGACTGTACTGAATCTGTAGCTCACTTTTAGGTAGTATTCACATCTAACAATATTAAGGATTTCCTCCATGAACATGAGATGCTTTTTCCATTTATTTATGTCTTCTTTAATTTCTCTCAGACATGTTCTCAGTGTACCTCATTCATTTTTATAATGAAGATCAAAGCTAGTTGTCTAGTCAGTACCTCTTACTTACTAGAGATCACAGTCTCCTTCCTATCTCCATGTCTGCCTTGAGGTTATAAACAGTGTTATTTATTTTTATTTAGAGAGGGAGAGAGGGGCAGGGGGAGAAGGAAAAAAAGAATCTTAAGTGCGCTCCATGCCAATACAGGGCTCCATCTCACAACCTTGCAATCATGATCTGAGCTGAAATCGAGTTGGACTTTTAACTGACTGAACCACCCAGTGAGCCACCCCCACCTTGAGGTTATATAAATTTTAGCATGCTATATACTGTTTCCACATTTGACATTGATTCCACATTGATCTTTGATTTTAAGATTTACCCATATTGGGGTGTGTGTATATACACAGTATATTTGTAGTTACTTTTAACCGGTATGTAGTATTCACTGTGAATTAGTTCCTTCGGCTGCCATGAAATATTACCACAAACTGGGTGGCTTACACAACAAGAGGAAACTAAAAGCCCAAAATCAAGGTGATATCAAGGTAGGTTCCTTTTGGAAGCTCTGAGGAAGAATCTATTCCATGCCTCTCTCCTAGCTTCTGGTGGCTACCAGCAATCCTTGGTCTTGCTTGGTCTGTGGCTGCATCACTTCAACCTCTGCTGTGTCACCACGTGGACTTCTTCCCTGGGTATTTCTCTGAGTCTTCTGTTTTTACAGTGGTAGCCATTGTTGGATTTTGGGCCCATCTGGATCCAGTATGAACACATCTTAACTAAGACCCTGTTTTCAAATAAGATCGTGTCCTAAACTTCTGAATGGATATGAAATTTGGAGGGCACAGTTCAAGCCACTATACATTGTATGACTGTAATATACAATTTATCCATTCATTTTCCTTATTGATAGACATTTAGGCTATTTTCAGTTTTTACTATTAGAATGCTGTACTAGGGCACCTGAGTGGCTTAGTCAGTTAAGCTTCTGACTTTGGCTCAGGTCTTGATCCTAGGGTCCTGGGATCAAGTCCCATATTGGGCTCCCTGCTCAGCGGGGAGTCTCCTTTTCCCTCTGCCTCTCCCCGCTTCTCATGCTCTCTCTCTAATAAATAATAAAATCCTTAAAAAAAAAGAATGCTGTAATAAACATCTTTTAGATGACTCTTAACCTATAGGTGTATTTCTCTGCTACATATATTCAGAAGTGGAAATTTCTGATCCCTGTTATCAGGCTATGGATAATTTTTTTTTTTTAAGATTTTATTTAGTTATTTGACAGAGATCACAAGTAGGCAGAGAGGCAGGCAGAGAGAGAGAGGAAGGGAAGCAGGCTCTCCGCTGAGCAGAGAGCCCAACTCGGGGCTCGATCCCAGGACCCCAAGACCACGACCTGAGCCGAAGGCAGAGGCTTAACCCACTGAGCCACCCAGGTGCCCCGGCTATGGGTAATTTTACCTTTACCATTAACTACTGCCATATTGTTCCCCAAAGGGGTTGTATTAATTTAATTTCCCATTGATAGCAATGGAAAGTTCCTGTTTTTCCTCCATATACTTGTCAACATCTGATTTTTAACTTTGCCAGGTATTTTAGTTTGCTATTATTGCAAAACAAACAACTGCAAACATCAGTGTTTAAAACAACAGGCATTGGGGCACCTGGGTGGCTCACTGGGTTAAAGCCTTTGCCTTTGGCTCAGGTCATGATCTCAAGGTCCTGGGATAGAGCCCCGAATCTGGCTCTCCGCTCAGCGGGGAGCCTACTTCCTCCTCTCTCTGTGCATGCCTCTCTGCCTACTTGTGATCTCTGTCTGTTAAATAAAATCTCTAAAAAACAACAACAACAAAAACACAACAGGCATGTATGGCACGAGTCTGTGGGACTCAGAGATGGCTGATCTAGGCTGGATTTGGCTCAGGTAACTCAGCAGGATCACCTATATTCCATGTTCCTAGGTAGGTATTATAATCACACTCATTTAACAGACCAGAAACTTAGGACCCCAAAGAGTAACTTTTGTAAGGTCTCTCAGCAAATGAGTGACTATTTATAAACTGGATCTCTAGGTAATGTTGAATGGAAGAAAACACAAATATCATTTTCATGTTCATGATGCTTAAGGGAATGCTTTAAATATTTCACATGTATGTATACACAGGATTTTGCATTTTGGCAGTTGGGTATAATGGATTACGTGTATTGTTTTAAAGCAACTCCAGGACATTAGAAAACAGTTTCTTAAAACTCAGTATCTAACATTTTTGAGTTTTGTGGGGTTTTTTGTTTTTAGAGAGCGAGCGAGCGAGCTCATGGGAGGGAGGGGGAGAGAGAATCTTGAGCAGTCTCCCCTCCAAGCATGGAGCCTGACATGGGGCTCGATCCTACAACGCTGAGATCATGACCTAAGCTAAAATCAAGAGTCAGATGCTTAAATGAATGAGCCACTCTGGTACCCCATTTCTGAGATTTTTGTATCTATATTAATTTGTAACAGTGACCTCTTTTTTTTCACAATACATATTTAATTTTGAAATTAAGATTTATGTTAGCCTCATAAAAATACTTTGGGAGTTTTCCTTGAATAGTAGAATAATTTATATAAGAGGTTATCTGTTCTCGAAGGTGTGGTAATTGTGCATATTTTTTGACAAGTAAATTTGGGTTATGTTAGATGCATAAAGCTTATTAGCCTCATCATTCTTTTTTTCTAACCTTTTACTTTCAATCTTTCAGAGACATTGTGCTTTAGATGTCTCTGTTACAAACAACACGTGGTTGCATTTTGTATTAGTTTCTCAATTTGAAATGTCTATATTCATTTACTGTGATTATTGAAATACTAGGACTTTATGCTTTTAATTTACCATGTGTGGCTTTTGTTCTTTCTCTTTCCCTTCTATTGATCAAGTTTTCTTAGTCTCTACTAGGTTTAAAAGTTGTACATCCTGGGGCACCTGGGTGGCTCAGTGGGTTCAAGCCTCTGCCTTTGGCTCAGGTCATGATCTCAGGGTCCTGGGATCGAGCCCCACATCAGGCTCTCTGCTTAGCCACGGAGCCTGCTTCCTCCTCTCTCTCTGTCTGCCTTGCTGCCAACTTGTGATCTCTATCTGTTAAATAAATAAATAAAATCTTTAAAAAAAATAAAAGTTGTACATCCTAGTATTGTTAATGAATACCCTTATATTTTTAAATAATCACCAACAAAGTCTACAGTTACAGTTTTTCTTTCTCCCTCTCAAAACAAGGATCCTAAAATTTTCCTGATTTTTCTTCAGTTTTTTAAGTACTGCTGTCATTTATTTTAGTTTCAGCTTGTTCTTAATTAGTCATCCAAATTAGTCATCATTATTCCAGTAGTTTCTTTTACAGCCAACCCTTCAGATTTATCAATGTGGTTTTTGGTCACAACTTTTTCTTGCTGCCCTCTCCTCTCTTCTATGATAATGTATTCTTCTAACCGAAGCATATCTGCATATCTTTTACTAGCCTGTATAGTAAGTGTTGGGGAATGGCAAGCCGTTAAGTCTTAATTTTCTGAAAATATCTTTATTCTTAGTCTCAACTAATATTTTAACCAGGCATAAAATATGCTAAGATGACAATTTTTTTCTCTCAGCGCTTTGAAGGTGTTTTTCTGCTTTTTCTGATACCAAATGATAATTGTTAGTATAGCTGGTGTTCCTTAGTTTTCTCTCCATAATTAGTTTTAACAGGTTTTATTTACTTTAATGCTCAATAGTTTCTCCACGGTTTGTTTAAATATGGATTTTGTTTGTTTGTTTCTCCTCTCTAGGACACTGTGTATTTCTTAAATATCAGGACTCTTGAAAAATCCCAGCCATTATTTTATCGAGTACTACATCTCCCATTCTCTCCTTCTGGAACTGTCATTTAGATAGATCTATACTTTCTCATTCTCCCTTCCATATCCTCCAATCATTCTTCTATTTCCCCATCCTTCTATCTTCGTTCTACATTCTGGGTGATTTGACCAGATCATCTAATTCACCAGTTTTCATCTCAGCAGTTTAATCCAACCATTAAAAATAAAACAAAAAACAGTGAACATTTCATTTCCAGTTCTTTTTTTTTTTCTTACCCTTTTATTCCTGTCATGTTCTTTCATTATGGTTTTATTCCTTTTTTTAATCTCTTAAGTTACTTATTTTAATATAAGTAGTTTTATGGTCTCTTTTAAGTTGGTTCTCTTCTGTTTATGGAATTAAAATTTTCTTTGGATCTGTTGATAACCCTCAAAATTTATATTTTTATTGTGAGCACATCTTTACTGAGTCTTTTCTCTTTTTTTAATACCCTCAACAGGAGTTTCAAAAGCCCTAAGTTTCATGGTAGAGAACATTTTTACATTAGCTTTTATCAGGGTCCTAGAGTTTTTAATGGCTTTGGACCACTGAATTTTGCTCTTTCTCCTTTCACAAGGGACTGGCCATTTGAGACCAGACTTTATGGAAGAGGCTCAATTCCAGCTGCCAGTGGACCCAAAGGCACAATTTCTGCCTCAAGTAAGTATTAAAACCGTAGGCACCGAGGCTTATACTCTGTGGTCTCACTTCTACTTATGACTATGGTTTTGAACTGTTGTTACTGGCACTAAAATGGAACTAGATTTCCCTTTTATTCTCTTATTAATCAAGGCTATGATTACATTTTTTGTTAATACTTCATCTTATATTGGAAGGGCAGGGTTCATTCATATCAGGTGTCTTTCATGTTGCTAGAATCTCCCAAAGGAGCATTCTCAAGGACTAGTCTACATTGACTCTTATGTCTAGAACATAATATTTATTTATTATAGTCTATAGCATATATTTATATAGAACATGTATAGGTGCCATAGTTAATCTATGATTTCCAGGTGCAGTGAGGGAATCTAGAATTGACTTATAAGGACTAAAAAATGATTTGAAGTAGAACAGCCAATGACAGGAAATGAAACAAATAAATGTCTAAGAGAAGTGTCTAAGAGAAAGAATAAAATAGAATACATAAGGCATAAGTGTATATAAGCCTAAATACTCATGATCTCACAACCTAGATTTTGTAAATGTGGCCAAGAAATTCGCCACATTTGTTTTACCTCTCTGCAACATTCCACTGTCTCACTTCCTATTTTAATCCTTCTGGTTCTGTTTACTTTGGTAGTTCTGATTCCTCCATCTGTCCCCTAGATGTTTTTCCTCCACATGCTTCCCTGGTTTCAGCTATCGGATGTATGCCAAGGTCTCCAATAGTTACATCTCTAATTCTGATCTCTTAAATTCTACATTACTGTCTGCTGAATGTTTCCTTCTACTGGCATGATAAATCTGGCATATTTCTCAAACTGATTATATCTCCTTTCTCTATCTGTAATCTCCTAACTGTGCTCCCTTATCTTTAAGTCAATGGTATGTGCCTCTTTCAATCACCTGGTAGCCAATCAGTTGGCAATAGCTGAAAATTTAAGAAGACTCCCACAGTCTCTTCTCCGGTCTCTTCCCCTGTTAGGTACCTAATTCAGGGCTTCATTATTTCTGAGACTACTGCAATAACTTTCTAATTGGTCCTTCTCTTCCCTTTGGCCTTAAACATTATTGTAGTTGAACATTTCTAAGATATAGGCTTAATAATACCACTCTACAACCTATAAAATGTGATTTAATACCTTAATTTCACATTCAAGACCTACAATTTGGCTGCAACCTACTTTTATAAACTTATTCCCTTTTACCATTTCAAGTACCCTTTGTCCCAGCTAAACTACATTACTCACAGTTCCTGGTAATATGCTCTGAATAGTCCGTCTCAAGAGTGCTTTATATCATGCAGATTCTTCTCTGGAATGTTTTTCCCCACCCGATTTCCAAATCCCTCATAAAGCTTTTTTTTTTTTCCTAGGTGGAAGTAATCTTGCCATCTGCTGAACTGCAAAAGTACTTTAAACCTCTCACAAAGCTCTTACGGTACACCTCAAAATGTGCTTAAGTCTCTGTCTTACCTTTTCAACTAGTCAACTAAATGATATAGTGGTGGTAGTGGCTAAGAGCATGGATTTTGAAACTAGTGAAGTGGGTCTGAATCATGGCTATGTCATTTACTAGCTAATTTGGAAAAAGTTATTTTATTTCTTTTGTGTATTATGAGGAAAATAATAGCATATACCACATGGGGTTGCTGTGAGGATTGTTATATATAAAGTACATAGAACAGTACCAGACACATACTAGCCACTTAATAAAAGTTAATATCAAGGACAAAATTGGGCATGTCTTACTTATCACTGTATCACCCAGTCACATTATTTTCCACATAGCAGGCAGCAAGTTTTTTTTCCTTCTTAATTGAAAAAAATTATAACCAAGAAATTGTACTAGATAATTCTAGGTACTATGTAATAGCCAAGTATAAGCAGTACAGAAATAGTGCTATAAGAATTGAAGTAAGAGAAAGATCACAAAAATACTTTAGGGAGGAGTAACTCTCTAATGCAGAAGTATTTTAAAAGGCTTAATCTGAGAAAAGCCAGCAGGATGAACTGATAGAGTAATACTCAAGAAACTATTAGCAGTTGTGAGATAATGAGATACTAGATTATGATGATTAGCAATGAGGATTTTTTTTTTTTTTTTAAGTAGGTTCCATGCTTAGCGTGGAGCCCAACACTGGGCTTGAGCTCACAACCCTGAGATCAAAACCTGAGCCAAAACCAAGAGTCAGATGCTTAACCAACTGAGATACCCAGGCACACCAGCAAAGAGGTATTTCAAAGGGAGGGATAAAAACAGAGAGGTAACAAAGCCAGAATAAACTAGGTTTATAAAAATAGGAAGAAGTTAAAGAAAACAGTTAAAACCTGAATCTGTGGTGCTGGCAGATTAAAGTCCAAGTAGAGATTTGAGAAAGTTGGGAGGCTTAAGTCCTGTTTTGGATATGTTGAATTGAAGGTACATTGTGTGTTACAATATAGTAAGGTCCTGTAGGTAGCTACAAAAGAAAGGTGAGAGGTTTTAAAGATGTAAACTGAGAAGTCCTCAGAATAGAGTTGATGGCTGAAAACGTAGGCACAGATGAACTGCCAGGAGGAAAGCTGGAAGACGAGCAGAAGACTGCCAAGTACACTTTGTGAGGCAATTCATCACTGCCTTTCTAGGATCTTGAATGTCTCTAACAAAGTTATCAAAAACTGTCCAAGTATGTTCTGATGGGGGATACAGGCAAACTCAGTAATTGGGAACACCCAGTAAAACCTGTCTCTCTAGTCAGAATGCAAATGGCATGAGAGCAGGGGCTGTGATGTTCTCAAATGTATCCCCAGGGCTTAGTTCACGCCTTGCACATAGTAGTCAATAGATTAGAATCAGTGACTAAGAAGCACTGAAAAATGTACTTGTGGGTAAAAGATTCAACATACTATTCAATGTAATAGCTAAGATGATGTGCAAATATTAAGCAAAATGTCAGAATCAGAGGGACAAAGTTCTCAGAAATATGTACTATTTGGAATTGGGAAAAAATATTTCATAAGTTAGAAGAAATATGTATCATTATTGGAATCAGCTTGACTTTCGTTTTCTGTCACATACCTGCATTTATTAGTAAGATAATCCAAAAACATTAATTTAGCTGGTTCTGCAAGCTCAGTGAAGTAAGTTCTATCTCTCTGACCTTTCTGGCAAAGAGCTTAATTTTTACTCAATCAAAGAAGATATAAATGTACTATTTCTTTTCTTTTTTTTTTTTTTAAAGATTTTATTTATTTATTTGACAGACAAAGATCACAAGTAGGCAGAGAGGCAGGCAGGGAGAGAGGAGGAAGCAGGCTCTCTGCCAAGCAGAGAGCCCAACGCAGGGCTCGATCCCAGGACCCCGGGACCATGACCTGAGCCAAAGGCAGAGGCTTTAACCCACTGAGCCACCCAGGCACCCAATGTACTATTTCTAAGCAAAATTCCAGTTTTAATTAGTACCTAGAAAGGTACTACAATGGCCATGATCCGATTAAAGTTAGAATGGTGTATAATGATCAAGAGTAAAAATTTTGGGGTCAGATAGACTGCCTTTTGGATCTGAGTTCCCCTAATCATTAACTATGTAAATTTCGGCAAAAAATATAAGTACTTTAAGCTTTAGCTAACTTATTAAGAATTGGAGGATAATAATAGTATCCCATATAGTTGATGTGAGGCTTAATTGAGATAGTTTGTGTACAATGCCTGTCAATAATAAACGGTCAACAAACATTAGCTGCTATTGTTATTTTTAAAGATTACTTATTTACTTATTTGACAGAGATCACGAGTAGGCAGAGAGAGAAAAAGCAGGCTCTCCGCAGAGCAGAGAGCCCAATGCGGGGCTCGATCCCAGGACCCTGGGATCACGACCCAAGCCGAAGGCAGAGGCTTTAACCCACTGAGCCACCCAGGCGCCCCAGCTGCTATTATTATTATAATATCATGTGAAGGGAGCTTCCTGCTATTTTATTGAAACTGTTTTAATTGACACTTTTAGAATATAATTTTGGACTCTGGAAAAAATAATTTGGTATAGCAAATGGGCACCCAAAATTTAAATTCACACAAAGTGGTAAGTCTAATAGAATTTTCCCCTCCTCATGATAAAACTGGGATTTCTATTAAGGACTAGATCCTCAGTTTAAGGCAAATAAGAAAAAAAATTCACCCCATACCTCCCATCCACATGGGATTGTAAGGAAAGGTATTTGCAAAAGGCTAAGAACCTTAGGAAGATAAAAATAAGTTCCAGAAAATTTGAAACCATAAGCTGGATCTCATCAGGATTTATAGCCCAAATTTATTTGGGCAATCCAAAAAAGTCCAAAGTCTTGAATTCAACATAAAGAGGTACTATGTTATTGGTGTTACCATCACCAGGTGCCTGGAAGTACATTCGTTCAAGGCCTCAAAGAGTACTTCTTTTTTTTTTTAAAGATTTTATTTAATTGACACAGAGATAGCACAAGTAGAGCAGCAGGCAGCCTGATGTGGGGCTTGATCCCAGGACCCTGGGATCATGACCCGAGCCAAAAGCAGACGCTTAAGCAGCTGAGCCACCCAGGCACCCCCTCATTTTTTTTTTTAAAGAAAGATGAACTCTCAATAAAAGAATAATGGAGCAAACCACCAGGCATGAGTGAGAACTTGCAGAAACAATAGGCGGAAGGTAAACACCCACAAAAACTTTATGTATCAGAATATTAGAACTGTCATACAAAGATTATAAAACAACCATGTACAGTATGTTTAAAGAAATAAATAAGGGCACCTGGGTGGCTCAGCTGGTTAAGTGTCTGACTTTTGCTCAGATCATGATCCCAGGGTCCTGGGAGCCTGAGCCCCACCTCAGGCTCCCTGCTCGGGAGGGAGTCTGCTTCTCCCTCTCCCCCCACAACTCATGCTCTTATTCTCTCTCTCTCATAAATAACTAAATAAAAAAATCTTTAAAAAATCTGTGTGAAAATATCCACAGGGATTAGAAAACTATAAATATTTACCAAAAAGACTTGAAAGAGTACCATGTAAAGCCTCTAATATTAAAATTCTTTAAGTTGAAATAATAACTCAGTCAATAAGTCAAACATCAGATTAGACACAGCTGTAAAGAGAGTAACTAGGATGGAACACAGGAAATAAAAAGTCATCCAGAATGAGGCCCCAATAAATGAAAGTAGGAAAAATGTGATAGTGAGGTTATGAGATATCAGATGTAAAGTGAGAAAGTCTAACAAATATTTAACCAGAGCCTCAGAATGTGGCAGAAATAGCACAAGGCAATTATATAAAGAGGTAACTGTTCCTACAACAAAAAAGCACCAATCCCTTATTCAGTAAGCCCAACAAATCCCAAGAAAGGCACAAGAAAAAACACTGATACCTAGCCAGGTAACGGAGAACACCAAAGACAAAGTGAAGTGTTTTTTTAAAGCCAGAAATGGTGGGATGCTTGGGTGGCTCAGTAAGTTGGGAGTCTGCCTTTTGTTCAGGTCAAAATCCCAATGTCCTGGGATCAAGTCCTGCATTGGGCTCCCTGCTTAGCAGGGAGCCTGCTTCTTCCTCTCCCTGCCACCCCTCCTGCTTGTGTGCACTCTCTCTCTTTGACAAGTAAATAAATAAAAAGCCAGAAGTGGGACTGGAGAAGTGCTGCTCTAACAGCTGTCACACCTTTCGTGGTGCAGGTGGAGCTGGGCATTTGGGGCATTAGGGCCACACAAGCCTGAGGCTATAGCTCCCAAGGTCAGCGGACTCTGGTGGGGGCTCCATGGGCTCCACAGTGGAGGCCCTTGGGGCTTTTGGGAAGACAGCAAGCTGAAGAGGAAGGATACCTCTGAGCATGCACTAGAGAATCTGATGGTTTTGAAGAAACACCATGAAGGAACCTGATGGTCTTGAAGAAACACCATGAAGATCACTTATCATATAGAGACTGAGCATCTGCAGAAAGAAACTGAGCAACACAAGATAATGATGATTAAATGTACATAGTTTTCATATGGTGGCTACATGTCATTGCCCATTCTATGTAAACATAGTTTTGCTTTGATTAATATCTGTGTGCTGCCAAGAGATTCTAATAAATTTTTAAAAAGCCAGAAGCAGTAAAAGAAGACAGTTTATCTTCAAGAGTAACAATTAGTTGACAGTAGAAATATAAGTTAGAAGACACTGAAATGCTAAGATTGCTCTTCATTATTATTATCACTAAAAGAAGCTAATTGTCAAGCTAGAACTCCCCAGCAAAAATAGCTTTTAAGAATGAAAATAAAGACATATTCACAGAGACAAAAAACTAAGTTTTCACACCAATATCTTTAACTAAAGCATAATCTAAAGGATGAAGCTCAGGAAAAAAAAAAATGACTCCCAAGAGAAAATTTGAGGAATGAGAAGAAAGAAAGAGTATACAAAAAAAATAGTAAATATAATAAAGATGTCTTGAAATGTTTTTAAAAAATAAGACAGAATTAAACTACATTAATAAAACAATCAAGGAGGAGAAATTAAAAGGAGGAATAAAGAGTTGTAATATTTCAAGATCTTCAAATTATTCAGGAAAAGGATTAGCTAATAATGAATATTTTAATTACCATGGTAACCACTAAAAGAATAGAAACAGTGTCTAACTTGAGAACTATTTGAAGGGAAAAAGTGGAATGAGAAAACCATTAGTCAAAAAAAAAAAAAACATGTGAAATTGGAGATGCCTATTAGACACAAAAGTAGAAAAACATAGGCAGAAATAAACAGGTCTGGAGTTCAGATAAGAAGTACCATGTAAGGATATAAATTTGGGAGGCATCAGCATAAAAACTGGGTTTAAAGCCAAGAGATTTAATAAGATCACTCTGGAAGTAAGTGGGGATAGAAAAGTAAAGTCCAAAGATAAAGCTCTTAGGCACTCTAACATTTAGAGGTAAGGATGTGAGGAAGAAGAATTAATGACTATGATTTTAAAAGATAAAAATCACAGTGATTTTTAAAAGATAAAATGGAGGAATTCTGTTATAATAGAATAAAAATACCTTTCTAAAAAAAAGTATGGAAAATTTCCCTAAAACTGATCAAGTAATAGATCAAAAAGAGAAAATCTTGATATATTCGAAGACACAGAATCCATCTAAGTCATATTCTAACTATACAGCAGTGAAAAAGGTATTTATAACAAAAGGACAGCCAACAAAAATAAAATAATTTTAAAATTTTATAAAACACTTCAAAATCAGAGCAAATAAAAATACAGAATTTAAAGACTTTAGAGGGGCGCCTGGGTGGCTCAGTGGGTTAAGCCGCTGCCTTCAGCTCAGGTCATGATCCCAGGTCCTGGGTTCGAGCCCCACATCGGGCTTTCTGCTCAGCAGGGAGCCTGCTTCCTCCTCTCTCTCTGCCTACTTATGATTTCTCTCTGTCAAATAAATAAATAAAATCTTAAAAAAAAAAAGAATTTAAAGACTTTAGAAATAAAGACTGAGAACAAACTACATAAAAATCTATGGGAAAACAGACATATAGATCAAAGGAATAGAGTAGACAACCCAGAAATAAACCCATGTATAGATGGTTCCTTCATTTACAACAAAGGAGCCAAGAATATACAAATGGGAAAAGGACAATCTCTTTCAATAAATGGTGCTGGGAAAACTGGACCACTATCTTACACCATACACAAAAATTAACTTAAAATGGATTAAAGTAACCATTCTGACATTGGCTGTAGCAACTTCTTACTAGAAGTGTCTCCTGAGGCAAGGGAAACAAAAGCAAAAATTAGACTAACAGGCAAAAATAAACTAGTGGGACTTCACCAAAATAAAAAGCTTCTGCACAGCAAAGGAAACAACAACTAAAAGTCAACATATGGGATGGGAGAAGATACTTGCAAATGACATCTGATAAAGTGTTAGTATCCAAAATCTATAAAGAACTTATCAAACTCAAAACCAAATAATCCAATTAAAAAAGGGCAGAAGACAGATTTTTCCAAAGAAGACCTACAGATGGCCAACAGACACATGAAAAGATGCTCAACATAACTTATCCTCAGGGATGATACACAAATACAGTGAGCTATCACCTCATACCTGTCAGAATGGCTAAAAACACAAGAAATAATAAGTGTTGGTGAGGATGTGGAGAAAGGGGAACCCTCTTACATTGTTGGTGGGAATGCAAACTGGTGCAGCATCTGTAGAAAACAGTATGGAGGTGCCTCAAAAAGTTAAAAATAGAACTATCCTATGATCCAGCAATCATACTACTAGGTATTTAGCTAAAGGGTACAGAAATACTAATTCAAAGGGATAACATGCACTCCAATGTTTATAGCAGCATTATTATCTACAATAACCAATTTTGGAAACAGACCAAGTGTCCATTGACTGATGAATGGATAAAGAAGATGTGGTATACATATATAAAATGGAATACTACACAGCCATAAAAAGAATGAAATCATCATTTGGAATGACATGGATGAAGCTAGAGAGTATTATGCTAAGTGAATTAAGTTAGAGAAAGACAAATACTATATGATTTCATTCATACGTGGAATTTAAGAAACAAAACAAGGGGCATCTGGGTGGCTCAGTTGGTTAAGCATATGCCTTTGGCTAAGGTCATGATCCCAGGGTTCTGGGATCAAGCCCGGAGTTGGGCTCCCTGCTCAGTGGGGAGTCTGCTTCTTCCTCTCCCTCTGCTGCTCCCCCTGCTTGTGTGCTCTTGCTCTCTCTCTACCAAATAAATATCTAAAAAAAAGAAAAGAAAACAAATGAGCATAAGGGAAAAAAGGAAGATATAGGCAAACCAAGAAATAGACTTTTAACTAAAGAGAACAAACTAGATTACTAGAGAGGAGGTGGGTGGGGGGACGGGTTAAAGAGGTGATGGGGATTAAGGACAGCACTTGTGATGAGCGCTGGGTGTTGTATATAAGGGCTGAATCACTAAATTGTCCACCTGAAACTAATATCATTACACTGTATCTTAACAGGAATTTAAATAAAAACAAAAAAAAAGGTTCTCATGACAGGAAGAAAACTGTAACAATGTGTGGTGATGAATGTTAAAGTGGGAATTATTTTACATTATGTGAAAATATCAAATCATTAGGTTGTACCATCTGAATGTTATATATATGTCATTATACCTCAATTAAAAAACAAACCAACCTATGGGTATGGCCAGAACTGTACTCAGGGAAAAATATGGCTTCGAATGCATTCATTAAAATATTGAGACAAAAATTCAAGTGTAAAAAGCCAAAGATGGCGGGAAAAAAAATCTAAAGGAATGAATAATAAACACAAAGGCATAAATTAATGAACTTCAAAAGATCAAAAATGGCTTGATAAATCAAGGCATGAACTGGTTGTCAAGAATGACAAAATGATAAAACCAGACACATAATAAATAAGACTAAAGGTAATAAAGGGTTATAATTAAAGATTGTAGGATGTTAAATACTACAAAATAACAGTCAATGTTAACATTTAAGAATAGTAAAACATAAGTATTCTCCATTATTTCCTAAATCATAACAGAGGGATAAATAACAGTATAAAAACTACAAAAACTCTCCCATACCTTCCTTATGAGCGGTTTCAAAATACCCAAATACAAGTGGAAATGGGAGAAAAAAAGAAATGTTAATTTTTTTTAAAGATTTTATTTATTTGTTAGAGAGAGAGGGAGCACAGGCAGGCAGAGGCAGAAGAGAAGCAGGCTCCCCACCGAGTAAGGAGCCTGATGTGGGACTTGATCCCAGCACGCTGGGATCATGACCTGAGCTGCCACTTAACCAACTGAGCCACCCAGGCGTCCCAAGAAATGTTAATTCTCTAGCAAAAATTTGGCTGATTGATTATGGCAGAGTTTTGTCACTATCAAGCTGCATCTCTGTCTACCATTTAGAGGTTTCTTTCTAATCTCTGTGTAGAGGTTAGGATTAAATACTTTTTGCCTGTCAAGTATCAAAAGTGTTTTATATATATTAACTTAAAACAACCCTACTGTTATACCCAATTTATAAGAACATGATGAAAGTATTATCTCCATTTTTTTTAAGAGATCACAAGTAGGCAGAGAGGCAGTCAGAGAGAGAGAGAGAGGGAAGCAGGCTCTCTGCTGAGCAGAGAGCCCGATGCAGGGCTCGATCCCAGGACCCTGGGATCATGACCTGAGCCGAAGGCAGAGGCTTTAACCCACTGAGCCACCCAGGCGCCCCTCCATTTTTATTTAAAAAATAAAAATTTCTATATTAAAGATGATAGACAACTGGGTCATGACTGTTTTGTAATTCTGTTCTTGAGTTCCCATTTATTTAGTGGACTTATAAGAAAGAGAATGTTGCCTGAAGGTATCAAGAACAAAAAAATAGGAGGCTCCTTTGATAAAAGGATATAAATGTTTGGCATAATATTATCACCAGAAATAAATATATACTATTCTTAGGTCCCTTTCCCTTTTCTAACTGTCTGGCTGACTCCTTGTCCTTAGTGTTCAGCTCAAGTGTATTTCCTCTTCCCTTAGGTGTATCCCTTTGCATATCGGTATTATTATTAATAGAGTTAGAATTCAGTAACTGTTTACTGAATTAAAAAAAAAAACTTCTGAATAAAGATTATAGCTTTTCTTTCCACTGGTTCACTTAAAATTTCCTCTGAATCATCCCTTATTCTTTCCTTCTTTCTTTAATTCTCTTCCAAAACCAATGCCTCTTATCCCATGGCTTTGATCTATCTTCTATTATTTCCTTTAAGGTCTTGGTCCTTCAATCATCCCCTTTTAGTAGCTTCCACGTGTATTTCTTACTTTGCTCTTTCTGCTTTGCACTAAAAACTATGTTCATATATTCCCTTTATGGGAGTGACACCAACAAAAATGGTAACATAACCCCAAACATCCACCCTTCCACATAAATACTGAACTATCTGAACCAACTTTGTCAGTGCACTGGAAAATAAAGGCTTATAGAAACCCAACAAATCAAAGAAAAAGGCAAATTAAAAATGGTAGCAAGCTTTGAGGTATTTTTACCTGCCCTTTCCCCAGCCCGGGTTGGTGGCGATCTTGAAGATGGAAGTCTGCATTCCCAGTATGGGACCCTAGTCCTTGGCTAAGAGCAAACAGAGTAGACCTTATTTGCAAATTATTGTGTTTATCTCTTCTAACCTGTCTAGGGCTACCCGAAAAACTAATGCAAAGCCCTTGTCTTTGTCGTACGACACAAAGAGGCTGCAAATGAAAGGATGGAAAAAGATATTTGATGTAAAGAGTAACCAAGAGAACTGGGTGGCTATATTAATCTTGGACAAAATAGACTTTAAGACAAATAAAAACATTATATACTTACAAGAGTCAATTCATCAAGGTGACACTTATAAACAACAGAGCCCAAAATACACAAAACGAAAGAGCAATAAGGAATTAGAAAACCTGGAGCACCTGAGTGGCTCAGTAGGTTATGTTTCTACCTTTGGTTCAGGTCATGATCCCAGGGTCTGGGGATCAAGTCTCGCATTGGGTTCCCTGCTCTGTGGAGAGCCTGCTCCTCCCTCTGCCCCTGCCTCTCTGTCTCTCATAAACTGGAAAAAAAAAATAAAGTCTAAAAAAAAAAAAGGGGGGAAATGAAAACGTGACCAACACTGTAAACTAACTAGACTTAATAGACATCTGTAGAACACTCCACCCAACAACAGAGTACATTTTCTTCTCAAGTGCACATGGAATATTCTCCAGGATAAACTTATGTTAGACCACAAAACAAGTATCAATAAATTTTAAAATAGTGAAATGATATAAAGTATCTTCTTTAATTATAAGGAATGAGACTAGAAGTCAATAACAGAAGGAAAACTAGGAAACTTATAGATATATAGAAATTAAATATATTGTGTCAAAAAATCACAAGGGAAATTAGAAAATATTTAGAAATCAATGAAAATGAAAATAAAACATGCTAAAACTTATGGGATAGAATGAATACTGTGCTCAGAAGGAAATATATAACAGCAAATGCCTACACTGAAAAAAAAATCTCAAATCAGTAACTTGAACTTTATATCCGAAGGCTAGAAAGAGAAGCTAAAATTTAGGGGTGCCTGGGAGGCTCCATTGGTGAAGTATCTGTCTTTGTCTCAGGTCATGATCCTGGAGTCCAGGGATGGAGCTCTGCTTTGTCCTGCTCGGTGGGGAGTCTGTTTCTCCCCACCTTCTGCTCCTCCCCTGGCTCGAGCTCACGATTGCTTCCTCTCTAATAAATAACATCTTTTTCAAAAAAAGAAGCTAAAATTTAACCGGAAGCTAGGAAAAGTGGTAATTAAAATGAAACAGAATAGAAAAGCAACAGAATTACTGAAACAAAAAACTGGCTCTTAAATAATCCTAAAATTTATATGGAACCAGAAAAGTCCTCGAATAGCTAGAGGAATGCTGAAAAAGAAAACCAAAGTTGGCGGCATCACAATTCCAGACTTCAAGCTCTATTACAAAGCGGAAATCATCAGGACAGTATGACCCTGGCACAAAAACAGACACATAGATCAATGGAACAGTCTAGAAAGCCCAGAAATGGACCCACAACTCTGTGGTCAACCAATCTCTGACAAAGCAGGAAAGAATGTCCAATGGAAAAAAGACAGTCTCTTCAACAAATGGTTTTGGGAAAACTGGACAGCCACATGCAGAAAAATGAAACTGGACCATTTCCTTACACAATACACAGAAATAGACTCAAAATAGATGAAAGACTCAATGTGAGACAGGAATCCATCAAAATCCTTGAAGAGAACACAGGCAACAACCTTTGACCACAGCCACAGGAACTTCTTCCTAGAAAGATCGCCAAAGGCAAGGGTAGCAAGGGCAAAATGAACTATTGAGATTTCATCAAGATCAAAAGCTTTTGCACAGCAAAGGAAACAGTCAACAAAACCAAAAGACAACAGACAGAATGGGAGAAGATATTTGCAAATGACATACCAGATAAAGGGCTAGTATCCAAAATCTATAAAGAACTTACCAAACTCAACATCTGAAGAACAAATAATCCAATCAAGAAATGGGCAGAAGACATGAACAGACATTTCTGCAAAGAACACACCCAGATGGGCAACAGACACATGAAAAAGTGCTCCACATCACTCAGCATCAGGGAATCAAATCAAACAGTGAAATACCACCTCAAACCAGTCAGAATGGCTAAAATTAACCAGTCAGGAAATGACAGATGTTGGCAAGGATGCGGAGAAAGGGAACCCTCCTATATGGCTGGTGGGAATGCAAGCTGGTGCAGCCACTCTGGAAAACAGTATGGAGGTTCCTCAAAAAGTTGAAAATAGAGCTACCCTATTACCCAGCAATCGCACTACTGGGTATTTACCCTAACGATACAAATGTAGTGATCCAAAGGGGCACGTGCACCCAAATGTTTATAGCAGCAATGTCCACAATAGTCAAACTATGGAAAGAACCTAGATGTCCATCAACAGATGAATGGATAAAGAAGATGTGGTATATATACACAATGGAATACTATGCAACCATCAAAACCTCTGAAATCTTGCCACTTGCAATGACGTGGATGGGACTAGAGAGTATTTTGCTAAGGGAAATAAGTCAATCAGAGAAAAACAATTATTTGTCAGAGAGAGACATATGATATGATCTCTCTGATATGAGGAATTTGAGAGGTGGGGGGGCGTGGGGGGGAGGGAGGGGGGAGAAATGAAACAAAATGGGACCAGGGAGGGAGACAAACCATAAAAGACTCTTAATTTTAGGAAACAAACTGAGGATTGCTGGGGGATGGAGGGGGAAGGTAGGGTGGCTGGGTTATTAACACTGGGGAGGGTATGTGCTATGGTGAGTGCTGTGAATTGTGTAAGACTGAGGATTCACAGACCTGTACCCTGAAGCAAATAATACATTATATGTTAATAAAAATTAAAAAAAAAAAGTTCTTTAAAACATCAGGAAATTGAAAAAAGAAAAAAAGGTGATGTGAATAAAATCAGAAATGAAAGTGGTTACGTTACTTCCAAACTTTCGGAAATCAAAACAATTTTTAGAGATTACTAAGAATAATTGTCAGCGAATTAGATAAACTAGATGAAATGAAAAATTCCTAGAAATACTCAAGTTTCTAAAATTGACTGAAGAAGAAATAGAAAATCTGAACAGACTTATAACAATAAAGATATTGAATCATTTAAAAATAAAAACAAAACTTCAGGACCAGATGATTTCACTTTTTAAATTCTATTAATGAAAAAGTATCATAAATGCTTCTCAAACTTTTCCAAAACACTGAACAGGAAATGCCTCCTAACATATTGTATAAGGCCAGTATTACCCTGATTCCAAAGCCAGACAAAGATACCACAAGAAAACTACAGACCAATATGTCTTTTGAGTACTGATGATTTCAGAAATCTTCAATGAAATACTAGCAAACCAACTCCAAAAGGGGAAAAAAAAAATACATGATCATATCTCAATTGATACAGAAAAAACATCTGACAAAATTCAACACACTTTCAAGACAAAAACATTTAAGCTAGAAATAGAAGGAAACTACGTCAATGTAATAAAGGTCATATATGAAAAAATCACAGCAAATATCACTTTTTGTGGTAAGACTAAAAGCTTTCCCCTCTGTGACCAGGAAAAAGACAAGGATGCCCACTTCTGCCACTTCTATTCAATCTAGTACTAGAAGTTCTAGAGCAATTAGGTAAGAAAAAAATAAAAGAAATCCAAATTATAAAGGAGGAAGTAATATGATCTGTTTGCAGATGACACCATCTTATATGTAGAAAACTATATAGACCCCACAAAAAAACTGTTAGAATAAATGAATTCAGCAATGTTGCAGGATATGAAATCGATACACAAATTCAGTTGTAGTTTTATACACTAATAATGAACAATCTGAAAAAGATATTATGAAAATAATTCCATTTACAATAGCATCAAAAAGAGTGAATACTTAGGAATTAACCAAACAAGTGAAAGTCTTATGGAATGAAAATTACAACACATTGTTGAAAGAAATTAGAGAAGACATAGACATCCCATGTTCATGGACTGTAAAACTTAATACTGTTAGATGTGAATATGACCTAAAGAATCTACAGATTCAGTCCAGTCTCCAGCAAAATCCCAACTGCATATGTACAGAAAAAGGAAAATCCATCCTAAAATTTACATGGAATCTCAAGGGAACCCAAATACCCCAAATAATTGGAAAAACAAGAAGAAAGCTGGAGGAGTCATACTTCCTGATTTCAAAACTTACTCTAAAGCTGCAGTAATCAAAATAGTGCAGAGTACAGGCAAAAGACAGACATAATAGACCAGATCAATGGAACAGAATAGAGAGCCCGGAAACAAATCCTCACATATATATATAGGTCAAATGATTTTTGACAAGGATGCTAAGACATCCCTGGGGAAAGGACAGTCTTTTCAACAAATTGTGCTGATATTATACACACATGCAAAAGAATGGAGAAATACCCCAAACTCGCACAAGATATCCACATTAATACAAAATGGATCAACAACCTAATTATAAGAACCAAAACCATAAAATGCATAGAAGAAAACAAATGGGTTAAATTCATGAAGTTGAATTTGACAATGGACTACAGCTATGGTTCCAAAAGAAACAAATGAAAAAGGAGATAAACTGGATTTGAAAATTAAAAACTTTTGTTCATGAAAACACATTTTTAAGAAAGTAAAATGAAACCCTACAGAATGGGGGAAAATATTTGTGAATCATATCTGATAAGGGTCTAGTATGCAGAATACATAATAAACTTAATAAGAAAAGATAAACAATCTGATTCAAAAAAGGGCACTTCTCCAAAGAAGACACACAAATGCCAACAACTAAATGAAAAGATACTCAATATCAATAGTCATTAGGATAACGCAAATCAAAACCACAAGAAATATCACTGACCACAGAATGGTTTTAACAACAACAAGAACAGAAAATAACAAGTCTTGGTGAGGACATGTGAAAATGGAATAGTCATCCATTGGTGGTGAGAATGTAAAATGGTTCAGCGGCTGTGGAAAAGTTTAGGGAGTCCTAAAAAACTAAACATAGAATTATCATGTCTTAGCAATTCCATTTAGATATATACTTAAAGGAACTGAAAACAGGTACTCAAACAAATACATGTATAGACATGTTCATAGCAGCACCATTCACAGTGTCCAAAAGGTAGAATCGGCTCAAATGTCTATGAATTGATGCATGGTTAAACAAATCATGGCGTATATGTGTGTGTATAAAATGGGGTATTATTTAGCCATAAAAAGTAAAGTACAGATACATGCTACAATGTGGATAAACACTAAAACATGCCAAGTGAAAGAAGGCATAAGCAAAAGGCCACATATTATATAATTCCATTTCTATGAAATATCACAAAATAGGTAAATCCACAGAGACAGAATGCAGATTACTGGTTGCTATGGGCTGGTGTGGACAGGAGCAGGGAATGGAGAGCAACTGCTTAATGGGTAGAGTTTCCCACTGAGGCGTGATCAAATGTTGTAAAGTTAAATAGAGGTGGTGGTTGTACAATGTTGTTAGTGTACTTAATGGTAACAAATTTTTCACCTTTAAAAGGTTAAATTTAGGTGAATTTTAACTCAATTTAAAAACTTGTTTTTAAAAAAACCACATTGGGATGTCTATTAGAAGAGCTAAATGAGAAGATATACCATACCAAGTGTTGGCAGGAATGTGGAGCAACAGGAACACTCATAAACCAATGGTGGATGTGTTAAGTTGGGTACACCTGCTTAAGAAAACTGGCAATATCTATTAGAGCTGAACCATATGTATACCTGAGCACAATGCCTAGAACATGCTCAATAAATATTTATTGATTGAACTTATGAAGAATCCACTCTTTTTTTAGGCACTGGGACATAAAGATGAAAAGATACAGTTATCTCTCCTAATAAATAAGACACATAAATAACTATAATATATTTATACATGTTTATATATATGGAGGGTAGATAGTATATTGGTTTTGGAATCAGACAATTTGAGTCCTGGCTCTATGATTTACTAGTTACCTATGATTATAGGCAAGTCTGAATTTTATTTCTGTATCATTTCTGGAATTTCTTTCCTTTCTACTTTCACTCTAGTTTCAGTCTATTGCTGCCACGGTCATATTTATGAAATAGCACATCACCCCATTCCTTTCAGTTCAAAATCCAGTTTCCCCACTACATAAAAAATACCTAAATTTCTTAGCCTAGCATTCAAAAACTTTTACATGTTGTTACCGGTCTTTCAAACCTTCTCTCATAGTATACTCCCACCATGTTTTAGATACAGTGGCTGACCACCTATCTTGAACACGCTTTGAAAAATGTTTTTCCTTTGTATCTTTGCTCAAGATGTCTTTCTTCTAAGAATTCACTGTCTCTTCTTTGAGTATCTTTGGGTCAGGTTACAGATGGGAGAAATAAACTGATCTCATTTAGAGAAAAGTCTGATCCATATGACAAATGAGTAAGTTAACATTCAGAGGCATACTTTGGCCTCCTGGGCATTTTACTTAGGTAAAGGAAGTTATTATTTCCCCTATAATAATCATCTTGTTGTATTAGAATGTCTCTTCTTAAAAACTGACACTTGAAAACTGCTTTTCTGGTCCATCAGTTTGAATCTAATTCAGAGTCAAAATAAGTTATCTCTGCCCCTGTGATTCCTAGGTGAGAAAGTGATGAGAGACTCCCAGGAACTTGAAAATTATGTAAATAAGACTGCCCTTTGAAAGGTAAACACATAAAAGATAAGAACATGTAATGGATACTCAGTGACGGAGTAAATAAATCAGAGGGATCGTTTTAATTGAACTGACTTGAATTCAGTTAACATTCACCCCATAGACAAGACACTACAATGAATGTAAAAAAGGGCATGAGCTCAAATATGAGGCGGTTTATGGTAAAGAAGGAAAATAAGTGACCAGGTAATTCTAAACCCAAAATTATATTTCAGTTTCTTCCTAAAAAATAGTTATTTATATTATTAATAAGACTGGATGCAAGAGAAATAATATAAAGTATACTACCCATACACTATACTACAGAATACAGAAAAAACTCATTACATTATAAAAGGAATACCAGAAACAAATGTGGATTTTTAAAAACTCTCTCTCCAAAGGTATACATAGTTATATCTCAAATATCAGTAAAATTTTATTTTTGGAAAGCAGCTAGTGTACTATGATTGGTCTTTTCTATTATCCCTTTCCCTCTGCAAAAAAAAAAAATCCTAATTTATTTAAGTATATTATGTAACATCATAATCCTATTAAGATAGAAAGTTTATTTAGAGATAGAATAAAAAAATAGGAAATAGTATTCAGCTATTCAGTAATATCATGTCTGACTAGAACAAGTAATAACATTAGTTGTTAGCAAGTGGAAAACAATCTCAGATTTCAAAGCAACATCAATGTGATAAGATTCGAGGCAGAAAAGAGCAGGTGGTTTGGTTATTAATTATAAGCAGTTATTAATTATAAGACTCCAGGCTTAACAAAAGACCCACCTTAAAGACTTAATTATTAATAATATCTTGGCATTCTTCAAAATACTTGCAAACTATTTCCATTATAGAAAGTTTCTAAGAAGAAATTACATTTATAACTAAAAAGTTAAATAGCAATCACAAGAGAAATGATTAAAAAAACTTCCTCAGCTATCTTAAACATGGTCTTTGAAAAACATTATGAAATGAAAGATGTTAGAGTATTCATCAGAAGAATAAAACATGCTGATAAATACTCATTTTAATCACAAACCCATTAAATTAACAAATTATCTACTTAAAGTGAAACTCATTTATTGAAGGGCTACCATGTGTCTGCAATTTTTGTATTTTGTATATAGTATATATTTTTTGTATATATATTGTATATATTTCATTTAATTCTTGCAGTATATTTTGTTTACTTACTTATACACGAATGCATACATGATTGTGATGCATACAAACTGATATGTAAATGTCACCTATACATTTTAGTGCACACAGAGGTACAGTTTATTTTTTGCTTCACTTTATCTTAGTCTGTAAAACTCTGAAGTCAAGACTGATTATTTTCTCTTTTCCCATTCAGAGAAAACTTCTATAAGATGAGCTACTAAGAATTTTAAATGTAGCCAGTTGTTAAACAAATCCATCACTAAAAATTACACTAAACTTATAATGAATTAAATGATATTTAAAAAGGTTAAAACCCAAAACTCATCACTGCCTACTGTACTATATTTCATTATTATATATGCCTTTGAAGATATTCCCATCCATTGTATCTACATGGTGGAAGTATTACATAATGATAAGCTACTACTCTCTTTCCAACTCCACTTCTAAGTGATTTCACATTGATAATTTGAAATCAGCCATAATGGGAGTAATTATCACTCAGTTTGGCAAATGCTACAAATTGAAGCTTTCTGCCTCTGAAGAATCAATATTTAAAAATTTACCACCCATGGATCATCCTACAATTTTGATGAAGTGGGCTGGCTTGAAATGAGTCACCCTGTAAAATACCTGAAAAACTACTCCCTGAAGAATCATTAATGACATATAGGGAATATTATCTTAAATGGTAGTAAATGATAAATTAGATCAATTCTAGAAACTACATAATAGAAATAAATGACGATTCTTATTTCATTAAGAAGGATAAGCCATTCATCTTTAACTGATTGCTATGACCAGACTTTGTTCTTTGTTCTATTTTTCTGTTTACTCATTTTTGTTTACTCTTTTTCAAAACACTAAATATTTATGTATATGGCTTGACGTGAAACTGAGGAGGGCAGACATGTATCTTAGGACTTTTACAGTTTTTCCTAGGTGCCTTGCCTTCCTGGGGTGAGGAAGAGGATGAATGGATGGGACTAGGCTCCCTTATTTTGACATTAACCAGAGAAGCTCAGCTTCTTGTATCTTTCCTGCGTATGTTGAGGTTCTATGTAAAACGTCATTAGAAAAAAGGGAAGTTAGGAAGGCAGGAAGAAGAAAGGAACAAAACCAGTATTTTAGAAAATGTACAACTGAACATGTGATCATGCATGTTCTTATAAAAAGGTGTGTTTGTGTTTTAGAAGGAATAGCTATAGATAGACTGGGTCATTTATAGTTAAAACATTAGTGCATTTTTAACTAGATTATATGTACTGTGTATTTTATATATATATATATATATATACACACACACACCTAATTAATTAAAATTGTCATTTGAGACTTTAAATTTTAAAATTACAGCATATGTTTATTAATCTATTTTATTTTTTATTTTATTATTTTATTTTTTTTTTTTTAAAGATTTTATTTATTTATTTGACAGAGAGAAATCACAAGTAGGCAGAGAGGCAGGCAGAGAGAGAGGAGGAAGCAGGCTCCCTGCTGAGCAGAAAGCCCGATGTGGGGCTCGAACCCAGGACCCTGAGATCATGACCTGAGCCAAAGGCAGCACTGAGCCACCCAGGCGCCCTATTAATCTATTTTAAAGGGAATAAGAACACAATTCTGTTTTGAAACTTTACAGTTAAATTAAATGTGTATTAATTATATAAAGTATTTAAAAAAATGTCATGTACGGTATTGTATCACTTGTAAAAGAAGGGCAACACTATTTCTCAAAACAAATAGAAACAGGGAACACTTTACAGACATAAATAAAATGGGAAGTCCCTGAAAAACTAAATTTTTAGACAATAAAAAGATACTGCTGGTTGGAATACCGTCTCTTCAAAAATATAGCCAAACACCTTTCAAACTAAATAGACTTCCAGACTTGAAAAGGGGAAATAAGTAAATGCATTGATTTAAATTACTAGGAATGCGTTTACTTTGAAAAACCTTTTTTTTTTTTTCCTAGAGCAAGTACATCAATCAAATAGTAAAGAGTAAAGTGCAATAATAACTGTAAGACAAGAGTTCAAGCAAGACGACATCCTGGCTGCACGGAAGATGTGTGTTCCACAGACTCTGTTTGCTTAGAGGGCTCCCATCCCAGTACTAACCAGGCCCATCTAGCTTAGCTTATGAAATCTGACAAGGGTATGGCCCATGGCAATAGGATGCAGGATAGTGATTTCCTTTCTTATTTTATTCATTGCAGCCGCAGGGAGAGAGATAACGAGAACAGGAATGAAATCCAGGTCTCCTACATAGAACACTGCAGAACATTACTACTAGGTCACCAGGGGGGAAAAAAGAAGGAACTATTTTATTTTAAAAGAGTTTATTTGTTATAATAATATTTTTGGTGGAAAAATATTTCACTTACCTAATGACTTATTAAAACCTCACTTCTATTAATCATATATTTGAATGACTGTTTTAACAAAAAAATGTTTGACACCTGCTGTTTAGGTTTAAAATATTTCACTGTTTCAGAAATTGGACAAAAACGACTATCACCAACTTAACTTATAATGCTAAGTAATTATAATCTGAAATAACTTTTAAAATTTCATTTTTTGTTACATAGTCCTACTATTTAGATTTTTTTTCATCTTTTGCTTATTGCTACAGAGTGCTCTAGGCACTTTCACTAATGAAAGCCCTGGCAAATTCAGGGAGAAATTACCTAGGTTTGGCCCTTCCATAAGCTTAAGGTGGTTAAGAAATCCCATGGATGGATTAGTGCTTAATTTATTTATACTGGTTGAGTGATGTACATACAGTTCCCGATAGTTACATGTTTTCGTCCTGAAAAATGGCAACTGAATATGATTCAAGGAGATATATCACAGTGGCCCCAATAACCAACCATTCTTTGCAAAGTGGAGAAAACATTGTTCACTTAGGGTTCTTGTGAGAATTAAATAAGCTACTCCATATACAGGACATAGAACAATATCTGCCATTCAAAAGACATTAGGAATGATGATGATAATGATCAAAATTCTGTAGTTTCTCTCTATTCGACATGGAATTATTGGTAAAACCAACAGCTAGTTTTCTACTCTGCAGTTTGTCTATCTGAGCTCTACATGGGTACTTTAACCTGTCTATGGTCAAACACCAACACGTGTCCAGCACACCCTTTCGTCTTAGAAGCACATCTCTCGATCACATTGTTTTACATCAATACTTTGTAAGAACTTACAGATGTGATATTTAAAACCTTCCCAAATATATACAGGACAAAACCAAAACTAGTTAGGGGGAATATTAGAGAAATTCTTGAAGAAAAGTCAACTTCTTCAACAACAGAGTAGTCACCTGGGACATAGTTATATTCATTTGGTTTCCACTAATATAAAGACAAAAGAAAAATGGAAATGTATATAAAAACTCTGAAAATTACAGCAGGATCTCAAAGAAGGCTAGAATAAAAGGAAAACTATGTTTTAGGTTTCTCAGTTTATAAAATATTTGAACATATATATTCTTATTTCTAAGGTGGAAAGAGTAGATAGATAACTTCACACTTTTTTTTTTTTTTTAGATTTTTTTATTTATTTATTTGACAGCGAGGCAGGCAGAGAGAGAGGAGGAGCAGGCTCCCTGCTGAGCAGAGAGCCCGATGTGGGACTCGATCCCAGGACCCTGAGATCATGACCTGAGCTGAAGACAGCGGCTTAACCCACTGAGCCACCCAGGTGCCCAACTTCACACTTTTTGTATGGTGTTAAGTAATAAGAAAATGAAAACCCAGACAAGTAGAAAATAAACAGTGATGCTAAAACTGGGATTCAGTTCTCCCAAACTTAAAAGTCCAGTACTTTGTCACCCACTCCCTTATTATTATGCTTTCTCTGCAGAAGTCACCATAATAAGTCACTGTGTACGCTTGATTAATTTAACAAACACCAAGAGTCTAATGTATGCACATTTCTATGGTCAGTTCAACCACAGAAACCATAGATAAAAATTCTAATAGGAAAATAAGCTTTGAAACAAAGAAATCCAGGAAAGGACATGTTGCATAATCACAGAGTTCTACATACAAAAACTCCAGTATGACCTCATTTTAACTAATTACATATGCACTGATCCTATATTTACCTGTCACATTCTGAGATACTGAGAGTATCCATTTGAATTTTGGGAGTGACACAATTCAACTCATAACATATAATAATACAGAAAATTCAGGAAGAAGACAGATGACATGAAATTAGGGTCTAAGATCATTTTGCTCTCTGGGAAATGGCAAAAACAAAGTCATACAGGAGTGTAATAAGTTAAATGCACTTCAATACTCTAGATTACCCAGTAAAAGAAGAACAAAAAAGTATATGGCTATACCAAGTTCACAGAGGGGAGAAATGGAAATGAAAAAATTAATAAATCCGAGGTGGGGGAAGAGTCAAGATGGCGGATAAGTAGCAGGCTGAGACGACATCAGGTAGTAGGAGATCAGCTAGATAGCTTATCAAACCATTCTGAATACCTACAAATCCAACAGGAGATCGAAGAGAAGAGCAGCAATTCCAGAAAGAGAAAATTGACCACTTTCTGAAAGGTAGGACCGGCAGAGAAGTGAATCCAAAACGACGGGAAGATAGACCACAGGGGTAGGGGCTGGTTCCCGGCAAACAGTGGAGCAAGGGAGCACAAAATCAGGACTTTAAAAAAGTCTGCTCCACTGAGAGACATCGCTCTAGAGGCTAAACAGGGGTGAAGCCACACGGGGACAGCATGGCCCCAGGTCCTGCGGGGGCACAGAAGGATCAGGGGTGTCTGAGTGTCGCAGAACTCGCAGGTATTAGAGCAAGGAAGCCAGCTACAGAGACAGAACCAAGAGTGAGCTCTCAACTCAGGGTTACCTTGAACTGTAATCCGTGGCACAGGCCACTGCTCTGTGAGTGGGGTCCCCATAAGATCCGGGGAGACCCCCCTGGAAGAGCTCAGGGATCTGTGGGGTTCAGAGACTCCAGGAGGAGCTGTGCACCAGAGACAAAGACGCTTGGTCACAGGCTGGGTGAGCTTGGAGCGCAGCTGGAGGCCAGGGAGATGGGAGTGATTGAGCGCTTTTCTCTGAGGCGCACTGAGGAGTGGGGCCCCGAGCTCTTGGCTCCACCAGGCTGGAGATTGGGAGGCCGCCATTTTCATTCCCATTCTCCAGAACTCTACGGAAAGCATTCAGGAAACAAAAGTTCCTGAAAGTGAACCCGAGTGTATTACTTAGCCCGACCCCTAGTAAGGGTGGTGCAATTCCACCTGGGGCAAAGACACTTGAGAATCATTACAACAGGCCCCTCCCCCAGAGATCAACAAGAAATCCGGCAAGTACCAAGTTCACTTACCAAGGAAAACAGTGGAATTCCAGAGGAGGAGGAAGCAAAGCATGGAATTCATGGCTTTTTCCCCATGAATTGTTAGTCTTACAAAGTTAATTTTTAAAAATTTTATTATTTTTTCTTCTGCTAATTTTTTTTAACTTTTACCCTTTCCTCTTTTAACATTTTTAACTAGTTTATCTTAATACCTTTCATAAAAAAAATCTTTTTTGAACCTTCATTATTATAGTCATATTTTATCCTTCATTGTATCTAACTTGATTTTTTGTATACACATAGGGTTTTTTTCATCTAAAAAATTTGGGGTACAACTTCTTCTAATAGAACAAAATACACCCTAAATCTAGCACCAGGCTTGTTCTAGTCTCCAGCCCGAGCAAATTCTCTCCACCTTCCTTTTCTTTATTCTCCAAACCAACTTACCCTATCGACTCCTTTTTTAAAAATTAAAAAAATTTTTTTTTCATCTTTATAGTCATATTCCATCCCTTCATTGTGTTTACCCTTATATATGTTTTTCATTCATTAAAATTTTGGGAGGTACTTTCTTCTAAGACACCAAAATACTCCCAAAATTAAGTGGGTGACCCTGTTCTAGTCACCAGTCTAATATATATATATATATATTTTCTTTTTCATGTTTTTTCTTTATTTGTTTTCTTTTTAAAATTTTTTTTTTTCTGAACTTATTTTTACCCGCTTTCTCCCCACCACGATTTGGGGTCTCTTCTGATTTGGTTAAAGCACATTTTCCTGGGGTCTTTGCCACCCTTTTAGTATTTTATTTGCTCCTTCATATGTTCTTATCTGGACAAAATGACAAGGCAGAAAAACTGACCACAAAAAAAAGAACAAGAGGCAGTACCGAAGGCTAGGGACCTAATCAATACGGGCATTGGTAATATGTCAGATCTAGAGTTCAGAATGATGATTCTCAAGGTTCTAGCCAGGCTCGAAAAAGGCATGAAAGATAGTAGAGAAACCCTGTCTAGAGAAATAAAAGCCCTTTCTGGAGAAATAAAAGAACTAAAATCTAAACAAGTTGAAATAAAAAAAGCTATTAATGAGGTGCAATAAAAAATGGAGGCTCTTACTGCTAGGATAAATGAGGCAGAAGAAAGAATTAGTGATATAGAAGACCAAATGACAGAGAATAAAGAAGCTGAGCAAAAGAGAGACAAATAACTACTGAGCCATAAGGGGAGAATTCGAGAGATAAGTGGTATCATAAGATGAAACATTAGAATAATTGGGATCCCAGAAGAAGAAAAAAGAGAGAGGGGAGCAGAAGGTATATTGGAGAATTATTGTAGAGAATTTCCCTAATATGGCAAAGGGAACAAGCATCAAAATCCAGGAGGCACAGAGAACCCCCCTCAAAATCAGTAAGAATAGGTCCACACCCCATCATCTAGTAGTAAAATTTACAAGTCTTAGCGACAAAGAGAAAATCCTGAAAGCAGCCTGGGACAAGATGTCTGTAACATACAATGGTAAAAATATTAGATTGGCAGTGGACTTATCTACAGAGACCTGGCAGGCCAGAAAGAACTGGCATGATACACTCAGAGCACTAAACGAGAAAAACATGCAGCCAAGAATACTATATCCAGCTAGGCTATCATTGAAATAGGAGAGATAAAAAGCTTCCAGGACAAAAGAAAACTGAAAGAATTTGCAAACACCAAACCAGCTCTACAGGAAATATTGAAAGGGGTCCTCTAAGCAAAGAGAGACCCTAAAATTAGTAGATCAGAAAGGAATAGAGACAATATACAGTAACAGTCACCTTATAGGCAATACAATGGCACTAAATTCATATCTCTCAATACTTATCACCACTGTTATTCAACATAGTACTAGAAGTCCTAGCCTCAGCAATCAGACAACAAAAAGAAATTAAAGGCATCCAAATCGTTAAAGAAGAAGTCAAACTATCACTCTTTGCAGATGACATGATATATGTGTGGAAAACCCAAAAGACTCCACTCCAAATCTGCTAGAACTTGTACAGGAATTCAGTAAAGTGTCAGGATATAAAATCAATGCACAGAAACAGTTGCATTTCTTTACACCAACCACAAGACAGAAGAAAGAGAAATTAAGGAGTCAATCCCATTTACAACTCCACCCAAAACCATAAGATACCTAGGAATCAACCTAACCAAAGAGGCTAAGAATCTATACTCAGAAAACTGTAAAGTACTCATGAAAGAAATTGAGGAAGACACAAAGAAATGGAAAAATGTTCCATGCTCCTGGATTGGAAGAATAAATATTGTGAAAATGTCTATGCTACCTAAAGCAATCTACACATTTAATGCAATCCCTAACAAAATCCCATCCATTTTTTTCAAAGAAATGGAACAAATAATTCTAAAATTTATATGGAACCAGAACAGACCTCGAGGTCTTTTGTGCAGCCACCAAAGACCTCGAGGTTTTTTGTGCAGCCACCAAAAAAGGCCAAAGGAATATTGAAAAAGAAAGCCAAAGTTGGTGGCATCACAATTCCGGACTTAAAGCTCTATTACAAAGCTGTCATCATCAAGACAGTATGGTACTGGCACAAAAACAGACACATAGATCAATGGAACAGAATAGAAAGCCCAGAAATAGATCCTCAACTCTATGGTCAACTAATTTTCGACAAAGCAGGAAAGAATGTCCAATGGAAAAAAGACAGCCTCTTCAACAAATGGTGTTGGGAAAATTGGACAGCCACATGCAGAAAAATGAAATTGGACCATTTCCTTACACCACACATGAAAATAGACTCAAAATGGATGAAGGACCTCAATGTAAGAAAGGAGTCCATTAAAATTCTTGAGGAGAACACAGGCAGCAATCTCTTCAACCTCAGCAATTTCTTCCTAGGAACACTGCCAAAGGCAAGGGAAGCAAGGGCAAAAATGAACTACTGGGATTTCATCAAGATCAAAAGTTTGCACAGCAAAGGAAACAGTTAACAAAATCAAAAGACAACTGACAGAATGGGAGAAGATATTTGCAAAGGACATTATCAGATAAAGGGCTAGTATCCCAAATCTATAAAGAGCTTAGCAAACTCAACACCCAAAGAACAAATAATCCAATCAAGAAATGGGCAGAGGATATGAATAGACATTTCTGCAAAGAACCCATCCAGATGGCCAACAAACACATGAAAAAGGGCTCCACATCACTCGGCATTAGGGAAATACAAATCAAAACCACAATGAGATACCACCTCACACCAATCAGAATGGCTAAAATTAACAAGTCAGGAAATGATAGATGCTGGTGAGGATGCAGAGAAAGGGGAACCCTCCTACACTGCTGGTAGGAAAGCAAGCTGGTGCAACCACTCTGGAAAACAGTATGGAGGTTCCTCAAAAAGTTGAAAATAGAGCTACCTTACGACCCAGCAATTGCACTACTGGGTATTTACCCTAAAGATGCAAACGTAGTGATCCGAAGGGGCACATGCACCCAAATGTTTACAGCAGAAATGTACACAATAGCCAAACTATGGAAAGAACCTAGATGTCTGTCAACAGATGAATGGATAAAGAAGATGCGGTATTTATACAAGGGAATACCATGCAGCCACCAAAAGAAATGAACTCTTGCCATTTGTGACGACGTGGATTGAACTAGAGGGTATTATGCTTAGCGAAATAAGTCAACTGGAGAAAGACTACTACCGTATGATCTCCCTGATATGAGGAAGTGGAGATGCAATGGGGGGATTTGGGGGGTAGAAAAAAATAAATGAAACATGATGGGATCGGGAGGGAGACAAACCATAAGAGACTCTTAATCTCACAAAACAAACTGAGGGGGGCCGGGGGTAGGGGGGTAGGGAGTGGGTGATTGGGTCATGGACATTGGGGAGGTTATGTGCTATGGTGAGTGCTGTGAAGTGTGTAAACCTGGCGATTCACAGACCCCTGGGGCTAATAATACATTATATGTTTATAAAAAAATTAAAAAATCCGAAAGAAAGCAAGAGAGAAAAGAACAACAAAAAAACCCTGATAAAACAAGGACAAATAGAAAGCAAACACTGAGATAATAAATTTAAATCCCAAAATGTCAATAATAATACTAAATACAAATGAATTAAATGCTCACCCAAGATTTTAAAAACTGTAATACTTAAATTAAGAAAAAACTATTTACGAAAAGAAGGCAGTAACAGAAGGATCTTTGGAAAATACTCATCAACACAGTAACTAAATATGAGTCACAAATGAAATAAAAAAAGAAATCAGACTATTTTGAGCTGAATAAAAAATGAAACGCGATACCTAAATTTGTGGGATACAGCCAAAATGTAATATAAATATATAAAATTACATTTAAATTAAAGTGTTCAGAAGAAATTTATAGCAATACCACTTAGAAAAGAAGAAAGTTCTCAAATCAATGACCTAAGCTTCCACCTCAAGAAACTAGAAAAAGAGCAAATTAAACCAAAATAATTAGGAGACAGGAAAAAGAAATTAAAGAGTAGAAATCGATGAGATAGAAAAGTGAAAAACAACAAAGAAAATCAGTAAAACTTGAAAGGTGAGTTTTAAAGAAAATCAGTAAAATGCATGTACTTTTGAGGACCCTGACCAGAAATAAAACAGAGGACACAAATTAGAAACAAAAGAAATCACTCGAGATATCCTCTCTCATCCACTACTACAGATATTAAAATGATAAAAAAGGAATATGACAAACAACTTATGCCAGTACACTCAATAACAGGGGGAATGGTCAAATCCCTTCAAAGACACAAACTACTGGCTCATTTAAGAAAGGAGAGATGAAATCGACATAAATGCTTGTAGAAAAGAGAATAGGAAAAGAACAGCTCCCAGTGCATTCTATTAGGTTAATATACCTGATATGAAAAGCAGACACAAATATTAAAATAAAACAACATTAGGACTCTGAGAAACAAACTGAGGGTTTAGGAGGAGAGGAGGGCTGGGGGCTGGGGTGAGCCTGGTGATGGGTATTATGGAGGGCATGTATTGCATGGAGCACTGAGTGTGGTGCATAAATAATGAATTCTGGAACAGTGAAAAGAAAAGAAAAAAAATTATAGGCCAATAGCCCTCATGAACATAGTCATAATTTTTAAATATTCTCATAAGAGGAGTGCCTGGGTGGTTTAGTTGGTTATAATAATCTTGATTTCAGCTCATGTCTTCAATTCAAGGTCATGCATTCACCAAATTGGACTCCATCCTGGGCATGGAGCCTACTTAAAAAAAAAATTCTTGTACATATCCACAATACATAAAAATAATAATACTTAGACAAATTGGGGTTTATCCCTGTAATGTAAGACTGGTTTAACATTTTTTTTAAAAAATCAGTAAAATTCACTGTATTACCACACAAAAGAGAAAGGACATTTTAACTATCCTATTTGATGCAGAAAAAGTTTCTGACAAAATCTAACATCTATTAAAACTATCAAAAAACTAGAAATAGAAGGGACATTCCTCATTCCTCATTTTAATGATGAGCACTTGTTAAAAGCCTAGAACTAACATCATTCTTAAAAACTTTCTAAGAGCAAGAAGGAAACAAAGGTATCTTCTCTCATCATTTAAAACTGGAGGTCTTATCCAACCAAAAAGGCAACAAAGAAGATTTTAAGGCCTCAATGTCAGAAAGGAAGAAGCATAACCATCTTATTTGTAGACAACATAATCATCTATGTAGAAAAATAACAAGGAGTGTATCAAAAATGAATAAATAAATAAATAAATAATCAATAAATACTAAGACATAAGTGAATTTAGTAAAGTTTCAGGATAAAAGGTCAATCAATATATAAAAATCAACTATATTTCTATATACTCATAAAGACCATCAGAAATTGAAATTAAAGTCAATTTAGAAGAGTATCAACAATATTTGAAATACTGTTGGTATGAATATTGATATTGTTAGTATGAAATACTTAGGTATAAATTTGACAAAAGATGCTCCAAGAGAAATTAGCAAATACTTTAATAAAATGAGAGATATTCTATGTTCACAGATCAACGGACTCACTATCGCTAAAATGTCATTTCTCCCCAAATTGACCTACAGATTTAATGCAATTCTAATAAAAAGTTCAGATTTTTTTGGTACAGAGTGACAACTTGATTTAAATTTTATGGAAAGTAAAAGAAACTAGAAAAGCCAATACAATTTTGAAAAAAAGAACAAAAGTTGGAGGATTTACAATATTTGATCTCAAGACTTATATACCTAACGTAATCAAGATGAAACTATACTGGTGTGAATACAGACATACAATTTAATATAACAGAATAGAAAGGCCAACAGAACTGATTTCCAATGAAGATCCAATGGGCAAAGGATAACATTTTAACAAATGGTGCTACCACACATTAAGAAAAAGTATGAAACTCAACCCTTACCCTACACAATATCAAAAATTAACTTAAGGGGGCGCCTGGGTGGTTCAGTGGGTTAAGCCTCTGCCTTCAGCTCAGGTCATGATCCCAGGGGCCTGGGATCGAGTTCCGCATCGGGCTCTCTGCTTAGCGGGGAGCCTGCTTCTCCTCATCTCTCTCTGTCTGTCTCTCTGCCTACTTGTGATCTCTCTCTCTGTCAAATAAATAAATAAAATCTTTAAAAAAAATTAACTTAAAAAGGATTGTAGACTTAAATACAAATGCTAGAACTATAGAACTCCTGGATAGAAACACTGGAGAAGCTCTTAGAGACTTTGGGTTTGATAAAGATTTCTAAATTAGTTCATAAAAGAAAGTTAGTATAAAAGAAAAAGACTGGATAAACTGAAAATCTGAATTAAAAACGTTTGCTTTTCAAAAGACACCATTACTAAAATAAAAGCAAGTCAGGAACTGGCAGAAGATACTGGCAGAACATATAGGTGACATGGGACTTGTTGCCAAAATATGTAAAGAACTTCAAACTCAATAATATGACAAACATGGGAAATTGATTTGAACAGCCACTTCACAAAAAAAGATATTTGAATGGAAAATAAATACATGAAAAGGTGCTCTGCATTAATAATCATTTGGGAACTGCAAATTAAATCACCATGAGACTGTAGAGGACTAAAATGAAAAAGAATGATGATAGCAAGGTTTGGCGAGGAGGTGGAACAACTGCAACTCTCACACATTTCCTGTAGGAATATAAAGTTGAACAGCCACCTGCTGAACAGTTTGGCTGCTTCTTAAATATTTAAATAGACCCTCATCTCATATTCCAGTCATTCCACCACAAGGCATATATGGAGGAGAAATATAAGCATATGTCCACACAAAAACTTATACAGGATTCTTCACAGAAGGTTTGTTTGTTTTTTTGTTTTCAGAGAAAGTGTGCATGTGCAGGTGGGGGAAAGGAGCAGAAGAAGAGGGAGAGAGAGAATGCTAAGCTAGGTGTAGAGCCCAGTACAGAGCCAGACATGGTGCCATCTCACAACCCTGAGATCATGATCTGATCCAATCACGAGCCAGATGCTCAAGTGACTGAGCCACCCAGGTGCCCCATCACAGGTTTATTTATAGTGGCATAAACTAGAAACAACTCAAATGTCCATCAACTGAAGAGATTTAAAAAAAGTCCCAACTGTAGCATATCTACGTTAATAGAATATTCAGCACTAAAAAGGACAAACCATTGAAACACAAAGAAACGTGGTTAAATATAAACATTATGCTTACAGAAAGAAGTCAGACAAAATAAAGTACATACCATATGCTTCCGTATGCGTGTTAGATTATGCAAACTAATCTACAGTAAGAGAAAGTAGAGACAGGTTGCCAGGAGACAGATGTAGGGTTGAGAATGACAGATTATAAAGGGGCATGAATAAAACTTTTGGGGTGATAGATCTGTTAAATATCTTGGTTCTGATGATGGTTTCACAGGTAAATATATATCATAAAAAGGATGAAATGGAACACTTTAAATATGTGCAGTTTATGTCATTTGCATATCAATAATAAAGCTGTTAAAAAGAACAGAATGTAAAAAATTATCAACCAACACAAAAGAAAATAGGAGAAAAAAGAACTTAGAATATGGAGGCGAATGGAATATTAAAAATTAGTCCAACAATCCTAAAGTCAAGATTTGAGAGAGAAAAAGAACATAAACTAGGAAGGACATATAAAAAACAAATAGTAAGATGGCAGATTTAAATTCCAAGAGTTCAGTGATTTTATTAAATAAAAAATGGAATAAATGCTTCAAAGATGTTAGGCTAGATTTTTAAAATTTCACAATAATAGAGGGCATGGGAAGCCTAGCTGGCTCAACACAAGGAGCTTGTGACTCCTGAGCTTGGGGTAGTGAGTTTGAGCCTCATAGTGGGTACAGAGATTACTTAAATAAATAAATAATTTTAAAAAATAAGAGGCATATCTAATGTATAAGGAAACAAAAGTGTAACAGGATGGAAAAAAATATGTACCTTGCAAACATAAAGCAGAAAAAGCTAGTATAGCTATATTAACATTAGACAAGGAACATTTGATAATTAAAAAAGCATTACTAGAGACAAGCTGAAATACCTCATATGGTAAAAAGGTTGATTTATCAAGAAGATATAACTATTCAAAATTCAAAGCAACAATAGCTTCAATATATATAAAGCAAAATCTGACAGAGCTATAAGGAAAAACTGACAAATGAACAATCTCATTTGAAGATTTCAGCACATTTCTCACTATCATTGGCTAAACAAGCATAATAAAACCCAATAATGATCAAATGGTTTTAAAACACAATTAACAAACATTAACTAACATATATAGAATACTTATCCACAACTACACAACTCTTTCTGGATTTACTGAGTATTTATAATAATTGACCACAGGTAGTCCATAAAGCAAGTCTCAATACAAAGGACTGAAATCGGAATCTTTTCTCATCACAAAGCAAATAAGCAGGAAATTAATAACAAAATGATAACTAGAACATTTTCATAATATATTCCTAAAGGGTCCATAGTTCAACAAAGCAATCACAATGAGAGTTAGAAATATTTTTAACTGAATGATCACTGAAAATACAAAATATTAAAACTTGTGGCTTTCTACCTAAAGCCATCTCTATAGCCTTTAATGCATATAAGAAAGATTGGAAATCAATATGTTAACTCTCTGTCTTTAGAGGTTAGATAAGAATAAAAAAAAATCAAAGAAAGTAGAATGAAAGAAATAATAAAAGAGCAATAATCGTGACACAGAAAATAGGCATAAAATATAGAGACATAAAAAGTGAAGATGGGGGGCGCCTGGGTGGCTCAGTGGGTTAAAGCCTCTGTCTTCAGCTCAGGTCATGATCCCAGGGTCCTGGGATAGAGCCCCACATCGGGCTCTCTGCTCCGTGGGGAGCCTGCATCCCCCTCTCTCTCTGCTTCTCTCTCTGCCTACTTGTGATCTCTGTCAAATAAATAAACAAAATCTTAAAAAAAAAAAACACAAAAAAAGAAGATGGTATTTGAAAAGACTATTAACTTAATAACCTGAAAAGAATAATGAGAGAGAGACAACAAGAACACACAAATACCTAATATGAGCAAAGAAAAGGAGAAAATTATTATAGACCATACAGATGTGTGCTAATACTGTCGTGAAGCTATTAAATAAAAGTTATTTATAATTGTAATGAAATTAATAATGGAATCAATGAAATTAATAATGAAATCCAGTTCCTTAGTCCCACCAGCAAAATTTCAAGTTTTCAAAAGCCATATACCATCCTGAACAGCATAGACATTGAACATATAATTGCAAAGAGTTCAATTGGACAGCGCTGCTGTAAACAGTAAATAAACAAACTTTATGGTGATAAATTTCATAATTTAAACAAATTGACAAATTCTAGGGAAAAATATACCTTAAGCTGACACAATAAGAAATATGAACCTGAATGATTATGTAAGTATTAAAGAAACTGGATCTCAAAGATCATCCCTGTGAGAATCCCCATTTGGCTTTATGAGTGATTTCTTCTAAATATTTATGGGAGGAATAATTCCAATTATATGTAGCCCTTCCAGGAAATAAAAATAAAGAACAAAGGATATTCTTTTAAACAAATGGTGAAGTGACTGGATTAAACATTAAAAAAGAAAAAAGAACCTTTGCCTAAGTTTCATACCAAATATTAAAAAGTGGATCATATATTTAATGTAAACTACAGCAATAAACTTTTAGAATAAAACCCAAGAGAAAGCTCTTTGGAACCAATGGCATGGTAAAAAGTTTTCGAGCATGACACCAAAGCACAACAAATAAAAGGACAAAAATAATAAACTAGACTTTATCCAAATTAAAAACTTTTTTTTCCAATTTCTTTTCTCCTTTTTTTTAAAATTTAATTTCAGTGTAACAGAATTCATTTTGCTCTGCCAAAGATACTGTTAAGAAGATGAGAAGAAAAGTTACAGACTAGGAGAAAATATTTCTAACCAGATTTCTGATAAAGGACATATATTAAGAATATATAATGAACTTTCAAACTTTAATTACAAAAAAGCAATCAACAGAATTAGAAAATAGGCAAAACACACAAAGATTTCACTCTAAGAGGATATACAGACAACAAATGAGCAAAAAGATGTTCAACATAAAAAATCATTAAGGAAAACATGATTAAAATCATGATGAGATATCACTACACATTAGTATAGTTAAAAAATAGTGAAAACACTAAATGCTGGTGAGTATGAAAATAACTGCAACTTTCATATATTGCTGGTAGGAATATACCATGGGGCAGCTGATCTGGAAAACAGTTTCGTAGTTCCTCTGAATGTTAAACTTAGAACTACCAGATGACCTGGCAACTCCACTTCTTGGTACCCAAGAGAAATGTAGTTAAATATTTTAAATCCAAAAACCAGAGGGGATGGGTGTGATATAAAGAAGAATGAGATGGGGCGCCTGGGTGGCTCAGTGGGTTGAGCCTCTGCCTTCAGCTCAGGTCATGGTCTCAGGGTCCTGGGATCGAGCGAGCCCTGCATCGGGCTCTCTGCTCAGCAGGGAGCCTGTTTCCCCCACTCTCTCTCTGCCTGCTGCTCTGCCTACTTGTGATCTCTGTCTGTCAAATAAATAAATAAAATCTTTAAAAAAAAAGAAGAATGAGAGTTACCTTTGTGTTCTGTATCTTGAATAGTTTTATATCTTTATATATATAAATGTATATATGTGATAAATGGCATACAAGTAAACATATGTAAATACACACTAACGTCAATTTCCTGGTTTTGGTATTAAAATGTAGGTACAGAAGATATAACCATTAGGGGAAAATGGATGAAAGGTAAATAAAAACTCTCTACTGTCTATACAACTTCCCATGAATCTGAAATTATTTCAAAAAGAAAGTTTAAAAAAAGAAGAAGCATTTCATATTTATAAGACCAGCATGATTAACATCAAACCTAGCAAAGATATAAGAAAAGTCACTCTTTCTCATATGGCCAATATCTCTCTTTTAAACATAAAAACAAAAATCCTAAACGAAGTACTGTCAAATCAAAACAATAAAATGGGTTTATTCTAGGAAAGCAAGGTGGTTTAATATTAGAAAATCAATCAATATAAATCATCTCATTAACAAAGAAAGATCACATGACCACCTTAGAAAATCTAAGAAATCCACCTAAGAAAATCACATGACCACCTTAATCACAGAAAAAGGTTTTTGATAACATTTGATAATATTCATTTTTAAAGAACCTCAGCAAATCTAGGAAGAGAATATACTTGACTTTTAAAAAACGTATAATTTTGTCAATGAAAATGGCAAAATAAGGAACTCCAAATTCTGTCTCTCTATAAAAGCAAGAAAAAATGGGCAAAAACTATTAAGAATCAACTTTTTCTGAACTCTGGAAATTAGCCAAAAGCTTGCGGGACCATTTCAAGAAAACCCGCTGATTCTTAAAAAAAATAAATAAATAAAAATAAATAAATAACATTATTTATTTGAGAGAGAAAGAGAGAGAGAATCTCAACCAGACTGCCCACTGAGCACAGAGCCCAATGTGGGACTTGATCTCAGGACCCTGAGATCTTGACCTGAAAAGAAATCAAGAGTCAGAGGTTTAGCCACTTAGGTGCCCCAAAATCAGCTGATTCTTGATAAGAAAAGCAAACTTTCTAATATAGAATTTAATGTTATGTACATAAAGATACTCACTGGACTTGATTAAAGAGTGGATGTACTCAGTGAGAACTTTGACAAAGAGATAGAAAATATTAAAAAGAACCAGTCAGAGCTGAAGAATTCAATAACTGAAATAAAAAACTCACTACAGAGAATCAACAACAGATTAGAGGATGCCTGGGTCGTTCAGTTGGTTAAGCATCTGACTCTTGATTCTGGCTCAGGTCATGATCTCAGGATTGTGAGATCAAGCCCCTTATCAGGTTCCACACTGGGTGTGGAGTCTGCTTGAGTCCTTCTCCCTTGGTCCCTCCCCCATCTCCCTCTCCAGAAAAAAAGATTAGAGAACATAGAATGGATCATTGATTTGGAAGTCAAGGTAATAGAAAGTAACAAAGATGAGCAGGAAAAAGAAAAAAAGAATAATAAAAATAGCTTAAGGGAACTCTGCAATATCATCAAGCAGAATAACATTCATATTATAAGGATCCCAGGAGAGGAGAAAGAAAAGAGGGCAGAAAACATATTTACAGAAATAATAGCTGAAAAATTCCCTAATCTGGGAAGGGAACAAGATGTCTAGGTCTGGAAAGCACAAAGCCCATAGCAAAATGAACCCAAGAAGGTCCACACCAAGACATATAATGAAAACGGCAAAGAGTAATGCTAAAGTGGGAATTTAAAAAGCAATAAGAGAAAGAGTTACACACAAAACAAAACGAAACACAAAATAAACCAAATCTATAAGACTATCAACTAATTTTTCAGTAGAAATTTTGCAGGCCATAGGAAAGTGGTATGATATATTCAAAGTGTTGAAAATTAAAAAACCTACAACCAAGAATACTCTACCTTGCCAGGTTATCATTCACAATAGAAGGAAAGATAGTTTCCAAACAGAAGTTAAAGTTCATCACCACTAAACAAACCTTTAAAGAAATGTTAAAGGGAATTCTTTAAATGGAAAGAAAAGGCCAAAACTAGAACAAAATTATGAAAGGAAAAAATTTCACAGGTAAAAGCAAATATAGTAATATAGTAATATTAGTAATAGCATATAGCAATAGCAATAGTAATAGCAAATATAGTATATTTTTATATACTATATACAAATATAATATACAATTTATATACAAATATAGTGATAGCATACAGCAATCGCAATAGTAATAGTAAATATAGTAAAGATAATAGATCAATAATTTATAAAGCCAGTGTGGAGGTTAAAATGCAAAACCAATAAATCAACTGTATCTACAAAAACTAATCAAGAGATACACAAAAATATGTAAAATAGGACATTGATACATAAAATGTGGGAGGTATAAAAATTTAGTGAACATGTCCAAACTTAAGATACCATCAATTTAACATACATTGTAATACATATAAGATACTATATATGAATCCAATGGTAAACAGAAATCAAAAACTCATAACAGATACACAAAGTAAAGGAAAAGAATCCAATTATAATGCTAAAGAAAGTTATCAAATCGCAAGGAAGAGAGCTAAAGAAGAAGAAAGGAACAGAGAAGGACTTATAAGTAATTACTTTAAATGTAAATGGACTAAATATTCCAATAAGACCTAGGAATGATTGTAAGGATAAAAAAACAAAAATCAACTACATGCTGTCTATAAGAGACTCACTTCAAACTTAAAGACGCACATAGATTGAAAGTGAAGGGACCATGCAAATGGAAGTGAGAAAAAAGCTGGGGCAGCAATACTTGTATCAAACAAAATAAACTTTAAAACAAAGACCACAGTAAGAGACAAAGAATGGCACTAAATAATGATAAAAGAATCAATCCAGTAAGAGGATGCACCCTACATATGAGCACCTAAATACCTAAAACAAATATTAACAAACATAAAAGGAGAAATTGGTAGTAATGCAGTAATAGTAGTAATACAATAATAGTTAACACTCTACTTACATCAATGGATACATCATTCAGACAGAAAATCAACAGAAGGAAACAGTGGCTTTGAACAACACATTAAAACAGACAGACTTTACATACAGAACATTCCATCCCAAAACAGAAGAATACACATACTTTTCAAGTACACATGAAACATTTTCCCAGATAGAAAATATATTAACCACAAATCTCAATAAGTTTAAGAAGACTGAAATCATATCAATTATCTATTCTTTTTTTTTTAAAGATTTATTTATTTGAGAGAGTGTATGTGTGTATGAGTAGGGGGAGGGGGAGAGGAAGAGAGAGAATCTCAAGCAGACTCCATGCTGAGAGTGTGGAACCTGGTGCAGAGCTCAATCTCACATCCCTGAGATCATGACCTGAGCCCAAATCAAGAGTCTGAGTCACCCAGGCTTCCCACAATTACTTTTTCTGACCACAACAGTATAAAACTAGAAATCCATTACAGGAAAAAAAAAAAAAAAACTGGAAAAAACACAAATGTGTGGAGATGGGAAAAACATGCTACTAAATAATTGATTTGTCAATGAAAAAATCAAAGACAATATTAAAAAATACATGGAGACAAATGAAAACAAAACCACAATGGTTCAAAATCTTTGAGATACAGTTAAAAAAGTTCCAAAGGAGAAGTTTACAGCAATACCTGCCTACCTCAAGAAACAAGAAAAATCCCTTCACTCACATGGAGAATTTAAGAAAAACAAAGGAGTAATGGAAGAAAAAAGAGAGAGAGACAAACCAAGAGACAGACTCTATAGAGAACAAACTAACGGTTACCAGAGGGAAGGTAGAGGGAGGAGTGGGTAAAATCGGTGATAGGCATTAAAGAGTACACCTATCATGATGAACACTGAGTAATGTATAAAATTGTTGAATCACTATATTGTATACCTGAAACGAATATAACACTGTATATTAACTATACTGGAATTAAAGTGAAATACTTAATAAAAAAAAGAAACAAGAAAAATCTCAAAGAGTTTAACCCTATAGGTATAGGAAGGAGAAAAGAAGAACCAACAAAAGTCAAAGCCAGAACAAGGAAAGAAATAATAAAGACTGGAGCAGATAAATGAGACAGAAGATAGAACCTACCCCCCGCACAACAATAGAAAAGCTCAATGAAACCAAAAGCCGGTTCTTTGAAAAGATGAACAAAATTGATAGAATTTTAGTCAGACTCATCAGAAATAAAGAGGGGACTCAAATAAGTAGAATCAGAAATAAGGAAAATAAATAACAACTGATACCACAGAAATACAAAGAATTATAAAGAATATTATGCAAAATCATATGCCAACAAATTGGACAACATAGAAGTAGATAAATTCCTAGAAACACAGAATCTTCCAAAACTGAATCATGAATTAATAGAAAATTTGAACAGATGGATTACCAGCAATGAAACTGAATCAGTAATTAAAAAAACTCTCAATAAACAAAAGTCCAGGACCAGATGGCTTCACAGGTGAATTTTAACAAACATTTAAAGAAGAGTTCATACTGTTCTTCTCAGACTTTCCAAAAAATAGAAGAGGAAGGAAAAGTTCCAAATTCATTCTATGAATGCGCAACATTCTGTGATATCAAAACCAGACAAAGACACTACAAAGAAAGAGAACTACAAGGCAATATCTCTGATGAACATAGATGCTAAAATCCTCAATATATATTATCATACCACATTCAACAATACATTAAAAAAATCATTTACCACAATCAAGTAGGACAAAACCATAGGTAACATCATACGCAAAAGTGAAAAACTGAAAGTGCTTCCTTTAACATGGATGACGGTGTCTACTCTCACTTCTTTTACTCAACACAGTCCTGAAAAAGACTTGTACTGTGAAAAATATACGACATTCATAAAAGAAACTGAAAAAGACACAAATGGAAAGATAAACCATGCTCATGGATTGGAAGGATTAATATTGTTAAAATGTCCATACTATCAAAAGCAATCTACAGATTAAATGCGATCCCCGTCAAACACCAACAGCATATTTCACAGAACTAGCATAATCATCAAATTTGTATGCAACCAAAAAAAACCTTGAATACCCAAAGCAATCTTGAGAAAGAGCAAAGCTGGAGGTATCACAATTCCAGATTTCAAACTATACTACAAAGCTACAGTATTCAAAACAATATGGTATTGGCACGAAAACAGACACAGAGATCAACAAAATAGAGAACCCAGAAATAAACCCTACTTATATAGTCAATTAATTTAGGACAAAAGATGCAAGAATATACAATGAGGAAAAGACAGTCTCTTCAATAAATGATGCTGGGAAAAGTGGACAGCTACCCATAAAAGAATGAAAGTGAACCACTTTCTTATCCCACACACAGAAGTAAACTCAAAATGGATTAAAGGCCTAAATGTGAGACCTGAAACTAGGAAACTCCTAAAAGAAAACACAGGCAGTACTCTTGGATATTGGCCTTAGCAAGATATTTATGAATATGTCTCCTCAGGCAAGGGAAACAAAAAGAAAAATAAACTATTGGGACGATACCAAAATAAATAGCTTTGTACTACAAAGGAAACCATCAACAAAACAAAAAGGTAACCCACAGGATGGGAGAAGATATTTGCAAATGATATATCCCATGAGGATTAATATTAAAATACACAAAGAACTTATACAACACCAAAAAATCCCAACATTACAATGAAAAAAAACAGAGGACCTGAGTAGACATTTTTTCTGAGAAAGACATGCAGATCGCCAATGGACACATGAAAAGAAGGGCAATATGATCAGAGAAATGCAAATCAAAACCAAATGAGATATCATCTTTCACCTGTTAGAAATGGCTAGTACCACAATGACAAGAAGTAACAAATGTTAGTGAAGATGTGGAGAGAAGGGAACATTTGTGTACTGTTAGTAGGAATGTAAATTGGTGCAGTTGATATGGAAAACAGTATGGTGGTTCCTTGAAACATTAAAAATATAAATACCATGTAATCCAGTAATTCTAGTACTGGGCATTTACCCAAAGAAATGAAAATACTAATTCAAAGATATATGCACTCTCAGTTTACTGCAGCATTATTTACAATGGCAAAGATATGGCTAAGTATCCATTGATAGATGGACACACAATACACACACACATGCACACAATGAGATATTACTTAACCATAAAAAAGAAAGAGATCTTGCCATTTGTGACAACAGGAATGGCCTTAAAGGGAATTATGCTTAGTGAAATAAGTCAGAGAAAAACAATACCATATGATTTCACTTATATGTGTAATCTAAAAACCAAAACAAACAAACAGACTCTTAAATACAGAAAACAAACTGGTGGTTGACAGAGGGAAGGGATGTTGGGGGATGGGCAAAATAGATGAAGGAGATTAAGAGGTACAAACTTCCAGTTATAAAATAATTAAGTCACAGAGATAAAAGTACAGCAAAGGAATGTAGTCCATAATACCGTAACAATGTTTTATGGTGACAGATGGTGACTTACTGGGCACAGTATAGAGTAATGTACACAAATGTTGAATCAGTATGTTGTACACTTGAAACTAATATTACATTGTATGTCAATTTTTCAATTAAAAAAAAGCACAACAAACTTTGTGGCACTTTAATGGACCCCAGTCCTATCTTCTATTTCATAGCTCATCACTGCCTCTGAAAATAATAACTGATTTCTAACCATGGCAGGTGCAGAATGAGCTAATTTGCAAAGAATGATGAGTATTTGTCCTAACCTGTCTGGTGGTTCCCTGGAATACGGGTTCAAAGAGCTTGTCTTTATTTTCCCTAATTCAAAACTGGCCTAATTCTAAAGCTGCTTCCCTACAGGCATTTGCTGAAAACTTTTACAGGCTAATATCTTAGCCACTGCTGACCAAGGTGACAGAAAATAGTTGGGAAAACATCAGAGTAACTAAAAAGCTGGGGAGGAAAGCTGAGGAATGGGATGCTCTGACATCCCTGGGAATCTAGAAGTCTATGTGCATGCTCAGTGCTGTGAGCATGCTCAAAAAAGACGTGAAAATGACAAAGTTCTCACTAACTGATGACCTTGAGTGTCTTTGGAAACACAAAGTAAAGGCTAAGGCAGGGTTGGTTTATAGCCTTCCATAACCAAGGTTGAATATGGAAGGCATCTCCAATACATACACATAAACTTTGCAAGGACTGGAAGAATTTTGGGCTCTAGACATTTAAGGAAACTCTGTCACTAAGCTAATGAAACAGAGATTTCAGTGGCCACACATGACAAAAAATACAGACGTCATAAAATTAGTTAAAAAAAGCACTAAACAAACAACTACAATTAGACCAAATAACAACAAAACCTAGAAAGGAGAGAGAATCTGGTTTCTAGAGTTGCAAAGTTATAATATTCATAATATCTGGTCTTCAATAAAAACAACAAAAATTACAAGGCCAGCAAAGGCAAAAAAGACAATATGTCGCATACAAAGGAATAAAGAAATAGAAACTGCACCATCATCACTGTTAAATGCTACAGCATGGACGAACCTTGAAAACATATTGCATGATTGTAATTACATGAAATTTCTGTAATAGGTAAATCCACAGGGACGGAAAGTAGATCAGTGGTTGTCATAGAAGCGGAAGGTTGAGAATTGGAACTTACTGCTAACAGGTAGAGGGTTATTTTACTTTTTTTGGTGTGATGAAAATGTTTTCAAATTAGGTAGTTGCACAACATAGTGAAAAGACTAAAAACCACTAAAATGTATGTAATTTTAAATGGTGAATTTTGTTATGTGAAATATATCTCAATAAAAAAATTGTATGGCTGCCTGGGTGGCTCAGTGGGTTAGGGCCTCTTCTGCCTTCGGCTCAGGTCATGATCCCAGGGTCCTGGGATCGAGCCCTGCATCGGGCTCTGTGCTCAGCAGGGAGCCTGCTTCCTCCTCCTCTCTCTCTCTGCCTGCCTCTCTGCCTACTTGTGATCTCTGTCTGTCAAATAAATAATAAATAAAATCTTTAAAAAAATTCTATAAAAAGCTGGCAACATACATCATATTTAATAATGAAATGATAAAATTTTAAGAAATAATTTCAATGATGAAATACAAACTTTCAATGCTGGAAGTTTTTGAGATTGAAAATGAAACAAGGATACTTGGTATAATCACTTCTATTCTACATGTATTAGAGATCCTAATTAGTACAAAAGAAATGTATAATATACAGATAAATAGAACTGAAAAATAAGTTTAGCAAGGTTGCTGGATATAAGGCAATTATACAAAATTCAATTATATTTGTATATACCAAATAGAAAGTGAAATTTAAGAAGCAATATCATTTATGGTGTCATCTAAAAACACTAAACACCCAGGAATAAATCCAAGGAAAAAATATGCAATATTTGTACACAAAAAGTTGTGACACATATCAAAAAATATTTTAGATGTGAATGAATGCATTTATTCGTGGTTTTTAGAATCAATGCTGTCTCAGTATTATTTCTTCCAAAACTGACCTACATATATTCAATATACTCTAAATTGAGTACTTCAGCTGAGTAATTTGTGGAAAACGACAAGCTACTTTGAAAATTTATATGAAAACATAAAGTGGTAATCTTACAGAAGGAAAAATGAGCTGGAGAGTTATTGCACCACGTACTTATTATAAAGCTACAGCAAATTATGATGTAAGGTATTGGCACAAGACGCACAAGACTAAGAGAAACAAAGTAGAAAGCCTGAAAACAGACCCATACAGTTATGAACACTTGTTTTAAATAAAGATGGTATTTATAGAGCTGTAAGAGGCAGTATTTTCATTAAGTGAGCCAACTGGTTTGGAAAACTTTTGAAAAAACTTTACACTTAAACATTACTTCACCCCAAACACAAAAAGAAATTTCAGACTATTGATTTAATGTGAAAAACAGAACATTAAAGCTTGTAGAAGGATTTACTAATATTTTTGTGACTTTGAGGTAAGAAAAGATTTCTTAAACACAGCACAAAAAACATTAAATATGGAAAGGAAAGGAAAATCATGATGATTAAAATTAGTAACTTTGGTCATCAAAATACACCATTAAGAGAGTGAAAGGGCAAGCCCGAGTTGGATAAAATAGGTGTAGAAGATCTATTTATGAAATATATAAAGAACTCTTTACAAATCAGTATGAGAAAACACACGCAACCCAATTAAAAAAAAATACTTGACAAGACTTCACATAGGCAATTATTAGGTTCCAATAAACATAAGAAAAATTGTTCATTCAATTTTATTGGTCAAAGAATATGCAAATTAAACCATAATTAGATATCACTATATACCTACCAGAACGGTTAAAATATAAAAGACTTGACCAAGTGTTGGCAAGAATGTAGAGTAACTGGAATTTCCATATCCTGCTGCTGAAGTATAAATTGATAAAAAACATTTTAAAAACTGTTTAGAAGTAAAGTTGAGCTTTACTGCAACTTAACTTCAAAATAGAAATTTACACATATGCATACTAAAGTACAGTAACGTTCACATGAAAATTATTTATGGTAGCCAAAAACTGGAAAAAGCACAATTTCCAACAAAAAAATTCTATATTTCTAAATGGACTATTATACATTAATGAAAATGAACAACCTACTTCTACACACAACAATGGACAAATCTTACAAATATAATACCAAATGGAGAAAAGTAGATGTAAAAGAGTACACATGGAATGTGTTATGGACTGAATGTTTGTGTTCCCCCAAAATCATATGTTGAAATCCTAACCCCCAATGTGATGATATTAGGAGGTAGGGCCTTTGGGAGATGATTAGATCATGAGGGTGGAGCCCTCATGAATGGGATTAGTGCACTTATAAAAGAGACCCCAGAGAGCTCTCTCACCTCTTCTGCCATGTGAGGACACAGCGAGAAGACTGCTGTCTATGAATTAGGAAGAGTGCCCTCACCAGACACCGAATCTGCCGGCGTCTTGATCTCGGACTTCCCAGTCTTCAGAACTGTGAGAAATAAATGTTTGTTGTTTAAGCCACCCAGTCTATTATATTTTTGTTAGAGCAGCCTGAATGGACTAAAACAGGATGATTCCATTTAGAAATTTCAAACAGCAGGTAAAACTAATCTATGATGTTAGAAGTCAGGACAGTTTTATCTTTGTGGAAGAAAAGGAAGGTAGAGACCAGGAGGAAGAATGAGGGAGGCTTCTGGCCAATGGCAATGTTCTGTATCTTCTTGATCTTGGCAACAGTTAACTTGGTTCACCTTATGACAATTCACTGAGCTGTGTATTTATATTTTATGCACTTTTCTCTATTTTATTCAATTAAAATAAATTTTTAAAAGTTTATTTACCTGCTTTTTCTGTGTTTTGTTTCTGTTTTCCAGCCAATCATCCATTTGTTCCTCAATTTCTTCTATAGAAGTTCCATGATCATAAGATTGAATATATGCACTTTCTAAAGGTGTATATACAGGAAATTCAGGTTTTGGCTTTTTTACTTTAACTTTCTTCTGTTCTAAAAATGTTTAAGAGAATCAATTATTGAGATTTGTTAAGAAAGAAAATAATTTTTAACAGTCTATTAATACATCGTATCTTGAAAAAACATATACATACTATTCTTTCATTAAAACAGAGTTATATACAATGGAATATAATTCAGCCGTAAAAAGGAATGAAATCTCGCCATTTGCAACAGTATAAATGGACCGCGAAGGGATTATACTATGTGAAATAAGTCAGAGAGAGAGAAACAAATACCATATGATCTCTCCTATATGGGGAATCTTAACAAAACCAAAGACCAAACCAAACCAAACCCCCCTAAAAACCCAGCTCACAGATACAGAGAACAGATTGGTGGTTGTCAGAGGTGGGTGAGGGGAATGGGAGAAATGGGTGAAAGGGGTTAAAAAAATTATAATTGCTTTGCTATAAATAGCTAGCTGTTTTATTGTGCTTTAGCTACTGCATTGTTTTTAAATAAAACTCAAGAGTTACTAATGATGAGATGATGATCATGATATAACCACCATGTCAATTTGTATATACCTTTAGTTTTCAAAGTACTTTTTATGAAACATTTCATACTGTCACAAAGAAAAAAGCCTGGTCATAATAGTGACATAATATTGGGCAAGTAACTTAAACTCTTAGAACAAGTGTCTCTTTTCTCATCTGTAAAAGAAAGCTAAATCTAATCTTCTAAAGTTGCTATGTGGAAAATGATAGAACCCTAACATACCACTTGGTGTAAAAGTGGCTCTTTTTTTTTTTTTTTTAAAGATTTGTATTTATTTATTTGACAGAGAGATAGAGCTAGAGCACAAGTAAGCAGAGCGGCAGGCAGAGGGAGGGAGAGAAGCAGGCTCTCCGCTGAGCAGGGAGCCCGATGTGGGGCTCGATCCCAGAACCCTGGAGTCATGACCCGAGCCTAAGGCAGCTGCTTAACCAAATGAGCCACCCAGGCGCCCCTCAAAAGTGGCTCTTGATAAATAGTATATACATTCATCTTTTCAATATTTTAAGAAATGCAAAGTTTAATCTGATGGCATCGGGGCAGTTATTAATAGATGGCTCTTAACTGGACTCTTCATTAAAGCCCTTTTGATTAGAGTCCATATTGAGAAGCAATTTAATTCTTAATTGCTACAGTCAAATTCCATACAGTCAAATTTCTTATAATCATATCTTCACCATTGTGTATTTGCATATTGTCTAATGCAGATGTAATAAAATTAATATAATATTGTCATAGAAATAGATAAATTCCTAGAACAGAGAATCCATAAACATTTTAATTGAGTGGGAAAATGCTTAAATGTTGGCACAACTGAATACCCATTTGAAGGAAGCTGGCCATCATCTTACACAATACACAAAAATAAACTCTAGTCAGATAAGAGACTTGACTTTAAAAACCCAAACAATAAACACCTTGCAAAAATAAATCTTAAAAACTACAGGTACTATTTAAAGGATGAGGAAATCTTAACTAAAACAGAAATACAGATGCTATAGAAACGGTAAAGGACAGAATAAACAAATCAAGAGAGAAAGAATACATTTGAAAGGAATACGTACGACTCAAAGTACAAACAGATAACTGATATACAGAACATATAAGGAGATACTATAAACTGACAAAGGGATAAGCACCCAACAGAAAAAATGGGCAAAAGTCACAAAAGAACAAATCCAAATGGCCAAAAAACAAGATACACCCTCTAAAAGTTTATCTTTATCTCTAAAGGTTTATCTTTGTCTCTAAAGGTTTATCTTTAACCTCTAAAGGTTAAAGAAATGCAGTTTGAATCAATAACATGATCCAATTTTATACCTATCATATGGGCAGAAATTTAAAAATCTTAAGGTACTGTTGGCAGGGAAAGGGCAATCTCTACATTGGTGGTGGAAATGTGAATTATATTGCAGACTTTTTGGGAAGTGATCTAAGAGAAACTGTTAAAATTAAAAAAATTTTTTTTTTCTCCAGCAATTCCCTCAGAAATAAAAGCATCAAAATGTAATTGTATGTAAGTACATGGGTATATATGTATGTCTGTATGTTATTTTTCATAGAGATACAAAACTGTTAACTTAGTAAATGTATATTAATAGGAGAAATGACTGAATGATTGCTGGTGATGCATCTATACTAGGGAATATTAAATTTTCATCAAAAGATATTGAAGTAAAGCTATACCAACTGACTTACAGAGATTTTTATGAGTTTGAGTAATAAAAGATGGAGTAAAGCATGTAAGGCTCTCTATTTGCAAAACAAAATAATGCCTCTTTAAACCTCTACAAATTCTTGTGTATACATATTCATCTAAATGTATTTTATTATTATAAAAGCATGGAGAAAAATATAGATGAACACCTACAAGGTATATAGGGGGTAGAGATAAAGAAAAGAAGCACAGAGACAATGAAGGAAAAGAGAAGGAACATATCACTAAAAAATAAATATATATGAATGTATATTTATGTATTTTTACAAAGTTGTAGATATAAATATAAAAACAAAATTTAAAGATATACAACATAAATCTTTAAACATAATTTCTAAAATGAATAAACCCACAGTTTATAAATATTCACTGATTTCTTGCTACTTTACTAATACAACGCTAAGAATGTAGCATCTAACATTTTGCACTTGGCAACATCTTTCATATATTAAAAAAATGTGTTTTCAAAACATGTCTAAGGGAAAAAAAGACCTCTATTTGCTAACTACCCTCATCTTTCCTGCAAATTTCTAGTTTCAATAAACTCTATATAATTAGTATGTGCCCAGCTATCATCAATTTTGGTGATATAAACACATCCCTATTCATAGTTCATCCAAGAAACACAAATCTAAGAAATTTTTTTAGCATCATGATGAATTTTATAGGGAAATTCTTGAGTTAAATAAAAAAAAATAAAGACTATTTTTGCTGGAAGAGTCTTTATTTTTATTTTATTAACATATAACGTATTATTTGTTTCAAGGGTATAGGTCTATGGTTCATCAGTCTTACACAATACACAGCACTCACTACAACACATACCCTCCCAATGCCCACCACCCAGTACCCCATCTACCTACTCCCCTCCCCTCCAGCAACCCTCAGTTTGTTTCCTTAGATTAAGAGTCTCTTATGGTTTGTCTCCCTTGGAAGAGTAAGTTTTACTGAAATTTAGTAAGTTATAGGCTTCAAGTTAAGATAGATTGGTTCTTAATAACAAGCCTGACAAAGGCTAGAAACAATAACTAGCCAACCAACCAAACAACAATAAAAATCAAACAACAAAATCCAAAATAAACAAATCAAAAAAGAAGTAAAACCCATGATACCTTAAGTGTCTAGTGACTGAAGAGAAATGGTTTCCTCTCAAAAGAAAAATTTATTCAACATGATTGTCAAAGGAATGAGAAATGAGCCAAATAGCATTTTAAGGGGGTCCTTCCATTTAATGCTCTTAGTCAACAAAATGATGCAGAGTTTGGATCCAGCAACAAAAACAAAAACAAAAACAAACCAAAAAACTCTGGCCTAAGTAGCCTACCTTCTCATATATTTGGAAACTTACACTAAACAATTCAACTAATAAGTCAGTTACTTAGATCAAATACTTCCTGTCACACGTTGCAGAAGTGTTTATTATGCTAAGACACATTTGCTGAATAGTAATTTGGGCTCTTTGACCATGAACCTGAGGATAATTCTTTAGGTCTTGATTAACACTTGTACCTCTACAGTTTTGAAAACAGTGGAAAAGAGTTCAAACTGAGCAGTCATAACATCTTAACTCATTACCTTCTTTTTCTAGCAGGCACAGAGAATTTCTCCTTGGAAATGCTCAGACAATAGCGCAGCAGCTATTAATGAATGTAACTTGGAAGAGGATAGGAAGGAAGTTTTAATCAGTTTTGAGCACTATACTTAAAATACAGAATGATAGACAGAAATACAGATGATGTCAGAAAAGTTATCAAAATAGTAAGGAGGTTTGAAATGTCATTAATATAAAAAGTGGCAGAAAAATGAGAAAACAAGAGGTCAGAAAAACTAGGTTCTGTATCGTTAGTCATGTCAATACATTAGTACTTCCTTCACATTACTGACCTCTAAGTCTCCACCTGTAAAATGAAATATCTGCCCTACCTATCTCACAGCACAGTTGCGGGAATTAAATCCTGACTTGTACAGGAATGTGCTCCTAATATTAAGGAGAATATTTAGAACTATGTGCTAAACTAAGCTCTTGATAAAACTCCTTTCGCTTCTATCTGCTTCTTCCAATATAGTTCCCATTCCTTCAACCTCCTGGGGTTCCAAACTTTGGAGCTAACAATTTCCCCTTCTTCTTTTTTTTTTTTCCCCTTCTTCTTATATCCTGTATGAAATCCAGTAGGAAATCTTGTCTCTAACTTCAAAATACATAAGAATTCCATTTTGTTACTTTTATCACTCTGATCCAAGCCATCATCATTTCTTGTCTGGATTCCTAAAACAACTCCCAACTGATTGGTCTCCTTGTTTCAAGTCCTTGTTTCAGTCTGTTCTTAACCTCACAGCCAGACTTCTTAGAACATGTATTAAATCATGTCAGTCCTCTGCTCAACCTTCCTAGGACTTGCCATTCCAGAGTAAAAGCCAAGTTCTTACAGTATAAGGCTCTAAGTGATTTATGCCTCCCATCCTCACACCATTCATCATTTATCTGACCTCATTTTAATACCCTCCAGCCTCCTGCTATTCCTCAAAAACATAAAGCTTTTGGGATGCCTGGGTGGCTCAGTTGGTTAAATGTGCCTTCGGCTCAGTTCATAATCCCAGGACCCTGTGATGACATGATCCCAGGGTCCTGGGATTGAGTCCCATATCAGGCTCCTTGCTCAGCCAGAAGCCTGCTTCTCCTTCTGCCTTCCACTGCCCCTGCCTGTGCACACACTCTCTCTGACAAATAAATAAAATCAACAACAACACATAAAGCTTTCATCTGTTGCCCCTACTGAAACCCACTCCCTCACCAGTCTTGCTTACTCCCTAACCTCCTGCAGGTCTTTTCTCAAATGTCTCTTCATTACTGAGGTCTTGTCCCTGCAGCAGGCCTGCCATATATATATATATAGCCCATCCCTCTTCCTTGTGACTTTTTACTGCAGCATTTATCACTGCTCATTCTATTGACTCTTTCTACATGGGCAAAATTCTTTCATTTAAAAAAATTTTTTTAGGTTTATTTGAGAGACCGAGAAGGTAAAGGGAGAGGGAGAGAAAGTCTCAAAAAGACACCATGCTCAGTGTGGAGTCCTACATAGGAGCTTGATCCCACAACTCAGAAATCATGACCTGAGCTGAAATCAAAAGTCAGACCTATTGGGCCACCAAGGCGCCCCATATGTGGGCAAAAATTCTTACTTATTTTGTTCACTACTGAATTCCCAGTGCTTGGGACAACATCTGGTGCTAAATAAATAGTGAATGAGTGAATGAATGAATGAATGGAAAAGCTCTCACTGTGGACAGATCTGGGACTAAAACTCAGCTTCTGCAATTTACTAGCTCTTTTGCTTAAAGTCCTTTTGTAAAATGGGAATAATGGTAATACTACATCTCGTGAATTGTTAATGAGGAGTAATGATTAAAGCAGATAAAATGATTAGAATGGTACTTAGAATATAAAGAACTTGTAAAGAACTGTGCAAAAACATAGTATTCTCAAGATTTAAAATTTACTATCCTAATATACATAATACACATAATATACATAATATACATAAGATTTAAAATTTACTATCCTAATATACATAATATACATAAGATACAAAGAGGGGAGTTTTGGAGAAAGGAAGAAGTCCTAAAATGCATATGTGGGCCAGGTGAAACAACTAAAGGAAAAGGTCAAAGAAGAACAAATTAATACATAATTTTCTAAGAATTTTATTTCCTTTTCAATAAAAAAAGCCTGCCAGATGAACAGGAAACTTTGAAGGTAGGAGTAAGATCATTTATTCATTCACTCACATTTCATCCAAGTTTGTGAATTTAGTATATGCCAAGAATAACGCACATTAAGAATACAGTACTGTGGGAACAGTTCTATTTAAAAGGAATTACCTTAACTAGAAATTATGTGGTATCTAACTACTATATTTTACCTTATATTGCTTACATACTTTTATGTACTTTCAGGATTTTAAGATGGGTGATTTTTTTTTTAAAGTCCCTAATACTATATTAGACAATTAGTAACTTAAATGACTGGTGATTCTAATATAAAACTATCAAGAAACTAGGATGGTGTCACCAGAGTACCATATGAGCTCAAGTTATAGACCAGGCTTTTGTTTTTCAAAATATTTTTCCTAAAAGGGGAACAAGTCATAGAACTGACTGCTTATGAAGTATGTCATATTACTTAGCTTCTCTCAGTTTCTTTATTTTGAACACTAAAGTACTGCTTGAAAAAAATGTACATAAGCTAGAAGCCATCTCTTCAGGAGTAATTTTGCCTCCTTATAGAGAATCAGTTATAAAGAAGCAAATAAGTAAATGTAGTTGTTTATATTTAATTCTGGGGTACTGTATCACAATTGCAAGTGTTTGATGCTTTTGTAAAGAAGGATTTAAAAAATCACTTTAAGGGGCACCTGGGTGGCTCAGTGGGTTAAAACCTCTGCCTTCAGCTCAGGTCATGATCCCAGGGTCCTGGGATCGAGCCCCACACTGGGCTCTCTGCTCAGCAGGGAGCCTGCTTCCTCCTCTATCTCTCTGCCTTCCTCTCTGTCTACTTGTGATCTCTATCTGTCAAATAAATAAATAAATAAAATCTTAAAAAAAAATAAAAATAAAAAATCACTTTAAAAAGTAATTCAAACTTCCAATTCTAAAAAAATGGGGTAAAAGTACTTTTTCATACTCCTCCTCCTAACAAAATGGAAAAACCCTAAACATTATATATAAAACAAGCACAGGAAGACTGATTTTTGAAGAGAAGACAGGCCAGCTAGGTATGGCGGACAAGACGAAAACCGAGGTGGTGAGCGCCCTCAGTTTCCTTGCATAGTAAGACAAGCTTAGGTAATAATGGATTTACACTTCAAGCAAATAAGGGACAGAATTGTGGCCAACCTTTTCTTGCCAGCAAAGGCTAACAAGAAGCCTAGACTTCTGCCACTGTGAGGCTGTAATAATGCCCCCCAAGCTCCCTACCAGGAGGATGTGGAAAAGACTTTCCTGCTGAGAGATAATAAGGATCCCCTTCCCCTGTAAAGTCAGTGATAGGGGTAGGGCTAACGTAGGCTAATGGGAAAACTAGACTTCCATGTCTACCCAGAGGTAATGAGGCATCCCTCCCCTCCCTGCCACGGTGGCTTCAGAGAAAGCCTTGAGTCAGTGCTTTCACAACTGCCCAGAAGTAAAGAGACCAACCTTCCACAGCATCAGCAGAGGCCCGGTGGGGAACTGTAAGTGGTCATTCTTGCCTATCCCAGCAAGGAGATGTCAGTTGAGTGTTATCAGTGTGGCCTATTGGCAAGCGAGAACACCCACACTTGCCCAGCCCTAAGAAGATTCACAAGCACCCTCTCCCTCAGCTGTAAAACAGGCCGTGGACTTCCTGAGTGTAACTGTAATAGGGCAGCATCTTTCCCCTTTTTCAGTTCAGCTAGAGCATTGTCAGAGAACATTAGCTAAGATAGAGTATATTCAGAGTATTATAACATAATACCCCAAATGCCGAAGTTTTTTTGTTTTTTTTTTTAAGATTTTATTTGAGAGAGAGAGAGCATGAGCATAAGCGGGGGGTGGGGGGGGGAGTCAGAGGGAGAGGGGGACACAGGCTGCCACTGAGCAGGGAAGCCCCACACTGACTCCAACTCAGGGCTCAATCTCAGGACACCTGGGAAATCCCTCATCATACAAGAATCAAGAATATCTCAATTTGGATGAAAAAGATAATCAACAAGATGAAAAAGAGATCCAAAGTATCTGACTAGGATTTTATAGTAGCCATATAAAAATGGTTTGATAGTAATGAACATTCTCAAAATAAATGAAGAAATTAAAAATCAATAGCAAAGACACAGAAGACATACAGAAAAACCAAATGGAAATATCAGAACTGAAAATGTGCTAACTAAAATTAAAAATTTAATGACTGAGAACTCAGCAGAAAAATGGAATAGAGAAAGTATTCCGTTAACTTGAGGAGAGAATGATAGAAATTGTCTAATCTGAAAAACAGAGGGGGGAAAAAAAGAATAGAGTCTTGGGGACTTTGGGGACTATAACAATACTTCATTAAACAACAGCAGAATACACATTCTCTTCAAATGCCCATGAGATATATACTAAGCTAGAACCTATCTTGGACCATGAAACACCTCAACAAATTTAAATGAATTGAGATGATACAGAATGGGTTTTCTGACAAAAATGGAATCAAACCAAAAATCAGTAAAAGAAAGATAACAGAAAAATCCCCAAATACTTGGAAACTAAACAGCTTAATATTTAAATACTTAAGTAATCCAGGTTATCAAAGAGGATGTCTCAAGGGAAAAAAATATTAAACTGAATCAAATGAAAATGTACTGTATCAAAATATGTGGGACACACCCAAAACAGTGCTGAGAGGAATTGAAAGCACTAAAAGCTTACTTTAGAAAGGATGAAAAGCCTCAAGACCTTAATCTAGGCTTCCACATCAAAATCAAACAAAATAAAAACAAGCACAAGAGGGGCGCCTGAGTGGCTCAGTGGGTTAATCGTCTGCCTTCGGCTCAGGTCCTGATCCCAGGGTCCTGGGATAGAGCCCCGCATCGCTGAGCAGGGAGCCTGCTTCCCCCCACCCCTCTACCTGCCTACTTATGATCTCTCTGTGTGTCAAATAAGTAAATAAAAAATCTTAAAAAGAAAAAACAAGCACAAGAAAGCAGAAGGAGTAATAAAAATAAGAGCAGAAATAAATAAAATAGAAAACAAAAGCAATAGATTAAAAAAAACCAATGAAACAAAGAATAAGCTGTTTGAAAAGATCAATAAAATTGACAAACATCTGGCAAAACTGAGAAAGAAAAAAAAAAAGAGAAGTTACCAGTATTCGCACTGAAACAGGAGAAATCACTACAAGACATGCAGACATCAAAAGGATAAATTAGGATTAGAAACTATACACACATAAATATGACAATTTAGATGGAATTGACCAATTCCATCTTGAAAAATACAAACTACCCCAACTCACTCATAAAATAGATACAAAAAGAAGTATTTGAGTAAGCCCTGTAATTACAAAGGAAATTTAATTTGTAATTTAAAAACTCCTAAAATATAAATATCCAGTCTTAAATGGTCCCACCAGAGAATTCTATCAAATGTTTACAGAATTAACACCAATTCAACAGTCTCTTTCAGAAAATAGAAGGGAGAATGCTTCCTAATCCCTTATATGATGTTAGTACTACTCTAATACCAAAATCATACAAAGACAGTACAAAAAGGGAAAACTAGAGACCAATATCTCTCATATAGGTACAAAAATCTTTAGCAAAATATCAGCAAATAGAATTTAGCAATATATTAAAAAAATTACACACTATGGCTAAATGGTACTTACTGCAGGGATGTAAATCTAGTTCAATATTCAAAATTCAATCACTATAATCCACCAAATTAATAAGCAAAGAAATATCACATGATATTAATTGATACAAAAAATTAACAAAATTCAACACCTAGTCATGATAAAAAAACTTAGAAAACTAGGAACAGAGTGAGAGTTCCTCAGCTTCGTAGAGAGCATCTAACACAAAACCCCTGTAGTTTACGTACTTCATGGTAAAGTGCTAAATGCTTTCCACCCAAGGTTGGAAACAAAGGAAGCATGTCCTCTCTCACCACTCTCGGTAACATAGTTCTGGAAGGCATAGCTAGCAAAATAAGAAATGAAAAGGTAATAAAATGCATATAGGTTGAAAAGGAAGAGAAAAAAACTATCCCTATTGTCATATGACATGATTATCCACATAGAAAATTCAAGGAATCTCATAAAAACTCTTGTATTTAACAAGTAAATCTAGCAAGATTGCAAGATACATACCTACATATAAAAACCAACTGCATTTCTTTATTTGCAGTGAACATATGGAAATTGAAATTAAAAACCCAATACCATGTATAATCACTCAAAATAAAAAGAGAAACACTTAAATATAAATCTAACAAGATAAGTACAGGATCTGTATGCTAAAAACCACAAAACACCAAAGAAAGAGATCAAAGAAAATATAAACAGATGAAGAGACAGACTGTGTTCATAGATTAAAGGACTCCATTAGTAAATATGAATTCTCTCCAAACTGACATACAAGTTTAACATAATTCCTATCAAAATTACAACAAGATTTTTGGTAGATATGCCTAAGATTATTCTCAAATTTATATATAAAGCAAAGGAACTAGAAGAGCTAAAACATGTTGAAAAAGGATAGGAAAGTAGAAAGAATCACTCTACCTGACTTTAAGACTTACTGGAGAGCCACAACAATCAAAACTGTCATATTGGCAGAGGAAGAGAAGTGTAGATGAATGGAACAGAATGAAGAACTTAGAAAAAACCCATGCAAGCAAGGGCAAGTGATTTTTGACAAAAGGTGCAAAAGCAATTCACTTTTTGAAGAATGGTTTAAAAAAACAGTTGGCGGGGCGCCTGGGTGGCTCAGTGGGTTAAGCCGCTGCCTTCGGCTCAGGTCATGATCTCAGAGTCCTGGGATCAAGCCCCGCATCGGGCTCTCTGCTCAGCAGGGAGCCTGCTTCCTCCTCTCTCTCTGCCTGCCTCTCTGCCTGCTTGAGATCTCTCTGTCAAATAAATAAATAAAATCTTTAAAAAAAAAAAAAAACAGTTGGCAAAACTGGCTATACATCCATAAGCAAAAAAAATAAACATAAACCTCACACGTTATAGAAAATTAGATCAAAATGGATCATAGATTTAATGTAAAACGTAAAATTATAAACTTTTAGAAGAAAATAAGGGTGAAAATATTTAGAATAGGGCTTGGGAAGAGTTTTTTTTTAAATAACATAAAAGCATCATCTAAAAATAGCAACAATAAATTGGACTTCATCATAATTAAAAGTTTTTGTTCTGTAAATGACTATTAAGAAGATGAAAAGCTACAGATTGGAAGAAAATATTTGTAAACCACATATCTGAAAAAGAAATCATATCTAGATTATGTAAAGGACTCTCAAACTCAACAGTAAGAAAAAAAAAAAAATCCAATTCAAAAATAGGCCAAAGGCATAAACTGTAGAGGACACACAGATGGCAAGTCAGCACACAAGTGTTTCAACATCACTGGCCATTAAGGAAATGCAAATTAAGATCATGATGAGCTCTCTCACAAATGTATTAGAAAATAAAAAACACTGAGAATCCCAAGTGCTGATAAAAGGTACAGACACTAGATCTCTCAGACATTACTAGTAGAAATATAAAAATTTATATAGGCACTCTGGAAAATAATCTGGCAGTTTCTTAAAACTTTAAACATAAACCTGTCCTATGACCCAGCAATTGCCTTCTGGGCATTTATCCCAGATAAATAAAGACTAAGTTCACAAAAAAACTTACACCTGACCATTCAGTAGCTTTATTTGTAACAGTCAAAAACTGTAAACAACCAAACTATAATTGGTGAATGGTCAAACAAATTATGGTAAAACCATACACAGAATAAATAGGAACGAACTATTGATACATGGAACAATTGAGTGAAAAAAAGCCAGTCTCAAAGGTTGAATAGTGTATGATTCTCAAAATCATATTCTTTAAATTGTATAGGCAAAATGACAAAATTAGGTAGATGAAAAATAAATTAGTAGTTGCCAGATATTAGGGATAATGGGAGAATGGGAGGATATGGGTACGATCATAAAGGGGTAGTGACAGAATGGGATGGTGGTAACATAAATACACACTTGTGATAAAATGGTAGAGAATTATATATACATTTTGTATTAATGTCAAGTTCTTGGTTTTCAGGAAGACACATAGGACCCTCTCTATGCTATTTTTGCAACTTCCTATGAATCTGTAATTATTTCAGAGTAAAAATTTAAATAAAATAATAATTCAACAATGATGCTGGGAAAACTAGATAACCACATACAAAATAATGAAGTTGGACCCTTACCCACTACAAAATGAAGTCCAAATGGATCAAAGATCTAAATGTAAGACCTTAAACTATAAAACTCTTTGAAAAAAAAAAAACAAGGGCAAAAGCTAAATGACACTGGATTTGGCAATGATTTCTTTGATATGACAACAATGGCACAGACAACAAAAGACAAAACCGACAAATTAGACTAAAGGAAAATTTAAAAATTCTGTGCATCAAAAGGCAATGTCAACTGAGAAAAAAAGCAACCCACAAAATGGGAGAAAATATTTGCAAATCATATATTTGATAAGGGCTAATATCCAGAATATATAGAGAACTCCTAAAACTTAACAAAAAATAATCCAATTAAAAACTGAGTACAGGAGTTGAATAGACATTTCTCCAAAGGAACACCCATTAGCATGGCTACAATTAAAAAAAAAAACAACGCAGAAAATTAGTGTTGGCAAAGATGTGAGGAAACTGGAACAATTTTGCACTGTTGGTGGGAATGTAAAATGATACAGCTGTTATGGAAAACAGTATGTTGGTCTCTCAAAAAATTAAAAATAGAATTGGGGTGCCTGGGTGGCTCAGTCAGTTAAGCATCTGACTCTTGAACTCAGCTCATGTCTATCTCAGGGTTGTGAGCTTGAGCCCCATGTCGGGCTCCACACTGGTCATGGAGCCGACTTAAAAAAAATTAAAAACAGAATTACAGTAAGATCCAGTAATTCTACCTCTGTGTATATACCAAAAGAACTGAAACCAGGGACTCAAACAGTCAGTCCTGCGTATACCCATGTTCATAGCAGAATTATTCACAATAGCTAAAAAGTAAAAGCAACCCAAGTATCCCTTGAAAGATATTCAAATGGATAAGCAAAATGTGGTATACACATACAATGGTATAATATTTAGTTTTAAAAGAGAAGGAAATTCTGACACATGCCATAACATGGATGAACCTTGAGGACATTATGCTAAGTGAAATGAGCTAGTCACAAAAGACAAATATTGTATGATCAGCCTTACATGAGACACTTAGAGTAGTCAAAATCATAGAGACAGAAAGTAGAGTGGTGGTTGCCTGGGGCTGGGAGGGAGGTGAGAATGGGGAGTCACTGTTCAATGTGTACAAAGTTTCAGCTTTACAAGACATTGTAATGTGATGGCTGTACAACATTATGAATATATTTAATACCACTGAAGTATATACTTAAAAATGGTCAAGAGGGTAGATTTTGTTATATGCGTTTTACCACAATGAAAAATACTAGAAAAAAAAAAGAAATAATACAGTGGTTTTATTGTAGCAATCATGAAGAAAGAGGAAAAATCCTAATATGGATGAATAGAGACTTGTGACTTGGGATAAAATCTCCAGTGTCAGCACCCACATGGGGCCATATTTCATTACATATGGAAATAAAGATGATATACTCTGTTAAATATATTTCCTGAGTACCTATCACATGCCTGGCATTGTTCTAGGCTCTGGGATTACAGCCATAAACAAGACAAACAAAAATACTTGCCTGCATGAAGCTAATAAATGGGCATATTATTTTAGAAAAAGTATAATATTAAATAAGTATATTTTTAGTTCAAAATTAAGTAAATTAATTAAATAAAATCTTAGTTCAAATTTAATCTAAAGCCATAAATGTTTAGATATTCAATTGGATAAAAAGTTTTTAAAATCATTTCAGTGGGAAACTAAGATCGCATTATACTTAAGGATACCTAGGATTATGGTATGAAATGCTGAAAGAATTGTAAATTTTTATTTAAGCTATATGATTTAAAAAAAATTCTATTGTTACTGAGCAAAGTACTGAAGAAATAACACTATTCTTTAGATATTCTCTGCCTACACAAAAACTCTTGGAAGTAGGACTCCTATCAGGTTTTACTATATAAATATGACTCATAAGATAGGGTTTCTATTCAGTCATGTTTCTAAATGTACTGGAGCTAGTGACTGGTACACATTTTTTTTGTAAGTTATCTCAGTTAGGGGGCGCCTGGGTGGCTCAGTCATTAAGCGTCTGCCTTTGGCTCAGGTCAGGATCCCAGGGTCCTGGGATCCAGCACTGCATTGGGAGCCCTGCTTCTCCCTCCCACTCCTCCTGGTTGGGTTCCCTCTCTCGCTGTGTCTTTCTCTGTCAGATAAATAAAATCTTAAAAGAAAAAAGTTATCTCAGTATTTTCCCATCCACGAGCACATTATTTTGCCACAGGATAATGATCTAACCTAAATTGGGGCTACTTCTGCCCTATCTCCTTTGTCCTTTTCACCACCAACCCCTGAATCAACTTAAAATCATCACTAGCCTCTCCTTTCTTCATGAACTGGGTATTTCCTAAAAACCAGTCTTCCTTCTTTCCAGTGAATGTTTTCCCATCCTGCCACCCCAGAAAGGCATATTCTGTCCTCTACCTTCTCAATGTTCCCTTGGCACCCCTACTGAGGTCCATTATTGGGGTATGCAACAGGGACCAAGAAACGAGAAGCAAAATATAATTAATGTCTGGGACTATTACTTCTGCAGGTGAAAAGAAGTACTTGACAGTAAAGGTTTGATTACCTGATTTTGGTTTTGTTTTAAATGATCCAAGGTACAGAGAAAAAGAAAGGGAAATACTGAATTTTACTTCTTCTTCCCCCAATTTTATCTATTCAAAATTTCACCTTTATAACCAATTTATTTCTTTTTAAAAGATTTTATTTATGTATTTGAGACAGAGAGAAAGTGAGAGAGAAAACCGCCCCCTACCCTACCCTGCACAAGCTGGGTGGAGGCGCAGATGGAGAGGGGAAAAGAGACTCCCTGCTGAGCAGGGAGCTGGATGTGGGGCTCCATCTCAGGACCCTAAGACTATCACCTGAGCTGAAGGCAGACACTCAACTGACTGACCCACGCAAGTGCCCCTACGACCAGTTTCTTTATAACTCATTTTTTCCTATTCATGATATGGGCTATTTCATTTTTTTTTTTTTTAAGATTTTATTTATTTATTTGACAGAGAGAGATCACAAGTAGACAGAGAGGCAGGCAGAGAGAGAGAGAGGAGGAAGCAGGCTCCCTGCTGAGCAGAGAGCCTGATGCGGGACTCGATCCCAGGACCCTGAGATCATGACCTGAGCCGAAGGCAGCGGCTTAACCCACTGAGCCACCCAGGCGCCCCGGGCTATTTCATTATAGTACTTAGAATTCATATCTACTGACTTAGAATGAAACTCATATAATTAAAGAATGTATAATATAACAATGAAAAAGTCATATTTATAAATATTAACTTATTTAAACCCAAAACATAAAATTGATTAAATTTGTAATAAAGAAATAAGTGCTTCAAATTTTCCCAAATAGATATCGCATTTTTTGCATAGACTCCCAGAACAATGATACTTATTTTTAAGAAATCACCCTTTTTGTATTTCCCCCTCTAATATACCATTTTAATAAGACCACCACACCTTACTCAGTGTATATTCTGGTACGGTCCTCTGAGGATACCGCACCATCTCAGCGGTGGAGTACATAGACTTGAGGGCAGATTAACAATTAGGTCATGAAAAACAGGCAGCATAAAATAGCTACCACTAATCTGCATGAGATGCATTTACTCAATTAAGCAGATGGAAATGTTATTATGAACTCAGTATTCCAATGATGGTCTTTAAAATTAAGAAGGATCGGGGCAAATGAAATGCACACTGGGGGATTTGGGGTCTTTATATATTAATTCTAAAGTATACAATACAGAACACTGTAATGAAGTTAACAAAATTAATTAAAAGATTCTTTGCATGTAAACCCTTAGAGACTACATTAAAAAATACATGACAGTTTCTGACATTATTAATAATGTGACTGTTCTTTAACGGTTTTAATGTTGATACCATCACCTTTCCGTAATATACACTACTTATATAAAAAACATGAGTATTACTCATGGCTGGTATGAGTATTATTTTTAATATGCTTTCTGGTATTTACTTTTTCCATTTTGAATTTTAATAACTGATAAATTAGTGATGAATTTTCAAACTTTTTAAAAGATTACTATATATTTGTACTGGTAAACAGTTTTCAGGTATTTACGTATTTGAAAATGTTTTTCTTTGCATCATCATCTTTTTTATTAGGCAATAACAACAAAGTGAGATTATTAATCTGTTTGAAATTTCTATCAATGCTTCTAACAAAAATCTTCGAGTGATTTTGTGAAAATGGTCACAAACTTTAAAAGGAATTTTTACATTGTGATAAATTATCTTACATTGTGATAAATATTTTATGTCTAACCCTTATTTTCTAAGTTGCAGTGTACATTATTACAGAATTCTAATACATATGCCAAAATTATAATAATAAGTGGTTGTTACAAAAGCTACATAAAAATGATAAGCTATGTATGCAAAAGCCATAAAATGTATATTCACCTTGACTCTACAGGTAAATTTTGGGTTAGCTTGATATTTTTCTCTTTCTATAAATGTAATTTCCCCCTCTTTCTGACTTGTCTTAGAAAGCTTAGAAAAATTTTATGTAACAATTATACTTAAAAACAATTACATAAATAGTATACTTAAGATCTTGTTTCACTTATTTACTCAACATACTTAAAACTATCTCAACAATTGCTATAACATAAGCTTCTGTTTCAATCTTAGATTTAATATAATAATATAATCATTTTTCCATCACTCCTCCCCAACCTTCATATGGAATCCTCTATCATCCTAAACTCTTCCCTCTTAACAGAAATCTGCTTCAAAAAATAATGTAGTTGACTTGAATATTATATTATTTATTTATTTGAGAGAGAGAGCAAGCAGGGGGAGGAGCAGAGGGAGAGGGGAAACAGACTCCCCGCTGAGTGCGGAGCCCAACTCTGAGCTCTACCCCAGCACCCTGAGATCATGACCTGAGCTGAAACCAAGAGGTGGATGCTGAAGTGATTGAGCCACCCAGGCACCCCTGAATATTATTTAGTATTTATAACTGTTGAAACTTTTTGAATTAAATTATGTGCTCCTTGAAAGAGTGTTGTATACAGGATAGGTGCTCACTAATTCATATATTCATCTAATATAGCCATTTATTATCTGCCAGGACACCACATAGTCAATGCTGCAGACATAAAGATGAAAAAGAAACTGCCCTGTTCTAAAGCCGCCCAGACCCCAAGGGATTATAACAGGGAGACAAATGGGTCCTTAAAGATGCCCACATTCTATTTCTGGAATCTGGCAATATTTTACCTTATATGGCAAAAGAAACTTTGCAGATGTGATTAAGGTTGAGCATCCTGAGATGGGAGATTATCCTGAATTATCCAAATTTGCCAATCTAATCACATGGGTCCTTAAAAACAGAGAACTTTTCCCAGTTATTGTGAGAGAAAGATGTGACTACAGAAGAAAAGTCGGACATCACATATGTGCCTTTGAAGATGGAGGAAGAAGGCTATGATCCAAGGAATACGGGGGGCCTCTAGAAGCTGGAAGAAGAACGCAGCCCTACTTGGTGAACCTTCATTTTAGCCCAGTGAGACCCATGCTAGACTTCTGTCTTACACAACTGTGAGATAATAAATTTCTGTTTAAGCCATTAAATTTGTGGCCATTTGTGAGAGCAGCAATAGAAAACTAATACTGGATCATCTAGCCCAACATGTTTTTTTGACACATAGGAAACTAAAATACTCGAAGTCACACTTTTAGGTAGTGTCAATGTACTCTTTGGGTTTGGAGAGAACGTGAATTTTCTTCTCTCTCCTCATACCATTGTCTGGTGCCAGGGTAAAGGCAGAAAACAAGGAACTTCTGAAGGGAAATAGTTACCACCATTTTTCTATATATTAAGTGTGAACTGGATGCCTAGTATTCTAATGCCACAGCTGCTTTCTTCCAGTTTGCTTCGGCTAAATTACAGTTGACTCCTAAATAATGCAGGTTTGGACTGTGTGGGCCCACTTATATGCAGACTGTTTTCAGTATATGCCATACAGTGCTGTAAAAGTATATTCTGTACCTTATGATTTTCTTAATAACATTTCTCTTCTCTAGCTTATGTTATTGTAGAATACAGCATATATATATAAAACATACAAAATATGTGTTAAATCAATTGAGTTCGCGGTAAGACTCCTGGTTAAGGGTAGGCTATTAGTAGTTTAGTTTGGGGGGAGTTAAAAATAATACATGGATTTTTGACAGTGTAGGGGGGTAAGTGCTCCTAACCTCTGCCTTGTTCAAGGGTCCACTATACTTCTATGGGCTGCAGGAACAGCTTTTACTGTACACCCTCCTCAAAAGCACTCGGGCTATTTTGTAATACTATATGTGCTGTGCAAGTGTGTGCATTTATAGGTGTGAGGTGACCAGTTATTAATTATTGTTGTGTTGTTTCCTGTGCCCAGATTGGTATCATGACACTGTACAATTCTTCTAAAAAAAATTTTTTTTTATTTTAAAGATTTTATTTATTTGAGAGAGAGAAGAAGCAGCAGGGGGAGGGGCAGGGGGAGAGGCAGATGGAGAGGGAGAGGGAGACTCCACGGGAAGCTTGACTCTATGGTGCTCAATCCCAGGATTCTGAGATCATGACCTGAGCTGAAGGCAGATGCTTCACCAACTGAGCCACCCAGGCGCCCCAACACCATGCTCTTCTTTCTGAACACAGGTAGGTAGAGGGAAAGGAAGTCTGAACCCCAAATACTCACACTGGAATTTTTAAAAGAATAGAGATTTCACCTCCGCAAATTCCGTCAACAAGTATTTACTGTGGACCTACTACTATATGGCAGGATCTGTTTAACGTATTTGGATAGAGCAGTGAACGAAACAGTCCCTACCCTCCCAGAACTTACATTCTATTGGGAGAACCAGATGGTAAATTAACAAATAAATTAATGTCAAGTAGTGTTAAATGCTCTGAATAAAAATAGAGCAAAGTGAAGGGAAGGGTGTATATATGTGGGGAAGATGTAGATACGGCAAAATCAGACCAGAAGACCAGGGCTGGGGAAACGCTGTCTTTAACTGTATATTCAACTTTTCCTAAAATCAGCAAAAACTGCCTTTAATGTTCAATAGAAGACTTCTTTTCAACATATTGATAATTTAGTCAAGGGTTTTCTTGTTTTAACAATATATTGATTGATGAAACAAAGACTTTGAAAGCAAAAATCCTTAATATTTTCAGGTTTCCCATTTACTACTGTTTACAGAAAGCTGAGTGATGAGCTGGACAGACTTGGTGCTGAATATCAACGACAACGACAGCACTGGAGTATTTTAGGACTTTCTGGATTTTGGATGCCTCCTAGATCTGAGAAACTCTATGACCCTATGCTGGTTTTATCTCTCCTCTGATACTGAACCGTGGGTGGTTCAGTAATTACTAATATAGTATTTTCCACATACAATACATTAAAGAAGTAACTCTATTCAGAGGATGGTAAAGAAAGCACACAACATTTAGTTACTGCTACTTTAAGGGAAAAACCCAAATTTTAAAAATCAGTTTCATATGACATTGTTAACACAACAAGACAATGTTTAAAACTCACTTTGAAGTGTTTCAATTTCAGCTCTAGTCAATGCATCTTCCTTTTTCTTCAATCTTGTTTCTTTATATTTAGCATAAAACTCCCCAGCATCCTTAAGAAAGAAGTTACAAACAAATTAACGTGAAAATCAGTTTGCTTTCTCATTATTTTCCACATGATTTCATTTTAAAGCAGTATATTCATTTAATAAGCATCTTCCTTTGTGTTTTTAAATTTTATGATTAACAGAAGAAACTAAGTAAATGTTTATGATTTTTATCTCTTAGCTTATTTATTAAGGCCAGTAATTGCAGAAGTATAAATTTTTTTAAAGATTTATTTATTTGACAGAGAGAGAGAGAGAGAAAGAGAGAGCATGCACACATAGGCAGAGTGGCATACAGAGGGAGATGGGAGAATCAGGCTCTCTGCCTAGCAGGGAGCCCAATACGAGTCTCAATCCCAAGACTCTGGGATCATGACCTGAGCTGAAGGCAGCTGCTTAAATGACTGAGCCACCCAGGTACCCCCAGAAGTATAAATTTAAGTAAAGTCTTTTCTCTCAGTTATGGAAGAGAGGATTCTGCTTCCTGTTTTCCACCATTGTTTATTTTCTCAATATTGTGCCACTACATGGACAACAAGCAGAAAAACACACTTGTTAAACTGAATTATTTGGTACAGTAAATTATATTACTGCAACCAACAAAGTACTAAAACTATTTTTATATTAGTCCCTTAACTTTAAAAGATTTTCAAAATTATTATATGCAAATCTGGTTATGAAACCTCTATGATCACATAGATACAAGTGAAGTTGTCATTCCTCCTTCCTCCACACTTAGAGATTAGTTCCTATCATGGAAAGTCGGGGATTGAGGACAAATACTTAGGTGTCAAAATAGAGGGCTAAAGTCTCAAGGAGTGGCACCCAGGTAAGACTCTACCAGAGTAATGTAAAAAGACCAGGGCCTCAATAGTCACAAGCATGGAAATAAACAAGTTGATGCTCTAGCCATATGAAGATCCCGACATGGAGAAAAACAGAATAGGTAATTTTCCACTACCTCTTGATTCAAACTTCATCCATTATATATAGCAAGATTCTTGTAGCTGCCAGGCCACATGGTGATTTTTTAAAATGTCTTCACCTATGCTTTGCCCTCTAACTAGAATATTTTGCTGCCCTGCCATTATTCTGATGAATTCCTATTCATCCTTGAAAACTCTACCCAAGTATCACCTCCTTTGCAAATTTTTCTGACCTTCCCTGGCAGAGTAATTCTCTACTGCATACTGCTTTTGTATTTAAGCACACTTCTAGGATTGCTTGCATCACGCTATATATTCTCTCCTAGAAAATAAGAAATTTGAGAGAGGGGTACTTGTATGACCAGAGCACAGTATCTGGCATAAAGCATGCACACAATATTCATTGAACTGAACTAGATCAAAATATATGAGAAATCTTGTAAAGAAAGAAATGAAAGGGCTTGATAATTGATGTGGAATAAGAAAAAAAGAGGTATCAAGGATAACTCTAGGGTAATATTCCCAGATTTTAAGATCCCTAGGGCAGATAAATCATAGACTCATTTGAGAGGGTTTTATTTTTTAAGGAAATAAAGGAACAAAATCAATTCTTGGCTCTATCTTGATTCAAATGGAAATACATGAACACTTAAAACCTAGAATGGAATTTTCTCTTTTCATCTATGACTGTTTAGGAGTTACAGCTTTTCTTAGAGTCTATATCTTTTGGAGTTATATCAGAACTCTTCCACCTGACAGTGAATTAGGTAAATAATAGGCATTTCTAAAATCACCGGGTCAATGTAATAAAGATTTAGCTCTTATTCTCTTATTCTCACTTTTATGTTCCTACCTCATTTCTACCACAAGGATTCCATAAGCCTCGGGTCAGCGAAGCAATGTTATCATTTGAAGGGTACAGAAAATCATGCATCCAACGTACTTATCCTTCTAGACCATATATACCTTTGGGTTAAGGATTTATGGCCCCTTTACATTCCCTGTACCCCTAAAAACTTAACCCTGCAATAGTATTATTTTCCTTAAGTCATATCAGTCATTTATTGCTTGATGTGAATGAATGAGTGAGCTTATTAGCTTCTTTGCAGGCAGTTTTTAGTAGTAGGAAAAAGAAAAGGTTGGTAAGGCACCGGGCCCTTGAAGGGAGTAGGAAAGGTGGCAGCATGCAAGAAAAAAGGGCACAGATAAGTTATTCATGAGACGTGAAAGAAGGTAGGTTGAAATCAACCATCACAGTATCATATAGTGAGATAAAATACAGTGATTAAGAGGACAGAATTGGGAGCCAGACTACCTGAATTAAGATCTCAGCTCTGCCATCTTAAAGCCTATATAACATTCAGCAAGTTACTACACTTAGTTTTGGGTGAATTATCTCCTTCAGGAATGGGGATAATCACAGGGCTATTGTAAAGACCAAAGTGCTGATAGACAGGAAACACTTAGAATAACACCTAACACACAGGCTTTCTATATGTAACCTATTTTGATTATAACTTCAACCTTTTACCAAAAACCTTACTCTGCACCACAAACAGTTTTTTTGTTTCACACTTCACCAAAACTCCTCCTGCAGACTCCTGTTATCTTCTTGCTTTCATGACTTTCTTTACCTGTACCCCATCCACGCAAAAATCTTTCATTAGGTAAGAGCAGCTTCTTCCTGCTGGTCCTACCAAATCTGAGTATTTCTCTGCTAATGTGGTTCTTCCTGCTATAACACAGAAGTCCAATAAAATTCCTCTTTGAAATTACCCATTTGATCCAAAATCACACTTATCTGAGGATCACTATGGACCTAATCACCTTAACGTACTCTACCTAATTCCAAGAGTTTTAACACATTCCCTAGTTTCACTCACATTTTGCTCTAGGCTAAGAACCTTATATGATATTATACCATTCTTTCCTATAATAAACCTTAAGATATTGCTGAGAGTTATCAGGTTATCTCTAATGTTCTTATCTCTATTCCCTTTAAGAAACAGTTTCACGCTTCCTCGCCATTTGATCACTTTCCAGTTTGTCAGTGCACCTTAAAGGATGGTACACCAAACTGCACACAAGGAGGGCGGGAACAATGCAGAATGTTGAATGCAGTAGACCTATTTGAGATCACAGGTTTCTTAAAGAAGTAAGCCTTTCTGGGACGCCTGGGTGGCTCAGTGGGTTAAAGCCTCTGCCTTCAGCTTAGGTCATGATCCCAGGGTCCTGGGATCGAGCCCCGCATTGGGCTCTCTGCTCAGTGGGGGGCCTGCTTTCTCCTCTCTCTCTCTCTCTCTGCCTGCCTCTCTGCCTCCTTGTGATCTCTGTCAAATAAATAAACAAAAATCTTAAAAAAAAAAAAAAGTAAGCCTTTCTGGAGAAGGCATATTGTAATTATAGTTTGGAAATACAAGTAAGACATGAAGAAAAGAAAAAGGATGAGGAACACTTAAATGCTTAGAAATGGAGCAGAGGGAAGAAAGGTTTCTTGCTAGGGGGATGGGGTAACTGGGTGATGGACACTGGGGAGATTATGTGTTATAATGAGCCCTGGGTATTATGTAAGGCTAATTAATCACAGACCTGTACCCCTGAAACAAATAATACATTCTGTTAATTAATTGAATTTAAATTAAAAATAAATAAATGAATAAATAAATGGGAAACATGGGGAAAAAAAGAACAGTTGTTTTCAAACTTGCCCCCTCCCATTCTTCAGGGATGGCTAATTCACATCAATGTAATTGTCAAGTAGAGAAAATAAAGTCTCATTTTGAGTCCAGAATAAGCCCCAGTTTAAATACACACGAAAAAATTAGAATTTCTTATATATACAAACTTCTTATCCATCTTTGTGGACACTGCCTGAAACATAATAGAAGTTTAATAAGTATTCCATGAATGAATGAATGCTTGCTTTAATCAACCAGGACTCTGGACTGCCAAGGTTTAGCTCTGCAATACTATATTAAAACTATGGGATTTACATGATTCCAAACAGACCAATCCTCAAGTAGCTTCTATTATAATCACTATGGATGTAACATGAGCAAAAGTTTTTACCTTAGAAATAACTCTCATAGTACTTAACAAAAAAATTTTAAGGGCTCAAAGCTTGTCTACATAGATATGAAGCAGGGAACTGATTCTACATTGTAGAACTAGAGCCAACTTCAAGAATTTGCATGTTATGACTGTTCTTTGTAATCGTAGAGCATGGCTCTTGCACAAGAAGACATAAAGCAGTTATATTTACTTATGTGTATTTACTGAACCACTATTATACATGTTGTCCATTGTAAGGATAAATGGGGATTATACGATAAGGCAAGGAGCAGATAAGGCATATGTAAAAATAACTGAATAAACCAAAATTTGGAATATAACCTATGTGAGAACAGAGATTTTTGTGTTTTAACCTTTTTTTTTTTTAATTTCCAGGGCCTAGAGGAGCACCTAGCACATAATAAGCACTCAATATTTGTTGAATGAATTACTGGAATAGAGAATGAAGCTCACCCAACATTCTACCTGTTTTTTTTTTTTTTTTTAAAGATTTTATTTATTTATTTGACAGACAGAAATCACAAGTAGGCGGAGAGCAGGCAGAGAGAGAGGGGGAGGCAGGCTCCTTGCTGAGCAAGAGAGTCCAATGCGGGGCTCAATTCCAGGACCCTGAGATCATGACCTGAGCCAAAGGCAGAGGCTTTAACCCACTGAGCCACCCAGGCGCCCCAACATTCTGTTTCCCCACATTTCCTATCCTCTTGAGATTAGGTGAGGTCATGGGACTAACTGTGGATAGGCTGTGGATGGAAATATCATGTATCATTTCAAACCAAAGTATCAAAAAACTCGTGCAGTCCTCCAGTTCTCTCCTCAACCATCGTGAGGAAGGAGGCCACATGTTCCAGGTGGGTACAGTTGTAAGATGGTAAAGATGTCATTATTCTGAGTCCCGAATGGCTGGTTAGAGCACAATGCCCTCTTTCCTATCAACCAGTGATAGACCAGTAGCATAAACTAGAAAAAAATTTTAAGCCACTGGATTTTCAGGATGATCTGTACCTTGTCATAGCCTATCACTCTATACTTACTATAATACAAATAATAAGTGCTATGAAGTTAATAGAATATGTAACGGGAGGTTTTCAATTGGACTGATCAGGAAAGGCTTCCTAATGATGATAACCATTTATGTAACCCTTGAAGGGGTTACATAACCCCTCCATTACAAGGGTTATGAACCCTTGTAATATTTCCAAGAGTAGTAAGTTATTAGATGGAGGATATCTGTATCAAAAGCTTTTCTTTCTTTCTTTTTTTTTTAAAGCTTTTCTTTTAACATTATTGACATGGTTCATTTAAGTGATAAAATAACATGCTGAGCTGGTACTGTTTGCTGTGTTTCAGTTTACTTTTACTTTTCCATATAAAGTTCAAAATATTAAACAACTGAAGGAAAACTTAGGAAAGAAGGGCGTTGATCTAGAGTGGTATAAGCAGTGAGTTGCAACCTATCACCTATTCTACGGGAATAAGGAACATGGAAGAGCTCTGAGGACAGGCAACTACAAAAGAGGTGAAGGATGTTCCATTTCTTTTTTTGATTGTTGGACAGTACAAATCTCCTTTGTTTGAAGCTTACATAAAACCTTTAATGTAGAAAAATACCGGAGGTACATTTCTAAAAATCTGCCCACACAGTCATTTACTCCATATCAAGTTTTGTTCTCCCACTGGCTTACACTCTACCCTCAGAATTACAAATAATGTGTAATAAAATTACAATGAGGAACACAGGAAAAAATTTTAAATTGTAGACTTTGAATAAAATTTTTAAAATTTTTGTATAAACATTGAATTCACAAAAAACTCATAAAATATTAAATAAATTAAAGTAATAAAATAAAATAAAATAAAAATGAAAGAAAAACCCAGAAGCTATGCCTTCGTCTCCCTGAGTCAGCGGTATTCAAGAAGATATAAGGCCTATGAACTAATTTTTCCACTTGGGCTAAGAAACCGAAGAGATTATAGAAGTCATCTACTCAGCTCCAACTCAATGCAAGAATCCTTCTATAACTTTTATAATAATCAGAACCAGTCTAAATACTCTGGTAGGGAGTATTTAGTAGTTACCTAGCTAGTTATCCCACTAGTGGGAAAGTTTATTCTTTCTCAGCTTTTATATATCTCATATTTCAACATTTATTTTCATTTGCTTTAAGTTTCATTTCTACCATTTAGTAGTTGGGTCACTTTGAGCAAACTACTCCACCAATCTGAGTCTTCAGTATTTTTTATCTATAAAATATGGAATCAATGAGATTGTAGATCTCTAACATCCTACCTAACATTTTGTGTTTTTAAAAATCTTTTCTACATCTAGCAAAAACCTAAAAACTCAACTTTATATTCTGTCTTTGGACCTCCGACTAGTTGCATCTTACGCCCCCCTTTCAGAGGGCAGAAGGAATGGATTCTTTGTGTTCTGTTGGGAGGTGTTTCCAATTTTCTTTCTCTCTCTGTCTTTCTATAGCAGTAGAGTTTCAGCCTTACAAAAATTCAGACACACTTTCCCATCTCTTTTCATTTGTTTGCATACTGCCTACATAAAGTATGTTTGTAAAATTTTTTAGAAAGTTCTTAAAAGTAAACTTTTTCGTCCCTTGGAGAAACTGTGTTTAACTCTGCGTAGGAGAACAGGCAACTCAGCTTGCTACAATTGCCTCAAAGACTTTTAGAAGCTTTTTTTCACTGCTAATTAGCTGTGAATGTTTTGTTTATTTGGTTTCTGACAGAGCCCCAGCAAGCAGAAGCAAAGGGGCTAGAAAGGAAGGGCCCTGACTGTACAGCGGGTGACCTCCAGGCTTGTCTACAGTTGTAGTATCCATGGGAGAAGCTTCTTGGAGGGAGGATGCCTCCATTTACAGATGGTTCTGTAAAGTATAATTTTCCCTTTACTCTCTTAGGCAACTTTTATTTTATTTTTTAAAGCAAAGCCACAGCACTGTGGAGAAGATTCCTCTATTTTCTCAGACACTACTCCTAAGCAACCTACAAATCCTGATAGTGGCGTTGCTATGCATGCTGGAAATTTCCTACAGTAATTTTTAGTCTGACTGTATTCACAAAAGATCAGCTTGGTAGTGAGAAAAGATGGGCCTGGGACTAAACAATGGGAAAAATGTACAACTTTAGGCAATGTACACATAAAGGAATTTTATATTTTACAAATTAATGTAACTAAGAAATGTAACACAGCAGGTAGAGAGAAACTTGAATGTTGAATTCCCACAGAATCAAACAAACTATTAAGCACATCAATTCTGAATACCTAAGATCTATTTCATCTCAGAAAGTATAGAGAACTATCACTTAGGATATATGGCACTTACTGATTTTATATATGAGAAATTGGTGGTATTACCAATCTAAATTATTATGGGCCCAAATATATGAGACTCCAACACAGATAGGCAGTGACAAAAATAAACTAAGTTATAAGGGTTAAACTGAAAATATGCACATAGTATATTTCAATAATTGTTTGCTACTTTTATTGTTATGAATATGTTTCAGAACATATATGATAAATCAAAAAATATCCCAGAAGGGCATTTTGGAGGCTAGAAAAATTTCTTGGGATTATAGGTTGAAATTAGCCAACAGAGAAGACTTGTTTAGTCAGATTCCAAGAGAATGTGTATTCCCTTTGAAACTACCTTGAGAACAGAAACAGACTAGTAAGATATAAGTATCACTAGGGCTAAACTTTGAATGTTAAAATTAAATTCTAGGCTCAAAGTATATGATGCCTCTCTTGATATAGTCCAAGTTCCTTGTTATATTCTAGTTCACATTCCATGTTTTTTGATTATTCCACTTGCTTTCTGCACTAAACATATTTTCTCAAGTTTTCCTAACTTCTCTGCATATAGTCATGCATTTAACTCTTCTCTAATCTTCTCTCATCGCTCGATGCACATGCTAACCTTCCTTCTACTCATCAATTTACAAACACTCTCTACATTTCTTTCTTTGGTTTCTCATCTGACTTTCTACTTTTCTGCATATGTGAGTACAAGAATGATGTGAAATATACATTTTGCTAAATACATACACCTCTACTTGGATATTTTCTAATCTGGGAAATGTTTGATATCTATTTAACATCAAATATTTTATATGTATCAAGTATAATAGTTTTTAGTTTTCTGATCTCACTCTCACCTATCAATTCTTATAATTTTCCCATTATCTTTTTCAGAACAAAGGAAAGGGGGGGAAAACAACAACAACCCAGAGCTGGAGGTAGTAAGGACCTTCTTGAAAAGCAAAGGAAGCTGTCAAAGATATACCTTTATCTCTATCCAGTCTGATCACAGAACAACTTTGGGTCTTTTCTGCCCACTATGCACTATAATTTTTCCACTAGTAACATTATGTATGTGTCTTTGACAGATGTGTGGGATGGAAATACATTGCTGTCTAATCAATAAACTTTATTCTGTCTAAATGGCCTTTATAGATTCCCCATATCAGATTTATCTATTAGAGTATAAATTCCTGATATACAGAGTTTGGAGAGTTGGAATATTGGCTTAGAAGACAGTAATGGGCTATGTGATATCTTCTTTTTTTAATAAAAAGCAGTTGTATAATGTTTTTCTTAGGTCTCTTTCAACCTCAACCTCAACCCAGAATGATTTTATGGGAATTACTGTATCTGTATCTGTGAAATTATCTTTGCATACTACCCTGTACACAAAGTGGGCACTCCACTGTCAATGGTCTATTCATCATTCAAGACTCAATTCAAGTGACTCTTCTTTGTAGTTTTCCTTGGTCATGCTATATAGAGACAATCTTACTTGTCTGATCATCTACAGAAGTCTTTTATTTATATTACATATGTGAAGCTTATATACCATACTGTATTACAATTATTTTAATTCATGTATTATAATCTCTACATGTCCATATGGTCCCAGAAGGCATATTCATCTCCATGGCCCCTTAAGAGTGCCTTGTTCTGACATGTTTAATAAATTTTTACTGAATTGTCTAACCTATTTATCTAAATATATAACTTAGAAGAAGCTTTACATATCAAATACTGATGTAAATATTGTAATGTGTAATTTTTTGTGGGAGGGATAGAAAATAATTTAGGTAAGTTAATCAGGTTATAAGAAGTTTTCTTAGGGATCTTAGATGCCCAGTAATAAACAGTAAACTTAGGAGCATAAGCTGAACCAGAACTGCCAGTTTTCCAACTCCCACTGGATAACCATTCATGTATATGAAGTACAATAAAGGAATGGGTATTAAGAGGAAGAATAGGAGGAAAGAAGTTAGAGATGAACAGCTGTTGATATGATAAGGAAAACTTTAAGTATGGATCTGGCTAGTGTAAAGGCCATTTGCTAGAAGTCTCTGAGTCTCCATTTGGACCCTCCTTCTTATCCAATAGCTCTAAATACTTACACAGAATCCTTGCAGACGAGTTTTAATGAATTTTACGAAGTCAAGGATTCACAGACAGAAGTAAAATTCTCTTAACTGATATCTGCTTAACTAACTTATTCCATGCTTATAGGAGCTGGATGTATCGATTAATACTTGTTATTGTAATTATATGATTCAATTTAAGTATTATATAAAAAAGGTGAAAAGTAAGTAGAAAAAGAGAGTTGTTTCTATGAAAACCAAGTAGATGCTTTGGGAAGCTCAATAAAAGAGTTGCTGAAAATGCTGTTAACTACATATAAGTCTGTCAATTATGAAAAAACAGGGGAAATCATAAAAATCTATAAGGATTATATAATTATATTGCTTTGCAAGAGTCTAGTTTAACTCTTCTTTAAGAAATCAAGTGGAAGGGGCGCCTGGGTGGCTCAGTGGGTTAAGCCGCTGCCTTCGGCTCAGGTCATGATCTCAGGGTGCTGGGATCGAGTCCCGCATCGGGCTCTCTGTTCAGCAGGGAGCCTGCTTCCCTCTGTCTCTCTCTCTGCCTGCCTCTCTGTCTACTTGTGATCTCTCTCTGTCAAATAAATAAATAAAATCTTTAAAAAAAAAAAAAAGAAATCAAGTGGAAGTTTGCCCCTAAAGAAACCAAGATTATAGATGCGGTATACACAAGGAAAAACAAAACAATGGCACTATATCACAAGAGTGGTGAATAAATGTAAAGTACATGCTTAAAACATTCAACGTCATCTGTATCATTTTTTTTTTTTTATACTTAGAGCTCTAGTAGGGCTCTTTTTTGACTACTGCACCAATTACCAACCAAGACTGCTTTAGGTAAGGAGGGCGTCTCAATTTCATAAGTATCTTATTTAAGACATCAACACATCAAAGCTTTAGTATTGTGGGTAAGGCATATGTACTCACATTATACAATTTTATGGGTGATAAATTAATGCAAAGTTTACAGTAGACTGAAGAAAAAAAAAGCAGAAAACATCTAATCCTAACAGCAACTACTCAGTACTGCTTTGCTCAAGCTTTCTGTTTATCAATCTGCAATACTTTCACTTTCACAGTTTGTATCAGTCTACTGTATTACATTATTTCGTTAGTGAATGTGAAAAAAAAAAAAAAGAATCTTATGTCCCTAAGGCAGAATTAAAATACCAAGTATTTGCTTTAAAAAAGGAGAATTATCTTATTTTTATTCTTGGAATGAATTTATCAGAAAGAAAAAATTAGAACAAAATTTAAACGTGAGATTTACAAAGATTTTAAAAACCTAATGCCTAGCATCTCAAAACTGAAAGCAACAGGTATCACCAAGTAAGTAAAAACTTTAAAATGCAAACTGATCCTACAGTTTAAGAATAAAGAGATTAAAATTTTTTGGTAAAATTCCTAATTTCTGTAACTATAAAAAAAAGGTATGGTGAGGCAACACCATCTGTTAGCTCTAGATACCATGGGGAGATAATTAAAATAACTTATAAATCAAAGCCCTCTTAATACATTGGTTCTGTTTTTATGAATCACTCTGCGTACTAACCAGGAAATGTTAATTTTACCAAGTAAATGTTGTTTCAAATGGCTTAGTTTAAAATTACAAAGAAATGTTTCAACTAACATTTTATGTGATATTTTATTTACTCTGCCTCATGACTATAAATTCCTCTACACCCTGGTTTGCTTATTGCAGATTCTAAAGCAAAAAACCCCCAAAATCAAAAACCACACTTAAAAAAACATGAAAATATATGTCCTAAAATATTTTTTGGTCACATCCTCTCATACACATACTGGTATGGTAAATATACTTTACCTCTCTCTTATTAAGACACATACATAGCATATAAGGATTTTGGGTTTTTATTCAAATAAGTAAGATAATATGCTAAACAACTTATAAACAAAAGCTTTTAAATTACCCACATACTGTAATTTTCTCTATTAGCTATAAACAAAATATATGATTCTGTAAGCAATAACTATTAGGATGAACTATTTTGATGGAAGGTTGGTAAATAATTTCGCAAAGTTTAGAAAGAAACACACTAGCAATTTAAATTTCATTTTCTCCTCTAATATAAAATTTTTATTGTAAGAGTAAGAAAGAGAATAAAATGCAGAAGTTGGAGTGATTCATTTCCTTAAATGATTAGGAAGAAGAGTTCTGATATGTGAAAAGAAGTAGGTAGGACTGGGTAGGAATTATCTGGCTCTCTCTTTTTTTCTTTTTCCTAAACATTTTCTGAAATGAAATACTTCTTCCCCAAAATTAAAACTTAACCTCAAAATTTGTATACCCAAACTATTATTATTACATATACTTCTAAATGTTATGTTTTATGTGATGGGAATTTTCTAACCAGATGTAATAATTAAAATTAGCAAAGCAATAATTTAATAAAATCTACTTTGGTATGCTGAATATTGAAAAAATAAGAGAATTACCATAATAATATGATACAGATCCACATTCTATTGTTTGATCAAGACCGACTAGCAACAGAAACTGAGTACCAATATAAGATAAAATATCTCCTCTTCAAGTCACAAATAAAATGGAAAGCAATATATATTTTTGCATAATTATACAAATGTTCATGTAAAGTTTTTTTTTTTTTAATACTGTCTTCTTAAATGCATTAAAATAATAGGTGACTGGCTATTTAGGTCCTGTTCTTATTTTCTGGATATGCCTTAAATGATGACACTGAATTAAATTTTTATTGCTCTTATATCTGTCTTAATGATAGTATTTTTTTTTTCCTTTTTCTGATGTCTTGGAATTCTAAGGTGTTCTAAAAGCAATGTAAAAGACAGTTACAGGAAAAGATACCTAAATAATTTTAGAACTATTCTAAATAGATTTACACTTCTATCAATTCAATCACCATTATAAAGCACCCACTGTATATCAGCACTCAGATAGCAGACATGGGCACAAATTATTTCATGAATAATTAAAATGAAAGCATCTAATATTATATGAGAGAGGTATGCTTTACCTGGATTAGATGAGGCAATGCTTTTAGTGTAAGGCAAAACCAAATTCCCAGCTTGCATGGAAGCAAATCATGCCACTGTGGTTTTGTCAGTAATCTAAAGGGAAAACACAAAAACAAAAACAAAGCAGCAAAATATAGAAAGAATGTTGGGAGACAAATATTCTTATAAAGATCATGAATTCTTTCATGAATTATGAAATGAATACCTGTTTCAACAAAAGTAGGAGGAAATTTTTCAATGTAATACTTATGACCGTTATCACTACATTTGATGTAGCCTATCATGAAGTACATTAGTACTTACACATAAGTGCATTAGTACATATAGAAACTAAGAGAATTTAGGCAAGATTTGGGGGAAGGAGACTCCTAGACAAGTTATAAAGCTGAAGAAACAAAAGCCCTCTTTCTAACCTGGACTTTTTATCAGTTCTGCAAAATGAATTCTTAAACCTTATGATTACTTCAGCTATAAAAGACTAAGCGTCGCCAGAGTGTTCCCAAGTGCTGACAACCAGATATGAAGACTGTAGTATAAACAAACCAATACATAAAAATTAATGTCATTTGCAGTTCACTGAAGCATTACTCACTGATGTCATCAGAACAGAAGACAGGCAGAATAGTCTCTGATCTCCATCTCACATTGATCCAGTTCTTGCCCTGCTGTGTGAACTATTTAAACCCTTTATTTCTTTTTATGAATCGATATTAGAAATGGTATCTTTTTGAGTGTACTGCATATCACTGCCTTTCTACATATTGTCACTTCTGAGCTAAACACTAAAGTGATAGATTTTTTTTCTAGGAATACTTTATTTCTAAAGTTCAGTATAAAAATTTCACAATGACAAGAATTTGGGAGTTTGATTATTTAAACATATATTTACACTTTCCAAGAGAAAAAAGCCTGTGGAACTTTTGCCTAAGATTAGGACTTGTCTCAAAAACTATGGCACAGTACTAATCTTTCAAAAAACCTACTACAGATGTAAGTATTACATATCTGAAATGAATATATATATATATATATATATATTAAGTTGAATCATATCAAAGACATTTTAAAAGTTTCAAATTACAAAATATTTTTATATGCTCCCACCTTTCATTTTTTTCTGAAGCACCAAGTTTTGATACATCCACACTCTTGCTGCCTGTCTTTTTTTTCTTTTCTCTTTTTTTTCTACTAAGCAGTTCATCCTTAATGTGGAAAGAATTATGGTTACAGGTTATCATTAACATGTACTCTTCAAATGTTATCAAGAGTCTTCTGTGAAGGGTAAACATTATAGAAGAACATTTATGCAAATGTATGTAGGGTCCAACATGATTAAGTAAAATCATCAATCTTTAACAATAACTGTTGCCATGGCATCCGGTTCTTAAACACACATGAAGTTCAGCATTGTCAGTCATGTGTATCTCCATAGCAATCAAAGTTTTCTAAGAGGAGAAAGCATTCAACTTACTTTTTCTCATTCATCCAACTTTAATAATGTCACTTCAAAAAGAATGAGTAAACAGATGCTAATTTATGAATACTGATAAATATGTTTGATTATCTTTAGCACATAAATAAAAGTTCAGAGCTGAATAAACTATGTAATGGTATGTTAAAATAAGAAAAGTGTGATGTTTTAATCAACTGATCTCTGAAATTATAAAATTATACTCACTTCAAGTCATATATTTAAAACCTTTAAAGTAAACATTTTTTATATAAAAGGCTATAACACAAAAATTTCTAAAAATCATTTTTACATAAAAAAAATTTCTGTTTGGAAGGTGACAAGAAAGAAAACATGGCTGTACCTTTTAACTTTCAGCTAGATATTTGGGCCTTCACAAAATTTTATGACAAACTCAAATGCCACATTTTTTAAAAAGAAGATTTTTTTCTTATATCATGGGTTCTTCTTTACTTAGAAACACATTGAACAGTAAATACTGAGTATAAAACTTTTAGGATAAGAAGTATATATAGAAAAATTGAAATTTCTATTAGTTGAAAAATAAAATGTCTGAAATTCCATTTAAAATTAAGGAGGCTAGATCATTTGATTTATTACCAATACTTACCAGTTGTTTTTCCAGGTAGATTGACCAAACCACAGCATAATGACCCACCGTGAGAATAATGAACAAAAGTAATGCCAGCTCAGCATTGCTCATTTTTCTCACCCGCCTGTAGTAGAATACAGGCTGTCGCCAATCTGGAAGTCCATTGATCAGAATATCATCATACCTACAGTAGCAAATACAACAGTTTTTCATGGGGAATTTAAAATAAAAGCAAAAAAATTAATTCATGCCTATACTTAAGAATAGGAAAAAGAAAAGAATTTTCTCCAAAATATACAAAATTAATGTAGATTATTAGCATTACAATGGCCTATAAATTCAAAACACTACATATAGTACAGTCACAGACAACCTTCAAAAAGATACACAATAATATACTGTGGATACCAGACCTGTGTTTTACAGCACCCCAATGACGTGACTTCTGGAATGACATCTAAACTAACGAGACATATAGTCTACTTCTCTATCACAGTCTGCAGTAAAGACTCTATCACAGAAGTCAGCAACAAAAGGAAAGATCCTAACGGAAGAAAAATCAAGATAAGAGGCTCTTTGTTACCATGAATTATATATTAATTGAACCAAATTCAGGATGAATTTTCTAGTCTGTGCTATTATTTCCAACCCTGTACTATAGTTTAAGGTTGAAATATTTATATATACTATTTTATCAAAGCTTCTTCATGATTAGAAGCCTATGAGTACCTTTTAATTTTGTATTGCTCAAATTCCTTTAAAGAATAAAGTTTCCAAATTAAAAAGAGATGGGAAACAACCAGTGTTATGTCAGATTTCTCAATAAAACTGTTTATTTGTAAACATTTAAGTGGCAATTTCCTCATTTTTGGCTTTGCTGGAAGGAAAGAACATAACAAATAAAAGCTTTTCTAGTAATACATTTTAAATCAGCTTTCTTTAGAATAAAATTTCAACTGAATTGAAATTTACCTGTCAGACCACTACAAAGATAAATATTTTTAAGGTTAAAAATCAGGAGTAACATTTATGATTGTAAAACTCAAAATGGTCACACACAGACACTGTATGTTCAAAACACACAACCTGTTAATCTTAATTGAACACAACTCATTAAATATTCTAATCACACTATTTCTCGAATTAAATCTTCACTGAAAGGCCTAATTTGGTGCAACACATTGACCAAAATATTTTAATTAAAAATATTCTGAGTTAGTCGCAGGCCTAATTACAGGAATAGAAATAGGGCCTATATTGTCAGGCAGGTCAGTAGAACTCAGTAGTAGGTTTTTCTCAAGTAAATTGACCGATCTAGGAATAATAGCGCAGCTGCTAAACTGCCAGTCTTGACATGTAAATCAATTTAAATGCAACAACTGCAGTAGCTACTTTGATAGTTATTAAATTGATACCTTGGAGATATGCTTAAAAAAAATAAGCACAGGATTTATTATAGGCAACTTCTTTTTTCAGTAGAAAAATATTGGTTACAAATTTGAAATATATTTTATTAGCAAATCTGGAAAACCTAACATTTAGATCAACTTAGATTATTAATAATAATGGCAGATCAGAATAACCAGTGTTCAAAGCAGAAGACATTAATTAGTACTAAATTCTTAAAGGCAATGTGTAGTGTACAATAGTGTACAAATTAAAATATGATTGTGTAGTAGCCGGATGACAAAATTGATGTTAAATATTCTCCTTTTTAAATATGCAGAGCAATTCTTGAACACTATAATATCAAGATAAAATAATAAGATTTCATCAAAAACTATCATTCCTACCCTCAAAAGTTTGTTTAAATTTATCTTTGTATAAACTGACTCAGTTTAAATTAGAAATGGATTGGCAAAAAGGTTTCAGGATTACATTTGAATGAAGGCCAATGAATGTTAAATTCTGAATTTATTCTAAATATATATTCTACTCCAGATTTGTTCGTGGAAAAAGAAGTGAATATAAAAATCACTATTTTCAGCTTATCTGTCCCATGAATTAACTTCATGTAAAGTGATTATTAACAAAGAACATCTAAGGAAATAGTGACAATTCCCTAAGAGCATTAATAAGTATTAAATTTGTTTTAGATCTAAACTGTATTGGAAGAAAACAACTAAACTCATAGCTATGAATCTTATCCCACATATTTTATCACTATCATTGTTGAAATGCTATGTATGTATTAATAGCTACTTTTTTCTACCCCACATACAAGTTGTGTTTAGTGTACAGCCAAATTCAAGACAGCAAAACCTCACACACTGAACACATTAAACAGAACCAGATATTTACTAAGCTATGTTTGCCACTCTAAACAACAGTCTCCAAGGATTAAGCTTAGAATCAATGCTCTATTGATTTTACTATCAATGAACATTATGGCTCATACGACTGGCCATTTTGAGGGAAGATAGCTTCTATTATAGTTCGCTTTTAAAGAATATATGCTGTTAAAGATAAATCACTGCTTTCCTGAAACATTGAAAAATAAAGATATTTCTTAAAATATACCGAGACTATATTTATAATTATTTAAGAAAAAAATGTGTTGACAACTCATAAAATTTAAAACATCACTGTGTTTTGTTTTTTCTATATTTAACACATAACACTGATAAAATATTCTGTAATTCAGCTTGTACAAACTGCTCTGAATAACCTGTTAAAACCAGATTAAGAATATGCACATTATCATGATAAGAAAATACAAAAGTAAATATGTTTGATGAAAATATTACTAATGCAAAAAATGATATGGAGTCATAAAGGCTAATATATTGGAAATTAAAACACTGTTTAGCCAATATCACATTCAACACACGATTTAATATATGTTTACTTTTTCTTAAAATGTACCTGATAAACATAAAATAATGGTTATGTAATCATTAGTAAATTTGATTCTACAATCTCAATTTATCAAATAATTTAGCCTAATATAAACACTGGAAAGCAAATAAATCTAAAAATGTTTAAATTACCAACAGAAAAAATGTTATGTAAATATAAAATATTCTCATATTTTGAAATGTAAAACAGTTACTATGAAACTAAAATAGAAAACATATGTTATGAAAACAAATACTTAAATAATTCTAGCATGTGCCTAAACTGTGAATTTCCCATCATACAAAATTTGAAATTTTAGTTTAAAACAATAACAACAATGACCATCTAGGTCACATTTTGGACCCAAGAGTAAAAATTACCTACACAAAGATCATAAACAGGAAACATCTAAATTAATCGATCTTACTCTCCTTTAAAAATGTATACATATGCAAAAACTTGTGGAATATAGCACTTTCTCTATTCCATATAACAGGTATCTTACATCTTCTAATTAGAGAAGGTACTAAGATTTCTTACTCTCAGTGTTTATTTTTCTTCAGACACATCTATAATCAAATTTAGAATAATGAGGTAATGGATTTGTAAATGTTTAGCATATTGAGGCTGAGATAACTACACTTTTTGCTGAATCTGTAAGCAAAACATGATTTTATTTAGTAAACTAAAAAAAAATATTCAACTTTTACAAATAAAGTACCTTAAAATAGACCAGAAATCCTCCCAAAATTTTAAAGTTGCACAACTGGGTTAGCAAAATAATACTGGTTAAAAATTTATAATAGATTTTAAATAAAAGTAATATACTAATATTACTAAAGCATGATCTAGTGTATATATGTAATGACTAGTATCTACTTGGTACTTTATTCAGCTAATGCTCACGGCACTTGCACAGAAATTTATGTCAGACTATAGCTGAGCTGCTATTCCCCAAATTAAACAAGTACCTGAGAGTTGAGAAAAGGCTATTATGCCTTCCTTATACTAGCCACACAAACTTGTTAATTGCATACTATAGTCTATGTTTCGGGGAGAAAAAAAAGGCTTAGAAATTTATTCACAATCTCACTCCTAGGAATCTATTCAAGAGAAATCAAGAAAAAAAATCTGTTCATACAAAAACTTAAACGTGAGTATCCATAGCAGCATTGCTCATCGTAGCCCCAAAGTGGAAACAACCTAAATGTTTATCACTTAGTGAATAGATAAACAAAAGTTGTATACGATATGGAATATTACGCAGCAATAAAAAAGAATTAATTATCTACTGGTATATGCTACAATGTAGATGTGCTCCAAAAAGAGTGTCACAGAAAGAAGCCAGATGCAAAAGAGTACACATTACATGATTTCATTAATAGGAGATGTCCAGAAAAGAAATTTATAAACACAGAAAGGAGATCAGTGATTACTTGGGTCTGAGAGTAGAGTGGAGATTGCCTGCAAACAGGCTTCAGGGAATGTTTGGAGGTGATGGAAATGTTCTAAAACTGGGTTGTAGTGTCTGCACAACTCTGTAAATCTATTAAAAATCATTGACTTGAACACTTAAAATAGGTGACTTCTATGTATGCAAATTATACCTAAGTAAAGCAGTTTAAAAATTTAAAAATTTGTTTTCCTTAAAAAAAAAAAAGGTTATCTAGTTTATTTATCTACTTCATTGCTATTCTCTTTCCTACCAAAATTAAAGAATGCACTTGATTTCAGTGAAAACACAATTACTCATAAGGGAAATAAATAAAGAAACATAAATGACAATTTTCCAAACTGCAAATTCCTGGGAGGTTACACATTTAAAAGTACTTATTTAATGAATATTTATAATAAATAATTGTGATACCAAAGAGCATTTTTTAATACCAGCATAAGACAATATTCCTTTAGAAGATAAGAATGACTGCTGGGTTCTTCTTCCTAAAGGAATTAGAAACATTAGGTAATTGTCTAGAGACGCGCATTTCTCCTATATGTTTAAATACACACAGGTCACCTGGCCTCAGGCGCAAGCTTTAGAGAAGTGATTCTCAGCTTGATTAGTTAAGATTTTTGCCTCAAGGAAAACCAGTTACCAAAGAGTTACTTGTGCCTCAAGGGGTATAAATACTACAGCTGTTTGTGTAACTGTCAGATTCATTTTTTTCGACTAACACCATAAAAACATTGCAAAGGGAACGAATCCCAAAAAGAAAATGTTAGATGCATCTATGTCAATGAAGAAACATTTTATACAGAAGAAGTCATTTGTTCTGTAAAGATATAAATGATTTTTCAGGAACTGAAAGAAATTGTTACAAAGTTTACTGACTTTTAGGGTAACAACAAACAAAAAGACAAAATGTGATGCCAAAGACAGAGGGAGACTAAATAAAGCTATCTTTACAGACACATTCTTGATGTGTGAAATAAAACTAGGGGCTCAGGGAGAGAAAGCAACTAGAAAATATGCACAGAATGACCAACACTTCTTTCAACACACTTCTAGGACTCTTTCAACACTATGGATTATCTCAAACCAGAGGAATGTCTGCTATGGTATCTGGACCAATGCCAGCTCTTGTTATAAAGCAAGAACACTTACAGAGAATATCTTGAGTCCTTGCTTTGCAATCTGACAAACTGAGGCATTCAAATTAAAGAGTTAAGATGAGAAGCAAGAGTAGTAGCTAACATTTTAGGATACAGAATTCTAGATAATACATTCAAAGAATTTTTTTTTTAAAGAAAAGATTAGTCTACACTAGCCTGGAATAGAAAATATCAGCCTGTATCACACACTATTGTTTTGTGAAATTTCTGCTTCAAGTGTGTGTATGTGCACCTGTGTTCTGAGGCATGATGCAAAATATGCTGCCCCCCCCCCCCCCCCGCAATACACTTACTGTGGGTCTGACTTAAGAAACTTGGAAGCCTAATGCAATAGTGTCAACACATTCCACAAATTCTGAAGGAGCAAAGGAAAGGGGCCTTTCTGCAATCTCCTCTTAAGTCACTGGCACTATAAACTATGTATAAATTTATTATGACTCTTCTGAAAGGGCCACAGAGAAGTCTCAAAGTGAAGGGGCTGTCTTCCCTCCGCAGTTTAACTTAAATGCAGAATCACCAGAGCAGAGTAAGGGAAGGGAAGGAGGCAAAAAAATAAATAAATAAATAAATAAAATAGGAAAGAGAAATAAGCACTTTTCTTCCACACCTATTTTCTACAGACTTATAAAGTCTGTTCTCTTACTCACAAATAACAGATTTATTTTGAGAGTGAGAAAACATCAAGAAATTGTGATAACATGAGTATCACTAACAGCCTAATTCCAAACATTTAAGGAATGGGGGGAGGGGGTAGACCACCAAGCACAATTAGGAGCTATTACTGATATATCAAAAATGACTGGGTATTTGTTTGAAGTCAAGTGGTATCTGTAAGTCCCACGGCATAGACACGCATGTTAAATCATATCTAATGGAGCTATGACTTGGTAACATTATGGCTCATGATCCTGAAGTGTACAAGTACTGAATCAACCTAGTGAATATTTTCAACAGAAATTAACTCTGCTCTAAACATAGGAAGAAACAAAAATAAAATACTAACTTATAATAAATGTCTAGTAAGACAATTCCTTCCTTTACAAACTAAGACATCAAACTGTAACATCTTAATTCAAAAGCAGAAATGAACACTCACCTCTGCCTTCGTTCATCATCCTTTAAAACTTCATAAATGGCCACCAACTAAAATAAAAGCATTACTTTAAAATAAAAATACTCTCAGCTATAAGAAATCACTTAGGAAGGTGAACACACTATAATGCACAAGCAGAAAACCCTACGTGCTCATATATACGATGAACAGACATAATCTTAGTTATATGTAACATTTTCTATTTTTAGTAGAACCTTAAGAGGTTAAAAAATGTTTGATACCAAAATACATCTTTGTGAAAGATGCAAAAGTAATAATTATGTTAAAATGTGCTTTTAAAAAGCAAAAGCTGTAATTTAGACAAGAAAATTATGACAATTATGACCCTCCAAGAATTCAGAGATTCTAATATAAAAAATGATGGTGATATTTTGTAAAAAATTGAGTGAACATGGCATTCTATTTCTAAACTACAACCCCATTTTCAAACAGAATTATTTTACATATAAGTTACTATTTCTATTAGAAAATATTTATTTATAAATTTGTTATAAAATATAAATAATAACAGCACACTTCACTTACTTGTCTAAACTGAGTTTCTGCATTTTCATCTTTATTCTTGTCTGGATGCAAAGTCAGTGAAAGCTTACGATATGCTTTTCTAATGTCTGCAGATGAAGCATCCTGGAGGTGGTAGGGGGAGGGGAAAAACACAAAGCAAACGTTGTCAGAAAAAGAAATTCCCAGAACCTTGTTAAGATCTGAGAAGACAGCCAACCAAGTGCAGGACCCCAGGCAATGTAATTTGAGCAATCAGTCTAACAACCAGGCTATGCAACTAGCCTGACCCACATGACTGAACAATTATTCAATCTAATTTGGCTCTCCTCTTAACTTTTCATTACCATACAGTCATTTAAAGAAGACAGTGTTTGGCAAAACTTTTCAAACACTTGCCTTCCTAAAATTAACCAATAAATCTTTTTCAGTAATTAAGAGATCAAAAAGAAACAAATTAAAAATTAATACATCCATGTGCCTTCAAAGAAGATCTTTATTTATTTGAGAATCTTAAAGCCAATTTCTGAATCCCACGCTTACCATATGTGGTTTCTTCATTGTTATTTATATTGAATTTACCATCCAGCCACAACCTATGGAATCTCAATTTCCCATGTCAAAAGTATGCCTATTTGAAGGCAGTTACATTTGTATTTATCCAAAATAACTGTAATTAGAAGTAGTTGTATGTATTGTACTTAATTTTTTTTAGTACTTCCAAGGGTGTTTTCAATGGTGTCCAGTTTCCATGGTCTAGCTGCTAGTAATAAATTTGCCCACTATTATTAATATAGTACAAACATATTTAAAAAGTCACAATAATTCAGTAGGAATATGTTGGATTAAGTGGATGTTAAAATTACATTCTATATAATCCAGTGTGTATAGATAAACTCAGAAAACATGGTTTTACATGGCCAGCATAAAAGACATAACGATAAAAAAAAGAACACGATGTAAACTGGGTTTAAAACTTTATCTCTGCTGGGGCACCTGCGTGGCTCAGTGGGTTAAGCCTCTGCCTTCGGCTCAGGTCATGATCCCAGGGTCCTGGGATCGAGCCCCACATGGGGCTCTCTGCTCCGCAGGGAGCCTGCTTCCTCCTCTCTCTCTGCCTGCCTCTCTGCCTACTTGTGATCTCTGTCTGTCAAATAAATAAAATCTTTAAAAAAAAAACAAAACAACTTTATCTCTGCTGAGTTTAAAAATTATTCCAATAACTAGCATATTCATAGTGGTACAAAATGATAGCAAAATTGTTTATTAAATTGTATTTTGTTTTATAGCTGAAAATTTATTAACTCCTAAGACTACTTTACTTGAAAAAGTTCAAATGCCTAAAATACCAAACCAAACCAAAACAAAACAAAAATCTTTGTCCCTGGGACTAAATAGTTGTTAAAGAAATAGAGCTGGAGAGAAGTAAAGTGAGACTATAATCTGTCTGTCAAGTTTTCCTTTATGAACCATTATTTTCATTATCAATTTTCTGGGGCTTACTGCTCCAGGGTGTCCCTCTTGTTAAAAATCTCAACTTAGGTGTGAATATTTTTGGGCCTTACAGAGGACTGAGAAGATACAAAGTTAGCAGAGTAACTTTTGAAGATAATACAGTCAAAATTTTCATTCTAATTTGCTAAATAGAGTTGATGTGTTCCAAACTTTTAATAGGTAACATGCAGTAGAAAAGGATGATTATTCACTGAAAATTGGTGATGGAGATTTTGTTGAGCAAAGAGGTCAAGTGTCAAATTAATAACTGTTCTCTAACTGGGACTTGAATTTTGGATTTTATTAAATTAGGACTATATCATAGAAAAATTCCCAAGGTAGATTTCTTAGAAAATAAAGCTTACGTGTTTTATCATGTTACAAAATCAATGCATGCTCATTATGGAACACCTATGACTTACTTAAAAATAAAAATAACTTATAGTCCCCTCCTTCCAGTCTTGCCATGCTGATGCTAATTCTCCATTTTTCTGCCACAATATGTGCTCTAAATATGAATGTAGCCAGATGGCTCTCCTATTTCAAACCCTTCAGTAACTCCCAAGTGCCTTCATCATCTGTCTTTTCCAATCTTTTTAGTTTTATCTCCCACTATCTTGGCCCATCCTCCTGGTCTCCTAGATCATTACACATTAGGATGCTGTTCCCCAACCTCATGTTTTTGTTTTGCACCCAGCTGTAGGTACAGATGATTCTCTCCTAACTAAAGAATGAGTGCCTCAGCCTACACACAGGTATTGCCTGACTTTTTCCTCTTGAGAATGTGCCCAGTACAGTTATTTCACCAATTAGTTCCACCCTAAGTGGACAGAACAGAAAAACTTGAGGATTTCCCTACCTAAAAGCCATGCTCTAGATAAGCTTCACTTGGAACTAGCTTATGTATTTAATTTTAGTAAATTATTCTAAGAATCTTATTTCCTTATAACAAAGCTATGAAGTAACTATAGTTGTTATTAGGCCCATTTTCTGATAAGATAAGTGAGACAGAGAGAGGTTAAGTAACTTGCTCAAGTTCATGCTATTGGTAAACAGATGAAAATAGAACTCAAACCCCAAAAGTGTTTTATCAGAACCAGAGACTCCTACATCAGCTCGGTAGATCCAGCTAGTAGGTTTGGACTGAGTCACTTCACAAGAGGTTACAGCTTTGGGAAGGCAGTGAGAATAATGGTTACATTCATAATGATCTGATAAACCATATGGAAAACATCCACATAACTACAATGTGAATGTTCAACTGTAATTTTAAAGGTAAAGACCCTGATGTGTGTTAACTTTTTTAACATTTCACATCATATTTCTATGAGAGACCTGCATATTAGAACATTTACCTCCCATAATCGCTAGATGAGCTTTTTATCTCTCGAGCATGTGAAGAAAATTTTTTGATAGGGCTCACTTCAAAGAGAGCCATACCTCAAAACATAATAATCAAATTGTTCAAAGTCCTGGGTGAACTGGTTATCTTTAACACAGATCTATAGGGTTCAATTGCCAGAATTCTTTTCCTTCTAAATGTGACAGTTCCTTGGCAACTTGGATGTGAATTACCTTAGTATTTGGATGACCCGTGTAAAGAAGATACATATGGTTATTCTAAAGAAACAAACAACAACAAAAGTGAGTACCCCCCCCCCAAAAAAAAACCCCAACTATGAAAGTAATATGTTTGTCAAAATTAAATGCAGTGGATGTCAGCAAAAATAGAGTGGCAAACTCCAAGGACCTGTCCCTTCACAAAAACAGCAAATAACGTAGCAAAAATAGTCAGAATCAACCCAAACTGAACTATGCAAACTACTCAAGCCAGGCAACTACTTAATCAGGAAAAAGACAGCTAATTCTCAGTTAGAGTCTTGAAAATACCAATCTGAGTTCTCTGTGTGGGTTCCTCGTGCAGAAGGAAGCAAAACAGACTTGGTTTTTAACTGTGGTTGTTTGTTTTGGTCTATTTGTTCCCTGATGGACTGTGTAAAGAGCTTACTTTTATTTTACCAAACTCAGTACTCTCCCAAGTAAGAGAGGTAATTAATTATCTAGGACATTTGTTGAAAACACTTAATGGTAAATTTATTAGCTAGTGCCAAAATGAGGCAAGGGGTAGCAGTTGGGTCATACAATAGAAACATCAAAAAGCTTGGGAGGAAAGACTAGTAAGATGCTCTGGGGAATATGGGCTTTGAAAAGCTCCCATATATTCCTTGGAAACTAGAAGACCATGTGCATGCTCAAGGTAGAGTACATCCTTTCTGAGGATGTACTCAGAAAGACCTGCAAAGGTCCTAAATTCTCATTTCTGACTGATCTTTAGATTGGACACAGCAGAAAGTGAAAGCTGAGAGAGAGTTGTAAACCTAGTTGAGTGGTGAAACCATGCCCCAATATATACATATAACCCACTGGCAAAGACTAAGCCCCCCCCCCAACCCCCCGGGTCCAAGCCTTTAAGGAAATCTGTTGAATCATTAGCTGACCACTAAGCAATTCAAACAGAGATGTCAGTGGCTACACACAATAAAGAATATACACTACAAAATTAATTTTAAAATGTCACTAGACAAATAAAACCACAAGCAGCAAAACCCAAAACAAATAAACAAATAAACATAACCAACCAACCAAACAAAAACCAAACAAAAGAACGCCTGGTAGGGTGGGAGAACCTGATTAAATGATGTACTCAAAATGTCTAGTATTCATTAAAAATTATGAAACATGCAAAGAAACAAGAAAGTATGGGGGGAAAAGAAATTAATAGAAATTGTCCTTGAGGAAGCTCAAACATTGAACTTACTGGACAAAGACTTTAAGTCAACTATTTAAAATATGCTCAAGAGCACATACAAAGAACTAAAATACAAGAGTCATGTCTCACCACACTGAGAATATCAACAGAGAGAAATTTTGAAAAGGAACCAAAAAGAAATTCTGGACATGAAAAATAAAATAACTGAAAATAAAAATTCACTAGAGGGACTCAAAAGCAGAGCTGAGCAGAAGAAAGAATCTATGAACTTGAAGATAGGTCAAATTGAGATTACCCGATATGAGGAACAGAAAGAATGAAAAAAGATGAACAGCACCCAAGAGACCTGTGCAACACCATAAAGAGTTCCATCCTACACAAAATGAAAGTACCAGAGGGAGAAGAGAGAAAGAGGGAGAAAGAAAAATATTTGAAGAAAAAAATGCATGAGGACAGCCAAATTTTGATGAAAGATATAAATATATGCATCCAAGAATCTCAACAATCCCAAGTAGGATCACTTCAAAGAGAGCCATACCTCAAAACATAATAATCAAATTGTTGAAAGTCAAAGACCAAAAGAGAGAATCCTGAAAGCAGCAAGAGAAGTAACTCATTACATACAAGGGATTCTCAATATTATTAATAGCTAATTTATCATCAGAAACCATGGAGTCCAGAGGGTAGGGGAATGACATATTTAAAGTGCCAAGAAAAACCTTTATCTATGAATTATATATCTAGAAATTATCCCCAAAATGAAAGAGAAATGAAGATATCACAATTAAAAACTGAGGATTCACAGCTAGTAGATTTGCTCTAGAAGAAATGCTGCAAGGAGTTCTTTGGCTGAAAGGAAAAAAATACTAGACAGTAACTCAAATCTATATGAAGAAATAAACACTGGTAAAGATAATATATGGATAAATAACAAAAGTCAACATTTGTGTATTTTTGGTTAGTAATTCAATTTTTTTCTATACAATTTAAAGGACAACTATTAAAGCAATAATTAGAAATCTATGTCAAATAAAACAATAATAAAAATCAATGTCTATGGGCATACATGCATAAAGATGTAATCTATGACAATAACTACATAAGAAACAGGAACAGGCTTTCTAGGAGCCAAATATTTTATATGATTTAAACTAAATAGGTATTAATTCAAATTAGATTGCTATAAATTGTTAATTGAAATCCCCATGGCAACCACAAAGAAAAATAAAGATCTATAGTAAAAGAAACAAAAAGTGGATTAAATGGTACAGTAGAAAAACAGATCTAACACAAAAATAGGCAGTAAGGGATAAATGAGGTAAAGAGAAGATATAAAACAAATAGAAGACAAACAGCAAAATGGCAAAATAAGTATTTCCTTATCAGCAATTATTTTAAAAAATGGATTGGGGCACTTGGGTGGCTCAGTAGGTTAAGTGGCCAACTCTTGATTACTCCTAGGTCATGATCTCAGGATGGTGAGATTGGGCCCTGCACTGGGCTCCAGGCTCAATGGAGAGGCTACTTGTCCCTCTCTCTCCTACTCTGCCTCTACCCCACTCATGCGCACATATTTTCTCTCTCAAATGAATAAATAAGATCTTTAAAAAATGGATTAAACTCTCCAAATAAAAGACAGAAACTAGCAAAATGGATTATAAGCAAACATGCTCCAACTATATGGTATCTACAAGAAACTCATTTTATAACCAAAGTGATTGAAAGTGTGTAGGTGGAAAATAATACTAAATGCAAACAGTAACCAAAAGAGAGCTGGGATAGCTATACTAATACCAAGCAAAATGGACCTTAAAACAAAAATTGTTACAAGAGACAAAAAACATTAATGACAAAAAGGTGAATGCATCAAGATATAACAATTATAAACATATATGCACCTACCAACAGAGCCCCAAAATAAAGTGAACACTTAACAGAATTAAAGGGAAAAATAGGTCATTTGTATAGTAATCTTATAATATGTGTATAGTAATATTGGAAACTTCAGCACCTCAGTTTCAATAATGCCTAGAGAAATTCTGTAGAACATTAGCAAGTGAACAGAAGACGTGAACAACAATATAAACCAACTGGACAAACCTAACAGATATCCACAGTACATTCCACCCAACAACACCAGAATATACATGGAACATTCCCTAGAATAGGCCAAATTTTAGGACACAATGTAAGCTGAAACAAATTTTAAAATACTGAAATCATAATCTCCAACCACAATGGAATGACATTAGAAATCAATAATGAAGGAAATTTGGAAAATTCACAAATATGTGGAAATAACACACTCATGAGCACAACCAATGAGTCAAAAAATAAAAAATAAATTAGAAAATACCTAGATATGAATGAAAAGTGCTATTATGTTATATCCCTCTAAGATAACTGTTGTACATGTTAAAAGAACATAGTAACAAGCCAGAAAACTGTGCTCCTGAAGAATAAAACTGAAAAACTCTGGAGAATTTTTTTCCCAGTCATGTTTAGATTAAGACTGAACCAAGAAAGGTCACTAAATTTCAGGATCATATCATTTCCTTTTGGATTTATGCATTCTGTGAGGTTTTAATTCATTAATGTAAATAATTATAATTATTTTTCTAACTTAACATGACTAAGGATTAAGCAAGAACTAAATTAAATTATGACATTCAATTTTATATAAAGTAAAAAAGAAATCACTGTAAAAATTAGAAAGTATTGATATAAATGAAAACAAAAATACAACATACCAAAACTTAGGATGCAGCAAAATCAGTGGTCAGAAGGAATTTACAACTACAACTGATGACAAAAAAAATCTCAACCTAACCTTCCACCTTAAGGAAACAAGAAAAAGAATAATAAAGTAAACCCAAAGCAAATATCAGAAATGAGTAAAGATTAGAGTAGAGATAAAGGAAATGAGAACAGAACAACAGAGAGACTCCACAAAATAAGGACAAAAGCTGGTTCTCTGAAAATGTCAACAAAACTGATAAACCTATACTACAATGAAAGTGAGACAGGTGTTTCAAGTTGCTAAAATCAGGAATAAAAGTGGGGATATCAATCTTACAGAAATAAAAACAATAATAAGAAAAAATTATGCATAATTGTTTGCCAAACAATTAGAAAACTCAAATGAATAGACAAATTCCTAGAAACACAAAAACTGATTTATGAAGAAACAGAAAAACTGGATAAACTAGAACAGTAAAGAAATTGATCAATTAGGGGGTGCCTGGGTGGCTCAGTCATTAAGTGTCTGCCTTTGGCTCAGGTCACAATCCCAAGTTCCTGGGATGGAGCCCTGCCTTGGGCTTCCTCCTCAGCTAGAAGCCTGCTTCTCCCTCTTCCACTCTCCCTGCTTCTGTTCCCTCTCTTGTTGTGTCTCTCTCTGTCAAATAAATAAAATCTTTTTTTTTAAATTGATCAATTAAAAAAACCCAAATCCAAAAAAACCTCAACATCCAACAAAGAAAAGGCCCAAACCTAAAAATTTTATGACTTAACTAGTGAAATCGAGTAAACAGTTAAATAAATCACTAGTTCTCTACAAACTCTTCCAAAATTTAGAGGAAGGAATGCTTCCTAACTCATTCTCATACCAAAAGCCAGACAAATACCACAAAAAAAGAAAACTATAGACCAATATCCCTTATGAATATTGATACAGAATTCCTCAAAAAACTTTTGGTAATTCAAATTCACCAGAATATAAAAAGGATTATATACCATGAATGCAAGGGTTGGTCAGTGTATGAAAATTAATATTATATACAAATCAACAAAACTAAGGACAAAAATCACATAATCATCTCAAGAAAAAGAAATAGAAAATAAAAAAAGAAAAAGAAATAAAAGACATCTAAATTGGAATGGAAGAATTAATACCATCTCCATTCACAGATGACATGATTCTATACAAAGAAAATCCTAAAGCACGGGGCACCTGTCTGGCTCAGTTGAAAGAGCAAGCAACTCTTGATCTCGGGGTTGTGAGTTTAAGCCCCATATTGGGTGTAGATGTTACTTAAAAATAAACTCTTTAAAAAAAAAAAAAGAAAAGAAAATCCTAAAACATCACAGAACAAGTATCAGAGCTAATAAATAAATTCAACATATAAAAATCAGGTGTATTTCCATACACTAGCAATAAGAAAATCTGAAAATGGAATTAAGGCAAATCTTTTACGATAGCATGGAGAAGAAGAAAATACTTAGGAATAAGTTTAACAAAAATGTTACATTTTTACACTGTGAGTTATAAAATATTGCTGAAGGAAATGAAAGTTCTAAAAAAATGAGAGATATCCATTTCATGGATGGGAAGGCTTACTATTGTTAAGATGGCAATACTTCCCAAGTTGATCTACAGATTCAATGCAATCCCTATGAAAACCCTACCTGGCATTTTGCAGAAATGTATATGCTTATCCTAAAATTCATAGGGAAATGCCAGAGATCCAGAATAGCTACAACACCTTGAAAACAAGTAACAAAACTAGAGAACACACAAGTCTTGATTCAAAATTTCTTATAAAGCTGCAGTCATTAAGATTGTGTAGTCAAGGCATAAGGATAGATGTATAGCTCAATATAAGAATTCAGAATCCAGAAATAAACTTATCCATCTATGGTCAGCTGATTTTCAACAAGGATGCCAAGAACATTCAATAGGGAGAGAATAGTTTTTTCAACAAATGATGTTGAGACAACTGGATATCCACATGCAAAAGACTGAAGTTGGACCCTTACCTCACACTACAAATACAAATAAGCTGGAAATGAATCAAAGTCCTAAATGTAAGAGCTAAAATGATAAGACTCTTAGAAGAAAACATAGAGGTAAATTTATATGACCTTGGATTTTACAATGGACTCTTAGCTATGACATCAAAAGATTAGGAAACAAAAGATAAAATAGAGAAGTACAGGTCATCAAAACTTAAAACTTAAAAACACTGATCACATGTTCGGTGGTTCCTTAAAAAAATAAACATAGAATTACACTCTTAGACATTTATTGAAAAGAATGAAAATAGGTGTTTAGTCAAAAACTAGTACAAAAATGTTCATAGCAGAATAGTCAAAAAGTGAAAACAACCGAAATGTCCACGAATTATGCATGGATAGACAAAACGTGTATAGGTCTATACGTACAATGAATATAATTCAGGCATAAAAAGGAATAAGGTACTGAAATATGCCACAACACAAATAAACCTTGAGAAAACTATGCTAAATGGGAAGAGCTGGACAAAAAAGCCATATATAATAGGATTCCATTTTAACTGTACATTTGTACTTTATATACAAGTCCATTGAGAAAACACAAATTAGTAGTTCCCACAGACCGGGGAGGAGAAATGAGGGAGTGACTGCTTAATGGACACAGAGTTTCTGTTGGGGTGATGAAAATGTTCTGGAAAATGATGACTGTACAACACTGTAAATAGCCTGGAAATCACTGAATTATATACTTTAAATGGTGAATTTTATGTTTCATGAATTTTATTTCTAAAAAATTAAAGAATGCATTCATTTCTTTTAGCAATTGCTAAAAATTGAAAGAACTGCATGCTATGTACTAGGCACTATTCTAGCCACCATATATATTATTAATTGCCTTGATTCCTACAGCCTTTTGTGAGAAGTATAACTATTATCTCTGTTTTAATGAGGACACTGGGACTCAAACTGAGGCTGAGTAATCTGCCCAATGTTACACAGGTAGCATGGCAAAAATTTCCTGCAAGAAATTTTATCTCAATTACTATGCTATCTCTTTTAAAGATTATTTTATGCATATCCTATGGTCACGCCTTGGTTATCTTCTACCGTAAGATATGCTATATACCTCAAAATGGAGTCAGCTATTTCTGGGAATCTGAAAAGCAGGATTACTAATGATCTGATACAGCTCAACCCAGAGATGTGTAAAATATATGGGTTGCTCCCTATGACCCACTCTTCTAGAGAGAGATATGCTAACGTAAAAGAAAAAGTTCTCACCTAATTTACTTATGTATTGACCTGGAAAGGCTAGCTGTTAGACTGGGGGGGAGGTGCCTGGGTGGCTCAGTTGGTTAAGCCTCTGCCTTTGGCTCAGGTCATGATCCCAAGGTTCTGGGATGGAGCACCAAAAAAAAATAAATAAGAGCTTTTAAAAAAAAAAAAAAGGCGAGCTGTGAGATTGGGACAGATCTCAGAGAAATATTACTTATATTCTAGATCATATTAGAGTTATTAGTCCCTTTCCACTTATTATAATGTTTATGACAAAGATGGGTTTGAACATAGCTAAGTCATTTGCTAGCTATGTGATTTTGGACAAGTTACCTGCTTTCTCTAATATCAATTCTTCATCTGTAAAATGGGGATGATAATGCTGTAACACCTAAAACATAGTTGTGATGTTGAAATAAGATGCATATGAATGACATGCTTATTATAGTGTGTGGTAGTAGTTATGAGTAAATGAAAATTATTATTATAACGTGGGCTAAAAAGTCACTATTTCTCCTTCATTTTTATGCTTGGCAAATTTGACTTGAAGTCTATTTGGATTTTCTTCTTTCTTCCTTCCATCCGTCCGTCTGTCCATCCATCCTTCCTTTCCTCCCTCCTTCTCTCTCTTTCTTTCTTTCTTTCTCGTGGATTTGTGGTTGAGGAGAGTAAAATGGATTGGAGATTTTTTATTTATTGCTATGACATTTATTGAGTACCCACTATGTGCAAGCACTGAGGATATAGTGGTAAATAAAACACAACCTCTATCCTCATAAAAGTTTTGCAAAGAGCACTGAAATCTCTTCCTTAGGTAACCTAAGAGAGATTTCTTATTTTACTTTCTATAAAAGTTGGCAAAGTTTTTTTTATTTTTGGCAAACTTTTTACATAAAAGTCAGATAGTAAATATTTGAGGCATTACAGGCTGAAGAGTCTCTCCCCACAAGATTAAAATAGTTGCAACTATTCAACTCTACCACTGTAGTGAGAAAGCAGTTATAGACAATCCATAAAAAAATGGGTGTGGTGGGGTTCCAATAAAATTTCATTTTCAAAAACAGGTATGGCTGGCTTTGGGCCATGGACTGTAGTTTGTTGATCTCTGATTGATAGACTCATTAATTTTTTAAAGATTTTATTTATTCATTTGACAGAGAGAGAGCAAGAGAGAGAGCACAAGTAGGGGTAGGGACAGGCAGAGAGAGAAAGAAAAGCAGGCTCTCTTGCTGTGCAGGGAGCCTGATGTGGGGCTCAATTTCAGGACCCTGGGATCATGACCTGAGCCAAAAGCAGACGCTTAACCAACGGAGCCACCCAGGCCCATCATGACCTAAGCTGAAATCAGGACTCGGACACTTAACCAAATGAACCATTCAGGTGCCCCCAAAATAAATTCTTCTTAATAAAACTTTCTTGGGCGCCTGGGTGGCTCAGTGGGTTAAGCCGCTGCCTTCGGCTCAGGTCATGATCTCAGGGTCCTGGGATCGAGGCCCGCATCGGGCTCTCTGCTCAGCGGGGAGCCTGCTTCCCTCTCTCTCTCTCTCTCTCTCTGCCTGCCTCTCTGTCTACTTGTGATCTCTCTCTGTCAAATAAATAAATAAAATCTTTAAAAAAAATAAAATAAAACTTTCTTATCTCTTGGAAAGACTCAGGGATATTCAATACAAGAGAAGAACATATATTTAAATATCAGATTCAGCAAGGAGAAAAGACTACAGTTACCCAAACTATACAGTTAGGCACAAAACTGAGGAACTTCAAACTCTGGTTAACATCCGTGAATCTTAATTTGTGTAATGTTACAACATAAGATCAACTGCCTCAAAGTTAATAACTCCATGTAATCTTTCTGACTCAGTCATTTTTGCATTTGGTATTACTGATTAAAGCTCAAACTAAATAATCTCTTAACTTTGCCCTCTTTTTTTTTTTTTAAAGATTTTATTTATTTATTTGACAGAGATCATAAGTAGGCAGAGAGGCAGGCAGAGAGAGGAAGGGAAGCAGGCTCCCTGCTGAGCAGAGAGCCCGATGCGGGGCTTGATCCCAGATTTCTGGGATCATGACCAGAGCCGAAGGCAGAGGCTTTAACCCACTGAGCCACCCAGGCACCCCAACTTTGCCCTCTTTATTCTGGCTTTGCATTTAAATTTATCAGTCAACAGAGTCTACTCTCCCCCTCTATTTCCCCCAAAAGCCATCAAACAAAAACTATATGCCTAGACATAAATGCATGTACCACTAGAAGAACTAAATAATAAAGACTTTGAAAAGAAGCTGTCTCTGGTCAGTGGACTGGGAGGATAAGGCAGGAACCTTAACCTCTTCATATTAATATATGTATTCATTGTATCTCAGGACCATGGGATTTTATAACAGGTGCATATAAAATTCAAAATAACTTGAAAAAGGAAAATGTTTTAAAAATAAATAATGTCTTCCATGGCAAAAATAAACATAGAATAAAGTAGTTTTCTTCATTATAAATATTAAGTCTGGGCTTCCATGGCTAATCTACAAAAGAAGCAGGGGGAAGCTTTGAGTTCTTCTGTTATAAATCATAATTAAAGTCAATTGCCTTTCGAGAAATCCATTGAAATTTATATAAGATGATAGTTTTAATAGACTTTTCTTAGCATTAAACTATACACAGGAACCAATGATAGGTTTCCTGTATAAAATTCCCGGTTATTAATGCTCATATAGAACATTTACCTTATTATTCTTTGAGAGTCAAGATCAGTAAAAATGATTTGTTGGCAAATCAGATAATTTCTAGTACAGTAAAAAAGGAATTCTGCCCCCTCATTTTTAACTTGTATCTAAATAAATTTGGATTAATGACATGTTTATTTAAGTTGGACACACCTCTGCTCTCCCCACAAGATTAAAAAAGTAAGCACTCTCCAGAATGTAGATAAAAAAAGAGAGTAGCTTCAAGAAACATCTGCTTCTGATATCTAATTACTGGGGGGACTGACTTGGCAGGAATACCAGGTCAACTATACACAAAACAAAATCATCATGTCTGGTAACCAGATTAGTCATCTTAGACTACATTTGGCAACTAATTCCTCATGAAAGGGAGGTCTTATTAACAAGTCAATGGCAGGTGGAAAAGTAGGAAGGACAGTTCAATATTAAAGAGATTTAAGAGACAGAACAATCAAATGTAATATATGGACCCTGTTTGGTCTCTGATTCAAAAAAACTAAGATGAGAAGGCATTTTGAAAAAACTGGGAATACCCAAATAAGTACTACATTCCAGGGGCTACTAAGGAATTATTATTAATTTTATTGGGTAGATAATTATATCATAATTATTTAAGAAAATGCCTTTATCTAAAAGGTGCATAACATGTCATACTATCTGATATTTATTTTTAAGTACTTCAGGGAAAAAAGAGGATAATGTGGCAAATGTTGGTAACTATTAAATTTCAGTGAAGGTATATGGGAGATTAAATTATTCTCTCTACTTTTGTGTATGTTTTTAAATATTCATAATAAAATCCCCCCAAATCACAATGGTAAGCAATAAATCATGCAATATTCAGTTAAATCTATTATAATTGGTTATTACATGTATTTAGTGTTCTTGAAACCAAAGAGATATGCCATAAGAGACAATCTAATAACAGCCAAGAATTAAAAAAAAAAAGGAAGAGTATAGAGGGAAAGAAGGATAAGTAGTGAAGCAAAAGTTACTATTTGATTATGATCCATTAGAGAAATAGAGATTTTATTATCATTTTTAAAGATGAGAAGGTAGCCACTAAAAATTTCCAAATTAACAGAAAAAGAAATTTTGCTAAGCCAACAACAGCAAGTAAAAGACAAAAAGAAAGTATCATAAATACTATAGACAAAATAAGAATAAAATCAAATGCAGTAATTTCTCGGTAAATATAAAAATATATTCAGTTCACTTATCAAATTATGAATTATCACCAAACTCAGTTAAAAACAAAACCCAAAAGAGCAAAAACAAAGAGATGAACAAAGACAAAAGTAAACAAAAGTAAAGAGTGTTGACATTGCTATCAGAAAAATGGGGATCTAAAGTCAAAATTCACCACAAAGAGTGGTAATAGGTAATGACAAAAGGCATATAACCCACAACAGCAAAATTCCTAAATATAAAAACTTCATAAAAACAATTATGGTTAAGGGCTTTCATATGCCTTTTATAGAATTTGACCTAAGTAAATAAAAACTAAGCACAGTTATAAGGAATTTGAATTAAAAAAAACCTTAAAGATGCTTCTTTTTCACATATATATGTGAACATACTTATGTTCACATATAAACATTATAATAAACCTACTGAAGTCTAAGGTCAGAGATCATTAAAAAATCAGTAATGAATTTGGTCACGAAGAAAGCTTTAATTCTAAAAAGTGGAGATTTTACAGCTCACATTTTAAAATAAAATTCAAATAACTATCAGAGTCAAAAATAACAAAAAGCCCCTCAGCCACTGACAGATTTTTTAAAAAAAGATTTATGAAAGCAGAATTAAGAGTTGAAATTACATACATTTTGCTTAGAAAGTAATACAAAGGAAAATATGCAAAATCAAAACCTCTCAGAGAGCTAAAGCCCTAAAGGGAAATATATGCAACCATAAATGCTATTATTATTTTTTTAAATGCCATTATAAACAGGACAAACTGAAAATGAATCAACCAAGTGCTCACCCTAAGAAAGTAGAAAAATTAACAAAATACACAAAAGAAAATAGGAATAATTATAAAAGCTGAAAGTAGCGAAACAAAAAAGGCAAAAAGGTAGTTCTTTGGAAAGAAGAATAAAATGTACCAGAAGGTGCCTCAGCAGTCACTTGAAACCTCAGTTTCTGTATCTTGAAAATGGTCACATATCAATCAACTTTTACCTTCCTTTCCTCTGCCTCTATCTACTTCTTAATAGTAGGGCTGAATGATTTCATCTGAAAGATCAGCCCAGACATGTTCTAGATATGACACAGGGAACATTTAAGATCTCTTGTTCACCGTTTTACATTTATTCCCTTTCAGAGACAAGATGGCATTTACATAGCCACATGTGGTTATCCCGCTAACGGTGTTTGACAATGCATTTCTAGAACACGTTCTCTTATCACAGAAGATAGAAAGTAAAAAACTAGAAGTGAGTTGGGTTTGGCCAGCAGATGCCCTCTGATAATAGAATCCAAAAATGAGGTAAAGAGCACTTTTGCTGGCAAACAAGGTCAAAAGTTTTTCTGTGATAGTATCAGTTAAAGTCCTATTATCCAACCACCCCTTTGTGAATGTTGGACACTTCTTTGAGTGAGGTTGGTGTAGTTCTGGAGCTGGCAGAAGTTGCAATGGCTAACTGGTCATGGAAGTTTCTTGATCCTAGTGATTCCTAACGATAAGCAATCAGGGTAAGGTTTAAGTAAGAGTTACAGGAGACAGGCAATGAGCTTATTATCTTGGGTAACTTGTGGGGAAAGAGAAGGAAGAATCTGTAAGAAATATTAGAAGAACTTCCGTTGATAAATTAGGTTGAGGTTAAGGGCATAAATGATAGATGACTTGTAGGTATCAGACTTGTACAAATAAGGATACTGGTACTGTTAGTAGAAGTAAGGAATACTGGAAGAGGACTGGAAGGGCAGAGAAAACCATGAGTTTGCCAAGCAGGAGGTGCCTTTGAAACCAAAGTCGAGTGGTCAATTAAGCATCTGGGTATGTAGTCTGGAGCTCAAAGTAGTTTGTGCTAGATGTATAAATTTAGTTAGGACATGAAGAAAAATCAAACCATGAATAACATTAAAGAAGAAAGTATGGCGTGGTAAGATATGAAAGCCTTAAGTGAATATAAAAAATGTAAATAATTAATGGCAGAGATCCGGAAGTAGTTAGAAAATCAGAAAAGTGTAGTTTTATTTTAAGGATAATAGAATGGTCAGCAGTATCAATACTGCTACTGCTACATAAAACAAACACTGAAATATATTGACTGGATTTGCTATTATGAAGATCACTGGTGACCTTGGCTATTGTTTCGGTACAGATGCCAAAGCAGAGTGGGATAAGGAGAGTGTGAAGTGAGGAAATGAAGAAATTCAAGAAACTTGACTGCTAAAAATTAAAGATGTGGGATTGAGGTAAGTTTTCTTTCCTTTTTATACTGTTGAGAAGGATCCAGTTGAGAGAAGAATTTAAACACAGGTCAATACAGGATTATTGATATGCTTCAGAGAAGGAGGGGGCAGAGAGGGGGATAAAATTCAAATTATGGGAGAAAAACTGGCCTTCAAAGCAGAGACATCTCAACAGCAAAAAAGAGAGGACAGTTGTAGAAGTAAGCCTGTAGGTGGGTCATGGACAGCTGAAAGCAACTGAATGTAAATGTTATAAATATTGATGACATATAAATGCCATTGCTAATAAAAGTTGGGAATGGAATTCTTTGCTTGAATTAACAGGAATTAGTGTAAAAGAGCTGGTGGTAAAAGAGTTCTTTAGTTTTCAACTCTTCATCAGAGGTAGTAGGAAAGTCATACAAAGAGAAAAAAATGGACAGGTAGAGAGAGGGGAGACAGAACTAGTAATAGTCTGTAGATTTTGTCTAGCTGTTCTGTAAAAGGAGATCTGAAGTATATAGTGATAAGTTGACCTTTTAACTTAACCCTTTTTCCTACATTAGTGTTTCTTCATATTTCTAGTTGTATGTAAAAGGACTGATAATTAGTTTTAGAAGTTGATATGTGAAAAATCAAAATTAAACTAGACAATCACTGAAGAAAATGATCAGGAAGTTCTAATTCCCAGCTTTTCTCCTTATGTAAGAATATTACATAGAAATAGATATACTGGGTGCCTGGGTGGCTCAGTGGGTTAAAGCCTCTGCTTTCTGCACAGGTCATGATCCCAGGGTCCTGGGATCGAGCCCCACATCGGGCTCTCTGCTCCTCAGGAGAGCCTGCTTCCTCCTCTCTCTCCCTGCCTGCCTCTCTTGCCTACTTATGATCTCTGTCTGTCAAATAAATAAAATATTTAAAAAAATAGATATACTTTATAATCTGTATATTTTATATCCAAATGGCCAACAAACATATGAAAAAGTATTCTATTTAATTCATCACTGGTGAAAAGCAAATTAAAGCCACAGTGAGATACCACTTCATATCTGCCAGAATACATACCTACCAAAATGAAAAAGATAATTTTTTAATCTTTGTAAAATGAAAATTTTAACAAGACTTACATTTATTTTTTATTTATTTATTTATTTGACAGACAGAGATCACAAGTGGGCAGAGAAGCAGGCAGAGAGAGAGGAGGAAGCAGGCTCCCTGCTGAGCAGAGAGCCCGATACTGGGCTCGATCCCAGGACCCTGGGATCATGACTGAGCTGAAGGCAGAGGCTTTAACCCACTGAGCCACCCAGGCGCCCCAAGACTTACATTTAAAAAAAAAGATAATACCAAGTGTTCACAAAACTGTGGAGCAACTGTACCACAGAGGGAGTATAAAACTAGTAAAACCATTTGAAAACTTTGCCAGTGTCTACTAGAGCTGCATATACACATATCCAATGACTGAGCAACTTCATTCCTAGGTACATATCCAACAGAAATGCAAACATATGCTTACCAAAAGACATGTACAAGAATGTTCATAACAGTTCCCAACTGGAAACAAACTAAATATCCATCAGCAGTAGGATGGATAGGGGCGCCTGGATGGCTCAGTGGGTTAAGCCTCTGCCTTCGGCTCAGTCATGATCTCAGGGTCCTGGGATCAAGCCCCACATCAGGCTCTCTACTCAGTGGGGAGCCTGCTTCCCCCTCTCTCTCTGCCTGCCTCTCTGCCCACCTGTGATCTCTCTCTGTCAAATAAATAAAATCTTAAAAAAAAAAAGCAACAAAAAGAAAACAAAACAAAAACCCAGTAGAATGGATAAACTGGGTATATTCATACAATGGAAATACAAAGACAGCAATGAACACAAGGGAACTTCTGTTCTATACAACATGGATGAATTTCATGAGCATGTCGAGCAAAAGAAGTCAAGCAACCAGTCTATATGAGTCTGGGTATATACTTTTTTTAAAAGATAAAACTAATTTATGGTGTTACACAGCAGGATAATGACTGTCTTTTGAAGGACAATGATTGAGAGGGAGCATAAGTGTGGGTATTCTAAAGTGCTGGTAACATTCTATTTCTTAACCTTGGTCATTACGTCAATGGATTTGGTTGTGAAAATTCATCTAACTAAATACTTATGATTTTTGCATTTTTCTTAATGTGTGAATTTGTGAATTTCAGTAAAAATTTTACTTCAGAGAACTGTATGTCTTAAACTACTTTCTAAATCAGACTCACCAAATGAGCTCCTTACAGAAATACTAACAATCCAATAGAAAATAAAATATATAACCTCCACATTTAAGCAACTTCTCTTCCAAAAAAAAAAAGAGAGAAAAAGAAACCCAAAAAAACAAACAAAAAAAAATCATATGCAAATTAAACAAAAACTTTCCACCAACCAGCTTCATTCCAGAGCATCATGTGGTCTTCCCCCATTTCCTCTATCGTGAATAAACAAAAAAAGGAAAGAAACCTCACTTGCAGCCTTCCAAGAGATAAAACTATGTGAAATGATAAAGGCCCAATTTATTTTTCCTCTTTGCCCTGTGGTTACCTTTAGGACTATAAAACCAGAGAGAAGATTTGCAATAATTTTTTTTCCCTACAGCAGGACAGTTCTAATTTCTATGATTTAAGAAGTAAATTGGCAATTAATAAAAGAAAATCGGTGTTAGAGACTTTGATACTATGTATTTTTTCCGTACATTTTAGCAGCTCCTGAAGCTAAGAATTTTCAGACTCTTGTTTCCTCATGGGCATTTTATTATGCGATAGCTTCTTATAGATTATTTCTTGATCATTATATTCTGGGATGCGTCTGATACTTCTTATCTTGGAAAAAAGTTCTGAAGTATTTTACTTTAGTATATTTGTCAACACTTTACTTGTAGATCAAATTTTCATTGAATTATTTGTAATAATTTTTAACTGTCCTTTTGCGGAGATTACAAAAGAAAGCAAATATAGATTATTAAATTCTAAATTCTATTTCATCTATATTTCTAAGAATTAGCACATGGCCTGAATGGGTTGGGAGATTATGGCAGTAGCTGAAGTAAAAAATGATTGTGAAAGAAAAGGAAGAAACGCCTCAGTGGTATGTAGACAGAGAAGACTTTGCGAATTTGGTGTGATCTGAGAAGCAAAGTAAGAACAAATGGATGCTAGAGGTATTTATATGATTGAAGAATTCAGTTTATACTGATTCTTAGGAAAAAAGAACAAATTAGAAAAAAAGGTATTGCAATGAACACTACTTAAGCAAAACCATAAAAATCAACCTAGTTCTAAACATTGGTTATCAACCAAAATCACACACAAACACACAACCAGATTAAAAACATGTTATGTATTATTCCATAGAACGTTTCTCCTTAACTCTCCTAATTACCAAGGTAGCCCTGAAGGTTTAAAGGACAGAGTAACCGAGTTTGGTGTTAGAAAGCAATCTTTTTTTGAAACATGGATACTTCAAAACAGAATAGGATATAATCCTTGTGAATCTGGAAATGATTTTAAATCATTTATCAAACCAGTTAAAAGTAGAGAAAAAAAAAACTATATGCAAATCCAGAAATTATTTCAACAATCTATTCCTGGTTCTAATACATGCATAACATCAGGGGAAAAATTTGAACCTTCATTCTTAAACTGGTTAGGATTATTTCACTTTTCTTATTTCTGTTTGTTTTTGTTTTGTTTTTAAGCAATAAACAGAAAAGAAAGAAAGGAAAACTCTTAATATACATCCCAATTTTAAAACTTTCAACTACTTAAGGTGAGCAAAAGGTTTAAAAATGCATTGCCTGCAGTGTACTGGTGGAGTCTGACCCTCACTGGGACAGACAAAAATTTCTTTGAGATATTCTTCCAGATTAATTATGTTTTAGTAACATCAATTTCCTAGAAAATCTCCAATTGAGAAGGAGTGGAGAATGACGCTAAGGTAAGTGGCAAGCATTTTTTTTTGTTTTTGTTTTTGTTTTTTAAAGATTTTATCTATTCATTTGCCAGAGAGAAAGTATAAGCAGGGGAAGCAGCAGGCAGAGTGAGAGGGAGAAGCGGACTCTCTGCTGGGCAGGGAGCCGGATGTGAGACTCGATCCCAGGACTCTGGGATCGTGATCTGAGCGGAAGGCAGACGCTGGACAAACTGAGCCACCCAGGCGTCCCAAGTGGCATGCATTTTAAAGAAGAGGTACTCTTAACTTGTCCTAAATTTCTTTTGAACTTAGACTAATTCCTAATGTGCACTACAGGTCACCAAACACAAGCTGCCTGGAATTAGAAATTTTCCATGTTGAGTCCATCAGTACTGATTTGGAGATCGTTTTGATATTATCAGTGCTTCTTACTGTCAGTATTTTGTCATTTATTTTGTTCCCACAATTACTATGTGCAATGCTGTCTGATATTCTTGAAAAGCAATAAATATGCAGAACTTTAAATGTTCAGTTATGGACGTAAACATTAAAAACCTCAAGTTGGTAAGGATATAAAAACGGGTAAATACTATTTTTATTAATCCCATTTCCTTGAACCACGACATTAGCAATATCTAATAAATCAAAGTAGTCTTCAAAAGTCAAACACACACTTCCATTCCAACCCAGAGTAGCTCTATCTTAAAATTTGTTCTTTTAATTAAAACAAAACAAAACAAACCTTTGGATATCATTATGGAGTAAAACGACATTATTTGGAAAACAACTTAATCGATAAACTAACAAAACTATGAATGAACATAATTAATTACATTCACAGATCTTCATCTGAATAATTTAGGCTTACTTTGTTAAGTGTAACATCCAGTTCTATGAGGCCACATGGTTTTACAGGGGACTTTATTAAGATAATTTGATACAAAAATCTTTAAGTCAGGGGTGCCTGGGTGGCTCAGTGGGTTGAGCCGCTAACTTCGGCTCAGGTCGTGATCTCGGAGTCCTGGGATCGAGCCCCGCATCAGGCTCTCTGCTCGGCGGGGAGCCTGCTTCCTCCTCTCTCTCTGCCTGCCTCTCTGCCTGCCTCTCTGCCTGCCTCTCTGCCTGCTTGTGATCTCTCTGTCAAATAAATAAATAAAATCTTAAAAAAAAAAATCTTTAAGTCAAACCAAACTAATTTTTTAAAGATAAATGACAAATTATATTGATACAAAACACTCTTCTTCTAAAACGTCAAGATGATCATATATATGAAATAATCATCTGATATAACAAATCAGAAAGAGAAACTAGTATATACAAAGAAAAGTACCCATGATCAGAAAGTCAGGAATTCTGATGAAAACTTTTTTTAACCCTCTAAAGTCTTTTAACAATCATGACTACTCCAATTGCAAAAAATGCATACCAAGCAAACTCTCTAAAAAATACATATTAATTAAAGAAATTTGGCTACAAGGTCTATGTTAAATAAAAGGATATCCAAATTTAAATACCCCCCCAAATTCTTAAGCCCATGAACAAAAAACAGAAGTTAACATTTATACACAAGGACTCCATATTCTTAAATTTACTAGCTAATTTAAGTTTCCTTATGTGTTTAAATTACTATTCTGGAGCTATATCATTTTATCTAATGATATGAAGTATTTGAATAATTATAACTGATTAATTACTCAAATTAATTTATAAACTTTGACATATTAAAATTTTCTTAGCATAAAAAGGTTTAAGTTGCAGCTTTTCATATCAAAATATCATACCCATTAGGATAAAATTTATTTTTAAATGCAGTACTTAGGCTAGCCTGTCAGAAAATAAACATTATGAAATGACCCTAATTATTCCATTAGTTTCTTTACATACTTATGTGTCCATTCAATATATAAAAATGTATTTTTATTTTAATTGTATTTTAATTGTATTTTCAAAATTGAGGAAATATTAACAAACATGACTATAAGTCTATGAAAGTTTTAAAAATAGACGTATTTCTTATCCTAAAATAGATGGCATGTAAAGTAAACTTAGAAATTTATTTTACATGCAAAATACATTCCCAATAAACTGAGTATCAAAAACAAAAGGAAATGAAAGAATTAAAAAACATTTAAAAAATCTATTATCAGTTCAAATATCTAGCATACGATTAAAGATAAATACTTAAAACACAAATTAAATATTTCAATATTTCGTTAAACCAGTCTATGTATTAGGTCTGGGATGAAAATTTAAATCATAAAATATTATGGATTTTCATAATACAACAGTCTAACACATATATATTAAAATTTTCTGTTCACAGGTCATCTTCAGTTACATGAATTTACTTATTTATTTTTATACTACAGTTCAATTAATATGTTAGAGGAGGACTTAGAACAGATTTAAGGTACCATCAAAATATTAAAAAAAATAAGACTATCTAGCTGACATTTTATAGAACAGATGAATAAGGAAGTTGCAAATTTTCTATGCTGTTCCTAATGTTCATTATTATTTCTTATCAATAATCATTTCATTATCAATGTCACAAATGTATCTTACAGACATACATATTATAATCACAATCATATAACACATAATCCACTCTACAGCCTTTATATATACTTTGTGTCACATGTCATGACTTTATTATTTCACCTTCACTAATAAGCTCCTAATTTACAGTGAAGTTTCTTTAGATATCAACTAATTTTTTTAAAGTATCAATGAATCTGGAGATACATATACAACTTTTACAGACCATCACACCTGTATTTGGATGCAAATAAATTTGTTCATAAATCAGGGCTACTTTATTTAAGAGTGTTAGCAAAGGATTTACATTATAAAGTAAATTGAGGGGCACCTGGGTGGCTCAGCCAGTTAAGCAGCTGCCTTTGGCTCAGGTTATGCAGGATCTTGGGGTCCTGGGATATGGAGCACTGTGTCAGGCTCCCTGTTCAGTGGGGCATCTGCTTCTCCCTCTTTCTCTGCCCCGCCCCCACTCATGTTCGTGCTCTCTCTCTCTCTCTCTCTCTCAAATAAATAAAATCTTTTTTAAAAAAGGTAAAAAAAAAAAAACCTTTGCTATAAAAATTTCATATACATTCATTAATTAATATGGCCTTTTACTCAGTGTTATTTATCTTCATAAATACTTATAGGAGACAGAAGACAAAATTCAGAGGGTTTGTTTATTGATACCTTTTCCTTTTTAGTTTAAAAAAAAAGGTGTTATTACATAAGCAATCATATCTTTTTTCTGCTTAATATTGAAAACTTTATAGAAAGGGGATGGGTCCAGGATGAGGGACAACACAAATAAATCATTGGTGTAGTACAGGTTTATTAAAGGAATTTTTTCAGAAGACAGTGAGCTTTGGGAAGTATTTTATTAGCTATTTAGGTAGCCTGATGATACAAGATAAAATGAAACAAATTATTTCACTGTATATATAATTTATTTTTTTAAAGTAAAATAAAATAGGAATTCTTAACTCACGGAATAAGTGAAAAGGATAAAGTTTTTATTAAAATAAAATAACAACTGAAGAGCCAAACTGTTTTTCTAGCTGCTGTTTGATCAGATTTTAGGTAGCACTGAAAGCTATCAAATATTAATGTAAAACCAAAACTTGAACACAGAATAAAGACAAATAACATTAGAACACATATGTAATGGAATATAGAGTTGTCCAAACTGAAGCTGTATTTTTCAGTCTGTATGAATAGCAGGAACTGCATCTGCTTTCGTTGGTATATTAATATAATGTTTTGACAAATCAAAAGATTTTTTTTTCTTTTTAATTTTTTTTTTATTTTTTTCAGCATAACAGTATTCATTATTTTTGCACCACACCCAGTGCTCCATGCAATCCGTGCCCTCTACAATACCCACCACCTGGTGCCCCCAACCTCCCACCCCCCACCTCTTCAAGATTCTCAGATCGTTTTTCAGAGTCCATAGTCTCTCATGGTTCACCTCCCCTTCCAATTTCCCTCAACTCCCTTCTCCTCTCCATCTCCCCTTGTCCTCCATGCTAGACAAATCAAAAGATTTTTATTAAGCAGTATAGCTGCTACAGATTTCTTTGTGCTTATTATACTTGCAACATATAGTTTAATAAAAATCTGTTAAGTATTCTACATTTCAGGAAAATTTATGTTTTAAAAAATAGTTTACAAAAAGAAATAAGTTTGATTATCCTTTTCTAACTTGGTTAATTTTTGTCTTCTTGGCATTGATAAAATTTACTGCTAACAATGTGTATCGTACTAACACTGAAAGTGAATAGTATACTCTCGATATAATGCTGTGTTAGTCAAAAGGAGTGCTACATTGTAGGTTTTGGCACTACAACCAGCAAGTATAAAAGTAATATAAATAACTTTAAATACTAGAGATGATACTACATAATGCCAACATACTGGTTAAAAAGGAGAAAATGCAACTCTGCAACCTCAGTGTAAAATAAAGGAACTTTTTCTCCACCAAATTAAAGATAATTTTAAATTTGTTTGACTGTAGCAAATAATAACTGCACAGCTTTATTCTTTTTCCCTTTAAAAAGGTTTAACATGTGAAATTAACTTGATACAAGGCACAAGCTTCTTCCACAAGGCAAAAGCTTCAGAAAAATGGAGAATAATTTCAGTTACCTTTTGTCAAGAGAGATTGCTCAAATAAAAATTAAGTTCAAACTTAACTATAACTATTTTAAATGGATTTATTTCATTAGTAACTACAATTACAAAGCTAACATTTACAAATATTTGAAGTAGCTTACAATATTTTGGAGTTTTCCTATCTCTGAGAAACAGACCGTATCTTTTCAAAGTTCATTTTATTACAGAATTGAAAACTAATTTAATGCAATTATATTGGTTTAGAAGGTATTAATAATAAAAGGAGATCCTTGAAAATTATGCTTCTGCAATGTGTTTTCTTCTTACTAGAGTCCCCAAACTTTGTAAAATAAGAAACAAAGCAATTCATGATTTTCTGGAAGATTGCTGCCATTAAGGTGATTAATAAGCAAATTATGCTGCAAATTTAGCTGACTTTATACACAACCTGAAATAAATGTACACCGCATTTGCTTAATTAAAATAAAACAAAACAAAAAAACCCAGCCTGTTACAAACTCTAACATTAAGCATAATAATAAGTTATTGGCAACTACTCTACTTCAGTGTGTTTTTTATCTTGATAGAAAATAAGAATTTTATCAAGAAACTAAAGAAAAGTAGAACTACTGCAAACCATTTTTCATGCTTTTCATAGGATTTTCCAAATATGAATTCTCTTTCAACATAAAACCAGTATCTCATGCTAATGTCAAATCAAATATTATCCATGGTTTCCCTCTGATATTTTGAGTGATAAAAAGACTAACTGTAAACTAATAGAACATACTTACTAAAACACTTTATAAGACATCAAAATTAATCCACGTAATGGTATACTAGTAGGTAGGTAAGAAAACTTATTATTCTTGTTCAGTTTTCTTTTTATTGTGAAAGAATTAGACACTAAAATCAGCAGTATACTGAGAACATCAACATCTGTTTTTTTTGTCCTAATAAAAATGACAACTTTACTCCCATATATGTAATATCTCAGTTCCAGGGATATATAGTGAGAGTAGATTTTCTTACTTGGCTATAAAAGGAAAACATTTCTGATGAGAGAAAGAATATTAACCACTTAAAGAACATGTATATTCTTTAAAAGAATATTTTAGGGCGCCTGGGTGGCTCAGTGGGTTAAGCCGCTGCTTTCGGCTCAGGTCATGATCTCAGGGTCCTGGGATCGAGCCCCACATTGGGCTCTCTGCTCAGCAGGGAGCCTGCTTCCCTCTCTCTCTCTCTCTCTCTCTCTCTCTCTGCCTGCCTCTCTGTCTACTTGTGATCTCTCTCTGTCAAATAAATAAATAAAATCTTTAAAAAAAAAGAATATTTTACATAAAATGTCCTAAATTTTCATTAAATTCATTTTATTTTAACTTGAGGAATTGAATTGGAAAAATATTTCTGTTCTGTTAAGAGACTATAACAACAGATAGATGGTAATGTTTAATTAAGGTGCAATATTGATTGTGAGCACCTCATTTACTACTAATAAAGTGTCTTTTACTAACTTGTAAATCATTCTAACTAATATTAGGTTAGGAACATTTGACCAACACTTTTAACATACTTTTTCAACAAATATTAACAATGAAATAGAATTTTAAGATACTTAGCTATTTTTTCAAATTATTGGTAGACTTGGTAACTTATTTCTCTAATTACAGTGACATTCATTCTTAAGTATTATTTAAAAAATACATTCTGGATTCAACATATTATCGAAAACAATATAAAGCATATATTTGGAAAGAAAGATAGAGAAAATATTCTCCCTTAGAAAATACTGAAGCTCCATCTAGAGGCTTTTCCCCCTATTACTGTCACTTGCAATATAAGTAATATCACCTAGAAATGTGAATAATATTAAAATGTCAGAGATTTCTTTTGTATCTACCTTTTTGTTATTCATAATGAGTTCTTGCCCTAACCTTCTTAGGGTAGCTCTAGCTCCGTCACTGCCATCAAGTGGTAAAAAACTAAAACTGAAGTTGAAAGAAAAAAAAAAGAAAAAATTCATGTCCTCTATACTACTTATTTGGTTCTTTTTTGGTTCAAGAAATTAGGTTTTTTTTTTCCCCATGCCATTTATATTCTTGGTCAAATTAAGGAGAAAAGGAATTTGCTATCTGTTTTCAGAAAATAGTAGCACTATACATTGTCTGTAAATCTGAACTTTTCTGGATATTTTTATATTTGCAAGGTATATAAAAATACTTTGAATTAAATCATTAGGTAGTTTAATGATATATTTAAGTACAGTTCGCAAATTACTGATAGTTCGGAAATTACTGATAGGGATAGCAGCGAGAAACACAAAGAATTGTGATTAATGAATTTTACAGTACAACAGTTATGAGAAGAATAACACTTTGATGGAACTAAAATAAATATTTCCTATTATCTGTAAAAATCATATAGATTTTAATAAACTGAACACTCTCATTGTTTTCTCAGGGAGTACGTATAACACTGCCTCCCTAAAATGTCTTTTATAGCCTTGAATGGGGAAAGATCAGAGTAAGGGATTTAGCACGAAGAAAAGCAAAACAACAAAAAAAATTTAACAATGAGGAAACAAGTCAAAGATTCAATGCAAATCCAAATTATTTAATATATCTTTCCTTCTTTTTATGAACACATACTTCCTGAATTATGTTACAGGACTTAGGACTTCCAAAGAAACAAAATTACAGAATCTAAAAGACCAATGAAATAATGTCTCAGTTCAAGGGCTACTACTCTGTGAAATGCATCATTACTCATGCATAATTTTTAAATACTAAAAAAATTATGTATGAAATAGTACATGGGAGTGTAGTTAACTTACTAAGTCTCATAATCATGTTTAGAAACTCCTCCAAATTGCTAGAATATGTATTAATGAGCCACTCTTTTTTATATATTCGTAACATGAAAATTTCTGAATGCTCTGATTTTATTCTTTTGATTAGATTTTAATTTTTACCATGACATTTGTCTATAAATCATAGAGAATTTGAAAAATTTATAACTTTGATTATAGGTATGAATCCCCATTTAAATTAACAAAAAACAGTAAGAGCCAACATTTATCGAGTTCCTACTATGTGCCAGGCACTATTCTAAATATTTCATATGTATTAAATAGTCTCTCAACAACCCTATCATAGGTACTATTAATATTACAGAGATAAGGAAATTGAGGCCCAGAGAGGTTAAATAACCACCCATGTCACACAGTAAGTGGTAGGAATAAGATATGAAGCTAAGAAATCTCCCTGTGTAGTCCTTACTCAACTACTTTCACATAAGGCAGGTTTTCTCAGTCTTAGCACTACTGACATTTTGGACTAGATAATTCTTTTTTTCCTTATTTTTTTTTTAAAGATTTTATTTATTTATTTGACAGACAGAGATCACAAGTAGGCAGAGAAGCAGGCAGAGAGAGAGGAGGAAGCAGGCTCCCCGCCGAGCAGAGAGTCGGATGCGGGGCTTGATCCCAGGGTCCTGGGATCATGACCTGAGCCAAAGGCAGAGGCTTTAACCCAGTGAGCCACCCAGGCACCCCTCCTTATTTTTTTTTTTTTTTAAGTAGGCTCCACACCCAGTGCTGAGCCCGATGTGATGCTGGAACCCACAACCCCAGGATCAAGACTTGAGCCAAAATCAAGACTTGGATACTCAACTGACTGAGCCCACCCAGGTGCCCCTAGATAATTCCTTATTGGCAGGGGGGAGGGCTTGGGGGGCACTGTGCATTGCACCTCTGACCTCTACCACCAGAGGCCATTAGCATCACTTCACCCGCCCAAGTTGTAATAATCTAAAATGTCTCCTGATAATACCAAATGTCTGGGGGAGGGAGACTGGGGGGGGGATTGCCCACAGTTAAGAATCACTGTTATAAGATAACAATTTAATCTGCTCTAACACTGCAGAAACAAATGATGACCAAATTATCTGAAATTAGTTTTCCCTAATTTTGTTTTATTTTTTAAAATTTTAAATCATTTTTATTAACATATAATGTATTATTTTCCTAATTTAAAATTATTTACCACAATACAAAAATTTTTAAATCTATAGATGGGTTAGAATAGTAATACTCTAAGTCTTACAGTTTAGGAAATAATGTGTTATATAATTAGAAGCCATAATATAAAGGGTAAACCTCATAATCCAAGATTTGTATACACAAACATGAAAATATTAGGCAAACATAAAATATACAAATTTCATCCAAATTTATAGAAGTACCTACCTCTGGCAAATGGGACTGAGGGACAAAAATATGGGAATATCACCTTTTACTTTATATACTTTTGTATTGTGTTAAATTTTTCAAACAACATGCTGGTTTTTTACTGTTTTTTTTAGAAACCAGATTTTAGGAAAAACTTTCTTTCTAAAGTTAGCATTTCAGTTATGCTTATTTAAGTAAACTGTTTCCACTGGTTTTCCTACATTTCTCCCTGTTATGCTCTATCTTACATGTAAAGGTAGGAAATATAACATATTCATGATAAAAGTAATTGTACCTAACCAGGCAAAAAATATAAACTAGACAGTCAACCAGATTAAAACAAAAAACAGATCTAGTAAAAAACCTCCAACAGCTTTCCAATTTACTCATATCAAAAATCAAAGTCCTTGGTGGTTATCTCAGGAATTACCAGTTAACACTTGAACTTTTAACAACCTAGTTTAACTTGTAACAACCTATGTAGCCATCAGGAAATAACTAAAAAAGAAATTTAAAAAAGGAAAGGGAACAGAAACAGTATACTATAAAAATCAACTAAATGCAAAAAAAAGCAACAAAGGAGAAACTGAGGAACAAAAAATATACAAGATAGCTTCAAAGAACACTATCAAAAGAGTGAAAAGACAACCACAGAAGAGGAAAAATATTTGCAAATTATGTATCTGATAAGGGGTAAAAAAAAAATCCAGAATACATAAAGAAGTCAACAGCAAAAAGCCAAACAGTACTGTTAAAAAATGGGCAAAGAACTTGAACGGACTTCTCTAAGGGTGACAAACAAATGGCCAATAAGAACATGGAAAGATGCTCAACATCACTAATAATTAGGGAAGGCTAAATCAATACCATAATAGATACCACTTCAGAACTACTAGGATATAGTTTTTAAAAATGGAAAACAGTGAGTATAGAAAATAATGTAGAGAAATTGGAACTCTTGTACATTGCTCATGAGAAAGTAAAACGGCACAGTCAGTATGGAAATAGTATGACACTTTCTAAAAAAGTTAGATATCATTAGCAATTCCACTTCTCAGTATATTCCCCAAAGAACTGAAAACAAACTCAAACACATTCATACACCAATGTCCATAGCAGCATTATTCACAATAGCCAAAAGGTGGAAACACAAGTTCATCAACAAATGAAACCATATACAGTGGAATATTAGAAAAAGCAATGAGGTACTGATATATGCTACAACATCGATGAACCTTGAAAAGACATTATGCTAACCAAAATAAGCCAGAATTTGTGCAGAAGCACAAATAATGTATGATTCCATTTATATGAGGTCCCTGGAATAGGCAAATTCATAAGACAGAAAATAGATCAGAGGTTACCAAGAGCTGGGGGAAGAATGCATGTGAAGTTATTGCCTAAAGATACAGAGTTTCAGTTTGGGGTGATGGAAAATACTTGAAAAAGATGGGGATTAGGGTTTGAGAACATTGTGAAGGTACTTAATGCCACTGAATTGTACACTTAAAAATGGTTAAAATAGCAAACTTTTCATCATATGTATTTCACCACACTTAAAAAAAAAAAAAAGCCAAAGTGTTCACAATCACATCAAAATTTCCCAAGTCTTTCAAAATGGCCTACCAAGTCTCTGATCTCATTTCCACTTCTGCTCTGGCTTTTCCACACTCGTGCCTCCTTGATGTTCCTTGAATGCACAGAGGACACAATCCTGCTCAGAGCCTTTGCATTTACTGGTCCCTCTGTCTGAAATGGACTTCCACCTCATCTTCAATGGCTCACATCCTTCCCTTCTCAGTTCTTTGTCAAATATTGCCCTTTAAGTAAGGGCTTTGCTGATCACTCTACCTAAAGCTGTAACCTCTCCCCTGATACTTCCTATCCATTTCTCTGTTTTATTTTCCTCTATAGCGTTTATGCTATCTGGCATCTTTTGTGTTTCACTCATTTATTGTCATTCTCCTCCATCAGAATGTAAATACCATACGGACAGGAATTCTGTTTTATTCAGTGCTGTGTCCCTAAAATAGTGCTAGGCACATAGGAACAGGCAATAAATCACTGCTGGGTGAATGAATAGTAAATTATTACAATCAGTAATTTACTTTCCATCTCTTTATCTTCTCTAGAAATTTCATATAAATGGAATCATCCAATATGCAGTTTTACATATCTGCTTGCATTCATTTAGCATAATGTTTTAGAGGTTCATACATGTTGTTACATGTATCATTTCTTCATTTTAAAAAAATTACCAAGCGGTATTATACTTTTTACATACTTATACATATTATTGTATATACATAAGTAACCTTATTATATTTTAAGCACTTCTTTGTTATTATTATATTTAAGTAGGCTCTACACCCAGCATGGAACCCACTGCGGGGCTTGAACTCATGATCCTGAGAAGGAAACCTGAGCTGAGATCAAGAGTCAGATGCTTAACTGACTGAGCCACCCAGGTGCACCGGGCACTTCTTTACTTTCTCACACACAGATCTAGATTCATCTATTTTCCCTGTCCCAGCCCTGGAAACAATCATTTCATGTAGCCCTGATTCTTTTTATTTACTCACTGAGTCTTTATTTCAATTTTCTTTTTCATTTACATTAGTACTAATAGGTCCTTTTCCAAATCTGTTTGGCAATTCTTTAAGGAGCATTAATTAGTATATAGTCTAGGCTCCTGTAACAAAGAGATTCAAAGATACAGTAGCTTAAATAAGATAAGAAGATTGTTTCCCTCTCAGTATGCAAGAAGGGGGCATACACTGGCATTTCTTCTTAAGGTAAGACAGAGAAGTGCCACATTACACTTCATAATCCATGGCCAAAAATCAGCCTTGGCCACACCAACCTTCAAGGGAAGTTGGTAAATGTGGTTTTCAGTTTGGCAGCTGTAAGCAGGCTATACTCATTTTTAACCTAGAGCTTCAGATAGAAGCTCAATGAAATCATGCCCCCTCCTACCAACCTCACCTTATGACCAGGAGTTTATGCATTACAAAGGACAAAAATCTGCTTTCTCAATTTTTTCAAGCTCATAAAATATGTTTTTCTGCTGAGTTTCTAATGTGTTCAGTTCATGATTTCCTTTATGTTTTAGCCTATATATATTTTGTAAGGCTGGGGGAACAACTAAAAATATTTTATGCATTTAAGTTACTTTCTTAAATTACCATTGTTTTCTTAAATCATCATTGATTTCTGTTAGTATCTTTGTTACTCAACATTGTGATGTTTCTAAGTTTTCCTAATTGGGCAAATTTATTACAAATGCAGAGTAAAAAATAATGTAATTCAAAGCTATACAAATGTAATTTTGTACTATCAAATAAAAATGTGATGAACACTATGAATCATAAGGTAAATTCTCTTTTTTTGTGCTCTCCAAATTTTATTATTCTAACAGCGAACTAACAAATTAAGCCTCCTTTCCCTCTCATACTAAGTTCCTTGAAGGAGGTCAGTAGATGAAAACAAAAAATTCCCATTTCTCAGTAGGTGTTAAAATACAAAAGTTTTTATTTTTTTATTTATTTTTTTTTTTAAAGATTTTATTTATTTATTTGACAGAGATCACAAGCAGGCAGAGAGGCAGGCAGAGAGAGAGGAGGAAGCAGGCTCCCTGCTGAGTAGAGAGCCCGATGCGGGGCTCGATCCTAGGACTCTGAGATCATGACCTGAACCGAAGGCAGCGGCTTAACCCACTGAGCCACCCAGGCGCCCCAAAGACTAGCCACCTCAAAAGTTTTTAAAAACAAAAATGCAGAAATAGCACTGGGGCCAGAAAACAAGTAGAAGCAGGAAATTCTGAGTTACAAAACAGACATAAACATTTTTAAATAAAAGATTTGAAATTTATCAGGAGGGAAGAAAATACTTGTGATCCTATTCAAATTATTTGTTCCTGTCCTTCCATAAGGAATACTTTCTTTTGTAGATCTTGACAGACTCCCTCCTGTGTCAGCATCTTTCTTAAATTGATAGACCAAACATTTATTTTTAAACATGGACCACAATAAATATGAAGTTGATGAGATTTCTGCTGTGCTACTTCCTAATATTCTCAGAGACAGTATGATCACTGGTTATGGTAGCAAAAAGATAAAATGATCAGTTTAAGAGTTTGGAATCTTATCCTGAATATTTTGAGATGTTTTCCTAATCCTACCCAAATGTTTCTATATTGCTAATCTCTCATATACATTTTATATCCCAGTAAAATTTTGAAACATAGCTTCTAAACTTTTATTTCATACTAATTAGGGTAAATATTTCAGTTTGTCTTGATAGGACTCTGGCCACAGAAATACATATAATACCTGTTTAAACATACATGTGACACAATTCCTTTAATTTTATAATTTATTTAGAGATATTCAGAAAATCGATGACGACTAATAAATGTTACCCTTTAAACATTAGATTTGGCTCATTAACAATTTAATAACAACTGGGGTGAAAGAAATAATTTATTTGGATATCCTTTGTTGATGTTAAACAATGAGTTGTTTATCTTAATCTATTTCACCTTCAGAAGCTAAAATCATCTCAAAGAGTCACGTCTTATCTTTCTCTTTGGTATATATTTATAAGGATCAGCTTAAGAGAAAATTTTAAGCTATAGAAGAAATCAAAAGAAAAGGACATCTGGAGAAACAATTTGAACTTCTAACTAAAAATTACTGGCCCAGAAAAACTGACAAAAGAAAAACATAACACAGAGTCATTTTTAAAGTCCTTCCTTTGAGAAACATAAGATATACTGTACTTGTTAAAATATAATTTGTGAACTGATTTCTGCTCATTTCAGAAACTCCTAAAACTTACACCTTGAACAAAGAGTTTGACATCATAATTCAAATTACTTCTACTGAAATTAATCATTAAAACTAAAGAGGAAAAAAAAAGAGGAAATGGTGGAGATATAAATATATAGCGTAAAAGATGCCTCAGTCATTCACAGAACTTTAGAAAATTTATAGCAATCTGGATGGTATTATAACTGCATAGAATAACTAAAGCATACTGAGGGAAGACAAAGCAATAGGACTAAATAGGTTATGTAAACCAATTTCCAATACAAAAAGTGCTGTTCTCAGAAAAACTTTCAGGATTTGAACTTCATAATTTAAGTTCACCAACTTCTCTTTTCCCTTTATCTTCTTTATTTAAGCCATCTTTGCAAAAAATGAAGAACTTCACTCTGCCTCTGCTGTACCTGTTTACTAATATGGAGCAGGACCCAGTCTTTATTTTGCTTTCAAGGAGAATTATGTAAAATGCAATATAAACAAATTACTGGAAGAACAAATTTTGAAACAAGGACATACCAAATATAACCCTCAAATTTGTTATTAGGCTCAATAGGCATATATATCCTTTACCAAATTGTCATAAAATTTCTAAATGCTTTCTCTCAATTTCTGTGTTTATCACACTGCAAACAAGTTAACAGTTTGCAAACAAGCACCAGTCCCCAGATCACACTTTGAGTAGCATTATCTCAGAGACAAAAAAGAACATAACACACAAAAAAATAATTAGGAATTAGTGGTTGAAGCTTTATTCAAGTGCTAAGGATTCAGCAAGTTTGTTGTTGAAGAGGATATATTTAAATCTAAAATAAATGCACTGAATATAACTTCCTTCTTTCTTAAGTAGCTTTTATGACATTTGCAGTCATATTCAGAGTTGGACATTTGAGTATGCAACTAATTTAAATTAAAAAAAAAACGCTAGATTTTGAAAATAAAAGAAACTACAAGTTAATTTAATCTATTTTTCCTTAAGAGTAACACTGGTTGTCAAAGCAGTCCTATAACCGATTCCTACTTGTCTGGTATAAAACATTACTTGATAAATAAGAGGTCTAGAAGATACAGTATTGGCAGCATCAAACAGACTGATGATCATCCACCGGTTTTAATCCGGAAGTACTTCTGCCCTATTTCTATTACTTGAAAAAAGCTGCTGTTATAGTTCATATTCTACATCAAGAAAATGGAAATAGGGTAATGTTAGATTGAAAAACAGAAAGATTATCATGATACATTCCAGGAAAAAGTCTTTGCCGCAAAAAAACAAAGCTGAAGGGCTCTTCAAATGATGATGTAGTTTTCTTTTTCTTTTCTTTTATTTATTTATTTGAGAGAGAGAGAGTGAGAGAGAGAGAGAGCACAGGAAGAAAGGGAGAAGTGGACACAGGACACCGAGATCATGACCAGACCCAAAGGCAGATGCCCAACCAACTGAGCCATCCAGGTGCCCCGATGATGTCATTTTCAAATCAGCTTCCAACTTTCTTAACAGCTTTATAAACCACATAGTTAACTGAAGTAAGATAATATTAAAACCTGGCAACTTAAGGAATAAACCTTACAAAGTAATAAACCCAGAAATCATTAGTATGCACACATAAATATGAACATAACCTAAAGAACAGGGCTACTTGGTTGTATTACTGCACCTGTGTTCTGGTTTCTCAATTCTCTAAAAATCAAAATTCCCATAACAAGGAAGTCTTGTTGCTTCAGTATTAAACTGTCATAATTAAAGAAGTATACTCTTTCCTATGTGACTTCTGAAGGCAAATATAGCTCCAATGAAAGAAATTATTATTAAATTTATCAGGTTAAATTTTAATAACCAACACTAACAATGAAAACGACTACCTAGGAAGAAAGTAACTATATCTCTATTACCAGAAAAAAATCAAACAGAAGGCAGATCTATTGCCACCAACTCCGTTAGGGTTCCCAGATCTAATTCCACTGTTCTAATTCCGCAGAGTGGCATGGGGCAGGGGGTTCCCACTCCCACAACACCAAGCAATTCTTGGACACCCCACTGGTGTCTAAGAAGTCAACTCTATTCTGATACTATCTACTGAAAGATAGTATTAGATTCCACAGGTTAAGGGCTCAGTCCTACAATATACCCCACTTCAGATGCCCGTCACAGCCCTAGGCTATTAACTGTGTTTCTAGCCTAGAAGGTTCAGATTGGAGGTCCCAACAACCTCCTCCTTAGGTTCTTTTAATTTGCTAGAGTGTCTCACAGAATTCAAGGAAACACATGTTTACCAGTTCATAAATAAAGGATATGAATCATAGTCAGATGAAGAGACACATAGGGCAAGGTGCGGGGAAAGGAGGCCTGGCTTCCATGCCCTCTTCAGACACACTACTCTTCCAGCACCTCCATGTATTCACCAACCCAGAATCTCCCTGAATCCAATGCTTTTGGGTTTTCATTGGGGGCCTCATTGCCATCATGATTTACTAAGTCATTGGCCATTGGCTGATTCAAACTATAGTTCCCCTCCCCTCTCTGATCAGGGGGTGGGATGGAAAGTTCCAACTTTCTAATCGCATGGTTAGTCCTCCTGGCAACCAGGCCCTACCTATGGACAGGGTTCAAGAGTCACCTTCATTAATAATAAGATTCTTTATCGCTCCAAAGTATTTTCAGGAGCTGTGGATAAGGACCAAATATAACCGAGAAATATATTTTGATCATATTTTAGTCATTTAAGTGACTAAGTATATATTTCTCATAAATCATTTTTTTAGGGTAGATAACCAACAATTAAACCAAAGTTATTTTCTAATGTTTTGCTCAATACCAAGATCTGACCATCCACAGTGGTCCTAACAAAGGGATAAAACTTTTCCTAGCACTTGGCTGGAATTCATCTTTTCTTCTACAACAGAAGAAATAGGCATGATAGGTGGAATTTTGCGGAAATGAATCTAAATTCATATATTGAGGGATATCAGTACTCCCCAAATATGCTATTCATAGTGGATAAGAAAATCGTGTCTCAAAACAAATCTGACATAGGGGCACCTGGGTGGCTCAGTGGGTTAAAGCCTCTGCCTTTGGCTCAGGTCATGATCCCAGTGTCTTGGGATCGAGCCCCGCATCGGGCTCTCTCCTCAGTGGGGAGCCTGCTTCCTCCTCTCGCTCTGCCTGCCTCTCTGCCTACTTGTGATCTCTCTGTCAAATAAATAAAAAAAATAATAAAAATTAAAACAAAAAACAAAAAACAAAAAACAAATCTGACATAAACCTAAATGTGTCATGGTTAACAACATTATTTTTAGTAATTATTTCATAAGGCCACATAGTTGTATGCTCACTACCTCAAAAAAAAAAAAGTGTTATTAGCAAAGATTGTGGAGATAAAATTTTCTCTAGTTTGAAACAGGATTTGCAAGAATAGCAATCCCACTAACCAGATATTCCTGACAATTTTCTTTTTAATAATAAGGAAATTATGCTCAACCTCACTAGTTAAAATGAAAATTAAAATAAAATGGAATTTTTCACCCTTAAGAATATAGAAAATGTAAAAGTCTGACTAGAATATCAAATATTGATTAGGGTGTATGGAAGGTAACTTAGTGTAGTCACTATGGAAAGTAATTTGTCTGTGTCTAACAAAATCAAAATATTATGTAGCCTATGATCTAGTTAATCCACATCTAGGTATATAACCCAAAACAGACTCAGATATGTAGTACAAATATATTTTGTATCACACTATAAACTTTGTGATTGAGACCTGCAGGGAAATACATTTTATATAATTGTGTTCTGAGTTGTGATACATGTCTCATGAAAAAAATAAATGTCCTTTACTCTGACACTCTCTACTACATTTTATTCTTTTTCAAAAGGTAGATTACAACTTACCTAAATTAATTTCACCACCTGCTGCATGGAAAACACTGCCCTAAAAACCTGTAGCAATATGTGCAAGACAACATCTATAAGACTGTTCATGTGGCATTGTTTAAAATAGAGAAAAACCTGGATATAATTTACATGTCCATTGATAGGTAGATAATTAAAATGTAAAAGACAATATAATATTACGAAGCAGTTAACAGTATATAATACGTACAGATCTTTTAAATATAGAGTGAAAAAAGAAGTAAAATAATATTTCCAGAATTATGCAGTTTCCAGCAATACCATGATTATTACATATATACACATATAAAATTATTAAAATGGCCAGAAGTACATACATATTAATACATTAATTCACAGGGAAGTGGGAAGTTCTCAGATAGTAAAGGCAGGTTTAAGTGGCCTTTAAGTGATGTATGTCATGGTTTAATTTTTAAAGAATATTTAAGTGTTACTTGAAAAATTTTGGGAAGAGTTGCAAGTTTTGAGATAGGAATAGGAGGAGAATGAATGAATGGGAGTAGAGTCGCGGAAGAATGAGGTAGAGAAGAGTAGAACCAGGTGTATATATCCATACACTTGCATCAATGAATAAGAGAGAAAAACACTGGGGGGAAAAGGGACCAAAATCATAAGGACTAAGGAAAGATTAGGGGGGTATGTAGTAACAGCTGGGGGGGAGCATAAAGTGGATTGAAAAGGCAGGAAGAAAAGGCCTAACAACTGGTAAACTGATCCATTCCTCATTGGTGGTTCAACTGTATAAATAAAAGGGTGGCAGCTTAGTGGGAAAGTACTTAGCAACTCTGTTTACACAGACAACAGAAAGTGCCACTAAAGTGGCAAATTGAACTGTGCAAGGCCAATTAACCCTTTCACCTTAGTGTTTTATACTAGCTATCTTACTTAATGTGCCTCTGTTAGATCTACACTGATATGTTAGAACAAAATGTAATTATAAATCATTGTTACATGTATTGATGAATTCTGCAAATTCCATGAAGCATATCTATTTTATTTAGTGTTCTGAATACCTTCTTTGCTACTCTCATCTGGTTTTAATTAAGAATGCTTTTGAAGGAAGAAAGGTTATCCAAAAACTCAAACTACACATGTCCTTTATTAAACTATGAATTGATTACTACTCAAGTTTTCTGGTCCAAAGGATTTTTTTTTTCCAGTTAGATTCAGCTTAAATTTCTTCTGGATAAATTAGGGGAAAATTAGGGAAAGAAAACCATATTTAAATGGGCAAAAATATAATAGGGAAATCCTAATATGCATTGAAGATATCTGTAAACCAACCAGCTGCTGGATAAGCAGTTATCTATACTCATGATTTACTACTTATGAAAACTTTGCATCTTGAAGGGCTATATAATTACATTTAAAAAAAAAAGACAGTAAATAGGTTTATTGTTGAAAATTGTATTCATCTTCTTGATTTCAAAATACAGTCACGTATCTTCTTTGAACCCTCTATATTTGAGAGCAAGGATCATATCTTCCACATACACTATCAAATCTAGAAAACTATCATGCACTTTTTATAGGCATGCACACATTCGGTAATGATGAATGAGAAATGGTGGCATATATGAAAGGCCTGCTTCTATGATGTAATAGGGCCAATAATAAAAGCATGTATTGTTCAATAGTAAGTTAAGACAATCCACGTAAACATTTATTCATTAATCCTAACACTCTCTTTTCCTTACTACCCATAGCTTCCGAAGGTTACCAATATCATCCCACTATTAGCTAAAATTCCATGTCATATCTTCTTCTGGCCATTTGTCAATGAATCTTAATAGCAATACTTTTTTAAAAAAATGATTTCACTGATTTATTTGAGAAAGAGTGGAGAGTGAGCACAAGGGGGGTAGGGGCAAAGGGAGAGGTAGCAGCAGACTCCCTACTGAGCAGGGAGCCCCACACAGGGCTCAATCCTAGGATCCCCAGATCATGACCTGAGCAGAAGGCAGACGCTTAACCCATTGAGCCACTCAGGTGCCCCAATAACAATACTTTTTAAAATGCTAATCAAATACTGGGGAAAATGCCAATAGATTTTTTTTTGAGGTGGGTTTTAAAGAAATAACACTATATTTCCTAACCCAACAAATATTAATAAAGATTAATACCAGTCAGAAAAGGTCACACTTGCTTTTAGGAGCAAGGGACTTTTCATAGTTCTGGCTTTTCTCAGTTCTTCCCAACGGGTAACAAAAGATGAGAGAGGTAAAGAATTTGGCCTGCATCATGCTACAGAGCTTCCACAGCTAGGTTTATTGACTTCCACAGCTAGGTTAAAATCAGTGGAGGAAGGGGTATGTGGGTGGCTCAGTCATTAAGCGTCTGCTTTCAGCTCAGGTCATCATCCCGGGTTCCTGGGATACAGCCCTGTGGGCTCCCTGCTTGGCGGGAAACCTGCTTCTCCCTCTCCCACTCCCCCTGCTTGTATTCCCTCTCTCACTGTCTCTGTCAAATAAACAAACATAATCTTAAAAGAAAAAAAATCAGTGGAGGAAGAGAAGGATACAGTCTTTGCCTTTCTCGAAGTCTCTTCTCCAATGCAGGCCACCCACTAGGTTCCCCTATTACTTTTTTCTTCCATAACAACACCAACATATCCACTGCAAAACCAACCAATCAAAAACTAGCAGCATCAGTGAAGACCAATGGTAGGATCAATGGTAAGCAACGGAAGAAACAGTGTTAAAAACTCCAAATCTGCTCTCATGAATGAGCCTGAGCATACTGATGCTTCTTTGTACGTAGAGAGAGAATATGGTGACACTCAAGCACAAAAGCAAATCTCAGTACTTAGTACTTAAATGCCGCACAAAATTCAAGATTTTATCTAAGTGATTTTTTAAAGATTTTATATTTTTGAGAGAGAGAGAATAAGAGAGAGAGAGTGCACGAGAGAGGGGAGGGTCAGAGGGAGAAGCAGACTCCCCGCTGAGAAGGAAGCCCACTCAGGACTCTATCCTGGGATTCCAGGATCATGACCTGAGCTGAAGGCAGTCGCTTAACCAACTGAGCCACCCAGGCACCCCATATCTAAGTGATATTTTAAAAAGAAAACTACTAAATTTCAAAAATGTAATGAAAAATACAGTGCTAGACTATGACAAGTAAACATAGGTTATCTACCTAACAAGTTGTAATATAGATTGTGCAGTAACTAATTTACAAAGCTCAGTTTCTCTAAAGCACTTATTTCAAGGTCTTCTTTAGGAATTTACTTCATTGTTTTGTAGATAAATACACAAACTATAATACTAATCACAATCATTCTTAAGGAGAAATAATTTCCAGAAGTAGTGATTATTAATTTAACCCAAGCAAGGATATATTAGATACAGATATCTCTGCCTAGTTCCCTTCTGAACACTCTAGTTCTGGAGCCAATTTTGGACTTAAGTTTAGAATTAAATCCCAGTGCAGAGTACCAAAATACACATGCCCAGGAGCAGGTAGTCAATTACCACAATTTTTTTTCTCACATTAAATAAAACAAATACATCATAATAAATATAACATTTAAGTTAAAAGTCAGGATATTTATGTTCTCATGCTGACACTACATATGATCATTACATCACTTTTGATTTCTCCCTCCCTACCTGGATAATGAAGGTTGATAATAGGTCTTTTTTCTCTCTTGGAAAGCTGATCAGATTGTCTAATATAAACATTCTTTGAAAAGTTTACAGAAAAATAATAAACAAATGAAAATTTTTTCAAAGTAACAAGGGGAAAAAAACCCATTCCCAAATTATTTTGGTACGTTCTGTACATTAAGCCAACATTTAGATGATATTTAACGACAAAGCTTTTTTTTTTTTTTAATTTTAAATGAGGTTGTCTAGTTTGTATACAGGAACATTTGGCTTATTTTGTAATTTGGATAAGTGTCAGTATTTTTTTTTTTCCTAAAGCTCTTCTCTTCAAAAGTCCTTCCACCCTTCTCTCTCTTCATCCACCAAATATATATTGATACAGTGAGATTTTTCTTAACTTTTTTAAATAGGTAATACAGTATTTAAGAAGTACTAAAGAATATAAAACATAAATAGCCACTAGTCACTTAGAAGCGTATCTCCATCAAAAGAGGGAAATCTTGGAGCACACAACTGGCTCAGTGAGTGGAGTATGTGACACTTGATCTTGGAGTTGTAAGTTCGAACCCCATGTTGGATGTAAAGATTACTTAAAAATAAAATCTTAAAAACAACAACAACAACAACAAAGAGAGGAAAATCTTAAGAGAGGGAGGGAAAGGGCAAGAGAGAAACAAATGCAAACTCTACAAGAATTTTCATTATTTTTTGAAGAAAGGTTTTGTAGTACTCATATACTGATAAAGTAATTTATAGAATTCAAAAAGCCAGCCTCTCACTAAAGTGAGAAAGTCAATTAGCAAGTGAAAAGACAGGCTCAGAATCTGGTGAGCATGGGGTCAGCAACTTCTTTTTTTTTTTTTTAATAGGTGGTTTTATTAAAGCAAGAGGACAGGACCCCTGGGCAGAAAGGGCTGCCTGGGGTCAGCAACTTCTTAAACTTTGAGTGCATTCGGCAGAACTAGGCAATACTAGGGCACAGGCAGGGGGATTGTTTACAGACAACATATAGTAATCTGTCAGTTGCTTTTATTTTGTCTTGCACTGCTACCAAATTATTTCCTGTCTATAAAGTATATCATATACTTCTTTCAAAGACTGATAAAACCTAACACAGTGCAAGGGACTAACAGAATAGATAAAGGAATATAAAGAGGCGGGGGGGGGGGGGGGGGGGGGGGGGCAAAGAATTTAAAAGACAATAGAAACATATACAAAATCACTACAAAAGGGCCTCGACAACACCCAAGGATTCCAAGGCTAAAATACTTTTTAAGAAACTACATCACAAGGCACCCTTTATTCAAAGACTGTAAATTCAGCAAGCGATATGTTTGTATGATGTTATCAGGAACATCTAAGGCTATTAAAAAATACAAATATCAACTCTGGTTAAACATGGTCACTGAAGTGCACACGTAAGAGCAATTAGTTAATTAGTGTTATGACGAATGCTTCCTTAACTTGAATCGCCTTATAAGTGATTAGTAAACAATGGAATAAGGTCCTTACAAATCAAAAGTTGAGTCAGCACAACTTGGTTTTCTCCCAGCACTCTCATTGTATTAAGTGATCTAAAACGAGATTTCTCACAATTAGAGAAAGCCTTAGCAATATATGAAGACCTTAAAAAAGAGCTAAAAATCTACAGAAATTCCTTCCTTTAATCTAAGTAGTAGCTGGTTTATAGACATCAAGAACATCTACGGTTTCCACTATATAAAGTTATTGAAGAAGCCATGAGTACAGCTGAGGCAGAGGCAAAAAAGATTTGTGAAATAGGTTCTACTCTGAGTCATACTTAAAATTTTTATTCAAATGACCTTAAAACTATTATCCCAAATAAAGAAGCATGAGCATAAGAGTTTAAAGGATTTTAAGAACTGACTATAATGCTAAGTAAAAATGCTGATGGAGATTTAATTAAAAATTTTAAAGTATTGTTTTAGTTAATGCTTATAAAGTTCCAGAGAGGGCTGCATTCGATCCTTTTTTCCTATAAGTTGTTTTTCTTAGAGTGTGATTTTGTAGAAAAAGAAAGTCATATATTGAGTTAAAGCAGAAATAACTGTTCTTGGATCTGGTCTACCTGGATAAAGTAGAAAATAACGGAAGGCAAATTAAAGACAGAATTCCGGTAGAGGAGATATCCTATTTACTTTTTTCACCATGGCTTACTGACAAAACCTTCTTCAAGTCAGTCAGATTAAGGTATAATGAATTAAAAAAACTACCACGGTTTTCCTGCTTACCTACTCTGAGCAGTTTATTCTAGGCCTTCAATGCCTTCACTGTTTTTTATAATAATCAAAACTTTCTTCTCCCATGGCTTTTCGATTTTCTTTATTCTGAATTTTTTGTCTAGTTCCCTAGCTTACCATTCTTTCTCAGAATTAAAACATAACAGATTTATGGGGTTGAAAAATCCAGTGCTAAACATTGTGCTAGGTATGTTAAAGAAATGGCAGCAAAAAACAAAAGATACAGAATCCAGATCCTAAAGAAACTATATAAATACACGTATTTCCTAGTTCTTTCCATTGGGAAATACTACATGCAATTAACACCACAAAAGTAACATGCATACTTAATGCCCATATTTTGGTTTCTAAATGCTACTCTTCAATGAAAAGAACCAGCACTGCTTGAAGAAATGATTGATTCCAGGGCTAGAGCAGTGGGAAGTATATGAAAAGTCTGGAACACCTTGTGGTGCCAGAAAATAAGGCATCCTGAAAAACAGTAGGGATAAGTTAAAAAAAACAGAGGAGCCAATGTGAAGGAGTTCTCAATGGCCAAATGTGATAAAATACCAGCACGGAAATAATGATGGTAATGGAGTATAAGCCATAAAATATTCATGAGTGCATACCGATACAAGCAACTGTCTAAAAAGTAAGAAGGGATCTCTCTTCTTTACAGTACAATACCAACTAATAAATATAGAAAGAATAGCAGAAATAGAAAAATCACCATCTTGTAAATACCACAGTAATGCTGGTGGACAGGCAAAAGTCATCAATGGATGCAATTACTGGGCAAAAGTATGATGAGCAACAAAATATTTGTATAGTCTCAAAGTATTTTCCCACAAGAAAAACGAAAGAGGGAAAATAGTAACTTTCCAGTTGAAAACTTGGCAGAAACTTAACCAAATAATCAAAATTAATATCATCTGTAATGAGATACATCAATGTCATGTTCTTACCAATATACCAGAAAGGGCACATCACTTCTGTAGGTATTCGTGCCAAACACACATAAACTGAATAAAACGAAGAAACATCAGATAAACCCAAATTGAGGGATATTCTAAAACATATCTAAAATATAACTCCTGAAAAGTATCAAAGTCAAGAAAGACAAAGACTGAAGAATTGTTCCAGAGTGAAAAACATCAACAAGATAACTAAGTGGGTGAATCTGGACCAGAAATAGAATGTTAGTGGGATTCCTAGCAAAATTTGAATGAGAGTATAAGCCAGTTAACAGTACTATCTGTGTTAATTTCCTGATTTTGATGATTTTATTTTATTTTTTTTTTTAAAGATTTTATTTATTTATTTGACAGACAGAGATCACAAGTAGGCAGAGAGGCAGACAGATAGAGAGAGAGGAGGAAGCAGGCTCCCTGCAGAGCACAGAGCCCGATGTGGGGCTCGATCCCAGGACACTGGGACCATGACCTGAGCCGAAGGCAGAGGCTTTAACCCACTGAGCCACCCAGGTGCCCCATGATTTTGATGATTTTATTAAGATTGTGAAAGATATTTGAGAAAGCTAGGTAAAAGAGTATAAGGATCTCTTTGTATTAGTTTCACCACTTTTTTTTTGTCTTAGGTTATTCCAAAATGAAAAATAAGTAAAAATAATTTAAAAGTATATTTTTTAAAGTTTTAATTTATGTATTTGATAGAGAGAAAGAGATCACAAGTAGGCAGAGAGACGGGGTGGGGCGGGAGGGGGGGGGAGGAGAAGGCTCCCTGCTGAGCAGAGAGCCTGATGTGGGGCTGGATCCCAGGACCCGGAGATCATGACCTGAGCGGAAGGCAGAGGCTTAAACCACTGAGCCACCCAGGTGCCCCTAAAAATATTTTTCTTAATTCTAATATTTGAAGTCAGTGATCATACATCTCTTTAGCCTCTCCTTTTCACTTACATATTTCTTCACTGGACAAGATTCCCAGAACAACTATTATATTTGTAACTCACCCTTTCAAAAATTCCATTTGAGAATGTATCTATTCTAGGGCTGTACATAATATACTGAGAGAGATTACATATTTCTTACTTTCTATGATCAAGTCACTATGTTTATTAATGCAAATAGAGTTAGCTTTTAAAAGCAGATGCATGTGTCTGAAATGATCATGTAGTTTCTGTCCTTGATTTTATTAACAGGCTGTACTACATTAGTTGGTTTTCAGATGTTGAACTAACCTTACATTCGCAAGATAAAGCCCACTTAATCATGGTGTTTAATTCATCTCATATGTTGCAAGATCCCGTTTACTAACATTTTTGCTGGAAATTCTACATCTACATTTGTGAGAGTAATTGGTCTGTAATTTTCTTTTCTTGTGACTTGTCTACCTTTATGTTACCAGAGTAATACCTCACAAAATGAGTTGAGAAGTATTCCTTTCCCTTCTCTTCTATTTTCTGGAAGTTTGTAGAAGACTACAATTATTTCTTCCTTAAAAATTTGATAGAATTAGGGGCGCCTGGGTGGCTCAGTGGGTTAAGCCTCTGCTTTCAGCTCAGGTCATGATCCCAGGGTCCTGGGATTGAGTCCCGCGTCAGCCTCTCTGCTCACAGGGAGCCTGCTTTCCCCCTTCTCTCTCTGCCTGCCTCTCTACTTGTGATCTCTGTCTGTCAAATAAATAAATAAAATCTTTAAAAAAAAGATTTGATAGAATTCACCAATGAAGCCATTTGGGTATAAGCTTTTCTTCATGGAAAATTTTTAATTACTAATTCAATTTACTTACTTGTTATAGGCCTGCTCAGATTTTCTATTCACATAGTTGTGGTAAATAAACTTTGTTCATTTCATCTATGTTGCTTAATTTATTGGCAAAGTTCACAGTATTCTCTCATGTTTTTAACTTCTGTAGGGTTGGTAGTGATATACATCTTCTTTCATTCTTGAAGTTGGTCATTTATTCTTTCTTTTCTTGATCAGTCTAGCTAACAGTTTATCAATTTTATAATCTTTTCAAGGGGCAAAATTTGGTTTTATTGGTTCTTCCATTGTTTTTCTGTTTTATATTTCATTGGTTTCTGCTCTAATCTTATTATTTCCTTCATTTTTTTTTAGTTCAATTTGCTCTTTTTCCCCTCCTTGTGTTTTAGTCAAATGCTTAAGGCTACTGATGTGAAATCTGTTTTCTTTGTTAATACAGGTATTTAAAGCTATAAATTCCACTTAGATACTGCTTTAATGCATCCCCTAAATGTGATATGTTCTGTTTTAATTTTCAGTCAGTTCAAAATATTTTCTAATTTCCCTTGTGATTTTTTTTTTCTTTGACCCATGGGTAATTTAGAAATGTGTTAAGGTCCAAATATTTGGGGATTCCCAAATTTGTTTCTGTTGTTGATTTCTGATGTAACTCCATTGTGATTAAAGAACATACTTTGTATTATTTTAATCCTTTTAAATATACTGAGGTTTGATTTATGATCTAGTATATGAACTATCCTGCCAATGTTCTATGTGAACTTGGAAAAAGGTGTATTCTACTGTTCTTGGGTGCAGTGCTCTATAGATGTCAGTAAGGCCAAGTTGGTTGACAGAATGTATATTCTTATTGATTTTCCGTCTAGGTATTCTATCATTTAAGAGCAGAGTATTAAATTATTATTGCTGATTATCTATTGTTCCTTTCAATTCTATAAGTTTTTGCTTCATGTATCTTGGAGTCCTCTTTTTAGATGTGTGTAACTGCTGTATATTCTGATGACTTGTCCTTTTTATTGCTATCAAATGCCCCTCGTTTTCTGTAATAATATTTTTTGTCTTCAAATCAATTTTGCCTATTATTAGTATAACAGAATATTAGTATATTGGTACATTCCTTAATGTTAGTATCTTACTGATACAGCATTAATGCTTGTACCATCTTTTTATATTCAACCGATTGTGTCTTTTTTTTTTTAAAGATTTTATTTATTTATTTATTTGTCAGAGAGAGAGAGAGAGAGAGAGCGCACCAGTGGGAGAACACAAGCAGGCAGAGGCAGAGAGAGAAGCAGGCTCCCCACTGAGCAAGGAGCCCGATGCGGGACTCAATCCCAGGACCCTGGGATCATGACCTGAGCTGAAGGCAGCGGCTTAACCAACTGAGCCACCCAGGCGTGCCCTGATTGTGTCTTTGAATCTAAAGGGTCTGTTGTAGAAAGAATACAGTTGGATCTTTTTTTAATCCAGCCTGACATTCTCTACTTTATATTTTGGAATGTTTAATTTAGTCATATTTAGTTTAGTTATTGATATGGTTGGATTTATATCTGCCATTTTGCTTTGTTTTCTATATTTCTCATGTCCTTCCCCCAACTTCTCCTTTCAGTTACATAGCTATAGATATGTCCTAGTGTTCATTTTACTTTGTTAGAATTTTTATTACATAAAGTTTTTAGTTGTTTTCTTAGTGGTTGCTCTAAGGATTACAATATATATTGTAACTTATCAAGATGTACTTCAGATAATACTAACCGTTTACTGAAAAAATATATAGAAACATTCCTCCATTATACCTCCATTTCTTCCCTCTTTGTGTTATCATTCTCATATAATCTTTATATAAGTTCAACAACAGAGTTTTATAGTTGTTTTATTTAACTGTGTACCTACATATTTATATTTTTCTGGGTTTTTTTTTTTTTTCCTTCACACAGATTTGTATTACTCTTTGGTTTCATTTCATTTCAGTCAAAAGAACTTCCTGTAATATTTCTTGTAAGATAGGTCTACTAGCAATGAATTCCTTTAATCTCTGCTTATCTGGAAATGTCTTTATTTTACCTTCTTTTTCAAAGATAAGTCTGTAGGATATGGTATTTCTGGTTACACTTTTTTTCAGAACTTTGAATATGCCAGCCCGTTGTTTTCTAGCCTCCATTGTTTCTGATGAAAAGTCAGTTTTTAATCATATTTCTGTCATCCTGCATGATTTTTAAATTTTACTTTCAAGATTTTCTCTTTATTTTTGGATTTTTACAATTCAACTCTGCTTTGCTTAGGTATGGATATCTTTGTGTTGCACACAAAGATTTGGGGTTTTTGAGCTTCCTGGATGTACAGATGAATATATATATATATATATTTTTTTTTAATCAAATTTGGTTAATTTCGGGGCATTCAACATACTTTTTCTCTCTGGTCCTTCTGGGATTTTCATTATATACATGTTGATATGCCTGATTGTGTCCCACAGATTTTTGAGTCTGTTCATTTTTCTTATTCTGTTTTCTTTCTGTTTTATAAACTGAATAGTTTTCACTAACCTGTCTTCAAGTTCACTGATTCTTTCATCATCTCAAATCTGTGGTAGATCACACTGAGTGAATTTTTCATCTCAGTTAATGTCTTTTTAATTCCAGAATTTGATTTGGTTTTATTCTTAAAATTTCTATTTTTTATATTCTTTATTTGCTGAATCATTGTTATCATATTTTTCAACACAACTTCCTTTGTTTCTTTGAACATAACAGGATCTTTGAAGTTTTACCTGCTAAGTTCAACATCTGGGCCCATTTAAACACAGTTTCTATTGATTTCTTTTTTTCCCTGAGTACAGATCAGTTTGTTTTTCCTTTGTATGTATCACAGATTTTGTTGAAAACTTGCTATTTGATAATACACTGGCGCACCTTAGATTCTAATTACCCCCTTCCACTGGGGCTTGTTCTTCCATTTTTGTTTGTATGTTTAGTGATCTGCCAGGGGTTATTGTATGGAGTCCATCTTCTGTGTGGTGTGTAGCTGCTGAAATCTGCACTTGGGTTTTTTTTTCCCCTCTTGTTTTTATTTTTAAGCTTGCACAACACAGTTTAATGATTAGTCAATCATTAGCTAGGGGGTGTGCTCAAACATCTTAGGCCAGTAAAGCTTCTGCTTTTTGATGATGGGTCTGTGTGTCAGCAAGGAGACATATTCATAATTTAGACATTTTTTTAAGTCTTTGCAGGCTCTTACTTTCTGTTTGACCCTCTTGTGGCTTATCTGTGTATGCATAAGATCTCTTATTGAGGCTGGAATGTGTGAATAGCTAGAGCCTTCTCCATTCCCTCCACGGTCTTCCAGATTATAATGGACATGGGATGCTATCAAAGCCCACATGAGTGTCTTATTCTCTGTATCTCCTAGTTAATTTTTTGACTACTCTACTGGGTTATTGCTTGCCCTATCTAGGGTCACAACCTCAGGCAGGCTGTGATCATGGCCTTCCCTATTTGTTTGCTACTGAAATAGCTAGTAATCCTGACTACACCCAATGGCAAGAGACTTTTCTGTGTTTCACTCCAAATCAGGTCAGCACCTTCCACCAGCAGTGAAGCTGATTCTTTTTTTTTTTTTTTTTTTTAAAGATTTTATTTATTTGACAGACAGAGATTACAAGTAGGCAGAGAGGCAGTCAGAGAGAGGAGGAAGCAGGCTTCCCTGATGAGCATAGAGCCCGATGCGGGGCTTGATCCCAGGACCCTGGGATCATGACCTGAGCCGAAGGCAGAGGCTTTAACCCACTGAGCCACCCAGGCGCCCCGAAGCTGATTCTTATAGTTTGCTCTGCCCACTACTTCACAAAGAGAGCTAAAGGGATGGACGGGTACAATCCCAGGCAAAAATGTCACCAACTCCCACTTATATTACCTGAAGTTCACCAGCTTATTTTTTTTATAAATACTTCTCAATTTGTCATATGTCTTTGTTCAATTTTCAGAGTCCTGAAATAGCTGTTTTTGACAATTTTGTAAAATTTCATCATGGGGCTCGGGGGCGGGAGAGCAGATTTGCTGAGCTCCTTACTCCATTAATTCAAAAGCCTTGTCTTTCACTCTTTTTCTCTCTTTTACAGCACCCTCTCAATTATGACCTCCATATATATATATATATATATATATATTTTTTTTTTTAAGATTTTATTTATTTATTTGTCAGAGAGAGAGAGAGGGAGAAAGAGCGAGCACAGGCAGACAGAATGGCAGGCAGAGGCAGAAGGAGAAGCAGGCTCCCTGCCGAGCCAGGAGCCCAATGTGGGACTCAATCCCAGGATGCTGGGATCATGACCTGAGCCGAAGGCAGCTGCTTAACCAACTGAGCCACCCAGGCATCCCGACCTCCATATATTTTTAGTTGTATAAACTACCCATAAAAAATTTTTGCATTCGTATTTGAACCTTATATATTTATTTATTCATTAACTTATATGTAGTCTGTTACCATACTAATATATATTATAAAACATATATGAAAATATGAGATTTTAAAGGATAAAATATAAGTGAATAGAAGCTTCAACATTTTTTCCCCAAGCCCAACAATGATCTTTTGAACCCTGGGCAAAGTTAGTACCTGTTCTTCCACTCAGAAATCTAAACCAGAGACAGGTCATACTTTGGTGATTCCTGCAGTAAGCCAGCACTGTCCAATAAAAATATAATGCAAGCCATATGTATAACTTTACATTTTCTAGTAGTCAGATTTTTAAAAAGGAAAAATATATAAAATTAATTTTAATAATATTTTAAACCAAAATATTCTTCTCAACATATAATCAATATTAAAATTACTGAGATATTTCACACTACTTTTTATATAAAGTCTTCAAAATCAATATATATCTTACATGGCCAGCACATCTCAATGAATAAGCCAAATTTTTGATGGTAAAAGTGAAATGTAGTACTACCCAAACAATAAAGTTGCGTTTAATGGGAAAATATTTTATACTCCTTTAGATTTAAAATCTTAATTTTAAGTTAAATAAAATGTAAAATTAAGGTTCTTTGTCTAGCCACATTTCAAGTGCCTGACCGTCATATGTAGCTAGGGGCTACAATACTGGACAGCACACCTCTAAACTATATGCACTATGAGGACTGAAGAAGTTATAAATAAGCTTATAAGATAGCTGGTTGCTCAACAATATCTATAATATACTGTATACATACATAAAAGCATTCGGAAGAATAATAGAAAGTTAAGAGGCATTGAAGTGTGGTCTCATCCTCAAAACTATTAGTTGGCTTTCTTGGCTAGGATACCATGGTGTTTGTTTGCTAGAATGAAGAATTATATCTGCAGCTTATCCTAACTATACTTACAACCTTAAAGCTACTTCATTTGACCCAAGCTATTAATTTCTCAAGTGATTAACATCTGAAATTTGGTGAAATTTCACTGAAATAATTGTTAGAAATTACTTAATATATTTTTTACAATAACAAAATGTATAGATGGGGTTTTTTTTGTTTTTGTTTTTGTTTTTTTTTTAAGATTTTATTTATTTATTTGACAGACAGAGATCACAAGTAGGCAGAGAGGCAGGCAGAGAGAGAGGAAGGGAAGCAGGCTCCCTGCTAAGCAGAGAGCCCGATGCGGGACTCGATCCCAGGACCCTGAGATCATGACCTGAGCCGAAGGCAGCGGCTTAACCCACTGAGCCACCCAGGAGCCCTAGATGGGTTTTTTAGTCTAAATTTGTTCGTCTTATTTCATTTCCTTCCCACTTACTCATCCCACTTATTTTAAATAGGTTATAAGTTAAAGGCAACTTAAAAATATCTATTAAATTTATCTAATAAATATGAAGATATGTTGTTAATTTAGCTTATCTAATTGTGATTAATTATATATTATTCTTTTTCCCAAAGTAAAAGAACTTACATGGGTATATATTACTAATATTAACAGAACTCTTAAAGGAAATATTCACCCCTAAATAAAATAATCCTACTAATCCCAAAATTCAAACTCTTCCATTAGTTCACACTACTGTCTCACCTTTGTGCATGTATATAATGCCTACAAAATTATAACCAAATATGAATATGAATATGAACAACTTGATATTTGGCTTTTTTCACTTACAAGTATTTTTCCATGTTGCTATGTACCTTTTCACATATACTGTTATTAATGATTACACATCACACCAAGAATATCATAATTTACTGAAACATTCTCATGTTAAAGTTTGATTGTTTCCAATTATTTACTATTATTAATGCTTTCAGAAGAACTAATGAATTAACAAATATGAAAAATAGGCTTTATTATCAGTTTCATAACATATTCTAGATAGCTTTGCAAACTCTATTCTGTCACAAAAACAAAGGTTAGAAACATTACTGCAGAGAACCACTGCAGAGACAGTATTGTTATCCACGTTAGAAAACCAACAATGACTGTAAGTGAAATGTCTTTTTAAAAGATCATTATACCACTGCTCTCTTCCATGTTAGTATCTTTAAAGACCTCTTTGGTATTAACAACTAAATATTAAATGTACATAATAATTACAAAACAAACATATTCCTCAAATTGTATTATACTGATTATATTTGAGTCCTATGAATCCAGAATGCAAGGACTCTATATCTTCCTTGTAAATCTGAATTGTATACCTCTTTCCTTAAATCATTTCTTGAAGCTTCAATTAAGGATCATCCAATTCTTTGAAGTTAATATCCACTGAAATTCTATGATTTTAGTATTTCATCAAGTTGATGACTAAAACAGTTTTCAGTAAAGTTAACCCTGACTGTCCTATGTTTTGTTTTGTGCATCTTTGAAGACTGAATATGAAAGAATGTAATGTTATTTGGAACCAGAAAAAGAGTCTTTTTAAGAGGTTAACAAATAGCACATATTTATAGCTGACATGACCTGTAAGTAACTTAACTTTAGGACCATTCATTTCCCCCAGCAATGGTTTTTATGCCATGTATGTTGTTTCGCTGTTTTTCTCCCCATCTGGCATATTTCTCTAACTAGGTTCAAGGCAAAGTTCAGAACTCTCCTCTGGGCATCTCCAACAACAGGGCCATACATGTTACTCTGAGGTAATGTGGTCTACTTATTACCACATTCAAAACCTTGCAGGATCCAATTATTTTAGAAATGTTACTTGACTGTTTTAGCACCCACACTTGAATAAAATCTAGTAATAGTGGTCAGAACGTGAAAGGTCTATTGTCCCTTTTAATATCTAAGTAATAGTCTCTTATATTACTGTGAATAATAGACCTGATTATACTTCTGGATGATAAATGGTAAAATGCTCTTAGATAACAGGAAAGCTAGCATTAAAAATAGCAATTATCGGGGCGCCCGGGTGGCTCAGTGGGTTAAATCCTCTGCCTTCAGCTCGGGTCATGATCTCAGGGTCCTGGGATCGAGCCCCGCGTCGGGCTCTCTGCTCAGCGGGGAGCCTGCTTCCTGCTCTCGCTCTGCCTGCCTCTCTGCCTACTTGTGATCTCTGTCTGTCAAATAAATAAATAAAATCTTTAAAAAAAATAGCAATTATTATAAAAGAAATAGAGCTTTAAAAAATATTCCAGGGTTAAAGTGGCGCTGCAAGAATTGAGGGACTTCCTCCCTAACCCCACCCCAAATACATACCAATGAAAAAATTTAGAGAGAAAATTACAGACACATAACCATGAAAAATACTAGGTAAGTATCTCTACAGGCAAAAACAAATGGAAACTTGGAGCCCCAGTGAGAGCTTAAGGTGTAGGTCTACTGGACTCCACACCTACAAGCAGGCAGTAATAGAGAAGTACGACTCTCACAGAGTAATAAGGACTACGAGCACTCTACAAAAGGCCTGGGATCAGAGCTAGGCTCAGTGCTTGAAACCAACAGTTACAGTGGGACCCTACCACCTTTGGGCGGGGGTGGGGGTGTGGGGTGTGGGGAGTAAAAAGCGAAAAGGCCACTCACTACCTGAGGCTACAGCTTATAAAATATTACGTATCTGAGACGGTGAGAGGCCATGGTTTCAGCGCCACAGCTGAGACCAGGCCAAGCGATCTGCAGGCTTGGTAGCTGAATCTGCAGTGGCCCTAGTATAACCTCAGGAGGGAGCCCTAAGCTGTCTATAGGAGTAAAAGCCACTGTGAAGCCCCTAGGGAGGGCTGTATGCCTGAAAAGGAGAGAGAAACCCGCTCAAGATAAACTTGTAAACTAAAATTTCGCTGAAAGAAATATAACATCTTAATTATAAAAGAGAAATTATTTCCTTCAAGTTGAATCACCTGTGTGCAGCTCTTTATAGTCATCTCAAAGTCTAAAATATTTTTCTATCATGATGATAGGAGGTTTTTAGTAGACACATGACCTGTACAATGGCACATATGCATCCCTCTTTTCTTAAGAGTCTATAACAACTTCTGGGTACAGTTTTAATTAAATTAATCTTGTAGCTCATATTATCAAAGCTGACATACCCCAAATCATCTTATGTTTTCAACTTCCAGAAATTTGCTGTTGCTGACTTTGATGACCCCAGGGAATCATTTATAGCAATCTCAAATCATGCTTAGTAGAGTTCTAAGACAACTGTAACTACGATGGCTTGGGTCTTCTCTGGGTGGATTTAGTACATATCTAAAGACCATGAAAACAAGAAGGTCCTTCAAGTTGCCAGTATATTTTCTTTTTAATAGCTTTACTGAGGTATAACTGATCCATAAAGAATTGTGGGGTTCTTGGTTTTTTGGAGTAACCTTACTACTGGAGAAAGAATCAACAAGTAATTATTTTCCTTGTGCATTTTATCTTAAGGTATTTCACAGCAATAATTTGGAGGGAATATATATTCAGCGGTACTCCAAAAGAAGATTGCAAATGAAGCTGAAAGTAGGTAAGAATTATGATTTTGGCTTTATATAAAAATAACATTTCCGGGGCGCCTGGGTGGCTCAGTGGGTTAAGCCGCTGCCTTCGGCTCAGGTCATGATCCCAGGTCCTGGGTTCGAGCCCCACATTGGGCTTTCTGCTCAGCGGGGAGCCTGCTTCCTCCTCTCTCTCTGCCTGCCTCTCTGCCTACTTGTGATTTCTCTCTGTCAAATAAATAAATAAAATCTTAAAAAAAAAAACAACATTTCCACTGTGTACTACTATCCCAAAACTTAACAGGCTATTTCATAACCCCATTGTCAGACATAAATAAAACAGAGTGGATGACCATCTGCTAGAAGACCTATAGAAGAGATTCCTATATGAGGAAAGATTGGTGAGATCTCTTCCAAATTCAGGATTCTTTTATTGGTTTTTAAATTTTTGTTTTTGTTGTTTTTTGACTCAACATAGAATTTTTAACATTTTTGACCTCAGTGCAATTTCTTTCTTGTGCCAGGATTTTATAAAAAGATTTGTTTGTTTATTTGAGAGAAAGAGAGAGAGAGAGCATGCACACGCACAGGGGTAAGGGCAGAAGGAGAGAAAGAATCTCAAGCAGACTCCCTGCTGAGCAGGGAGCCTGACTCCTGGCTCCATCTCACAATCCTGAAATCATGACCTCAGCTGAAATCAAGAGTCAGATGCTCAACTGACTGAGCCACCCAGGAGCCCCTGTACTAGGATTACTTAAAACAATAGCTACATACAAAAATCATCAACATTAAGATCTACTTCTTTTCCTCAGTTATGTGTGAAATTACAAAAGGTAAATTCAAAAAGACCGACAATTATTCACTCAAAAGGAAGGCAATACTTACTAGGAGCTATGTAGAGGTGGCAGAGGCAGCTAGTAAAAAAGGATGATTTGGCATCCCTGATTGATAAAGAGCCAAAATAGTGGCACATAAATAGAACTGCTTCTAGAAATCTCCTTTAAAACCATTTCATTAGAGCTATAATCAACATAGATGACACTAGAGAATATACTAACTATTTCATAGCTAGCAATATATTTGATGGATGAGTTTCAGAATAAATAGAATGGGCAACCTCAAAGTTAATTACAAACCAGGAACACTGAAACATTGAAAACTTAACATATTAATAACTAAGAATTATCAAATACAACAGGCAAGTCAGCAAAAGTAAATAACCCATTTGAATCAAGCTGATTATTTGAAAACACCCTTATTAGCATACTGTTCTCTATGCATGGATATAGAGAACCCACTGTCCCTAGAAGAGTAGCATGGACTATACTAACAGCCTTTATAGGCCAAAGAAAAGAATGGAAAAATGTACAGATAATTAACAAGGAAGATGATATCTAGCAAAACTGGAACAATCTAAAAACAAAAGAAAGCAACAAAACAATGCTTAGTTAAAATTAAAAAAAAAAAAAATACAAGAAGTACAAACTATGTCCCTGACAAAATAGACATAGTAATAAGTAGCTTTATTTCAAAATATTTAGATATATCTATACAACACAGAAATGTTAATTTTCTAAGCCTGTGCTTTCCAAAGTGGTGCCATTAGCCATATTTAAGCACTTGAAATGCACTAGTACAATTTAAAAACCAGATTTTTAATTTTATTTGATTAATTTACATTTAAATTTAAAACATGATGCTTGATTCAGTTATTAGAAAGCTTTTAAGTGTGCTTAGAAGATTTGGGGTACACGAATCCACTCGTTAGCAGCATATTTTATGATATCTCAATGCAGATCAAGTATTTTCTATCAAAACTTAGTATCTGAATTGAAGTGTACTAGAAGTATAAATGTAAAATACATACCAGATTTTGAGAACACTAAAAAAGCTAGAATGTAAACTATTTCATTAATAATTATTTAAATGTGATTACATGTTGGAATATTTTTGATACATTGCATTAAATATATTATTAAAATTAATCTGCTTTTTTTACTTTCTAAATGCAGTTTCTAAAAAATTTAAAATTACATACGTGGTTTGTATACATATCTATCACACAGTGCTGCTCTAAGGAATCAATATCTTGAAAAAGTGTCAAATGCTCCAAATTTAGCATTTGGAAATATACAATAGTTGGATTTCTAAGTAAGATATTACCTATCTCCTAATGTCCCAAATATTACTTTAGGCTACTCAGAATTTATTTATTTATATATTCCAAAGTCATTTGCACAGAGGATTGGTACAAATAATTAAAGTATTCCTTTAAGTTACTGCAAACTATGGTAATGTTTTTATTTTATTTTATTTTATTTTATTTATTTATTTGACAGAGAGAGAGCTCACAAGTAGACAAAGAGGCAGGCAGAGAGAGAGGAGGGGAAGCAGGCTCCCTGCTGAGCAGAGAGCCCAATGCGGGGCTCGATCCCAGGACCCTGGGATCATGACCTGAGCCGAAGGCAGAGGTTTTAACCCACTGAGCCACCCAGGCGCCCCAGTTTTTTTTTTTTTAAAGATTTTATTTATTTATTTGACAGAGAGAGAGCTCACAAGTAGACAAAGAGGCAGGCAGAGAGAGAGGAGGGGAAAACTATGGTAAAGTTTAAAGGTTATTCCATCATCCAGAATGAGTAATCAAGAATCTAAAGGACACTGAGTCATCAAAGACTTATTGATTCCTTTTATAGTCAGATTCTCACACTGATACAGTAAATAATGTTTTTGCATCTATGAGAGCTAAATAAGGATCTTTTTTTTTTTTTAAATGTGACAGATGCTTCTTTTTTTTTTTTTTTAAAGATTTTATTTATTTATTTGACAGACAGAAATTACAATCAGGCAGAGAGGCAGGCAGAGAGAGAGAAGGAAGCAGGCTCCGTGCCGAGCAGAGAGCCTGATGCGGGGCTTGATCCCAGGATCCTGGGATCATGACCTGAGCTAAAGGCAGAGGCTTTAACCCACTGAGCCACCCAGGTGCCCCCTAAATAAGGATCTTTAGTATAGCCAAGATTTTAATAAGACTCATTTTACAGGACAATCATATTTATGTATGTGTGTATTTGCAAATATGTATTCTATACATATTCTATATAAAGAATATATTAGATTCTATTATATATATTATATATTATATATTATTTATATATTATATAAATATTATATATTATTATATTATAAATATTATATATTATTATATATTATACATATTATATATTATATATAATCTATTATATAGATTAATTCTATATAAAGAATTATATATATCATATATAAAATATATTATATTCTATAAAGAATTATATATATCATATATAGAATATGTTATATTCTACATAAAGAATATGTATATAATATATAATATATAATTACTAATGTGTATTAGCATACAATACACATATGCTTATAAATTTTCTCCTGGAAAACATCAGAACTGTATCTTTATAGTGCTTTATAGTACTTTTCCAACCTTTTTCATACCATGGCATTTCACAGAAAATTATATTTGTTTTTTTTTTTTAAGATTTTTATTTATTTATTTGACAGAGATCACACGTAGGCAGAGGCAGGCAGAGACAGAGAAAGGGAAGCAGACTCCCCGCCGAGCAGAGAGCCTGACATGGGGCTCCATCCCAGGACCCTGAGATCATGACCCCAGCTGAAGGCAGAGACTTTAACCCACTGAGTCACCCAGGTGCCCCAGAAAATTATATTTGTAAAGACATATTGGAGTAAACCGTTAAGTTCCATCAGAGAGGACATCACTATCTAAACACAGTTGTTTATAGCACATCAATTGGGAAACTTGGTTTTAAACATCCCCACAAAACACTCCAAAAATCTCTGACCCATATTTTATTTCCACCTGATTCATTATTTTATTTTTACTTATGCCTACAGTTGTGAAAATACAACTCCTCCACATTTTTAATGACAATATCCAAAGAAGGCCACAAGATGGAGATATTACTCCATTACCATTTTTTCTTGTAGTTTTTGAAGTTTTTGAATTTTTCCACATTTCCTTCTCCCTGTGTACTTCCTACTTTCTCACCTCAGTGGTATTCTCAGGTATTGTCCCTATCTCTAACATTTATTCTGGTTCCTCTCCCCTCTGCTTTAACTAGCTTTATTACAGAAGTAGTATATAATGAATACTTGTTTTTAATATTAAAAGCAGGCAAATTAATTATTTCATTCTAGCTCAGTATTTTCCTACCTCTCTAAAATTAAGGTAATCTTTATATATTGTTCTCCTTTAGGTAAAGAATCTTTAAAAAATTTGCTATACACAAAGTAATAAGCATTCCAAAAGTCAGTGATATTGCTCCAAACTTCTCTGCAACTCTTCTTTGAGAACAGGCCTTAAACTAGTTTATGAACCTTATATGAAATTTATATACAGATCTCTTTATCAGTTCAAACTATATTTACCCAAGCCTGCTAACCTAATTTAGTCGCCAAATTTAGCTCCAAGTCATTATTAGCTACAGCTGAAAATCAAATTCTTCCTAAAAATGCACTATTAATGAGAATAATCTGCCAAATATGCTGCAGGCTGGGAGGTGATTCAAAATAAGTAGTTTCAATAATAGTTTAAGAGATGGTAATATTTTTGAAAACCTCTGACACTTTCCACAATAACTAATTTGAAGATCAATCTAATTTATTCTAGGATGAACCTCATATACTACTTACAAAGGCATGATACAAAAAGTCGAAACATTAATTCTGTATAACTATTATAGAATTGTATAGCACGGTAATCATTTGAACTTTATCAAATGTCTAAACCAAAATTCTTTAAACATAAGAAGTCTATTTCCTACCATCGATAAAAGATCCATTAAAAAAAATACCATAAGGGGACGCCTGGGTGGCTCAGTTGGTTAAGCAGCTGCCGTCGGCTCAGGTCATGATCCCAGCGTCCTGGGATCGAGTCCCACATCGGGCTCCTTGCTCATCAGGGAGCCTGCTTCTCCCTCTGCCTCTGCCTGCCATTCTGTCTGCCTGTGCTTCCTCTCTCTCTCTGACAAATAAATAAATAAAATCTTTAAAAAAAAAAATACCATAAGATAGGATATGATCAACAACAAATAAAATCACAATTTCCAACCATCCTACATTATACATACATGTTAACTTCCTTAAATCAAATTTAGAAACCAGCTATTAACAAAAAACACCACTTAAAGTCAGAAAAGAATATGAATACTAATCTTTTATCTGTTAACTAGAAGTGTGATTATTGAAAATAACTAATTTGAGAAGCTTCCTGGTAATGTTTAACTTCAGTTGGTCATGGGATAGCTTCCATAATTTGAGCCATTTTGCTGTGGTATGAATAAAGTCCTCAAAAATTGACTAGAAGTAAGAAGTCTCTAGCTTCCTTAGTAGGCATGTATATGAACCTTATGATTTCTATATGATCTGTTCAGACCTTTCCAGTAAATGACAATGATCCTTCTGGTCTTAACTTGTTTTGACTACTGCTCAGTAGAGTCTCGTGTAGCTTTTTAAAATTCTTGTGCCTTCTATAACCAGGAGTTGCATGTATTCCAGAATTCGTTTACCCAAGGAAATTATTCCCTCTTAGAATTCTAGTGTTTGCTCTCAGTGGTATTTTTATATTGCTTCTTTTCCACTTTCCACTGTTTATATTATGACATACTCTTTATTTAATACTTGATCTTAGACTCTTATCTTCAACAATTACTCTTCACCTTTAACAATTCAAACTCTATTAGCTGACTGTGTAGCTGCACAGAGCTTTATGCTTACTGCCTTGCTGGCACAAAAATGGGTGTCTAATAATGAAACATTATTTTAAAAACATATTCTAACCAGAAATGTAGAATCTGGCATACTTTTTTTTTTGCAACATGCTCAATTACATATCAGATTTCAGTCGGTGGGATGACATTAATCAGAAACACTTACTAAATAAGTGAATGAATCCTAACCTTACCTTAGTATTTATAAGGACAGGAATAAGACCCAGATTCTGAACTAAATTTCTAATTAAGTCCTGATGACGCGCTTCAACAAAATTTCAGCAAATATAAGTAAAAAAACAAAATATTTAGGTCTTAAAATAGAATACTGTGATTTTACTTAAAACACAGTAATCACTTCAGCTGGGCTTCAGAAAAGAAAGGAAGACTTCAGGGAGACCCTTACCACAAAACTAAAGGCTTTAAAGATTTTTTTTTTTTATTTTTTTATTTGACAGAGAGATCACAGGCAGAGAGGCAGGCAGAGAGAGAGGAGGAAGCAGGCTCCCCGAGAGAGCAGAGAGCCCGATGCGGGGCTTGATCCCAGGACTCCGAGATCATGACCTGAGCCAAAGGCAGCGGCTTAACCCACTGAGCCACCCAGGCGCCCCAAAACTAAAGGCTTTAAAAAACAATCAGTCAGAAATGAAAAATGCAGTAACTAGGATTGGAAACAGGTTTGATGCAATGAACACAAGGCTGGAAGAATCAGAGGAAAAAATAAGTGACACAGAGGACAGAAAAATGGAAAATAATGAAGCTGAACAAAAGAGAGAAAGAAGAATTAGCTAACATGAGAACAGATTTAGGGAACTCAGTGATTCCATCAAACATAGAAACATTGGTATCACTCGAGTCCCAGAAGTAGAAGAGACAAAAGGAGGCAGAAAATTTGAGGAAATAATAGCTGAAAAATTTCCTAATCTGGAGAAGGAAACAGATTTCCAGATTCAGGAGGCACAGAGAATTCCCATCAAAATCAACAAAAGTGGGCTAACACCAAGACATATTGTAATTATTTGAATTTGTATTATTTGATTTGAAAAATACAGTGATAAAGAAAAAAAATCTTAAAAGGAGCAAAACAAAATAAGTCCTTAACTTATAAGGGAAGACACATAAGGCAAATCTGCAGATTTCTCAACAGAAACTTGGCCAGCCAGAAGGGAGCAGCATGATATACTCAAAGTGCTGAAGAAAAAATCTGCAGCCAAGAATAGTCTATCCAGCAAGGCTATCATTCAAAATTGAAGGAGAGATAAATATTTTCCTAGACAAACAAAAGCTAAAGGAGTTTGTGACCACTAAACCAGCCCTGCAAAGAATATTAAAGGGGACTCTTAGAGTATGTGGGAAAGACCAAAACAGACAAAGGATCAGAGAAAATCTCCAGAAACAAAGACAAAACAAGTAATAAAATAGCACTAAATACATATCTACCAATAATTACTCTGAATGTAAATGGACTAAATGCTTCAATCAAAAGACAAAGGGTGTCAGAATGGATTAAAAAACAAGACCCATCTATATACCGCCTATGAGAGACTCATTTTAGACCTAAAGACATCTGCAGACTGAAGGTGAGGGGATGGAGAAATATTTGTCATGCAAATAGGTGTTAAAAGAAAGCCAGAGTAGCAATACTTGTATCAGACAAACCAGACTTCAAAAAAAAGATTGTAACAACTGATGAAGAAGGGCACAGTATCATAATAAAAGGGACGATCCAACAAGAAGATCTAATAATTGTAAATATTTATGCACCCAACATGGAAGCACCCAAATATATAAAATAATAAACATAAAGGAACTAAGAGATAATAATACAATTATAGTAGGGGACTTTAACACACCACTTACATCATCTGAACAGAAAATGAACAAGGAAACAACCGCTTTGAACGACACACTGAGGAATGCCTGGGTGCCTCAGTTGGCTAAGCATCTGCCTTCAGCTCAAGTCCTGCATCAGTCTCCTTACTCAGCAGGGAGCCTGCTTCTCCCTCTGCTTGTGCTCGTGTGCCCTCTGACAAATAAATAAATAAAATCTTAAAAAAATTAATGATACACAGGACCAGATGGACTTAACAGATATATTCAGAACATTCCATCCTAAAACAGCAAAACACACATTCTTTTCAAGTGCACATGGGGTACTCTGCAAAACAGATCACATTTTAGGTCACAAATCAGGCCTCAACAAGTACAAAAAAGACTGAGATCATACCATGCACATTTTATGACCACAACACTGTGAAAAATGAAGTCAACCACAAGAAAAAATTTGGAAAGACCACAAATACAGGACATTAAACATCCTACTACTAAATGAATGGGTCAACAAGGAAATCAAAGAAGAAATACAAAAAATACATGGAGACAAGTGAAAATGAAAATACAGTGGTCCAAAACCTTTGGGATGCAGCAAAAGCAGTCCTAACAGGCAAGTACATAACAATACAGGCCTACCTCAAAAAGCAAGAAAAATCTCAACTTAAACAACATAACTTTACACCTAAAGAAGCTAGAGAAAGAAGAACAAAGGAAGGCTAAAGTCAGTAGATGGAAGGAAATAATAAAGATTAGCACAGAAATAAAGGACATAAAACTAAAAAACAAACAAAACAACAACCAAAAAACCCCACAAAAACAAAAAAGAACCCTAAAAGAACAGATGAAAACAGGAGCTGGTTATTTGAAAAAAATTAATTGACAACACCCTGGTCAGACTTATCAAAAAGAAAAGAAAAGGACCCAAATAAATAAAATCACAAATGAAGAAAAAGAGTAACAACACCACAGAAACATAATTATAAGAGAATACTATAAAAACTGATATGTCAACAAATTGGACAATATGGAAGAAATGGATAAATTCCTAGAAACATGTAAATTCTCAAAACTGAATCAGGAAGAAATAGAAAACTTGAACAGATCAATAACCAGCAAAGAAATTGAATCAGTAATCAAAAATCACACAACAAACAAAAATCCAGGGCCAGATCGCTTCACAGGCAAATTTTACCAAACACTTAAAGAAGAGTTAATACCTATTCTTCTCAAACTATTCCAAAACATAGCAAAGAAAACTTCCAAATTCATTTTATAAGGCCAGCATTACCTTGATATCAAAATCAGGTAAAGACTCCATCAAAAAAAGAAAACGGACCAATATCCCTAATGAACCTGAATGCAAAAATTCTCAATAAAATACTAGCAAACTGAATCCAACAGAACATTAAAAAATAATTCACCACAATCAAGTGGGATTTATTCCTGGGCTGCAAGGGTAGTTCAGTATTCTCAAATCAATCAACATGATACACCACATTCATAAAAGAAAGGACAAGAATCATATGATCCTTTCAGTAGATGCAGAAAAGGCATCTGATAAGGTACAACATCCATTCATGATAAAAATCCTCAACAAAGTAAGATAAGAGTGAACATACCTCAAGATAATAAAGCCCATATACAAAAGTGCCATAGCTAATATCATCCTCAATGGGGAGAGTTTTTCCTCAATGGTCAGGAACAAGACAAGGATGTCCACTTTCACTACTATTATTTAACATAGTATTGGAAGTTCTAGCCACAGCAAACACACAGCAAAAAGAAAGGAAAAGGCATCTAAATTGGCAAGAAAGAAGTAGAAATTTCATTATTTGCAGATGACATGACTCTATGTAGAAAACCCAAAAGACTCCACCCAAAAATTGCTAGAACTGATACATGAACTTAATAAGGATACAAAATCAACATACAGAAGTCAGTTACATGTCTATACATCAATAATGAAGCAGCAGAAAGAAAACCAAGGAATCAATCTCATTTACAACTGCACCAAAAACCACAAGATACCTAGAACTCAACCCATCCAAAGAGGTGAAAGACCTATACTCTGAAAACTGTAAAACACTGATTAAAGAAAGTGAAGATGACACAAAGAAATAGAAAGACATCCCATGCTCATGGATTGGAAGAATAAATATTGTTAAAATATCTGTATCACCCAAAGCAATCTACACACTTAATGTAATTCGTATCAAAATAACAGCATTTTTCACAAAGCTAGAACAAACAATCCTAAAATTTGTATAGAACCACAAAAAACCCTAAATAGCCAAAGCAAACTTGAAAAAGAAAAGCAAAGCTGGAGGCATCACAATTCTGGACTTTCAAGTTATATTACAAAGGTGTAGTAATCAAGACTGGCACAAAAACAGACACAGAGATCAATGGAACAGAATAAAAAACCAAGAATGAACCCACGACCATACGGACAAATCTTTTTTTTTTTTTTTAAAGATTTTATTTATTTATTTGACAGAGAGATCACAAGCAGGCAGAGAGGCAGGCAGAGAGAGAGGAGGAAGCAGGCTCCCTGCTGAGCAGAGAGCCCGATGCGGGGCTCGATCCCAGGACTCCGAGATCATGACCTGAGCCGAAGGCAGCGGCTTAACCCACTGAGCCACCCAGGCGCCCCATACGGACAAATCTTCAACAAGGAAAGAATATCCACTACTTTCTTGACTTGAAAGAGACCGTCTTTTTCTTGGTTTGCCTCCTACTTCACTGGCTGTTCTTTCTCCATGGCCTTTGCTGGTTCTCCCACATCTCCCTGACTCTTAAAGTTTGGAATGCCCATGGCTTACCTCCCAGACCTCTGTTTTTCTTACTTTCACCCTCCCTGGTAAACTTACTCAGTTTTTCGGCTTCAAATTGCCTTTTAAGTGCCAATGACTCTCAAATTTATAGCTATAGCTCAAATCTTTCTCCTTATAACTCCAGACTTATATAACCGACTGTCTATATTCCAGATCCATTTGAATGTTTAACATTTAATTTAGCATGACCGAAACCAAATTTCTGATTTCCCCCCAACCAGAAGTGCTTCTATTATCAGGCTTCTCCATCTCAGTAGTAACAATGGCAATTAGACAAGTATTTATATAATTATTGAGGCCAAAAGCTTTAGATTATCCTCAACTTTTTCCCCTTCATATCCCACATTCAAACAATCAGTAAAATTCTGTCAGCTCTTTGTTCCAACTAAATCTACAATTTGACCAGATCTGCTCTACATTCTACATCACAATTATCCCACTAAGTAACTAATGACATACAGACACTCCTCAAACAATAATTATTCTGAAATTTAAGTCAAATCACGTACCTCTTCAGTTCAACCCCCAACATGGATCCCCAACTTACTTATACATAATAGCCGAGGTCCATGACTCTGATCTCATGTTACTGTCCCCCTGGTTCACCCTGCTTCAACTGTACTGGGTTCCTTACTGTTTCTCCAATATCATGCAAGCTCTTACCTCAAGGGCTTAGCATACACCATTTGCCTTTCTTGAATGCTCTTCCCAACTTGTCAACATGACTCAACCTTTACTTCCTTCAGAGGCCTTTTCTGAACACCTGACTTATATTTACTTGTTTGGTTGTTTCCAATTATTTCCCCCTACTAAAACGTGAGTTTCATGAGGCTAGGGGGTTTTATGTACCAGTCAATTTTCAGTGCTTAAAATTTAGTAGGCACCAAATAAATTTCTGTTGCATTAACAACAAAACTGATGAGTGTACAGAGCCAGGTAACAACTCTGAGTAACGTATCTACTTTGTCCTGGTGCCTCATGTCTGGATAGTCACCAAAAGATTGATTGGCTCTGGCCTGAAAATTACACATTAAGAACCAAAAAGAGGGGCACCTGGGTGGCTCAGTGGGTTGAGCCTCTGCCTTCAGCTCAGGTCATGATCTCAGGGTCCTGGGATCGAGTCCCACATCGGGCTCTCTGCTCTGCAGGGAGCCTGCTTCCTCCTCTCTCTCTCTGCTTGCCTCTCTGCCCACTTGTGATCTCTCTCTGTCAAATAAATAAAATCTTAAAAAAAAAAAAAAAAAGAACCAAAAAGAGGCTGCATTTGTCTCTACCAAATTTCTGGTCCACTAAAAGTCTTTCAAGAAAGTTACTATTCAATGTAATGTAAACAACTTGCTCCAATCAGTGTCTCTGCTTGGGCAGGATAAAATTTCTTCTGGCATTCCTTCCAATTTCAACACTGCTAGGTAGAGAAACAGAGATTAAAACAATTTCCTGGATCCTTCTTTTCGAATTCTATTTTGACATGGAATCTTCTTGATCATCTATGCTTCTTTATTTTCCCATCCTTGTCCATACAGGGAAGTGCTCTGGTTATTCACACTGCCTAATTAACTCTGAAATGAAACTAGATGAAACTGTAAGTGAAAATTTTATGAGGGTTCACATGCAAGCTAGATTATATAATCTAAATTTTAAACTACTGCTACTAAATTTCTGTATTCTTTTAAAAGGCCTAATTTTCCATGAGTAACTGGAAACCACCTTCAAGATCTCTGGACAAGTTATGTATAAGACTCTCTCTAGGGGTCCCTGGATGGTTCAGTAGATTAACTGTCCTGCCTTTGCTCAGGTCATGATTGGGGGGGGGCAGAGTGGAGGAGGGTCCTACTCAGCAGGGAGTCTGCTTCTCCCTCTCCATCTCCCTGTGTTCTCTCTCTCAAATAAATAAAATCTTTAAACAGACTCTAGCTAGAGTAATCATGATAAATTCTAAAAAGGATTCTTGATATTAAAGATACTCACAAAAGTCTTCAGAGTTATATTTTCACTAATGATTTTTACACATATTGTAGTATCATTCACTCTGAAAATGAGGTTTATTTTGTCTCCATGAGAAGCAAGTGGCACCAGGTGAAATGGCACCAGGTGAAGATAATGAACCTAGACATATCACACAATTGTTTGCAGGTGAGACTCTTAAGTGGCGAAATGCTTATACTTTATAACTCTTACAAAAATGAAATTCTTAAAATCATTGTGCCGGGGTAAATGCAATTTTATATTCCATTATTTTTCATTAAATGTAAATTTCCATTTAGTGTCAAACTCAATAGTTCATACAAATTTATGATAGTTTATAGGGGGAAAATGTACATTTCATATCTAGTCATGAATGACATCATATTCATACCTTGTCTAGGATGACAATTGTTGGTAAACCTTAAATTTTTTTTTTTTACCCACATAACCATTCAAAGCATTTTTTGAAGGACTCAATCTGATTGTGTGAAATTCTAAATCTTTCACCCCACAATCCTTAAATCAGTGAAATGCCATCTTCTTCTTGGCAGTAGGTTTCAGATAGAGACTGGATATCTACCCTCACTTACCACTCCCAAGGTAGGAGTAAAGCGCAACAAACGAACTTTACAAGTTAGCCTCAAGCTAAAAAAGGAAAGAAAAGAAATGAAAGGAAAGGAAAACAAAAAGAAAACGATTTTGTGCTACTGGTTGGGCTTCTCTTCCTGTAGCAGCACCCCAAGTGCCTCCGATGCCCAGAAAACTTAAGAGCCTCTTTTACTCTAATTCTAGGACCAACTCGGTGGAGGCTTCAGGATCCTCCAGATTTCAAAACTGTGATACGAACCCCTATCCAACAGGCTAAAAAGTCCATAGTACAGGGCAAGAAAAACTTCTGCAACACAGACGCCGACCAAAACGCATTCCCTATCTTCCGGGAAAGGAAGAGGCAAGAAAGCAACTAAAATAAGTGTAACCGGGTAGGTGAAAATTTAGGGAAGCCATGACTATTCTTTCCACATTCAGGGGGCAGGAAAAGGAAGGTGTAAAAGGTCTACCCATACTCCTCCTCCTTCTTTCTCCAACACAGCTGGGTGGAAGGATCTTCCTCAGAATGGCAGAGGTAAGAGAAGGTATCACCACCCCAGGCTGGTGGCACCGTCCAACCTGTCACTGAGATCGGAACTTGAGAAGAGGAGCACCGCGACGAGGAACGAGGGGAGGGGGGCAAATTCTGCGGCTGGGGTTACGAGGAGACCCTGATGAGCCCAGGTGAGGAAGGCAGCCAGAGCCCAGGAAGACCAGGTGCTGGCCGCGGCGCCTGGCTCCCTCGGAGGAAACAGGGTCAAAGCCCGCCCCACCCCCTCCTTTCTGCCCGGACCCGCAGGTTTCTACCCCGGAGTAGCCCAAGTAGGCGCAGCCCTCGGGCAGGCCGGCGGCCCCGCTTACCTGCTGCACCCCGAGGAACTGGTAGAAGTTGAGCTGCACCTCCTCCACCAAGTCAAATAACTCCAGGTCTCCGCTCTCCCAGCCGTGTGCCGGCCCTACGGCCGCCAGTAGCAGCAGCAACAACAGCAGTGGCCGCGGTAGCGGCGGGAACGGGACTGGCCGACGCCACCGACGCCGAGGAAGCCGGGCCAGCCGGGAGCAGGTAGCCGTCATCGCGCTGGGCTCGGAAAGGTCACCGGCCACGCTGTGCCTTCGGCCGAGACCGGGAACGTGGCGGGCAGCGCGGGCTGTGGGGACAGTGCCTGTCAGTCAGAAGCACTGGCAGCCGCACGGAAGTAGCCCTCCCAGGGTCCCCGTCCCCCCGCCCCCAGCGGCTGGGCTAGGGTGGCAGAAGCGGGCGAACGAAGCCGAGGGTAGACGGGCGGAGCGGCAACCGGGTCTACCTTCCGCAGACCCTCACCCCCAGGCCTAAAAACAGCTGTAAAGCCAGAGCCGGGAGCTGAGGTTGCAGAGGGGGAGAGGCTTCCCCTCGCCTCAGCCTATCCCAGGCCTCTCTTCCGGTGACATCACGTCTCCTAGCAACCGCGGGACGGTGGGCAGGGCCGGAAGTAGGGAAGCCGGGTGCCCCAGATCCCGGCCTCGGAAAAATGCGTTTTTGTCGCTGGCACCCACTGAGGAGCTGTACGTTTATTTACACAGATTAAGGCACGTGGAATCATGCGTGTACCGAAAACATCCCAAGTATAAATTTCCCTAGAAACGTCTACCTTCTTACTCTCCTCCCCCCATAGTGAAAACAAGGGCATATCTTAACACTGATTTGATTATGGCCTGTTACAAACATTATATTATACTGTCAGCACATAAAGATATAGGAAGAATTGAACCCACGCCTGAAAGGGGGCATAACTGGTGAGTGATCTAGAGTGTCCTTTATGGCAGAGGTGAAGCGGAAATGGAATTCGGACCAACACAGAAAGTATACTTCTAAATAAGTTTCATAGGCATAATACCATAAATAGGCAGCTTGGTAGAATGCATAATGGTGACGCAATCACGGTCTTAAGGAAGTGCAGTTTACCCACCTTAGCCCACTTCCAATTGTGTTTCCTTTCCCGATGAGATGTTTTTATTTTTTATTTATTTATTTGACAGAGAGAAATCACAAGTAGGCAGAAGTAGGCAGAGAGGCAGGCAGATAGAGAGGGAGAAGCCCTGCTCAGAGAGAGCCTGATGTGGGGCTCGATCCCAGGATCCTGGGATCATGACCTGAGCCGAAGGCAGAGGCTTAACCCACTGAGCCACCCAGGTGCCCCCAATGAGATGTTTTTAAAAAACATTTAGGCTTAAAACTTTCCTCCTTCCCACCAGTGTCTTACCTCCTAGTTCTACAGTGCTTCTGTTCCGTATGTTTTAATTTTTTCCTCTACCACTATTGCTTTCTCTTGCATAAATTGTATTTTCTTCTTAGGCGTCTTACACTTCTCCTCCCCGACTCCCTACTCTTTTTGAGGAAGTAGAACGGAACATATGCTTGTATAACTCAGGATGCTGGCCCAGTTTTTAAAATTTTACATTAAAATTTTCCCATCTTGGGAAGTTAAGCTTAATAGGAGTTAAGTTAAGCTCAATGGGAGAATGATAAAACTATTTTCACTCTTATAGTAAGTGTATATTATATTTCCTAAAGGTTAGAAAAATAGTACCTAGGAAGAATCTTAAGAAATCCTTTTATTATAGAACTTAAAAAATATTTTTAAATAGTCCTAAATGAATGCAAGAATATCTTGCTTTACAGTGTATATTCTTGAATTCATCACATTTTAATTTGATCCTGAGGCTTACCTTTCAAAGATAACAAGAACAGGGGTGTCTTCATCTTCTAGGGCTGCTACAAAAAATACTATAGAACTGGGTAGCTTAAACAACAGACATTTATTTCCCACAGTTCTGGAGGCTGGGAAGTCTGAAATCTGGGTGCCAGCGTGGTAGGGTTCTGGTGAGACCCCTCTTCCTGTACCCTTACAAGGCAGGACTGGGGCAAGTGAGGAGGAGAGCGAGAGAGAGAAAGGGAGGGCGAGGGAGAAAGAGAGAGTGAGAGAGGTCTATGGAGATCTGTGTTTCCTTTTATAAGGGCACGAATCCCACAATGGGAGCTCCACCATGATGACCTTGTCTAAACCTAATTAACTTTGATAGTGTGTGGCTAAGCTGGTGTGTGTGTGTGTGTGTATATGTGTGTGTGTGTGACTAAGATATCTTATAAGAATACGCCATTGGCAATGAGGAAAGCAGAAAGATCTAGGTTGTTGGATGGGTCTTCCACATAAAGATTATGTGATGATCTTGTTATACATGAATTTGAACATCATAATGACCCTTACTTTCTGCGAGTGATTGTGAAAGAGCACTGCTAATTTCATGGACCAGTAGAACTCAAAGAGGTTTTTTTTTTTTTTAATATTTTATTTATTTATTTGACAGAGAGAGAGATCACAAATAGACAGAGGCAGACAGAGAGGAAGGGAAGCAGGCTCCCCGCCAAGCAGAGAACCCAACGTGGGGCTCGATCCCGGGATGCCGGGATCGTGACCTGAGCCGAAAGCAGAGGCTTTAACCCACTGAGCCACCAGGTGCCCCCTCAAAGAGGTTTAAAGAAGACATCTGGTGATGCCTAAGTGGCTCAGTTGGTTAAGTGTCTGCCTTCCGCTCAGGTCATGATCCCAGGATCCTGGGATCAAGCCCCACATGGGTCTCTCTGCTCAGCGGGAGCCTGCTTCTCCCTCTCTCTCTGTCTGTGCTTTGCTGTCAAATGAATAGATAAAATCTTTAAAAACAATGAAGAAGCCATCTGGTAGTCTATTCCTCACTTTGGATTAGATCAGACTTAACCATATCAGCAGAACTAAATATAATACTTATTATAGTAAAAATCCAAACCTCTCTTAAAATTGCTGTTTTGTGGTTAGGTCTATTCATCCTAAGATTTAGAAATATCTGGCTCTCATTAAATCTTGAAATTTTCTCTTTTGCTCCATTGTAACTCTTTCTCAAATATAGGACTTGAAGTTCTAATGTTCTTTAATGGAACATTATCACTCAGTAATTTTATTTATTCAAACACTATTCACAAAACGGGGGTATAGCTCAGTGGTAGAGCATTTGACTGCAAACACTATTCACAAACTTATATTGAACTGACAAAGTTTAGGAAAATACTGTTTGGGGGCAGTGCCTCTTTAGAAAGTAGTTCCTTTTTAATTTATTTATTGTATTGAATTTTAATCATTTTAAGTTCCTCATAAATACAGATTTTCTCCATGTTGTAAATAATAAATATATTTCTAAAAGTTGACACATGGTTTTCATTTCTCTGAATAATGTGCTATTAACTTGACTAATCTCATAGTGTATAAGAGCACTGTTTCTAGAGGCAGACTGATTAAATTTGAATCCTGGTTCTACCACCTGGATCTCCTATAGGGTGATCCCTCTCTTTCAGTTTCCTCATCTGTAAAATTAAGGTAATATTACTTCCAAAATTAAAGGTCCTTGTGGGAACTCAGTGAGATAATGAGTGCCCGGTATATAGTAATTGCAATTTAAACGTTACTATTATTTTATGGGACGTCTCCATCTACCTTGTATTAAAGGTTCCAAAATAAATCTTACCTATTCTTAAATGTTTAAATGTTATCTTTGGGGGTGCTCGGGTGGCTCAGTCCATTGAGTGTCCAACTCTTGGATTCAGCTCAGGTCATGATTTCTGGGATGTGAGATCAAGCCTGGTGTTGTGCTCTGCACTCTGCGCCAAGTCTGCTCGGCCCTCTCTCTCCCCCTCTGCCCCTCCCTTCACTCACGCTCTCTCTCTCAATAAATAAATAAATAAAATCTTTTAAAAAAATGTTATCTTTAAGTCATTTGTTACTAAACTTAGGCAGTGATTGCCCACTTCGCCAGAAATTTATCCAATCACTGGCTTGCTCAAGATGGTGGGAGACAAGACTATCTTTATAAAATAATGACTGATTCTCAAAGCCAGTTTAATTTTTTGTTCCAACTCTATAAATCATTCACAATTTGGGGGCTAAATCCGGCTTAAGGTTGTACAATAGATACCTAATTAAAAGCATGTGACTCTATTGAACAAAAGGAAGGGAAATATTCACATTCAATGATTTAGTCACTAAACAGTCACTGGTCATTGTCTTACCCTGAAGTAGCCTTGTATTTTCAGATAATGAGGTTTTCCGCTTTACATAGACTTCAATGTGTCACAACGCAATCCATGTTAAAATTTCTTTCTTCTCTCACCTTCTACAATTTGAAGATTATCACTGATTTTTTCCAAAGGTTTCTAGTAACTCACTTGAATTACTTTTTACAATTTGAAAACTAGTTTTTCTCCTTTTCCCTTTAGCCAACCAAGGAGGAAATAAATTCTTTCTTACTGACTCCTCAGTTCAGCAGGAGCACAGCAATCATTGTATTTTTCTCATATACAAAGGCTCCAATTAGTGTGCAAAAGAAAATTTTAACAGACCCCTTCATCATCTACTCTTTCAGGCTGAACAGCCTGGTTTTGGCATTCTGCCACTGAGTCCTAATATATTGTTTGTGATGCCAAATTGGAATACAAAGGGAAAAACAGTACAAAGTTGCTGTTCACCTCAGTCAACAGGCCACAGCTAAGGCATTAGTTTATGCATAGAAATTCCATGCCTCCTATAAATGCCTATTATTTAATTTATGAAGAGGAGGCCGAATTTTAAAATAATACTGAATTAGCAATATGTTCAACATGGAAACAAATAGAGATAGTTTAAGGAAAATTTAGCTCCCAATGATAGTCTATGGGAAATTTAAATTCTTTTACTATGCCTATGGCCCAGCTTCATCTCTCTCTCCTTCCAATACATAATTCTCTTTTATTTTTGCTCACCACAGAAAGACTCTTAGGCCAAGACCCCATAATTAGACTCGTTTAACTTTTAAAAACTTGAATAATAATAATTCACCACCAGGGGGCAAAGAACAGTTTTAGAGGCAAAGGTTATTTTTAACAGCCTAAAAAAATTACCTGTGTGAACATAGTTTTTGTTGTTGTTGTTGTTAGGATTTCAGTAGCTTCAAATTAAGAGATACAGATTCTAACCAAAATCTATAAATTTAAGAAGAATCATGTTTACTAAAGAGAAAATTGAACAAGTTGCCAATAACCAGGTGCCCATTCATTTACAATCATATTTAGGTGCTGAAGCAGAAATTTCTGCCTCCCCTTTCCCTCTCCTTTCATACACTTGCAGGAGGAAGAGAAGTAGAAATTGAACTTTTGAAATACTGATCTAACCTTGTCTAGGCTGGCCTTTAAAAACTGCGTTTAACACGCGCTTTTTTTTTTTTTTTTTTTTTTTTTTGAGAGAGAGAGTGTGTGTGAGCACAAGTGGTGGGGGAGGGGCAGAGGGAGAATCAGGCTCCCCTCTGAGCAGGGACTCCAACGTGGGGCTCAATCCCAGGACCCTGGGATCAATCTGAACGGAAGGCAGACTTTTACCCAACCGAGCCACCCCGGTGCCCCAACACATGCTATATTTTAACCAGTGGTCTCCCAAGAGTGTATTTCAGCTCTGCTTTTTTGTTAACTTTGTGTGATTAATTGTACTCAGGTCTTTAACTCCATCTAAAATCGGGTTTATTGACTCTAATTTTATACCTTGCCACTTGTTAATTTTATAACTGTGAAATGATATTAATACTTGATAAGCACATCAATTTCCAAATGATCTCTTTTGAGAAGATGGTATCACTGCACTTAGTTAAATACCAGAGTTGTGGCTACCTAATAGACAATAACAAAATTATCAAGACAGTAAATTATTGGTAAGAGGTGAAAAAGGTGGCCCAATAGTATAAATCCTGTGTTCTGAAGTTTCAGGGTATTGTATTATTTCTTACTTGCAACTTGGTAAAAATTCTGGTAATGGAAGCAAAACGGAGATTTTTGTAATCAAAGTATCTGTGGTATAGGAAAAAAACCACATTTTATTTCTCTTGGCCTGTTTTCTATGCCCTCTTCCTGCTTCTAAGTACCTGCTGAGACCACATTTCCCTGAATCAATTATAATGATGCCACTATTTCAAATTAGGCCTGGAGCAGAGTGAAGACACCACAGTGGTCTGGCAAGATCTGCTACTTTCCCTTCCTTTAACTGCTCGCCCCCGGTCTGGTCATTATCTGCACTGTCAGCCCTGCCCACCAGGACTGTCTCCAGGGGGTACAGAATTGGACCAGATACCACCTCGGGTTCACCTAAAGAACATTTTTGTCCAGGTGAAACCATATTGAAATAAATACTGAAAGCAAACTGAAGGAGAAAGAGAAGTTGCAGAAAGTCCTTATTAAGGGTCTATTTAGAGACACACTAAAGAATATTTTATGATCCAGCCCTTTTATATTAGTGATCAAGGGACATTTGGAGATAAAGTATTCTTTTTTACTGTTGTCAATTTGCTTTTTTATTTTTAACTTATTTTAGTGTGAATTGGCAAAATCAGCTCCTTCTTTCTCATTTTCCTCCAGCTGGGCCCAGTGATTAATTGCTCGAAAGCTAAGGTTTTCACTCTGATACATTACAACCTGCTTTAGACACCTTGGTGCATCTCTTTGAATCCTCTCCAGCTCACACTAACCTAGGCCAAGTGACCAGTCTCACACTGGCTTCAACCAGCCTCCCATGGTTGTGTTCTGACAGCACCTGGCTTTGGGCCAGATTTTCTGATCTTTTTTTGTAACAGCAAGTGAATTTGTCCATAGTATGCTATCTAGCACTTCCTAAAAATATTTTAAAACACATACAGAATCTCTTAAAGGCAAAAGCAATAATTTAACCACTGAGAATGGAGCTCAGACTACAAAAGAAGCATGGAAATGGGTATTTGGAAATTTTCCCATCATTAGATGAATATGATTTTTTTCTTTTGCCAAAAATTATTTGTATCACTAATTCAAATTATCTTATCTAAATTCTTAATAACTCATTTTAAATTTTCCAAGTGAAAATTTTCAGGGGACTTAAAATCTATTTGTGGAAAATATACAAAACCTTCGCTTTTTGATTTGTTTGCAAGAACATTATTTTGACATCAGCAAGGATAGAAAGTTGCTAATCTAAATTTTAGCAAAACTCTTGGCATCATTGCTGAATGGTATTGCAAAACAAGTTATGACTGAGTAGGAGAACCAACAATACACTTCATTGGGATCTATGTCTCTTGTGAGGAATATGCTCACCTATGATATCCATTAAAATTAAGCATCTACATAAATGGAAATCACATTAGACCTTCATCTTATGCTACAGAAAATTCAAAAATTTTCAAGCTTTTTCCTGTAAGTTCTAAGCCATGTTTTCAACATGGAGAGCAATAGTATTTCCAGGAAGACTGAGATATGCAAATACTACAATAATTTTATACACTTACTATAAAAGACTTTGAAGCCCAACCAATGCTTTCATTTAGTACAGGATTGCATTTCACAGAAACATCACTGTTTCATTTATATTCAAAGCAATGCGTGTTGGCATTTTAGTCAATGTTACCCTTCATTAGCTTTTTCATTACATATATTTTCCATGTAGGGTCATAGCTGTGGCTAAGGCTTGTTTCATCATGATGTCTCAAGCTGTATACCTTTGGCAAAAAACAATATTTTAAGCACATGAGAATATTCTCATTTCCAGAAAGAATAATGCTTGTACATAATTTTTTTAAAAAAATTAAAGCCTTCACAGTAGAGGTGTCTGATTTATCAAGTAAAAATATGAGATACCTAATTAAATTTGAATGTCAGATAAACAACAAATATTGCATGGGACATACTTAAACTAAAAAATTACCTATTGTTTATCTGGCATTCGGCTGTAATTGGGTATATTATCTGGCAACCCTGGTCCGTATTTATTTTTCTACTCTTTATGGAGATATTGGTTGAAATATACTCAGATGGTCTTCTAGGAAGTAGTGATGTCTTCATTACTTTCTTGTTGGCTATTTTAAATTGTCAGCTGTTTTAAAATCAAATGGGAAAACAGCTGAAAAAAACGCACAAAATAAATAAAACATTAGTTCTCAAGAAACTGGCTATGAGGCAATGAAGAATTTTATTATGCCAAATAATTAAAAGGCCACTTTGGAGAACAGTGTGGAGATTCCTCAAGAAATTAAATATAGAGCTTCCCTATGACCCTGCAATTGCACTACTGGATATTTACCCCGAAGATACAGATGTAGTAAAAAGAAGGGCCATCTGTACCCCAATGTTTATAGCAGCAATGGCCACGGTCGCCAAACTGTGGAAAGAACCAAGATGCCCTTCAACGGACGAATGGATAAGGAAGATGTGGTCCATATACACTATGGAGTATTATGCCTCCATCAGAAAGGATGAATCCCCAACTTTTGTAGCAACATGGACAGGACTGGAAGAGATGATGCTGAGTGAACTAAGTCAAGCAGAGAGAGTCAATTATCATATGGTTTCACTTATTTGTGGAGCATAACAAATAACATGGAGGACAAGGGGAGATGGAGAGGAGAAGGGAGTTGGGGGAAATTGGAAGGGGAGGTGAATCATGAGAGACTATCGACTCTGAAAAACAATCTGAGGGGTTTGAAGTGGCGGGGGGTGGGAGGTTGGGGGAACCAGGTGGTGGGTATTAGAGAGGGCACGGATTGCATGGAGCACTGGGTGTGGTGCAAAAACAAGGAATACTGTTATGCTGAAAAAAAAAAAGGCAAATATTGACTAAGCATTTACCATATAGAAGACATTGTATTATGACATGCCACAGTCACAAGAGAAGGAAAAATAAGAAAAAGACAAGCTCTCGGCCCTTGGAGAATTTATAATTTGATAAAGAAAATAATATGGATACATGTAAAAAGATACATGTACAAAAAGATACATGTACCAAAGATGGTAAGTGCCATAGACAAGAGGAGTCAGCAAATCAGTTCCATCTATGTCTTTGGCCTCAAAGGGAGAGAAGAAGAGAAAGGGAGAGTTTCACTAAGTGCTTTATACTCACTGTCCTGTTTAAGCCTCCCTCCATGGTGCGAATGTTTGTGTCCCCACCAAATTCATATGTCAGAACCATAATGCCCATGTGACAGTGTTAAAAGATGAAGCAGTTGGGAGGTGATTAAGTCATGAGGGTGAGATCCTCATGGATCAGTTAGTGCTCTTATAAAAAAGATCCCTAGCCTCTTCCATTATGTAAGACACAGTGAGAAGGTGCCAATTATGGACAAGGAAGAGTGTCTTCACCAAAATGGGACCATGCCAGTATCTTGATCTTGAACTTCCCAGACTCCAGAACTGTGAGCCATAAATTTCTGTCATTTATAAGCCACCCAGTCTGTGGTATTTTGTTACAGCAGCCCCAATGGGTTAAGACACCTCCCACCACTTTATGGCATAGATATTATTATCATCACTAGTTCCCAGCTGAAAAGTGAGACTAAAAGGGTCTACATATCAAGCTTATGGTTACACAGCTACCAAGCAGTGTATCCACTTCCATCTCACGTGCTTTTGACCCTTTTAACTCCCAGCAGTGCCTCTAAGAAGATGGGAGAGAAGCCTGGGAGGTTTGAGTGGGATAGTGAGAATAAAAGAACTGTTTTAGATAAGAAATGCTTCATGTATTGTCCTAAACATTGTGGATACAAATACTCATTCAGTCATGTGGGATTACGGTGAGACTAATGAAAGTGTGAAATAGCAGAAACATTGTGAAATCAAAACAAATTGATATGAGTTGGGGGCTGTTTGCATGCAGAGAATGAGAGAGCAAGAGAGAAAGGAAGAATCAAAGATAACTGCCAACCCAAGATTTCACTAAAAAACACACAAAAATCTGTTAGAACTAATAAATGAATCCACCACACAAAAATCAGTTGTGTTTCTCTACAATAACAATGAACAATCTGAAGAGGAAATTTCAAAAACAAGTTCATTTTCAATAACATCAAAAAATAAAATATTTAGGAATAAGTTTAACTAAGCAGGTGAAAGATCTGTACATTGAAGCTACAAAATATTGCTAAAGGAAAATAAATAAGACATTAATAAATGGAAAGATATTTTGGCTTCATGAATTGGAAAACTTAATATTGTGAAGATGTCAATACTATCCACGAGGTTTACAGATTCAAAACGATCCGTATCAAATACCAAGGCTTTGTGTTTTTTTAAGTTTATTTAAAAAAATATTTTTAAATCCATCCTAAAATTAATATGGAGTCTCAAGGGACTCTAAATAGAAAAAAACAGTCCTGAAAAAGAACAAAGCTAGAGGTCTCATACTTCCTGATTTCAAAACTTACTACAAATCTACAGCAGCTAAAATGTGGTAGTGGCACAATGGCAAATATACAGACCAACAGAATAGAATAGAAAGTCCAAAAATGAACCTTCAAAAATATAGTCAAATGGTTTTAGACAAGGGTGCTAAAACCATTTCATGGAGAAAGACTGTCTTATCAAAAAACAGTGCTGTGGAAACTGAATGTCCATAGACAAAAGAATGAAGTTGGACCCTTACCTTACATCATATATAACATTAATTCAAGATGGATTAAAGACCTAAATGTAATACCCAAAACCATAAAACTCCTAGAAGAAAACATAGGGAGAAATCTTTCTGGCATTGAATTTGGCAATGATTTATTGGATATGGCACCAAAAGTACAGGCAAAGAAGGAAAAAGTAGATAAACTAAACTTCACCAAAATTTCAAAATCTTTTGTGCATCAAAGAATGCTATCAACAGAGTGAAAAGTCAACCCATATATTAGGAGAAAATATTTGCAAATTATATATTGGATAAGAAATTGATACCCAGAATATATATAAAGAACTCCCATAGCTCAACACCACCACCACCAACAAAACAACCTCCCTCAAATCAGCAAAATATTTGAATGGACATTTCTCCAAAGAAAATATACAAACACAAATGGCTAGAAAATATATGAAAAGGTGTTCACCATCAAAGGAAAAAAACCAAAACAGAAAATAATGTGCTTGTGAGGATGTGAGGGCATTGGAACCCTTGTGCATTGCTGGTGGGACTTTAAAATGGTTCAGCTGCTGTGGAAACCAGCGCCATGCTTCTTCAAAAATTAAAGATAGAATTACCATATGATCCAGAAATTCCACTTCTGGGTATATGCCCAACCCAACTCAAAGAACTGAAAGCAGTGATTCAAACAAATATTTGTACACCAATGTTCATTGCAGCTTTGTTCATACAATCACCAAAAGGTGGAAAAAACCCAAATGTTTATGGACAGATGAGTAGATAAACAAAATGTGCTATATACCTACAATGGAATATTATTCAGCCTTGAAAAGGAACAAAGTTCTGATACATACTATAGTATGAATAAACTTTATCCATTGGATTATATGGATTATGCTTATCCATTATGAAGACATTCTGCTAAGTGAAAAAGTCAGTCACAAAAGTACCAATAATGAATGATTCTACTTAAATGAGGGACCTAGAATAGTCAAATTCATAGACATAGAAAGTGCCACTGAAAGTGGCACTGAGGGCTGGGGAGAGAGGGACATAGTGAGTTATTGATTCATTATATAGCTGGGGAAGATAAAAAAGTTCTGGAGATGGATGGTGGTGATGACAATACAAATGTACTTAATGTCACTGTACTTAATGTATTTAATATCACTGACCACTGTATTTAAAAATGATAAATTTCATGTTATGTATTTTTTGCCACAATAAAAAAATTTTAAGAAGATAATCTATACAACCACACAGTAACCTCTCTGTTGAATGTCCACTGATTCCTCAGCATGTCCTATGTAGCATATGTGACCTTTAATTGTCTAATATACCAATCAACTGGGAGCATGAGTAGAGAAATGTGTATTGTATGTTAATAAAGTTTAATTGCTTCCTTATTTTTTGAAGAAAAAAAATAAATGAGAATAAAGGCTCCACTATTGTCTTCATAGACTATACATTTTTAATGGGACTGTTTGTTTAAAGGAAGGGAAGGAGCATATGGTAGATAAACTCAAAATGGATGAAAGACCTAAATGTGAGACAGGAATCCATCAAAATCTTAGAGAAGAACACAGACAACAACCTCTTCCACCCTGGCCACAGCAACTTCTTGCTACACATGTCTCCAAAGGCAAGGGAAACAAAAGCAAAAATGAACTATTGGGACTTCATCAAGATAAAAAAACTTTTGCACAGCAAAGGAAACAGCTGACAGCCCCAAAAGACAACCGAGAGAATGGGAGAAGATATTTGCAAATATCTTACCAGATAAAGGGCTGGTATCCAAAGTCTACAAAGAACTTATCAAACCCAACACTCAGAAAACAAAAAAACAGTCAAGAAATGGGCAGAAGACCTGAACAGACATTTCTCCGAAGAAGACATACAAATGGCCAACAGACACATGAAAAAATGCTCAACATCACTTGGCATCAGGGAAATACAAACGAAAACCACAATGAGATAACCACCTCACACTGGTCAGAACAGATAAAATTAAAAAGTCAGGAAACGACAAATGATGGTGAGGATGAGGAGAAAGGGAAACCCTCTTTCACTGTTGGTGGGAATGCAGGCTGGTACAGCCACTCTGGAAAACAGTATGGAGGTTCCTCAAGAAGTTAAAAGTAGAGTTACCCTATGACCCAGGAATTGCACTACTAGGTATTTACCCAAATACCCTGTATATCTTCGGATACAGACTCTGTGATCTGAAGGAGCACATGCACCCCAGTGTTTATAGCAGCAATGACCCCAATAGCCAAACTACAGAAAGAGCCGAGATGTCCACTGACAGATGAATTGATAAAGAAGATCTGGTATATATCCATATATGTGTGTGTGTGTGTGTGTGTGTGTACATACACACACACAATATAAACACTATACACATATACACACAAGGGAATATTATTCAACCACCAGAAAGGATGAAATCTTCCCATTTACAATGACGTAGATGGAACTGCAGGGTATTATGATAAGCAAAATAAGTCAATTAGAGAAAGACAATTATTATATGGTTTCACTCATATGTGAAATTTAAGAATCAAAACAGGATCATAGGGAAGGGAGGGAAAAATAAAATATGATGAAATCACAGGGAGAGACAAATCATAAGAAACTCCTAACTGTAGGAAACAAACTGAGGGTTGCTGGAGGGGAGGTGGAGGGGTATGGGGTAACTGGGTGATGGGCATTAAGGAGGGCACATGATGTAATGAGCCCTGGGTGTTATATGCAATGGATGATAACTGAACTCTACATCTGAAACTAAGATACACTATATGTTAACTAATTGAATTTAAGTAATGTTAAAAGAAAAAATAAAAATAAACAAATAAATAATGCAAATGTCAAAAAATAAATAAATAAAGGAAGGGAAGGAGAGAGAAGCTAAGAAAAACTGAGAAGCGACAGCAAGTGAAGTATGAGGGAACCTAAATCGTGGTTGGCTGTGTCCAATGCTGGGCAAGACAGTAAGATAAAAGCAGAGACTTGGTCCCACAGTTGGCAACATGAAGGTCTTTGGAGACCTTGACAAGAACGGTCTTGATGGATTGTTGTGGACAGAAACTGGATGGAGTGAGTTGAAGAGAGATTATGGAATGAAGACGTGGAAACTAATTATAATCACTGCTTTCAAAATGTTTTGCTTCAGAAAAGAGTAATGAGAGGGGAATTTGAAAGGTATTATGGGGTCAAATGAGACGTTTTGTTATTGTTTCCTTGATAGGACAGATTATAGACTGTTTGGATGTTGGCAGGAAAAGTCTCGAAGGGTTTGGGGAACTGTAGGAGAGTGGTCCCTGAGAACAAGAAAGGGGATGGATCCAGAGCCCATGTGGAGGAGTTGGCAGGTGAGTGGTGGGGTTAGGTGTGTGCAGGTAAGGTGACATTGGCAAAGGAAGGATGAGAAAGCTCTAGTCTGGGGAAGTAAGGTGAGAGGTTATGGGGTGTGCACAGAGAATTTGATGGGAAAGAAGGTATAAAATAGCCATTTTGGAATTGAGAAAGGAAATACACTGGGAATGTAAAACAGGGCTCTGGGCAATAATGAGTACCCTTTTAAGGCTATGGTCACAGATTTACAGTAAGAGTGTTTAGTAGAGCTGTGCATTTTTCTTTAGCAGTACTTGGCAGCTCAGGGGCAAGCAGCGAGCAGACTGGGGCTTTGCCTGAGCACATCAAAAGGAGAGGGAGGTTGAAGGTAACGTGCTTTGCAAGGTATGTGTCGGTGACTGGTAGAGAGGGAATGTTAGGGTTTGAACCAGGTTTCGTCAATGCTGATGACAAGGTCATCATTGTGATAGAGGGTGTCTGAATAGGGTTGAGGAATGATCGTTGCAGATGAGAAGCAAGGAATGAGAGGTCAAGGTACAAATATAGGCATATCTCATCTTATTGCATGTTGCTTTACAGTGCTTTACTGAAATTGCATTTTTTTCCCCAAATTAAAGGTTTGTGGCAACCTTGCATCAAGCAAGTCTATTGGCACCATTTTTCCAATAGCATTTGCTCACTTCATGTCTCTGTGGCACATTTTGATAATCCTCATACGATATCAAACTTTTTCATTATTATTATATCTGTTTTGGTGGTCTCTGATCATTAATTACAACCTGCTGAAAGCTCAGATGATGGTTAGCATTTTTTAACAATAAATTACTTTTAGATTAAGGTGTGAATATTTTTTTCAGACATAAAGCTATTGCACACTTAATAGACTACAGTATAGTGTAAACATAACTTTCATATGCTTTGGGAAACCAACAAATTCACTGGACTCATTTTACAGCCCTATTCGCTTTATTGTGGTGGTCTGGGTATGCCTATATATGGCAGTAAGGGTGTATTACTTCTACACAGAGTTTAGGAAACTCTAATCTCATTCTCTTCAGTCTTACCTTGGTCAGGAAGTGTGATTTTTCCCTTTGTGTCTCTATTTCCACACAAGATGACCTAGTGCCTCACCTTTGGATCAAGGACACAATTCAACCCTGGGAACAGCAGGATGTCCCCAAGGGTGGGAGCTTCCTTCCCACTTGAGGATAGCTCAGGAGTCCTGTCCACTCCACTTCCTGGTTCTCTCAACTAAGGGTCTTCCTTGCCCTTCCTGTTTCAAGATATCTGCTCTTTCCAGGCTTCTCTCTTCTTGTGAGCCAGCCCTTTACCTGTTCTTTCTTTTTTTTAAGTTTTTTTATTTTATATCTTTTTTTAAAAAAGATTTTATTTATTTATTTGACAGAGAGATCACACATAGGCAGAGAGGCAGGCAGAGAGAGGGGAGGAAGCAGGCTGTCTGCTGAGCAGAGACCCCGGTGCAGGGGCTCGATCCCAGGGCCCTGAGATCATGACCTGAGCTGAAGGCAGAGGCTTTAACCCACTGAGCCACCCAGGTGCCCCGGTTCTTTCTTTTTATTGGAGCCCCAACTTAACTCAGCAAGCCCATGTCTGTATCTTTCTGTCCCATATTGCAACTGAGCTTCTCTGAGTCTTTGTTTCTTCTTCACCGTGTGCCAAGGGGGAAGAAAACAGCCTTCAGCTTTCTAGAGAGGGTACAAGACAGGAGAAATTCACAGAAGACACATGGGGAAATTGAAGATACACCCTGTCTCAGACCGATTATTTATGAGACTATTGAATTCATCAAAAAAAAAAAAAAATGAAGACAGAAGTAGAGGTGGAAGAGAAGAGAGTGAGCCAGGTGTTAAAGTCATCAAGGACTGGAGTGGGGTGATGAGAACAGCAAGTTGTCAGTGACAGAGAGATAGCAGGTGGAAAGTTCGATAAGAACTTTGAAAGGAGGTAGGGAAGAGAAGGCCTAGAAATGGCATTTGGGGAGCAAAGAGAACTCTCTTCTCCTTCAGGTCCCAGGCTTGAGAGGCTTGAGAGGGCTTGAGAGGGAAAACTAGTCACCACTCTATTGGTGAAACGCTCTCCTCCTTTCATTCCAAATGAAAGGTCTATAAAGGTCAGCATTCTGTCTGTCATGTTCACCTTCACATCTCCAACACCCTGCACAGTGCATGAGTATACAGTGCATTGAATAAATGGAAGGGCAGTTAAATGAACCTGGTGTTTATAATTAAATTGTGTGCCACCAATACGTGGCAGTCTCCAGCTTCCTACTCCGGGATATGCGACTGGCATGGAAAGCAAAGCATCCTCAGGGCATCTGGTGTTCCTGGCACCTAACAGAGCACTGAGAACAGTCCTTGATTGTGCCTTCTGCTAACTCACCACTGGCAGCTACAGGAGAAGGAGTCACCCAAGTGTTCCCGGCCCTTCTGACTGATTTGGCTTTCCAGTGTTAGAGTTTTGGGGAAGCTTAGGGGTCATCAAATAATCAACCTTTATTCCCCCATTTAAGTTTAAAACCAAATGAGAAACAGATGCTGAAATCAGACTGAAATAAAAACATCAGATTTATTCCTAGTAAGTTTAAATATCATAATCTGAGGTATGGCCATTATCAGGATACCTTAAAAGGTCCCCATTTCCACCAGATCATGCCAGCCCTAGAAAGTCCAGGGAAAGGTAACCAGGGAGTAAGTCTCCCAATATCAGGCTGCATTCAAAAGGGAGCCCAGGAAAAGCTGGACTATATACACTCTGTCCCTTTAAGATAATTTACTCCTCAATTTGGGGGTGAAGTGAATGAGGAGACAGAAAAAAAACCCTGGAAACTTCCTCCTATCTTTATCTTTTCTGCTAAGTGGACATTTCTTCCTTCTTTGGAAATATGAACAGGAGGCTAGAAGGTCTCCCCCAAATATATCCCAGCGTTTTATTCTCCAAATAGACGAGTATATGGTCAACCAGGGATATGCTAGTCCCATGGGAAAGGCAATCGGCTGCTTGGCAGGAAGACCTAGTATACCTTCATGAAACAGCCGCCCCTTCCTCTCCCTCAATGCCAACTACCATTTCTTCATGTATTTTCCTGAGAAGTTGAACAATTAAATTTTGTCCCCTAAAAGCTCTAAAATGGTAAGAACAGTAACTTTATTTAAGTTGACCTATCTTCCTATCCCTTTCTGTCTTCCCAAACTCTTCCACCATGACCTCTGGGCCTAATGGTATATCACCAGCAAAATCCAGTATATCCCCAACATCTGGCTGGTCAAAATGTGATTCATGGCACATTCTAAAACCAAAATGTAACAAGCAGTGAAATTTCTGGGTCATTTTATAATTCTATTTTAAATTTTTAAGATCTGCCAAATTGTTTTCCAAAGTGGTTGTATCACTACCCTCCCATCAGCAACATACAAGAGTTCCAATTTCTCTGTACCCTCATCAACATTTATTATTTTCTGTTATTTAAATTAGCTATCCTAGGGTTGCCTCGGTGGGTCAGTTGGTTAAGTGTCTGCCCTTGGCTCAGGTCATGATCCCAGGGTTCTGGGATAGAGCCCCACATCAGGCTTCTTGCTCAGTGGGAAGCCTACTTCTCCCTCTCCCTCTGCCTGCTGTTCCCCCTGTTTGTGTTCTCTCTCTGTCAAGTAAATAAATAAATCTTAAAAAACTTTATTGATATCCTAGTGGGTTTGAAGTGATATCTCTTTGTGGTTCTGATTGCATTTCCCCAGTGATTAATAATGTTGAGCACCTTTTCATGTGCTTATTGGCTATTTGCATATCTTCTTTGAAGAAATGTCTATTCAAATCCTTCGTCCATTTTAAATAGAGTTAATTGTCATTTAGTTATTGAGTTGTAAAAATTGTTCAATAATTCTGGATCCTTTATATAAGTTCCCTTATCTGATATATGATTTACAAATATTTTCTTCATACTGTGGGTTTTCTTTTCACTTTCTTGATGATGCCCTTTGAAGCACTTAAATTTTTAGTTATGATGAAGTATAATTTATCTATTTTTTTCTTTTGTTGCTGTGTTTCCAGTGTCATATGTGTTGCTGTGTTTCCAGTGTCATGAGACACCATTGCCTACATTTCTATACATCAATAACAACAGCAAGAAAAAGAAATCAAGGAGTCGATCCCATTTGTAATTGCATCAAAACCAGTAAGATACTTAGGAATAAGTCTAACTAAAGGAGTAAAAGATCTGTACTCTGAAAATTTTAGAACATTTAAGAAATAAATGTAACAGGACACAAAGAAATAGAAAAGCATTCCATGCTCATGGATTGGAAGAACAAACATTATTAAAATGTCTGTACTACCCAAAGCAATCTACACATTTAATACAATCCATATTAAAACACCACCAGCCCTTTTCACAGAGCTAGAACAAACAATTCTACAATTTGTAAGGAACCCCAAAAGACCCTGAATAGGCAAAGCAATTCTGGAAAAGAATAACAAAACTGGAGGTATCACAATTCTGCATTTCAAGCTATATTACAAAGCTGTAGTCATAAAGACAGTACAACTGACACAAAAACAGACACATAGATCAATGGAACAGAACAGAGAAACTAGAAATGGACCCACAACTATACAGTCAACTAATCTTCACCAAAACAGGAAAGAATGTCCAATGGAAAAAAGACAGTCTCTGCAACAAATGGTGTTCGCAAACTGGACAGCAGCATGCAGGAGAATGAAACTGGACGACTTTCTTACACCATACATAAAATAGATTCAAAATGGAAGAAAGGGGGCACCTGGGTGGCTCAGTCGTTAAACATCTGCCTTCAGCTTAGGTTACGATCCCAGGGTCCTGGGATCTAGCCCTGCATGAGGCTCCCTGCTCAAAAGGAAGCCTGCTTCTCCCATTCTCCCTCTCTTGCTGTGTCTCTCTCTGTCAAATAAGTAAATACAATCTTTTTTAAAAATGTAAGAAAGACCTAAATGTGAGAAAGGAAACCATCAAAATCCTACAGGGGAACTTAGGCAAAAACTTCTTTGAACTGGCTACAGCAACTTCTTACTGGACACATGACTAGAGGCAAGGGAAACAAAAATAAAAGCAACAATAAACTATTGGGTCCTCATCAAAATAAAATGCTTCTGCATAGTGAAGGAAACAATCAACAAAACTAAAAGGCAGTCTACAGAATGGGAGGAAATATATGCAAATGACATATCTGATAAAGGGTTAGTATCCAAAATCTATAAAGAACTTATCAAACTCTACACCCAAGCCCCAAATAATCCAGTTAAGAAATGGGCAGAATAAATGAATAGACATTTTTCCAAAGAAGACATCCAGATGGCTAACAGACACATGAAAAGATGCTCAATATCACTCATCATCAGGGAAATACAAATCAAAACCACAATGAGATACCACCTTACACCTGTCAGAATGGCTAAAATTAAAAACAAACAACACAAGAAGCAACAGGTGTTGGCAAGAATGTGGAGAAAGGGGAACCCTCTTGCACTGTTGATGGGTAATGCAAACTGGTGCAGCCACTCTGGATAAAAGTTTGGGGATTCCTCAAAAAATTAAAAATAGGACTACCCTATAATCCAGCAATTGCACTGCTAGATATTTACTCAAAGGATACAAAAATACAAATTTAAAGGGGTACATGCACCCCAATGTTTATCACAGCATTATCTACAATAGGCAAACCATGGAGAGGGCCCAAATATCCATGACTGAGGAATGGATAAAGACACACACACATACATACATACACAATGGAATCTTATTCTGCCATCAAAAAGAATGAAATCTTGTCATTAGCAATGACATGGATGGAACTAGAGGGTATTATGCTAAGTGAAATTAGTCAGTCAGAGAAAGACAAATACTATGTGATCTCACTCATATGTGGAATTTAACTGAGAAAACAGGTGAACATATGGGAAGGTGGAAAAGAAAAAAAAAAGGAGAGGGAAATAAGCCATAGGTGACTCTTATGGACAGAGAACAAACCGGGTTAATGGAGGGAGGTAGGTGGGGATGGACTAGATGGTTGATGGGTATTAAGGAAGGCACTTGTGATGAGCACTGGGTGTTGTATGTAAGTGATGAATCACTGAATTCTATTCCAGAAACCAATATTTCACTATACGTTAACTAACAAAATTTAAATTAAAAAAAGGGGAAAAAAAGGAAGAAACTACTGCCTAATTCAAAGTCATGAAGATTTAGGCCCATGTTTTCTTCTAAGAATTTTGCTTTTTTAGCCTCCCCCACTTTTTTTTTTAAGATTTTATTTATTTATTTAACAGAGAGAGAGAGAGAGATCACAAGTAGGCAGAGAGGCAGACAGAGAGAGAAGGGGAAGCAGGTTCCCTGCTGAGCAGAGAGCCTGATGTAGGACTTGATCCCAGGACCCTGAGATCATGACCTGAGCCGAAGGCAGAGGCTTTAACCCACATGAGCCACCCAGGCCCTCTGACCTCCCCCATGTTTTTTTGGTAACAGCTTTACTGAAGTATAGTATATATACCCAATATAAAGTATAGTACATATACACAATTCACTCATTTACAGTGTAATATTTAGCATATTCACAGAGCTATGTAACCATTACTGCAATCAATTTTAGAACTGATTTTCATTGTCTCCTGAAAAAAAGCTGCTTTTGTTTAGGTATCCTGTCCTATTTTTCCCAACCTGCAGCCCTAGGTAACCCCTAATCTACTTTTGATCTCTAGACATCTGCTTATTCTAAATATTTCATATAAATGGAATCAAATAATATGTGGTCCTTTGTGACTGGTTCTCTCACTTGGCATGTTTTAAAGATTCATCCATGTTTTAGCGTATCAAGACTTCATTTCTTTTGATGGCTGAATAATATTCCGTTGTATAGCTATGCCACTTTTTATTTATCCACTCGTTAGCTGATAGACATTTGGATTATATCTACTTGTTGTTATTATAAATAATGCTGCTAAGAATAGTCTCTCAATTTTTATTTATCTGAGAATGTCTTCATTTATCCTTCATTTTTGAAGGTCTGTATTGCTGGATAAAGAATTCTTGGTTGACAGTCTTTTCTTTCAGCACTTTGAATATATCATCCCACTGGCTTCTGGACTTCATGGTCTACAATAAATATTTAGCTGTTAGTCTTATTGATGATCCATCATCTGTGACACATTGCTTCTTTCTTGTTGTTTTCAAGATTTTTTTTTTGTCTGAGGCTTTAAATCACTTTGGTTATGATGTGTCTCAATGCCTATCTTTTTTAATTTAGTCTCCCTGGAGTTTGTGTAGCATCTTGGATGTATAGATTGTTCTTCATCAAATTTTGGAAAAACTTGGCCATAATTTCTTATAATATATTTTTTGTCCCCTTTTCCCTATCTCGTTGTGGGATTCTCATTATGCATATGTTGGCATACTTAGTGGTATCCCACATCTTTCAGTTTGTGTTGATTTTCCTTCATTCTTTTTCCTTTCTGTCAGGCTAGATCAAATGAATTTTGATTTATCTCCAAGTTCACAGATTCTTCTGTCAGCTCAAATCTTTTGTTAACTCTCTGAAGTGAATTCACTTCAATTACTGTACTTTTCAACTTTGGAATTTCTACTTGGTTCTCTTTTTAATAATTAACATTTCTTAATTGATACTCTTTACTTAGTGAGCCATCATTCTCATACTTTCCTTTAGTTTTTGACACAATTTTCTCTAGTTCTTTGAGTATATTTAAAAACAGATGATTTAAAGGCTTTGCCAAGTAGTCCAGAATCCATGCTTCCTCAGGGAAAACTTCCATTGACTAATTTTTTTCTCTGTGTATTGGCCATACTTTCTTGTTTCTTTTCATATCTCATAATTTTTCATTAAAAATTGGAATTTTGAATTTCATAAGGTGACAAATCTAGAAATCAGGTTTCCCTCCGCTCCACAGGGGTTTGCTGTAGCTGTTTGTTGTTGCTGCTATTTGTTTTGTAGTGTGTCCTGAATTAATTCTCTAAGGTCTTTTTCATGAATGGACATAGAAACCACTACTTGGTTATCTTATTAGGTAGTACAATTGTATAGGTATTTGTTAAATGCTGGGGACCAATAAAGTCTGCCAGCTTCTGCATGCAAGCTGAAACATGCCTTCAATGTTCAGGGAGACAGATTACTACTCTACTCTAGTCTTTACTTTCTGCTTTCACAGAGCCTCATGGTTAACCAGAAGTGAGAGTTTAGGGCCTTCTCAGGTCTTTCCCAGGTATGCACACAGTCCTACACATGCATGTGTCTTTCCAGATTCCCAGGAATATTTTCCAAAGCCTTTATAGACATCTCATTTCCCAGATTTTTCTTTTAAGTGTTTTGGTGAACTATTGCAACTGCCATTACCACCCCAGACAGCAGTGATATTAAACAATTGCCACTGACTGTTATCTACAAATAGTCCTGGGGAAAATGCTGTTCACACTATGTGAGCTCTGTGTCAGGTCAAATAAAGACAAACCTTGTGAGTGGGATTTTTCAGGGAACTGCCAGGCAGGTCACATAATGACAGCTATCTGAAAATGGGGCTTTGGAGGCACTCCAATACTCTGTCCCTTCCAGTGCCTGCTAGGCTGTTGTCTGTTACCATGATTGCAGGTCTGTTTGTTTTCAAGTCTATCCTGGAGCTGGAGAGAGAAAGAGGGGAAAAGAGTAAGTTAAAATGAAACACAACTCACTGTCTTTATCATGATTCAATGTTTTTCTTGAATGACACTCCTCAAATTGTTGCAAGCCTTTGGTTAATTTCCAGAGTTCTGAAAGGCTTATTTTGACCATTTTTGCTAGTATTTTTGTTGCTTTCACGACAGAGTGAATTTTCAGAGGACCTTCCTCTGCCAATCCTGAAGAGCTTTTTGGTTCCTAATATTATTTTATTTTGAGGTAATTTTATATTCATATAAAATTGTTGTAGAGAATAAAAAAGATATCAATACTTTTCACCCAGTTTCTCCCAGTGATAACATCTTGCATAACCAGAGTATGATATCTTATCCAGGAAATTGATACTACTATAATCTACTGATCTTATTCAGATTTTACCATTTACATGAATTCATTTGTGTTCATGTGCACGTGTGTGTATTTAGTTTTGTGCAACTTTATCACATATGTAAATCTTTGTGACCACCATCATAGCTATGATACCTAGCAGTTCTATCACCGGGATCCCTCATGCTATCTCTTCATAGCCACAGTCACATCACCCCCTCTACCCCCACAGTCACCACTCCTAAGATTTGGCAATCACTAATCTCTTCTTCATGCCTATAATTTTGTCATGTGAAAAGTGTCAAAGAGTATGTCCCACAATGAAATATTATTCAGCAATAAAAAGAAGTAAAGTATTGACACATGCCATAACATGCATGAAACTTACAAACATCCTAAATGAAAGAAGCCAACCACAAAGGACCACATTCTGGATGACTGCACTTAAATGAAGTGTCCAAAGTAGACAAATCTAGAGACAGAAAGTGAATTAGTCCTTGACTGGGGCTAAATGGAATGGCAGGGGTGGAGGGAGAGTGGTTGGTGACGGCTAAAAGGTGCAGAGTTTCTTTTTTGGGATAATGAAAATGTTCTAAGAGTGAATGTGGTTATGGTTGCTCAAGTTTGTGAATATCCTGGAAACCACTGAATTGTACACTTTTAATGAGTGAATTGTATGGCATGTGAATTATATATTAATAAAGCTGTGAAATAAGAGAATGTACAGGGGTGCCTGGGTGGCTCAGTAAGTTAAGCATCTGCCTTCCGCTCAGGTCCTTATCCTAGGGTTCTGGGATTGAGCCCTGCATTGGGCTCCCTGCTCAGCAAGAGTTTGCTTCTCTCTCTGCCCCATCCCCCGCTTGTGCTCTCTCTCTCTCTCAAATAAATAAATAAAATCTTTTAAAAAGAGAGAATGCTATGTAAATGGAATCATACAATATGAAACCCCCACCATACCCCCCTGTGACTGGTTCTATTGTTAAACAGAAGTTTGGTCCCAAGGAAAATATCTGTTACCAGAAGTAGTAGATATATAAAATATATACAGTACAGAAAAGTGTGTATAAAGATATAATAGCTGGACATGACAAGAGGCAATTGGGCATAATCAAAAAGGAGGGAATTAATTCTTGCTCTTTGAGGAGTCTGGGCAGCATTACCATTCACATACAAAAGTAATTTAGGCGGATCTCTTTTCCAGTCTACTCCAAGGATGGAATTTCTCAACTCTCTCTGAGCTGAAAATGGGAAGGATAAAAATAAGCTATTTCAGCTCAATTCAGATAAGATAGATTTTTATTGGAAAAGAAATCCAGTGGCAATGACAGCAATCCACAAACACACTGAGCTTTACAATATCAGTTGCTTCTAGATTCCCAGATAAAAATTATGGACAAGAGAACCTTTCTGTACTTGGCACAGAGATTGAACACTCTCCTTTCATTGTACACTAGATCATTACAAAGCTTTCTACTAGGCAAACCATGTTTGTAGACCTTATATAATTCTTCTCTGATTGAAATAAAATGACTTGTTCATTTATGGAATGCTGTCTCTTGATCAGCGTTATAATGATTTTTCACCATTGGCAATCAGGAGAAGTAAACTTGATTTGGTCTACGTATCACTGTATGATACAGTTTCAAAGCTAGAAATTTGGGAACTAAAATTTTAAAAAAGAACACCTAAGAGCAAATCCTTTAATAACTTCAAAGTACAAGAACTGTCAACTTCCTGAAATACACAGCTTATTTGCATGTATCTAATCCCTCTTTGAGAAAGAGAGTTAGAGAAGGAGTGAGGAATGGAGAGAGGGATTGGGGCTGGGAGGGAAAAAGTGAGGGAGAGGAACAGAGATAGGGAGGGAGAGAGATTGAGCTGTCAAAAGTTACTGCGATTCTTCTGACTCTGGGTTCTCTTCCATTGTGTATCACACTTTCACTGTAGAACAAATCTACATGAGTAATTAATCTTTAACTGGCTGAACAAACTCTCTTCCACAGGGCCATACGTTCTCTGACATTAGAGAAATTAACTACAAATAGACATATTTCACCAGTGCAGCATTTCATAAATGTTTGGATAGAGTTCATTCTCTAAACCTGGGGTTGGTAAACTTCTTCTGCAAAGGACCAGACTCCAAATATGTTTGACTTTGTGGGCCAAAAGGTCTCCGCTGCAACTAGTCAACTCTGCCACTGTAGCCTCAACATAGCCATAGGCACTATGTAATGGAACAAGGGTGACTATTCTAAAAATATTTATGGACACTAAAACTGGAATTTCATATGATTTTCAACTGTCAAGAAATATTGTTCTGTTGATATTTTTTCAAAAAAAATTTCTTAGGTTTACAAGCTGTACAAAAACAGATGAAGGGCCAGATTTGGCCTATGGGGCTTAGTTTTCCAATCATAGCCTGAAGTGATAGAAGAGTAGAAACATCAAGTCTCCCATGAAGAGATGGGTTTGAGTATTGGATTTGCCATTCCCTAGTTGTGTGACCTTTGATAAGTTATCTGACATGCTCAAAACAGTGTATAGTAATAGGTATTCCATAGAATTGTGAAAATTACGTGAAGTACCATATGCATGTTTAGCATATGCAAGGTCACAGTGAGTATAGTTACTACTATAATGAGAGTCTTTTTTTTTTTTTTTTTAAAGATTTTATTTATTTATTTGACAGAGAGAGATCACAAGTAGACGGAGAGGCAGGCAGAGAGAGAGAGGGAAGCAGGCTTCCTGCTGAGCAGAGAGCCCGATGTGGGACTGGATCCCAGGACCCTGAGATCATGACCTGAGCCGAAGGCAGCGGCTTAACCCACTGAGCCACCCAGGCGCCCTATAATGAGAGTCTTTAGGAGTGCCACAAAGCCTTCATTTTCTCCAAACCTCTGTCCCACACTGAAATTTATAGCAGGATTTTTTTTTTTATTAAGACAGCATATATCAGGCCCAATCTTAGAGTCATCCTGGAGTCCTTATTCTCTCACCTTTCCCATTCAATTCATCAGTAAATCACATCTGTTCCACACTAGAAATTTTTTTAAAAATTTTTAAAATTTCTTTTCAGTGTTCCAGAATTCATTGTTTATGCACCACACCCAGTGCTCCATGCAATATGTGCCCTCCATAATACCCACCACCAGGCTCACCCAACCTCCTACCCCCTGCCTCTCCAAAACACTCAGATTGTTTTTCAGAGTCCACAGTCTCTCATGTCCACACTAGAAATTTATCTAGAATTTGACCACTTCTCTACGGCGATCCATGCCATAGTCAACTTTCACCTCATCTTTCTGCTCTGATACTTGCCCCCAGATGGCAGCATTTTTCACAGAGGTGCTTTTAAAATATATCCTCCAATCACTTCTTTCCCCTGCTCAAATGTCTCTGATCATTTACTCCTAGGAAAATTCTAGGTTCTTACCAAATAAGCCCTCAGATCTCCTACACTCTTCCCTTTACTCCCTCAGCCCCAACCATAATGGCCTTACTATTCTTCAAATATGCCAATCTTGCTCCTTTTTCCCACCTAATATTTGTTGGCATTTCTTTCTGGAATGTTCCTTCCCCAGATAACCAAGTGTTTTCAACTTTACTATTTCTTTCAGGTCTGTGCCCAAATACAACATTGTTGGAAACACATTCTGTTACTCCTTAATTCTATTTTCTTACTTGGTGATTGCACTACTACCTCCTGCTATATTTCATATTTATTTGTAGATTGAATCCCTCCCCCACGGGAATGTAAACTTACAAAAGCAGACTTTGCACATCTTGTTCACAATTATATCCTCAGTGTGCAGAACATTGCCTGGCACAGAGTAGTTTCAAATCTGTTAAGTGAATAAATAAATGAACTTTGGCTACTTTAAAAGATTTTGAAAAATGAGAGCTTTTGAGTATTGTTCTTACATTGATTTAGAATATATGTTTAAAACTGATGGCTACTGGATGGAGGGATGGGTTAAATGGTTGATGGGCATTAAGGAGGGCACTTGTGATGAGCACTGGGTGTTGTATGTAAGTGATGAATCACTAAATTCTACACGTGAAACTAATATTAACTGTATGCTAACTAACTGGAATTTAAATAAAAACTTGGAAAAACTTAAACATAAAAAATATATGTTTGGCCACATATAAATAATAGCAGTTTAATGAGAGTGAAGTTAATTTCTTTATTATCTAGGATTCTGGAGGTAGGTGTTTCAGGGCAATTCTCTATGAGGTGGTCCAGGTGACCAAGCTTCCCCTACTTTGTTGCTCATGATCCCAAAAGAGTATTGTCTTTGTCTGAATGGTCCAAGGTAGCTCTCCTTCGAATGTATGTTCTAAGCAAGAGGAGGGAGGAAAGAGGAGGAAGTCCACACATAGACTTTACTTAAGGATACTTTCTATAAATCATACAAAACATTTCCATTCACTTCTCTTTTAAAACTTAATCACAGGGGCGCCTGGGTGGCTCAGTGGGTTAAAGCCACTGCCTTCGGATCAGGTCATGATCCCGGGGTACTGGGATCGAGCCCCGCATCGGGCTCTCTGCTCCACGGGGAGCCTGCTTCCTCCTCTCTCTCTCTGCCTGCCTCTCTGCCTACTTGTGATCTCTGTCTGTCAAATAAATAAATAAAATCTTAAAAAAAAAAATAAAACTTAATCACATGGAGCCTGCTTCTCCCTCTACATCTGTCTACCACTCCTCCTGCTTGTGCCCTCTCTATCTCTCTCTCCTCTCTGTCAAATAAATAAATACAATCTTTTTAAAAATTTTAAAAAAGCTATTTTGAGATAACTGAGACATTTTCCAAATTTTCTCCTAAAAAAAAAAAAAGAGCAAGCGAGTGAGAGTGAAATACAAGTTTGTATTTTTAAAATGTAATAATTTATTTTATTTGGACTTTATTTTTATTGATGTATAGTTACATCAACCCAAACCTCTAGCACTGGAAACAAGATATTAAAAATTTTTTATGTATTTTCTTTTCAGGTATTAACATTTTTAAAAACTTTCTGGGTTGATTCTAGTATGCAAACAATATTGAGCACAAATACTTTATTTAACCATAAAATAGTTACATATACATACACACAAAAAATAAATAAATAAAACTTAATCACATGACTATGCCCAAGGGCAGGAAGTGGGGAATATGTAGAGTTTATTCTGGGGGGCCATTTCCCCAACTAAAAATCAGTGCTATATTTCTATAAGGGAAAGAGGGCAAATAAATATTGGGGGAAACTAGTCTTGCACAGTTCTCTATATTTTTCTTACCCTCATTCCAAAAAATGTAGCCAAGTTGAGGAGGCTCTCCCTACAGCCCCACTTCTTGGCCCAAGTGTTGGACAGCCAGTCTGGGCTATTGATATTCTTTTGCTAGAGTAAGATGCCAGTACATTGTCTTCTAGTTGAACCAAATTTATCAATTGAATTGATAATCATTTTTCTCAGATCTACTTTCTAAGAAAATGAAAGCATTTTCTGAATCTTTGAGACTACCCATCCTGGTTTCCACAACATGGTATCTGATATCCATTGAAATAGTTATTCAGGACTAGCTTAATGGATTTATGACCTGTGTAGTCATGCAGAGCCATGCACTAGGCTAATGCTCTCTCATCTCCATCTTGAAATTCTTTATATTATCTTACAATTTATCCTTTTGTAAGTGAAGTTCAAAGGGACAATGCAGCAGGTCCCTGAGCAGAGGTAGGTGTACATGTAACAGGCAAGCAATTCCTTGCTACCCTGTCTATATAAAGCATTGAAATGCCCATGAGGACGGAATTTCAGTGGACATGTGATGGAGAGGAATTCAGTGAGACTCAAAGCAAGTACAAGGTAAGTCCCCCCCACTCCTTTTTAAAAGATTTTATTTATTTATTTGAGAGAGAGTGAGAAAGAAAGAGAGAGAATATGAGTGGTGGAGAGGGGGCAGAAGCAGAGAGAGAGAGAGAAAGAGAAGCAGACTCCCCACTGAGCAGGAAGCCCAACTCGGGGCTGGATCCCAGGACCCGGAGATAATGACCTGAGCCAAAGGTAGATGCTTAACTGACTGAGCTACTCAGGTGTCCACAAGGTAAGTGTCTTGACAGAGTGACAGGTTGCAACCCCTAGGTCCTTCTCCTTCCTTATTAGTCCTTCCTTACTCATTAGTAAGCTAAAAGTAGAGAGTGTTGACAGAATATGCACATATCAAGAAGTGAAGTAAAAACAGTTGAGTTAATTTTATACAGTTTCTACCCTTCTGATAAGAACAAAATATGTAGGCATGAGCAAACTTACAAAATACAAATTGTATGAGTTCAGTAATTCCTCACACAAATTAAGTACTCTCATATTTGCATTTAAAACTAGCTATGCACACTATAAAGATGAACAGTAAAATTCACACTAATAATTATAAATTTTAATTTTTCTTTACATAAAAGACATGTTAAGTAGCAAATAAAAAGCACTATTACACATCAAGAGAAAGACCACAGAAGACCAAAAGAGATGAAATGGAAAATAACACAACCCTGTCCATATCAAAAGGCATTTCACAGCCATGGTGTTACTCTTCCTTAAGTCTCTCTTCTTTTTATGGTCATTTTGTCCCCCATCTGAAATGCCTATGTGTCTCAAAGTTCTAGTGCCTTGAATTGAGAGCTGCTTTCAAATGTTCTGGCCATTCCCAAGCTCTGTAATGCATCCATCCAGTAGTGTATTACCTTCCATCACTTTTTTGTTTCACCAGGAGTTTAATTGTTTATCTTTAGATGCAACATTTGTCCCATTTCCTTGCTTACTTTTCTATATGATGATTATAATGGAAATATTTAAAATTATCAGATCTTTGTACAGGACATTCCATTTCCAAGTCTGAACTATGAGCCTAATCATCCAGGGAAGGAGAAGCAGACAGGTACCATGCAGAGAGGCCATTGTACAGCTTCATGTCCCAGGGATGACTTCTTTTTCTGAGGACAGAGAGAGAGAGGAGAGAGAGGGAGATGGAAGTGAGTGTGAGATAAATACCAGACTTTTTCAGAGAGAAAAGAACTTTATTATTTTATTATTATTTTTAAAGATTTTATTTATTTATTTGACAGACAGAGATCACAAGTAGGCAGAGAAGCAGGCAGAGAGAGAGGAGGAAGCAGGCTCCCCGCTGAGCAGAGAGCCTGATGTGGGGCTTGATCCCAGGACCCTGGGATCATGACCTGAACCGAAGGCAGAGGCTTTAACCCACTGAGCCACCCAGGTGCCCGAGAAAAGAACTTTAAAAATTAATTATATTATTTGTGAATATATAATAAGACCAATTATTACAAATTACCTGGGCAAGAAAGTCTTACCCTGATAGAAAATAAGGAAGGAAAGCCTGCCTTTCCTGGCTATGGTAGCTTAAGAGAAGAAGGAAGGTTATGGAGGCAGGTCAAATATTCTAGGGCATTTATCCAAAGGTTTTCTAGGAAAGCATCCTAGTTGGAAGTAGGGAGACTCCAGACTCTCTCTCTACCCTTATCCCTTGCCTTCCTTTCTCAGTGTGGACTCAAGAAAGTGATAAATCTCCTCAGCAGGGTTTAGCCCAAGTTCATTTCTCTTAAACTCTGGAATATCTCAGTAGTCCCTGAAAGTCTTATACCTTTGACTGTCCAAGATTCTGCATGGATGAGGGTCCCAGGACTTGTAGCTACATGTATCAGAGCTTTGTTTCTCTTCTGGTGTGTTAGTGGGTAGGATAAGTAATGTAACCTTTATATTAAATATTCAGTTGTAATGTAACCCTTATATTAGATATTCAGGAGAATACATTAATAAGACTAACAGGTTAGCAAGAGGGCTATGTATGTTTGGAAATTGTTTTTCATAGATAATTGATAAACAGTTATGTTGCTCACTGTAAGGTTGTTTCCATTCAAACAAATGAAGATTTTATTCTATTTTCACTTTTTTTTCTTCTACATGATTTTGAAAGTTACTCTGCCCTGAATTGGTTGCTGCTATTGAACTGTTCAGTAGACATTAGTTTGCAATACACACCTAAAATATAAGTTTAAGGAAGTCTGAATAGGGGCACCAGGGTAGCTCAGTAGTTAAGCATCTGCCTTTGGCTCAGGTCATGATCCCAGAGTCCTGGGATCAAGCCCCACATTGGGCTGCCTGCTCAGCAGGGAGTCTGCTTCTCCCTTTCCACTCCCTCTGCTTGTGTTCCTTCTCTCGCTGTATCTCTGTCAACTCGATAAATAAAATCTTTAAAAAAATAAAAGAAAGTCTGAATATATTTTGATTTAAGCATGTAGTGAACACTGTGGTGGGTGACTGAGGCAACCACCCCTACCTACCCGTGCCCCCCCCCCCCCCCCGCCCCAGCTCTCAGCTAAACCCTTTCTGGGAATTGCTCTTAGCCAAAAGGAGCCTCTCAACCTTCCTTCCTGGAATAGTTCACAGTAGAGAACTGGAAATGTGGGTCCATCCTGACCAACACCCTTGCCTCAAGGCAGGACTATACTTTACAGGCCTTCTCAGCTCAGAGCTCCCTCTAGGTCTGGACTACATTTCAGCTTCTCCCTCTGCTCAATCCTATTTCTTCCACTTTCCCTACAGGTGTTGAGTCCTCATGGCACTCATCAGAAATTACCACACACGTTTCTGTCAGAGTTCTTTCCCAGGGAGACTGACCATCAGCTTTTGAAGACCCTGATTTGAAGAACCATCCTATTAATATTTTAGTAAGTTTTTTTATGTCACTCAGAGGACTATTTTATTTACCTGATCTCAGGAAGAGATAATTTTTGGTTGATCTTTTTGTTTGTTTCACATCACAATAGAAGAGTATTTTTGGAAAATGTGAAAATAAATAAAACTCAGAACTCCTAGTTTTAAAATTTGTTGCCAGTGTAATCTTATATTTAGAAAATAAAAGATGTTATGTGTATACTGTTTCTCTCTTTTATTAACTTTTAAAAACAAAGCAACAAACATTAAAATAATGATTTGTGAAGAAAAGAGACTGAACTAAAAATAAAGTAGAAGAAATGGTAGCAGTTATCTGAACTTTATCACTCATCAAGTTCAATTATGGAAAATACTTCATATATAATTATATAATATATATTATATAAGTATTATTTTCTAAGATTGTTTAAGGTTCTACCACGCTTTATAATTTAACTCCAAGTTGGGAAAGTAACTAATGAAATACTAAAATATTGAGTATTTAAGATCCTCTTTCTTCATACAAGGATATTTAATTTCACACTATATCATGAGGTAAGCATTATTGTCCCAATTTTATAGGCAAGAGCACCACTTTCAGAAAAATTAAGTAGTTCTCCTAGATCACTGAAACAGTAAGTGGTGGAGCCTGAATTTAATTCAGCTTTGTATCGTTTTAGGATTCTTGTCATGATCTAACTCTATAGTATGTTTCTAAACAAAAGAATAGCCAGGTTGGACCACAGAGTCTGGTTCCAAATAAACAGTGGGAAAGAAAGTAGCTTTTATTTAGGTTTGCCCTAATAACAAAGTATAGACGATATTCTTGAGGTAAGCATTCCAATGGGTGGACCCAGCAACCAGGGCCTCCCTTGTTTTTCATGGAGACACACTAGGGTCTGGTGGGCTAAGCAAGCTGTGAGATATCTGCCAGGTTGGAGGAGCATAGACCTGTGTGCCTGTTGCTTTTACATCAGCCATGTCAACATTCAGTAAGCATGAACAACCTATGCAACTATTTACAGCAATAATTCTGAAATCATGTTAAGGTTCTGAGCCTTGAAGTTCTCTGCCAGTAATGGCCATTGTGCCTTCACCTCACTCAGGCTCTCAGGGCATGGATATTTCCACATGTTTGCTTGGGCTGGCTTGTCCATGGCCTCCCTCAAGAAGGCAGAACTCCTAATCATTTGGCAAAACTGTCACCACAGTAACAACAATTCATATACCAAATGTAGCATTTGCATAAATAAGTGACCTAAATTACACACAGCAATAAGTTTCAGTACTCGAAGAGAATTTACCCATAAAAGATTCAAATACATTAACCAGTCACAATGGCCCAGTTCTGAGGTGAAAAATGCACATAACGGAGAAGTTTTAAACTTTAAAATAACACAATATTACGTGATTCCAGCTACAGAAAAAAAGTTGTGAATAAGTTTAGATTACCCAATCTAGAATCTAGTCAACATAAAGTGGGGATCTGAGGCAAATGAGGACAGAAAAGAAGTGTTATCTTTGTACTGTCTTTCATAATTTCATATATAATTGTGTTTTATACATATATAATTCTACCTCTTACTTTTAGAGATAGTAAGAACTAGAACAGTTTGGATCATTTAGATAATCTAGTTTTTTAAAAAAAAGGGGTTTTTTTTTTTACATATAATTAATATATAAAGAACTGCACATACACATGACGTGTACGATTTGATGAGTTTGGACATATGCCAACACCTGTGATACCATCACCACAATGAAGCTAATAGGCATATCTATCATCTCCCAAATTTCCTTGCTTCCCTTTGTTTTTGTTTTCTCTGGGAGTTGTTGTTTAATGGGTATAAAGTTTCAGTTATTCTAGATTAATAAGCACCAAATATCTATTTTACAATATAGTGCCTATAATTAACAATATGGTATTGCACATTTCAAAATATGCCTTTCTTTTTCTTTTTTTTAAAGAATTTTATTTATTTATTTATTTATTTGACAGAGAAATCACAAGTAGGCAGAGAGGAGGGCAGAGAGAGATGGGGAAGCAGGCTCCCTGCAGAGAGCCTGATGCCGGCATCGATCCCAGGATCCTGAGACAATGACCTGAGCCAAAGGCAGAGGCTTAACCCACTGAGCCACCCAGGCACCCCAAAATATGCCTTTCTTAATTCACTATGTCAAGAAGGATAGAAGAATATACATCTTTGAAGCCCATCTTTTTTATTTCTATTCCTGAAAAGGAATTAAGAGGGGATCATAGTAAATAACAGAACAAAAAATGATTATTTGTATCTAAAAATTTTCCCTAGTTATAAAAGTAATATATATCATATAGAAAGTTGGGAAAATTTTGAGGAACATAAAAAGACAATAAAGATTGCTCAGATTCTAATCACCAAAAGACAATTATTTTAATGATTTAGTGAATTTCTTTCCTTCCTACTTTCCAGTTAGAGTACGTAATACAGTCATATAATTCAAAAGTCAAAAGAACGAAGAGCATTCCCCAGTCACATAGGTGTGGTGGAGTTCTCTCACCTAGAAGCAACCAATATGTATTTCTTATGTATCTTTCAAAATCTCTCCAGAATAAAAAAAATACATGTATTTTTCCCTTTTTCTCTTTTCAGAAATAATAGCATATATATATACTATTATGCAACTTGGCTTTTTCACTTGACAATAGATCTTGGAGATCTTTCATATCACTTCACAAAAAGTTTTCTCATTTTCTTTGCTACTGCTGCTTCTCCAATTGTATGGACATACCATAATTTCTCTGAGACATTTCTTTTTCATGAGTATTTATATTTTTTCAAGTCTTTTGCAACTGCAAAAGCAAAATAACCTATTTCTATGCCATTTTATACCTATGTGAGCATATATTTTGGATAATTCCTATTGTAAATTTATTAGGTCAAAAAAATTTTTTGTTTGTTATTGACAAATTAAACTCCAGAAAAGATTCTAAATCTCTTTCTTTTTTGGCCCATATTTTCTTTTAAAATGTGTGATAGTAAATTTTATGTGTCAACTTGATAGGATCAGGGGTGTCCAGATATCTGATTATTTCTGAGTGTGTCTGTGAAGGTGTCTATGGATGTATCTATGAAGAGCGTTTGAATTGCACTGAGTGGCATATGAATCGGTAGACTCAGTAAAGAATATTGCACCCCTCACCCCCAGTGTGTGTATCATCTACTCCACTAAGGGTCTGGATAGAACAAAAAGGTGGAGGAAGGAAGAAATTGCTTCTTTTTTCCTGCCTATTACTTCATTTGGGACATCTCTTCCCATCTTTTCTTACTTTCTCACTGGGATTTATATCACTGGCTCTCCTAGTTCTCAGACTTTCAGACCTGCATTGAATTAAACTACTAGTTTGCCTGGGTCTCCAGCTTATAGATGGCAGATCTTGGGACTTCACAGCCTCCAGAATTGTGTAAGCCAACTCATCAGAATGTTTCCTTTTATATCCTATTGGTTCTATTTCTCTGAAGAACTCTGACTTATGCAGAATTTATTAAAATAAATATACTATATATTATATATACTATATATATTGTGCATACACACACACACACACACACACACACACACACACACACACACACACCTTTATTTCCAGAGAAAAATGGCAGGATCACAGAATTCTCTCAATAAATCAATAAGACACAGAAACAGCACAGGCACACGTGGTCATCAAACTAGAGAGGAACAACATTTTTCTTTATGTTTTTTGGAAAACATCATTCAGAGACAGAAGTTTGCAGAAATCCTTAAGAGATCTTCACCTGCTTTCTCAGAAGCTGTGTTTGTCATTTCTCTTTTCATCCACTACACAAAGACATACTGAGTGCCCGCTATGTGCTAGAATACTAGACCTGCAATAGATTTTTCAGGTGCAAGAGTGAGAGAGAAGAAAAAAAGCAAGTGGAAGATGTTGAGACAAAATTCTAATCTGTGACTAACATGTCTACTTTGGAACTGAGCGGAACTGATGGTGAGGGGTGTGTGAGGAGGCAGCCCGAAAGGAAAGACACGGAAAGCTGCTCTAGAGTGGAAGTCCTGCTTCTCACAACAGGTAAGCTGTGAATCAGTGAAAGCTAGACACAGTGTCAATCACACTGGCTTATTTTTCTCTTGTTGAGAAGAAGGTAGAAGAGAAATTGGGGTTTAATAAGGGAAAATTATCTCTAAATAAAAGAAGTCTTGACAACTAGTGTGGAAAAAAAAAAAGAAGAAGAAAATAAATTTAAAACTTCTGGAGACAGAGGCTTCTAGGTTGCTCAGTAGGTTAAGTGTCTGCATATGCTCAGGACATGATCCAGGAGTCCTGGGATCGAGCCCTGCATCAGGCTCCCTGCTCATCTGGGAGCCTGCTCCCTCTCCCTCTGCCCCTCACCCGACTCGTACTCAATCTCTCTCTCTCTCTCAAATAAATAAATAAAATATTAAAAACAAAAAACTTCTGGAGACGTAGGTGGTACATGGAAAGTCCCTTGTAAAACCATTCTCTGCCTTAGCCTGAACTGGAAGAAGCCTTACGTTTTGCACTTTACCTCTGGTTAAGAGAAAAGTTTGGGATGTGGCTGGTGGATAATGGGCAGCGCAATACTCCTTCAGGGCTAACAGTTTCTGGCAGTATCAAAAGTATCAAAAAAACCAAAGTTAAGATACATAATCAGGAAATAGAGGCTTTCCCCTCCCCCCAGTGCCCCTGCTCTAACTACAACAGAGGAATGAACTCTGGTGCAGTTCTTTAAACACAATCATAGATGTGAATGCAAAGACGAAAATCTACCAAATTCACCAATTGTTCCTGTGCCTAGATAGGGGAACTTCCAAATCAGACAACAGAAAGGCAGAATACAGAATACAAAAAAGTTGAAGCCAAGGCATTAGGCTGGTTAATATAAATGAGACAAGATGATCAATTTCTTTGTTAAGCACGAAATGTGGTAGAGTCATGGGCATTTATTCATTTTCTCCTATAGACAAAAGAAGGAAAAAATGCTAGTAATCTACTGACTTGTTAGAATAATCTCTCAAGTATTCATACTATATAGGAGTATAGAAATGTCTAACATGACATTAAGAGAACATCAGATTATTGAGTAAGATAACTCATGAGAATTACAGGGCACTTTGGAGATTACTTTAAGAATATAGCAATGACTTCCAGAATCTTTGTTCACATTATTCTTCCAAGGGTAAGTTTATAATAATAAATAACAGAACAAGTTAGTATAGTTATAAATATTCACACAGGTTTCAATACCACATGAGCTCAGATCCTTTGAACATGTTTTATAACACAAGGATGGTCATTCTTCTGCAGCTGCAGGGGAGAAAGCACCTCTCCTTCAACCAACTCTTTCAATTATGAAGATTTGGCATTTTATTTATTACTTAAAGCAAAACCAGGCCTGTGGAGCTCAATTTTGCTTGAAGAAACAGAGAAAAAGAATAACGTGACATCATTAAATAACAGGGGAATAAGCTGAAGCTTATTATAATGAGAAGATGCAACTGGGCCTTGACAATAAGAGAGAATTAAGAAGAATCTCTGCATTATAAGTGGAAAACTAGAAGGCCCAAATAAATAGCCAAATTATTTCTAGACTAAGTAACCTTTAAGACAAATTGTGTGATTCAAGATAAACAGGATATTTTATTATTATGAAAGGTTAATTTTGACTTAAAAATTACAACTTACAAATTGATAGAACTATTAAGAGAAACAGACAAATCCACATTCATAATGTGGTATTTTAATATAACCACTCGATAACTGATAGAGAAAAATAATTCTTATGACAAATGTCATAAGATTGAAACAATAAGCATATTTTCCCCAACATAATACAATGAGTTAGAAACTAACCTCAACCCAAGAAAACCTTCATATGCTTGGAAATTAAATATCTGAGTAAAACTCATGGATCAAAGAAGACATAGTTGAATTAAAAAAATAGTTCATGGGTGCCTGGGTGACTCAGTCAGTTAGGCATCCAATTCTTTTTTTTTTTTTTTCAAAGATTTTATTTATTTATTTGACAGATAGAGATCACAAGTAGGCAGGCAGAGAGGCAGGCAGAGAGAGAGGAGGAAGGAGGCTCCCCGCTGAGCAGAGAGCCCGATGCGGGGCTCAATCCCAGAACCCTGAGATCATGACCTGAGCCAAAGGCAGAGGCTTAACCCATTGAGCCACCCAGGTGCCCCTAGGCATCCAATTCTTGATTTTGACTCAGGTCATGATTTTGGGGTCATGGGATAGAGCCCATGTCAATCTCTGTGCTCAGCGTGGAGTCTGCTTGAGATTCTTTCTCTCCCTCTGCCTCTGCTCCTTCCCCTGCTCACACACACACTGTTTCTCTCTCTCAAAATAAAAATAAAAAAGTCTTTAAAAAAATAGTTTGAACCAAGCAATAATTAAAGTAGTACATATAAAAATTTATAAGATTAAGCTAAAAGAATACTTCAGGGACAATTATGGCATAAGATATTCATACTAGAAAAAGGCTAAAAATTAATAAACTAAGAATATAATTTAAGAAATTTTAAAAAGGGCGCGCCTGGGTGGCTCAGTGGGTTAAGCCACTCCCTTCAGCTCGGGTCATGGTCTCAGGGTCCTGGGATCAAGCCCCACATCGGGCTCTCTGCTCAGCAGGGAGGCTGCTTCCCCATCTCTCTCTGCCTACCTCTCTGCCTACTTGTGATCTCTCTCTCTGTCAAATAAATTAATTAATTAAAAAAAAGAAATTTAAAAAAGAACAAAACAAACCCAAAGAAAGTAGAAGAAAGAACAAGTTAGAAATTAGAACAGAGGCCGATTAAACAGAAAACACAGAATCAATAAAACAAAAGATCAATTTTTCAAAAAGCCTAATAAAATTAATGAACATCTGATGAGATCAATAAAGGAGAATGACAGGACAAATAACAGGAAAAAAGGACATTATCATAAAAGCTAGAAATATTAAATACGGAATAAAAAGTCATTATGAACAATCTTATGCCATTGAATTTGAGAGTATAGATTAAAGGAACAAATTTTATCAAAGTGCAATTTACACAAACTGCTTTTTCAAGAAGAAATAGAAAAACCAAATGGTTTTAAAACTTAAATGATCTTTCAGTGCAGTTGAAAAAATTGAATCAAGGAAAAACTGGGGACCTAGATGGCTTCACATTAAATTGCCACAGTGAAGGAATAAATAACTCTGAACTATTCTGATATTATAGACAAACTCTTTCAGAGAATAGAAAAAGAGAGAACACTACTTATCTCACTTCATGAGGCTAGCATAACCTTGATAATAAGGAAGAAAAATTATAGTCCAATTTCACTTGCGAACACAGATATAAAAATTGTAGCAAAAGTATCAGCAAATTAATCCAGCAAGATGTAAAGAATATAAAACACCATGACGGTGATAGACAACCTCCAAGATGGTCCCCAATGATTCCCACCTCTAGGTAGTTCTCTCCCAACACTGGATCAAAGTAGGTGTATGTGACCAATAGAATACAGCAGATAGGAAGGTATATCACTTCTGAGATGTGGTTATCAAAGATGTAGAGTCTCTTCCATAAAGAACAGCACAACAAATAGCCATACTAAGAGACAAGATATAAACAGCAGTTTTTGAAAAATATCTGGTGTATACAGGAAGGAGATCTATTTACTAATCTCAGAGCATGTGCTGGAAGGGCAGGGATCTTTGGGACACTTCTCCAAGAACAAAAGAGCTGGTGGGTGCCATTTCCCAGCCCCAACCACCAGCCTAGATACATGGACACCTGGGGGCACCATATTGTCCAAACACTCTCCACCTAGTGCTAACAGCATGCCCTGCCCCTGCATGCTTCTGCAGATCTGCCCCCTCCAACGTACTTAGCCTTGGCAGTAGTTTCCTCCTCTCACCCCCCAGAAACTGTGGCTGCAACTTCCCACCTGCAGTGGCCTGTGTGGTCCTTCTTAGTACAGCATGCCATACCCACAAATTCTCCTGTGGACCTGCCCCCCCCCCAAACATGTCCTTGGCCAGAGCCCATCCAAAGTGGCCCCTAAGCCTGGCAGTATGCAAGCAGACTACTGCCTGGGGACAGAGAAATATAACACACAGCAGTCTGACTCTGACCCCAGCAGTGGGGTGGAAACAAACATCATTTCTGACTACAGGCCCCACCCACCAAAAAAACCTTCTTAGGGACAACAAAGGGAAAGCACCCTGCAGTCTGAACTACTGACTCTCTGGCAGATGCCTTATTGGACTCAACTCAAGTCTAAGTCAGCTGCAGACTGGCCCACTAACAACATAGGGAAAAACCTTGCTCACAACAGGCAAAGAGAGCCACTGCAGACAAGACTGAAAGCAAATGCAACTCAGCCACAATGGTAGGGCATATGTAACACACATAGGAGACATCCCTAAAGTGCCATGCTCTGGTTAACAGGAGACATTGCACTGCAGGGCACTGCAGGACCTTTGCTTCATAAGCCACTACTTTCAAGAGCAGGAGACTTGGCTGACTTTCCTAATACCTAAAAACAGACACAGATAATTAGACAAAATAAGGAGACAGAGGAATATGTCCCAAATGAAAGAAGAGGACAAAGTCACAGTAAGAGAGCCAAACAAAACAGTGATAAGTAATATGTCTGATAGAGAATTTAAAGTAATGGTCATAAAATAATTCACTGGACTTAAGAAAAGAGTGGAGGACATCAGTGAGACTCTCAACAAAGAGACAGAAAATATAAAAAAAGAACCAATCATAGATGAAGAACTCAACTGAAATTAAAAATATACTAGATGGAAGGGCACCTTGGTGGCTCAATTGGTTGGGGGGTCTGACTCCTGATTTCGGCTTAGGTCATGATCTCATGGTCACAGGATCAAGCCCTGGGTCATTGGGCTCCCCACTCAGTGGGAGTTTGCTTGATATTCTCTCTCCTCTGCCTCTACCCACCCCCCACTTACACTCACAATCTCTCTCTTTCTTTCTATAATAAATTAATAAATCTTAAAAAAAATACACTAGATAGAATAAATAGTAGACTAGAGGAAGCAGAAAAACAGATCAGTGACCTGAAGAACAGAGTAATGGAAAGTAAGCAAGGTGAACAGGAGAGAGAAAATAATAATAATAATAATAATAACAACAACAACAACAAATGAAAACAGCCTAAGGGAACTTAGTGACACCATCAAGTGAAATAACATTCACATTATAAGGATTTGAGGACAAGAGAGAGAAAAGGGGGTATAAATATAGAAATAATAGCTGAAAGCTTCCCAAATATGGAGAAGGAAACAGAAATCCAAATCTAGGAGGCACAGAGAGCCTCCCAAAAATCAACCCAAGGAGGTCCACACCAGGACACATTGTGATTAAAGTGGCAAAGAGTTGGGATAAGAAGAAAAAAATTAAAAGCAGCAAGAGAAAAGAAAATAGTTACATACAAGGAAAACCCTATAAAACTATAAGCTGTTTATTCAGCAGAAACTTTAGAGACCAGGGGCATTTGGATGTCTCAGTTGGTTAAACATCTGCCTTCAGCTCAGGTTATGATCTCAGGGTCCTGGGATCAAGCCCTGAGTCAGGATCCCTGTTCAGCAGTGAGTCTGCTTCTTCCTCTGCATGACCCCCCAAAACTGCTTGTGCTCACTCGCTCCCTCAAATTAAAAAAACAAAAACAAAAACAAAAACAAAAAAAACCTTAAAAAAAAAAAAAGAAACTTTAGAGGCCAGGTGGAAGTGGCATGATATATTCAAAGTGCTGAAAGAAAAAAAATTTGCAGCCAAGAATACTCTATCCAGCAAGGCTATCATTCAGAATACAAGGAGAGATAAAGAGTTTCTTAGGCAAACAAATATTAAAAGAGTTCATCACCACTAAACCAGTCTTACAAGAAATGTTAAAGGGGAGTCTTCAAGTGGAAAGGAAAGACTATAAGTAAGAGTAAGAGAAGTAGGAAGCACAAAAGCAGTAAAATTAAGTATATGTATAAAAATCAGCCAAGGAATTCACAGAATAAAATGATGTAAAGTATCACACCATATACCTAAAACATGGAGGGCGAGGAGTAAAGAATGAGTTCAAACTTAAATGACATGAACTTAATATAGACTGCTATATGCATAAGGTGTTATATATAAACCTAAAGGTAACCACAAATCAAAAACTGGTAAGAGATGTGAAAATTAAAAAGAAAAGAATCCAAGTATATCACTAAAGAAAGCCTGCAAGCTATGAGGGAAGAGAACATGGGAAAAAAGAGACAGAAAAAGGACACCCCCCAATAAAAAAAATTAACAAAATGGCAGTAAATACATACCTATCAATAATTACTTTGAATGTAAATGGATTAAATCCTCCAAGCAAAAGACATAGGGTGATGGAATGGATGAAAAAGCTAGACCAATCTACATGCTGCCGGCAGGACACTCATTTCAGATCTAAAGACACATGTAGACTGAAAGTAGGGAATAGAAAAGCATTTATCATGCAAATGGAAGTGAAAAGAAAGTCAGAGTAGCAATGCTTATATTGGATAAAATAGACTTTAAAAACAAAGACAATAAAAAGTGACAATGGAGGGTACTATGTAATCATAAAGGGAATAATCCAACAAGAAGATAGGACAATTGTAAATATTTGTTCACCCAAAATGGGAACATCCAAATATATAAAGCAACTAATAAAAAATGTAAAGGAAGCAATTGATAGTAATACAATAATAGTAGGGGATTTTAACTGCTCACTTAACATCAATGGATAGATCATTCAAACAGAAAATCAGCAAGAAGACAGTAGTTTGGAATAACACATTGGGCCAGATGTACTTAACAGATATATTCAGAAGATTTCATCCTAAAATAACAGAAAGCACATTCTTTTCAAGAGCACAAAGGACATTCTCCAGAATAGGCCACATATTAAGCCACAAAACAAGTCCCAACAAATAAAGTCTAAAGTCATATTATGCATCTTTTCTCAACATAATACTATGAAACTAGGAATTGCCCACAAGAAAAACTCTGGAAAGAACACAATATGTGGAGGTTAAATAATGTGCTACTAAACAATGAAAAGGTCAACCAAGAAATCAAAGAGGAAATAAAAAAAATACATGGAGACAAATGAAAATGACAACACAATGTCCCCAAATATTTGGGATGCAGCAAAAAGCTCTCCTAAGAGGGAAGTTTATAATACAAACCTATTTCAAGAAGCAAGAAAAATCTCAAATAAATAACCTAACCTTACATCTAAAGAAGTTAGAAAAAGAACAACAAAACCCAAAACCAGTAGAAGGAAGGAAATAACAAAGACTAGAGCAGAAATACATGATATAAAAACTTAAAAAAAAAAAAAAAACCCAGGTCAGTGAAATCAGGAGCTGGTTTTGAGATAAACCAAATTGATAAAACTTTAGCCAGACTCATAAAAAGAAAGAGTGAGAGAGAGGACTCAAATAAAATCAATAAGGAAAGAGGAGAAATAACAACCAACACTACAAAAATACAAAGGATTGTAACAGAATATAATGAAAAATTATATGCTAATAAATTGGACAACCTAGAAGAAATGGATAAATTCCTAGAAACATATAATCTCCCAAAACTGAAACAGGAAGAAATAAAAAATTTGAAAAGACTGATTACCAGCAATGAAATTGAATCAATAATAAAAAAACTCCCAACAAGCAAAAGTCTAGGACCAGATGGCATCACAGGTGAATTCAACCAAACTATTAAATAAGATTTAATATCCATTTCAAACTATTCCAAAAGATAGAGGAGGAAGGATATCTTCCAAATTCAACCTATGAGATCAGCATTACCATGGAATAACATATTGTGCAAAAATTACTAAAACCAGAAAAGGCACTGCAAAAAAAGAAAACTATAAGACAATATCTTTGATTAACATAGATGAAAACCCCTCAACAAAATATTAGCAAACCAAACCCAACAATACATTAAAAAGAGTATTCACCACAATCAAGTAGGGTTTCTTCCCAGGATGAGGGTAGTTCAATATTTGCAAATCAATCAATGTGATATATCACATTAATAAGAGAAAGGATAAAAATCATATGGTCATTTTAATAGATGCAAAAAAGCATTTGGCAAAGTAAAACATCCATTTATGATAAAAACCCTCATCAAAGTAGGTCAAGAGAGAACATATCTGAACATAATAGAGCCTGTATATGAAAAACCCACAGCTAACACTACACTCAATGGTGAAAAACAGAGAGCTTTCCACCCAAGATCAGGAGCAAGGCAAGGATGTACAATTATCACTTTTTTCCACATAGTACTGGAAGTCCTAGCCACAGCAATCAGACAAGAAAAAGAAATAAAAAGCATCCAACCATGAGAGACTGTGGACTCTGAGAAACAAACTGAGGATTTTTGAGGAGGGAGGGTGGAGGGTTGGGTGAGCCTGGTGGTGGGTATTGAGGGTACATATTGCATATAGCACTGGGTGTGGTGCATAAACAATGAATGCTGGAACACTGAAGAGAAATAAAATTAAATAAAATAGGCATCCAAATAGGTAAGGAAGAAGTAAAACTTTCACTATTTGCAGATGACATGATACTATATATAGAAAATCCAAAAGACACCATCAAAACAGTACTAGAACTGATAAATGAATTCAGTAAGGTCACAGGACACAAAATCAATATACAGAATTTCATTGCTTTTCTATATACTAATAATAAAGCAGCGGAAAGAGAAATTAAGAAAACAATCCCTGCCATTGCACCAAAAATAATAAAATATGTAGGAATAAACTTAACCAAGGGGATGAAAGATCTGTACACTGAAAACTATAAAACACTGATGAAAGAAATTGAAGTTGACACAAATAAATGGAAATATATTCCATCATCATGAATTGGGCAAATTAATATAATTACAAGGTTCATACTACCCAAAGCAATCTACAGATTTAATGCAATTCCTATCAAAATACCAACTATTTTCACAGAACTAGAACAAATAATATTTTTTTAAAAGATTTTATTTATTTATTTGACAGAAAGAGAGAGAGAGCACACAACAGGGGGAGCAGGTAGAGAGAAGCAGCATAGGGAGAGAGAGAAGCGGACTCTCTCTTCTATCACGATCTGGGCTGAAGGCAGATACTTAACTGACTAAGCCACCCAGACACCCAGAACAAATAATGTTAAAATTATATAGAAACACAAAAGATCTTGAATAGCCAAAGCAATCTTGAAAAAGAAGAACAAAACTGGAGGTATTATAGTCTCAGATAGCAAAATATACTACAAAATATAATGTAGTAATCAAAACACTATGATAGTGGCACAAAAGGAGACACATAGATCAATGGAACAAAATAGAGAGTCCAGAAATAAACCCACAATTATATGGGCAATTAGTTTTCAACAAGGGAGGCGAGAATGTATAATGGGAAAGGGACAGTCTCTTCCACAAATGGTGCTGGAAAAACTGGACAGTTATATGTAAAAGAATGGACTACTTTCTTACACCATACACAAAAATAAACTCAAATGGATTAAAGATCTGAATGTGAGACCTGAAACCATTAAAATCCTCGAAGAGAACATAGGCAGTAATTTAATTGATGTCAGCTGTAGATTTTTCTAGATATGTCTCTTGAGACAAGGGAAATAAAAGCAAAAATGAACTATTGGGATTATATCAAAACAAAAATCTTCTACACAGCATGGAAGCAACTGACAAAACTAAAAGACAATCTACTGAATGGGAGAAGATATTTGCAAATGTCTTATTAGATAAAGGGCTGGTATCCAAAGTCTATAAAGAACTTACCAAACTCAACACCCCAAAACCAAAAAACCAGTCAAGAAATGGGCAGAAGACCTGAACAGACATTTTTTCAAAGAAGACATGCAAATGGCCAACAGACACATGAAACAATATTTACATCACTCATCATAGGAAAATTCAAATCAAAACCACAATGAGCTTCATACTTCTACATATAGCTCTCCAATTTTCCCAGCACCATTTATTGAAGAGACTGTCTTTTTTCCACTGTATATTTTTCCCTGCTTTGTCGAAGATTATTTGACCATAGAGTTGAGGGTCCATATCTGGGCTCTCTACTCTGTTCCACTGGTCTATGTGACTGTTTTTATGCCAGTACCATGCTGTCTTGCTGATCACAGCTTTGTAGTAAAGCTTGAAATCAGGCAACGTAATGCTGCCAGTTTTGTTTTTCTTTTTCAACATTTCCTTAGCAATTTGGGGTCTCTTCTGATTCCATACAAATTTTAGGATTATTTGCTCCAGCTCTTTGAAAAATACCAGTGGAATTTTGATCAGAATGGTATTAAAAGTATAGATTGCTCTAGGCAGTATAGACATTTTAACAATGTTTATTCTTCCAATCCAAGAGCATGGAATGGTCTTCCATCTTTTTGTGTCTTCTTTGATTTCTTTCATGAGTGTTCTGTAGTTCCTCAAGTACAGATCCTTTACCTCTTTGGTTAGGTTTATTCCCAGGTATCTTGTGGTTCTTGGTAAATGTAATCGATTCTCTAATTTCCCTTTCTGTGTTTTCATTGTTAGTGTATAAGAAAGCAACTGATTTCTGTACATTGACTTTGTATCCTGCCACATTATTGAATTGCTGTATGAATTCTAGTAGTTTGGGGGTGGAGTCTTTTGGGTTTTCCATATAAAGTATCATGTCATCTGCGAAGAGAAAGAGTTTGATTTCTTTATTTCCAATTTGGATACCTTTTATTTCTCTTTGTTTTCTGATTGCTGTTGCTAGGACTTCTAATACTATGTTGAATAAGAGTGGTGAGAGTGGGCATCTTTGTTGTGTTCCTGATCTCAACGGGAAGGCTGGGAGCTTTTTCCCATTGAGGATGATATTTGCTGTAGGTTTTTCATAGATAGATTTTATGAAGAATGAAACCTGACCATTCTCTTACACCGTACACAAAGATAAACTCAAAATGGATAAAAGACCTCAACGTGAGACAGGAATCCATCAGAATCATAGAGGAGAACATAGGCAGTAATCTGTTTGATATCAGCCATAGCAACTTCTTTCAAGATATGTCTCCAAAGGCAAAGGAAAACAAAAGTGAAAATGAACTTTTGGGACTTCATCAAGATCAAAAGCTTCTGCACAGCAAAGGAAACAGTCAACAAAACGAGGAGGCAACCCATGGAATGGGAGAAGATATTTGCAAATGACAGTACAGACAAAAGGCTGATATCCAGGATCTACAAAGAACTTCTCAAACTCAACACACACAAAACAGATAATCATGCCAAAAAATGGGCAGAAGAGATGAACAGACATGTCTCCAATGAAGACATACAAATGGCTATCAGACACATGAAAAAATGTTCATCACTAGCCATCAGGGAGATTCAAATTAAAACCACATTGAGATACCACCTTACATCAGTTAGAATGGCCAAAATTGGCAAGACAGGAAACAATGTGTGTTGGAGAGGACATGGAGAAAGGGGAACCCTCTTACACTGTTGGTGGCAATGCAAGTTGGTGCAGCCAATTTGGAGAACAGTGTGGAGATTCCTTAAGAAATTAAAAATAGAGCTTTCCTATGACCCTGCATTGCACTACTGGGTATTTACCTCAAAGATACAGATGTAGTGAAAAGAAGGGCCATCTGTACCCCAATGTTCATAGCAGCAATGACCACGGTTGCCAAAATGTGGAAAGAACCAAGATGCCCTTCAACGGACGAATGGATAAGGAAGATGTGGTCCATATACACTATGGAGTATTATGCCTCCATCAGAAAGGATGAATACCCAACTTTTATAGCAACATGGACGGGACTGGAAGAGATGATGCTGAGTGAACTAAGTCAAGCAGAGAGAGTCAATTATCATATGGTTTCATTTATTTGTGGAGCATAACAAATAACATGGAGGACATGGGGAGATGGAGAGGAGAAGGGAGTTGAGGGAAATTGGACGGGGAGATGAACCATGAGAGACTATGGACTCTGAAAAACAATCTGAAGGTTATGAAGGGGCGGGGGGTGGGAGGTTGGGGAAGCATGGTGGTGGGTATTATGGAGGGCATGTATTGCATGGAGCACTGGGTGTGATGCATAAACAATGAATTCTGTTACACTGAAAAGAAATTAAATAAAAAAATAAATAAAAACCACAATGAGCTATCACCTTATACCTGTCAGAATGGCTAACATAAAGAAACACAAGAAACAGTAAGTGTTGGCAAGGATGTAGAGAAAAAGGAACCTTTGTACACTGTTGGTGGGAATGCAAACTGGTGCCATCACTCTGGAAAACAGTATGAAGATTCCTCAAAAAGTTAAAAATAGAATTACCATATGATCCAGTAATCCACTACTGGGTATTTACCCAAAGAATACAAAAACACTAATTCAAAAAGATACATGCACCACTATGTTTACTGCGGCATTATTTACAATAGCCAAATTATGGAAGCAGCCCAAGCCTCCTTCAGTAGATGAATGGATAAAGAAGAAGGGTGTAGATATATACAATGGGAAGTATTAGTCACAAACAAGAATGAAATCTTGCCATTTGCAAGAACATGGATGGATCTAGAGGATATAATGGTAAGCGAAATAAGTCAGTGAGAGAAAGACAAATACTACATGATTTCATTCATTTATGGAACTTAAGAACAAAACAAAGAAAAAAGAGACAAACCAAAAAAACCAGACTCTTAACCATAGAGAACAAACATATGGTCACCAGAGGGGAGAAGGGTAGGGGAATGGTGAAATAGGTGAAGCAGATTAAGACCACACTTACCATGATGAGCACTGAGTAATGTACAGAATTGTTGAACCACTTTATTGTGTACTTGAAACTAATATAACACTGTAATTAATTATCCTAGATTTTTTTTAAAGCGTAAAAAATTTTAAAACTTTTACATAGCAAACAATTCCATGTTTTTAAAAAGAGTAAAAAAACAAGCCAAAGAAATTTTCCAAACTCAATGTCAGCATCTGCTTCTGGAGAGTCCAACCTATGACATACTATTTATTATATTTCAAAGTAAGCAAAACAATATACAGTATTATCTGTAGTAAATGTTTATAGAATATAATTCAGAATGGTAGTGTTGTGGGGGGTAGAAATAGACTTCAGAAGAAGTGGTCTTTGAAGTTCAAAAGTATTTGTAATACTTTATTTCTTAAGCCATTGGTGGGTGGGCATCAGTATATATATATTATATCATTCTTTGTAGATTTGATATTTAAAAAATAAATAAAAGATTATGAGAAATTAAACTGTCAGATTTATAATCGCTTAGAAATCAAAGAAAAAATAAAAGTCATCATTTTGTATTTTAACACACAAGTATTAGATTTATAAATAAAACATCAATATCTGTAAGTTGAATTTGCAGGCCTGAATAAACTGAGTATGAATTAAATCACAGTAATTGTGAATATGCCATTCTGGCCCACAGCCTCTTTTATACATTAAAAACTCACTGAAAAGGATTTCTCCTTTTTATAAATGAAATATATCTCTATTTTCTCTAACGCATGAGACCCACCAGTCTACTTATTGCAAAGTCATTAAGATGAGCTGAGTTCATTAATTTCCAAAACTGATTCATATTTTATATATTAATCAAGCTTCAGTAGTTAGACTTACATATACATTTTATCACTCCACAAATATTAAATGCCTTTTTTATGCCAGGAACGATTTTCAGATGATACGGATAAGCATGAACAAGAAACACAAAGTGCTCTTAAATCATTAGCATGATTTGTTTTTAAAGTATCTTCTTACATTACTAAAGTATCTAACTGTTAATATCTGACTCAGGCAAAATAATTGCTAATGTCTGACTCAGGCAAAATATTTCCATTTAAGCAGTCAAGCTATTAGAAGTTAAATAGTATACTGGGGGTGGGGGACCCCCTCAAGGACCACACAGAAAATTAAGGAGTTAATTCTGGTTCTGTTCCATGTGGTAATGGAATTTTTTCTTCCAGACTATTTATACATGTCGATTTCACATAAAACACCAAAGATTATAAATTTGGAATCAAAGGTTTCTGATCATAAAAGTTAACTACCCAAATCTTTAAACACATTTAAACCTGCACAAGGTCCAGACAAGGAAAAATTCATAAATAGAAGTAGTTACAAAAATTATGAGAAACCACCTAGTCACCTTAAAATAGAGCACAATACTCCTAGTTTTCTGAAATTGTTGTTGTTCTCTAATTGTACTTACCATCAGTAACACTTTCCATTTTAAGGTTTTTGTAGTACTTTATTTTTTAAAAAGCTGGAGAACTCAAAACCAAAGTCCTTTAATTTCTCAAAATCATGAGTGAATAAATTTTTTAACTTTGGAATGTAGAAAAGATGTCATAGGAATTTGAGGTTGATGTGCAAATTTGATTACTTAATATTGACCAATGTCATGAAAAACTAAACATTTTAGTAAAACAACCCTTTGAGTAATTTAATATCTCCCAATAAATAATAAAAACCTAAACTGAGTTTTGTTATTTTTTTCCCTTAATTGTTAAAATAGACTCATGGAGTAATAATAATTTTGCATCTACACATTTCAATCCATATACTAAATGTACTTATATTTATTTTTTGGCTACTTTCATAGTTATTCATACCACATATACATATTGGGTGCCAATTATGCACCTGGTACTTTTCTAGGCCCTGAAGTGAGCAAATACAGACATGATTCCTGTCTTCATTTAACTTCTAGTTAAGTAGGGGAGAGAGACATTAATTAAATGATCACCAAGCCAATATAGTAGGACTATAACAAGAGCTAAGAAAGATAGTTACATAGTACTAGTCATAGTCTGTAGAGGGGTTCTGATCTGGTCAGAGAAGGGTATCAGGGCAGGCTTCTTAGAGGAATTGGCCCTTGAGCGGAGACCTGAAAAGCTTCTGGAGTTAATTAGGTAAAGAGGGGAGGGGAGACGACAGAGGGTCCTAAGTGCATGTGTAGGCTCTGCAGCTGCAGCCCAGTTTGAGGTTCTCAAAGACACAGAATCAGCAGTAGCCTGTGCCAGACGAGGCCCAGGAAGTAGGTAAGGACCAGATCATACGGGCCTTGCCGGCCACAGTAAAGAGCTTGTCTTCCTCCTCACACGTGTGCATCTGTGAACACTCCTTCTGTCTGCAATGTGGAGAACAGATGGGAGAGGGAGCAGAGTGAAGAGAGCAAGAGGCCAATTAGGAGCTTATGCCAACAGTATGAGGGAGGGATGGCAACGGGGCTGGTGCTGGTGGTGGAAATAAATACTTGGAGGTGGAGCTGGCAGGACTTTGTGATGATGAGAAGACGATAAGAAATCTGAAATGGATTTGTGGTCAGGAGTGTTAATAATGAAATATAATTAATTATACAATTAGAGCCAAAAATGAAATCCTATCAAGTCTAATTAGCACACATAAATCTTAGGGTTAGAAGGCTCAATAACTATCTGAGATGGCATTATTTCTGTAAAAATGACTTTGGCCACATAGTGACATTTGAGTTTGCACGCTCCTTCATTAAAGAAAATTTATCTTTACCACATTGTCAAGCTTGTATCCTTCTTCTCTAAATGTTTCATTTAAAACTAAAATCAGGGGTCCTTGGGGTGGCCTAGTCAGTTAAGCATCTGACTCTTGGTTTTGTCTCAGGGTTGTGGATCGACCCCAGTGTCCGGCTGTGTGCTCGGCTCCAAGTCTGCTTAGGACTCTCTCTCCCTCTCCCTCCACTCCTCTCCATCTCTCCCTCTCTCTCTTAAATAAATAAATAAAATCTTTAAAACCATCATAATCAATATCATTACTTTTCTCTTCTTGTCAGAGGCAGATTTTGAAAACATGGGAAACTTTAGGATTATACTTTCCCCATTTGGCTTTGTGTGAAATTCCCCCTTTTTAAACATAAACTCCTGATTTTATAAACTACTATAATTGAAATTTCACTAAATTAAACACAAATACCATCAAATGAAGAAAAATGTCTTCAGTTCTCCTTATTCACCAATTAAAAAAAAAAAAAAACTATAGACACTTTACAACTGGACTTGTCTTTTAAACCCAGAAATTTCCAATGCATTTGCAATAGCTCCCGTGTCATTCAGGACTATAAGCTTTAACAGAATGTCATTTATTCTTCTTTTCCTGTTGGGAACTGAGTCAACCTGAATGGAAATCACTTGTATACTAGGGACAGCGAGCAAATGTGATGTGAAAGCCAGCAATGGCAACGCCGAAGCTTTAACATTCTAGTCTCCATTAATTGTCATTAAGACTCAGTGGCAGGCATGCTTTTCTTCTTCCATCAACCCCCTTTTTACTCCCCATCTTCCATCCTGGGAGGGGTCTTTTAAGTGGAGAAAAGAGGCAGAATATAACAGCCTTCTGCATTGATGTTATAAAGGTGATCAATATCAACAAGGGAAGAGAAAAGTGTTGGTCTGGTGGATATTTTCCCTTCTTGGAGGGGCCTACAGTTCTCTTCCAAACCACAGATGCTGCTCTGTCAGTCTTACTGAGGAGAAAACCAAAGCAATCAATTGACTGGGGTTGGGGTAGGGTGAGAGCCTGCATAAGAGGGCAAGAACACAGAGAGAACAAAGACAGAAGGAACAGATTCCCAAATGTTTTCCTAATGACCTTTAAGTGTTAGCATTTATGTATTTGTATTGGATTATGTAATAATAAGACTTTTTTCTTTTCCATAAGGCACAGTACCTTCATACCCTTCCAGATGCTATAGGCTTAAGCAGTGGTTTACACTTGCTATTAACGCTATAAATTACCTGGATTTGGGTGGGTATTAAGGAGAGCACGTATTGCGTGGAGCACCGGGTGTGGTACATAAACAACAAATCTTGGAACACTGAAAAAATAAAATAAAATAAAATAAAATAAATTACCTTGATTTTTTTCCCAAAACCCTCGATTTAGAATCTGACACTCCATTATATAGTACCTAGGCTGATCTTTCTATTCTGATGTCTTTTTTTATAATGCCTTGTATTATTATTAGCTTTACTATCGGAGTCACCCTCAAGATTCAGTACCCTAGAAAATGTACAACACATGGTTTTTCTTTAATCAAACATGATGTTTGTTCTGTTTTACACTTAGTAACCCAAAGCCTAGAATCCTGGGTAGTTCCTGGTATAAAAATATGAAATAACACCGATCATTGGATGAAAGCCAGCTGTAGAAGTGAACTAGACAGACCATGAAACTCTTGGTAACTGACACTTATAGACTCCTTGGGATAAAGAGCCCTAACTGCTGCTTATGCATAAGTTGTCAAGCTTCATGTCATTTGATGCTGTTACCTTGGCCACAATTGATTAGACCCTGGAAGTCCACAAACACCAGCCAAGAAAGGCCTTTCATACTGGATTGAGACTAATCAGCTCAGCCAGTTTCTCTCTCACTGGGAACTTGTGCTGTAGATGCCCAGAGAGTAAAAGTGGATAGGAAGCAGTAGTGAGAAGCTGTGTCATGAGTATGGTGGAACCACCAGAGTAGGGGGCATTTGAAGCCCCCCAGACTGGATCCTAGTTTTGAGAGCTATCAAATACCAGGAGGCACCCATAGGACAGCAGGGTCCTTCATGTCTTCCCCCAGTCTGCCCTCACTTTTACTGAGATAGAACACGGTGTAAGTTTAAGTTGTACAACATAATGATTTCATATGTATATATATGGCAAAATGATTACCATAATCAAGTTAGTCAGCACATCTTTCACCTCACATAATTGCCATTTTTTTTTGTTGTTGTTATGGTGAGAACATTTAAGATCTAGTCTCTTAGCAACTTTGAAGTATACAATACAGTTTTGTTAACTACGGTCACCACGCTCTGTGTTAGACCCACAGAACTATTCCTTGTCACTGGAAGTTTGTACTCTTGGACCAACATCCTCCCGTTTATCCTATTATCCTAAACCCACAGCCCTGGCAACCATTTTAGCCTCCATTTCTATGACTTTAGCATTTTTAGATTCCACACATGAGATTATACTGCATTTGTGTTTCTCTGTTTTATTTCACTTAGTGTAATGCCCTCAATGTTCATCTATATTTTCATAAATGGCAGATTTCCTTCCTTTTTTGTGGGTGAATAATATTCATGTGTGTGTGTGTGTGTGTGTGTGTGTGTGTGTGTTTGTATCTCACATTTTCTTTACCCATTCATCCACTGATGAACTGATATAGTGATTTCATTTCCTTTGGGTAAATATCCAGAAGTGGGATTACTGGATTGTATGGTTGTTATATTTTGATTTTTTGAGGTACCTCCATACTATTATTCATAGTGGCTATAACACTTTACATTCCCACCAACAGTACACAAGTGTTCCTCTTTCTCACCAGAGAACTGATCATCAAGATTTCAAACTATAGTAAAAAGTTATAGTAATAAAAATGGCATGGTACTGGCATAAAAACAGGCACATGGACCAATGGAATAGAACTGAGAGTCTAGAAATAAACCCATGCATATAAAGTCTACCCAGAAACAGCATCAGATTCCACAGGTTCGAAACTTAGTTCCACACAACTCTTCCCCACTTCAAATGCCAATTACAAGTCCAGGTTGTCAGCTGGGCTTCTGACGGACTGACTACATGTCAGAAGTTCCCGTGACCCCCTCCTTGGGTTCAATCTATTTCCTATAGTGGCTCACAGAACTCAGGAAATCATTTCACTCATTAGATTACTAGTTTTTACTTACAGGATACAAGTCAACAGCCAGGTGAAGGACGTATAGCGTAAGATCCCAAACAAGGAGTTTCTCTGTCCCTGTGGAGTTTGACATTTGTCCGTGCTCTGGTTCACTAACTTAGAAGCTCTCAAAATCCTTCCTTTTGGGTTTTTATTTTTTATTTTTATTTATTTATTTTTCCTTTTGGGTTTTTAGTGGAGACTTCATTACATAGGTAATTGATTGATTAAATCATTGGTTGCTGATGATTGATTCAACCTCTACCCCTTCTCCCCTCCCTGGAAATCACGGGGTGGGACTGAAAGTTCCAACCTTCTATTCATGGTTGGTTCCCCTGGCAACTTGCCGCCATCTGTAGGTGTTTACCAAAATCGAAACTTCATTCACATAAACTCCAGTGGAGTTGAAAGACGTTTGCTATGACTATTAAGACACCTTTGTTGCTCTTTCACTTAGGAAATTCTTTTTTTTTTTTAAGATTTTAAGATTTTATTTATTTATTTGACAGACAGAGATCACAAGTAGGCAGAGAGGCAGGCAGAGAGAGAGAAGGGAAGCAGGCTCCCCACTGAGCAGAGAGCCCGATGCGGGGCTTGATCCCAGGACCCTGGGATCATGACCTGAGTGGAAGGCAGAGGCTTTAACCCACTGAGTCACCCAGGCACCCCCACTTAGGAAATTCTATAGGTTTTCAGAACTCTGTGCCAGAAATGGGATGGAGACCAAATCATAATATCACAACAACCTATACAAGATGAATTCTTACCGTCGTTATCTGGAAGCAGTTAAAGAACAAAGCTCATTTGTAAAAGCTAATTTGCAAAAATAAGCTTTTTGCTTTTAACTTTAAAAATTAAAATTTAGCACTCATTTAGGTTTTTCAGAAATATAATAATATCTCAAAATAAATCACAGTGTTAAGAAAAGCAAAGCATACAATTCTAAAATATTGCAAACCTCATTGTGAAAGTGATAAAATTGTGTAACATGCTATTTTAATAGCAAAACGTGTGAAATTTATGCAGACAGCCCATACAAAATAGTTATAGTAACACAGTAAATGATATAATTTACTCACATGCCCATGTCATGTCCACAGATATTTATTTTTTTATCTGGAAATGTGTTCTCTTAAAAAATATTTGATCTTAAAAACTATTCACTCATGCACATTAGCCCCTTTTTGATCACAGCTGATTGTAACGTCTGTGCCTAGAGAGTTTCACTATTACATCAGATAGGATTGGGACCCCCGGAGGGCTCAGTTGGTTAAGCATCTGCCTTCTTCTCAGGTCATGATCCCAAACTCCTGGAATCGGGTTCCTTACTCAGTGGGGAGTCTGTGTCTCTCTCTGCCTGCTGCTCCCCCTGCTTGTGCTCACAGGCTCTCTCTGACAAATAAATAAAATCTAAAAAAGAAAGAAAGGGGACAGAGAGAGAGAGAAGGAAGGAAAGAAAGAGAGAGAGAGAGAGAGAGAGAGAGAGAGAGAGAGAAAGAAAGAAAGAAAGAAAGAAAGAAAGAGAAAGAAAGAAAGAAAGAAACTAACTACTGGATTGTAACATGGAGACCTGAAGTTATTCTTTACTCATACCTCTGTTTATAGGACTTGAGAATGGGAGTTCTTTGAAAGCAGGGACCCTGCCTCATTCATCTCTGTCCCCAGCATTTAGGTTATCAGTAATAGATGCATGTTTGGGAGCCTATAGATGGGAAGTGGCAGGGGCTGGGCAAGGAGGGGATTGGCAAGTATGGTTAGGATACAATTCTTCAAGCAAATCATGGGGGATAATATTGCAAAGTTTAGTGTATGAAATGCTTAAATACCAGGAATTGGGGCGCCTGGGTGGCTCAGTGGGTTAAGCCGCTGCCTTCGGCTCAGGTCATGATCTCAGGGTCCTGGGATCGAGGCCCGCATCAGGCTCTCTGCTCAGCAGGGAGCCTGCTTCCCTCTCTCTCTCTCTCTCTGCCTGCCTCTCCGTCTACTTGTGATCTCTCTCTGTCAAATAAATAAATAAAATCTTTAAAAAAAAATAAATACCAGGAATTGTTTTATTATATTTAAGTAGGCTCTACACCCAGCATGAAGCCCAACACAGGGTTTGAACTCATGACACTGAGCTCAAGACCTGAGCTGGAATCAAGAGTTGGCCGCTTAACTGACTGAGCCATCCGGGTACCCAAAAAATATGAGTTATTTTAAAAGTGAGTCATAGATAATAATTGAAATTAATGAGCCATTGTTGCTCATGGAAGAGTATATATTGAGGGTGGTACTCAGTAAGTATTTTTAAATGACTCAAATGACAGAATATTAGATAAAACAAAATAATCTGAATGGTTCCTTGGAATCGTGTCAGAAGGTCAGATTAGGTGGTTTGCGAGTACTTGTTTTTTTTGGTGTGAGATGTGGGGTTTCTTAAGCATATAATTTAAAAGATATGTATGAAGAAACCAAAGTATTGCAAAGTCAGAAGATAATTCTCTGAGTATAGTTCAGACTTCTTAGAACACTGCTGGATGGAGGAACAGGACCAGGGCTCCAGATCTGTCGTTTGTAAGTGTTTTTAATGGATGCAATCCATCATTGTTCTCCACAAAGCTTCTCTTGACCTGTGTGCCTTTTAGCTTCTTCCTTGGTGCTACCATTAAGCCTTATAGAATTCTATCATCATACCTGCAACTCTTTTCTCCAAGTGAAAATAGAATATCAATCTTTTTTTATTTTACAAAGTCCTCATTTTAAATATACACACGATCCACAAATAGCATGAAGAAGAAATCACAAATCCCCTGACATCCCACGGGAAGTCATTATTAACTAGAGTTATCAACCTCTCTGCCACAAGAGACAGGCGTTTTCTGAAAGCAGGACCCTTTGTCCTTAAATTTGTATCCAAGGTGCTTCTAACATTTTAAGTGCCCAATTAGTGATGATGGAATGAATGAATGAATAAATGATCAACTTTGCTAAACTCCGGATATGCAGAGATTAATTAAACCCATTGATGGCCCTCAAAGAACTTGTAGTCAGTGGGAGAAAAAAAAACAATGAAATAAGTAAAATTCTGGGCAATAGAACCAGAGTACTGTGGGGTCAGCTAGGGGGTAGTGATTGTTTCTGCCTGGCAGGGCAAAACAGACAGGACATTGAAGCTGGTTCTCTATGCTGAATTGTGTTTTGCCAAATTAACAACAAAGAAAATATCTGAGATGATGTTTCAGAGTGGTTATGAAAAAAGAACTGTTATGAGCATAGTGTGCTCCAATCTGGTGTACAGAGAATGCAGGGCTCAGGAAAGGGGAATTGAAAAGGCAATTAACTAGCATCTGTGAAGCACTTATTATGTGCCTGGTCCTAGGAACTTTCTATCATTAACTCTCCTGCAAGAAGGTTGCAAGATAGCAATGTAGCACCTGGAAGACAGTTATGAGGTACAGATGAGGTTAGAGGGGGTAAGCCCATTTTGCAAAGGGCCTTGAAGATTGTTCAATCAGGGTTATATAAAGATTTTATGCAGAGAAATGATATAATCAGTATCACTTTTTAGTTTATAACCACCTTAACAAGACGTAGTGTTTTCTCATCACCCTTGGAGATCAAGTTCACTGTTCTCCTCCCACAAATTGAGTCACCAGTGTCTCATATCTAGGAATAGAGTTTAAGGTTATTTCATTTATTTTATTTTTACAGATCAGATATATCTTTGACAACATTGTGCCTATTTGCCTGTGTTCCAGACCTATTTATAGGGCACCCTATAGTTATTTTAAAACATTTCACTTTTTAAGCATCTTCTCACTTTTAAGCTCTTCTTTTCTGAGCTCCCCTCATTTTGTCTGGGACCTGTTACTTGTGTCTCAAATTGAACAAGTCCAAATGTTATTTCTTTTCAATTATATTCATTTATCCTCACAGGAACCTTACTCCAAGTCTTCATATTCCATAATTCTCTTTACAGTGCAGCTTTGATCCCAACTTTTTTGTTGTTCTTTTGTCTCTGCATCCAACCCACCCTGTGTCATCTATTACAGAGCCTATTACGACTTCTCATCATTTTTTTTTTTTTTTTTTTTTTTTTTTTAGCTTGGGGAGGGGGTGTAGCGTCTCTAGACGGGGTGCGTCGCTGAGAGACAAGACAGGATCCCGGGAGGTGCTGGGGCAGAGGGGGCATCCCGGCCCAGGGAGAGTCGCTGAGGAACTTGAGCAGGGGTCCGGGGTCCAGAGTCCTGAGGCGGAGGAGACGTCCTAGCCCAGGAGGCATCGGGGAGAAGCTTGGCTAAGCGATCCCTGGAGTAGGTCCGGGTCCCGGACCGAGGCCGGGGCTGGGCGCTGGCCGGGCTGCCAGGGTGAGCGCGGCGGCGGAGAGCAGGGCGAGGCGGGCGGCGGGCGGCGCCATGGGCCGTCAGTGCGGAGCCCCGGGCCGCGGCCCGGGGGAGACGGGGCAGCGCGGGGAGCCGGGGGCGGCCATGGGATGAGGCTCATCACCATCATCAGCCTGTTTGCTTTGCTTTCTTTCTTTTCTACGTGTTGTTGCTCCAAGCTGAATATCTGCTTCTCTTTACTGGGCATCTGTCTTTATTGCTCATGTCTTCTATTTACTTACTGACTTCTTATCTCTCAGGAACAAACTGATTCTAATGGACTCACACTGCTCTTTGCTTCCTTGTAGGTGGCCACTAAGAGGATGTGAGATCAAATTTTTCATGCAATTATTAAATGAATGGACAAAGGGATATAAAACATCTGGACTTTGGCGTAAGCATTTGGTAGCATACACATTAGAGAAATGGAAATGAATTCTTTTCGTTATTGATACCATGAAATGGATCTCAGATAGGACTGTAAACAATGGAGAGCTTAAAATCAAGCAGCATGTGGTTGAATGATCATGGTTTAGATTAGCAGACCTGGTAGAGTTTAAGGTCAAACCCAGCTTTGTTTAACATGTTCATAAATAATCTAAAAGACTTCAATTTTAAAAACCCTTAATTAGGTGTTTAGGTGAATTCAAGTTGGGAGGTGTTACACATGATATAAGAAAAAGAACTAGAAGAGATACAATGATAAATCTCCCTTCTCTCCCTTTCTTTGGGAAATGAATAAAATGAGAGCTTAGTGTGAGAACAGTTCCAAATTATTAACAGGAAAAAAAAAAAACACGTAAAGGAAGAACAATGTCGAACGAGGCCACAGAAAGCAATCTGTAACATGGCATAGAAGCAACAGTGGTCATTACTACATAGAATTCTCTTAAATTGATTCTGATTTCTATCAAGGGTACATAAAATTTGCTGATCTAAATTTCAATATGATATAGAATCATGCGTTTTTGTATTTAAATCATGCATATTTATATTTTTGTTTATTTTTAAAATGCTCGATTTGGTATTTAATCTTTTATTTTAAAAATTAACATACAAAAAATTTGATTTTGAGGGGAGTGGACAGTGGTGTGGCTTTTAACACACGTATAGATTCCTGTAAGCGCCACCACACTCAGAAGAGCTCCATCATCCCCAAATACCTCCTTTCACACCTCTCTTCCCACCCCAAACCTCCAGCAACTACTTAATGTCTCTGATACTATCTTTCCCCTTTTTGAAGGTGTCATGTAAATGGAATTGTATGTAAATTTTGTTGTTGTTCTTTGAGGCGGATTCTTTTTTATTGTGGTCAAAAAGACATCCCATAAAATTTACCATCTTAACCATTTTAAAGTGTAGATGACAGTAGTGTTAATTATGTGTACATTGTTGCCCAATATTTCTCTAGAACTTTTTCATCTTGCAAAATGGAAACTCTATACCCACTGAGCAACTCTTCTTTTCCCCCTCCCCAAAGGCCCTGGAAACTATCATCCTACTTTCTAAGACTTTAACTCTTTTAGATTCCTCAAAAAAGTGGCATCATGTAGGATTTGTCCTTCTGTGACTGGCTCATCTCACTTAGCATAATGTCCCCAAGGTTCATCTACATTGGTGCATCTGACAGGATTTCCTTCTTTTCTTAAGGCTGAATAATAAATATTCCATTGTATGTCTATACTATATTTTCTTTTTTAAAATTTTTATTTTATTTTTTCAGTGTTCCAAGATTCATTGTTTATGCACCACACCCAGTGCTCCATGCAATACGTGGCCTCCATAATACCCACTACCAGGCTTACCCAACCCCCTACCTTCTCCCCTCCAAATCCCTCAGTTTGCTTCTGAGTCCACAGTCTCTCATGGTTTATCTCCCCCTCTGATTTCCCCCAATTCACTTCTTCTCCTCTCCTTCACCCAATGTCCTCCGTGTTATTCCTTATGCTCCACAAGTGAAACCATATGATAAAAGACTCTCTGCTTGACTTATACTACATTTTCGTTATCTATTTATTTGTCAATAGACATTTAGACTGTTCTATTTCTTGGCTGTTGTGAATAATGCTGTAATGAACATGGGCATGCAAATATTTGAAGATCCTGTTTCAATTCTTTTGTATATATATATCTGGAAATGAGATTTGCTATATTATATGGTAATTCTATTTTTAACTTTTTTGATAAACCTCTACACTGTTTTCCGCAATGGCAGCACCACTCTATATTCTCATGAGCAGTCCACAAGGGCTCAATTTCTTCTTATTCTCAGCAACAACTGCTATTTGCTGTTTAGGCTTTTTAATATAATGGTCATCCTCATGAGCATAATGTGATTTCTCATTGTGGTTTTAATTTATATTTCCCTAATTATTAGTGATGTTGAGTGTCTTTTCATATGCATTTAGTCATTTGTATATCTTCTCTGAGAAATGTCTATTGAAGACCTTTGTCCATTTTTAAATTAAGTTATTTTGTCTTTTGTTGTTCAGTTGTAAGAGTTGTTTAGATTCCTCAAAAAAGTGGCATTATGTATTCTGGATATTAACCCCTTTTTAAATATTTTCTCCCATTCCATAGGTTGTTTTTTCATGCTGCTGATTGTTTCCTTTGCTGTGCACAAGTTTTGTTTTGTTTTTTTTTTTTTTTTTTTTTTTTTTTAGCTCTGAGGTATTTTGTTTATGTTTTGTTGCCATACATGCTTTTGGTGTCATAACCAAGAAATTATTGCCAAATTCAATGTTAGGAACTTTCTCCCTATATTTTCTTCTAGCAGTTTTATGGTTTCAAGGACTTACAGCTAGGTCTTTACTCCATTTTGAATCAATTTTTGCATATGGTGTAAGGTAAGGATTCAACTTTTTTCTTCTTTTTTTTTCCATGTAGCTATCCAGTTTTCCCAATACCATTTGTTGAAAAGACTGTCCTTTTCCTATTGTGTAGCTTGGTACCTTTGTCTATGGTCCATAGTGTTGTTAAAATTCTGTTTCCTGGGGCGCCTGGGTGGCTCAGTGGGTTAAAGCCTCTGCTTTCGGCTCAGGTCATGATCCCAGGGTCCTGGGATCGAGCCCCGCATCGGGCTCTCTGCTCAGCTGGGAGCCTGCTTTCTCCTCTCTCTCTGCCTGCTTCTCTGCCTACTTGTGATCTCTGTCTGTCAAATAAATAAATAAAATCTTTAAAAAAAAAAAATCCTGTTTCCTTACTGATTTTGTGTCTGGTGACTTATCCCTAACTGGAAGTGGGTATTGAAATGTCCCACTATTATTGTGCTACAATCTATTTCACCCTTCAATTTTGTCAATGTTTGTTTCATATATTTGGCTACTCTGCTGTGAACTGTGTAAATATTTATAGTTGTTATAGCTCCCTGGTAAATTGAGCTTTTAGCATGTTGTTTGAATATATAATGTCCTTTGTTTCTTGTGACAATTTTTGACTTGAGATCTATTATGTCTGATATAAGTCAGATAGGGCAACCTCTTCTACCTTTTGATTATAATTTGCATAGAATATCTTTTTCCATCCTTTGACTTTCAGCCTGTATCTATCCTCATAACTAGTGTCTCTTTTGGGGCGCCTGGGTGTTTCAGTTGGTTAAGAATCTGCCTTCGGCTCAAGTCATGATCCCAGGGTCCTGGAATTGAGTACTGCACTGGGCTCCCTGCTCAGCGGGGAGTCTGCTTCTCCCTCTGCCCCTTACCCTGCTTGTGCTCTCTCTCAAATAAAGTCTTATTAAAAAACAGTGTCTCTTGTAGACAGCATGTAATTGGAAGTTATTTTATTTTATTTTTTTAAAGATTTTATTTATTTATTTAACAGATCACAAGTAGGCAGAGAGGCAGGCAGAGAGAGAGGGGGAAGCAGGCTCCCTGCTAAGCAGAGAGCCCAATGCGGGACTCGATCCCAGGACCCTGAGATCATGACCTGAGCCGAAGACAGCAGCTTAACCCACTGAGCCACCCAGGCGCCTCTGGAATTTATTTTTTTATACATTCAGCTACTCTGTGTCTTTTGATTGGGGAGTTTGCTCCATTTACATTTACATTATTTGCAAGGAAGTATTTATTACCATTTTGTTTATTGTTTTCTAAATGCCTTGCACTTATTTTTCCCTTGTTTTCCTCTCTTGCTGCCTTCCTTTGTGTTTTGTTCATTTGTTCCTTTTTGTGACATATTTTGATTTCTTTCTCATTTTATTTTGTGCATCTTCTTTAGGTATTTTCTTTGTGGTTACCGTGAGATTACACTAAATATCTTACAACAAACTATTTCAAATTGGTAACAGCTTAACTTCAATCACATATAAAAACTACTCCTTTATATTCACCCCAGCCACTTTCTATTATTGATGTCACAGATTACATCTTTTTATCTTTGTGTCCATTACCAAGTTTTTAGTTACAGTTATTTTTATGTTTTTTCTCTTCTAAATTCTATACCTGACTTGAAAATGACTTACATACCATCATTACAGTAATATAGGATTCCATATTGTCTATATATTTACCTTTACAAGAGAGTTTATATTTTCATACGCTTTCATGTAGCTGTTTAGCATCCTTTAGTTTCAGCTTGAGAAAGTCCCTTTAACAATACTTGTAAGGTAGGTCTAGTGGTGATGAACTCCCTTAGCTACTGCCTTTTTTTTTTTTTTTAAGATTTATTTATTTATTTTATTTGTTTGTTTTGGAAGCAGAGGGCAGAAAGAGAGGGAGAGGGGAAGCAGTCTCCCATTCAATCCCATGATCCTGAGATCATGACCTGAGCCTCAACCAGGATTTGGATGCCCAGCTGACTGAGCCACCCTGGTGCCCCAGCTATTGTGTCTTTTAAAAAGACCCCCCCCCCCCCCCCCCGTTTTAAGAGCAGTTTAATGTTCACCACAAAGTTGAGAGGATGATACAGAGACTTCCCACATAACCACCACCACACCCACATGCATAGCCTCCCCCATTATCAGCATCACTCACTAGAATGGTATATTTGTTACCAAGAATGAACCTATATCAACACATCATAATCTTGCAAAGTCTATATATAGTTTATCTTAGGGTTCGCTCTTCGTGCTGTACATTGTATGGGTTTGGACAAATGTATAATGACATATATTCATAATTATAAATCATACAGAGTATTTTCACTACCCTAAAATATCTCTGTGCTCTCTATTCATCCTCCTACTCCAGGAACCACTGGTATTGTCTTTATAGTTTTGCTTTTTCAAGAATGTCATATGGTTGAAATCATACAATATATACCTATTCAGATTGGCTTCTTTCACTTAGAAATATGCATTTAAGAGTCCTTCATGTCCTTTCATGGCTCAATCACTCATTTGTTTTTAGCACTAAATTTAGTTTTGGGCACTATTTCATTCATTTTAGCACTAAAAACTTACTTTACTTACTCAAAAAAGACTATTTCACAGTCTCTTTATTCATTCATCCTACTGAAGGACATTTTGGTTGCTTCCAAGTTTTAGCAAATATAAATAAAGCTGTTATAAACATCCATGTGCAGGTATTTTTGTGGATATAGTTGTGATACCTTTGGGTATATACCAAGGATGATATGATAAGACTATGTTTAGTTTTGTAAGAAACTGTCAAACTCCCTTCCAAAGTAGCTATACAATTTTGCATTCCCACCAGCAATGTGTGAGTTTTCCTGTGGCTCCATATTCCTTGCCAACATTTGGTGTTGCCAGTGTTCTGGATTTGGGTCATTCTAATAGGTATGTAGTGTTATCTCATTGTTTAAATTTACATTTTCCAGGGCTCCTGGGTGGCTCAGTTGGTTAAGTGTTCTATTCGATTCTTGATTTCGGCTCAGGTCATGATCTCGGGGTTGTGAGATTGAGCCCCAGGGTGGGCTCTGTGCTAGGCATGGAGTCTGCTCAGGAATTCTCTCCCTCAGGGTACACACACTCTCTTTCTCTCAAAAAAAAAAGAAAAAAAAAAGAAAAAAAAAAGAAAAAATTAAATTGCCCTGATGACATAGGATGTGGAAAATCTTTCATATGCTTATTTGCCGTCTCCATATCTTCTTTGGTGAGGTGATTTATTTAGGTCTTTGGCCCATTTTTAAATTGGGTTGTATATCTTCTTAATGTTAAGAGTTCTTTGTGTACTTTATCAGATGTATTGTTTGCAAATATCTTCTTGGCCTGTGGCTTATCTTTTCATTCCCTTGACATTGTCTTTTGCCAAACAAAAGTTTTTGATTTTTACTTTTTTTTTTTTTAAAGATTTTATTTATTTGACAGAGAGAGGGAGATCACAAGTAGGCAGAGAGGCAGGCAGAGAGAGAGAGAGGAGGAAGCTGCTCCCCGCCGAGCAGAAAGCCCGATGTGGGGCTCGATCCCAGAACCCTGGGATCATGATCCGAGCCAAAGGCAGAAGCTTTAACCCATGAGCCACCCAGGCGCCCCCAAAAGTTTTTGATTTTAATTAAGTCCAAGTTATCAATTATTTCTTACATGCAAATGCCTTTGGTGTATCTAAAAAGGGATCAACGTACCCAAGGTCATCTAGGTTTTCTCCTTATGTTATTTTCTAGAAGTTGCATACTTGTGCATTTTAAATATAGGTCTATGAGCCATTTTGAGTTAATTTTCTGTGAAAAGTAAGGTTCTGTGTCTAGCTTCATATATATATATTTATATATATTTTTGCATATGGATGTCAAGTTGTTCCAGCATCATTTGGTGAAGGAACTATCTTTGCTCCATTGAATTGCCTTGTTCCTTTACCAAACATCTCATGACTATATTTATGTGAGTTTATTTCTGAGCTCTGTTTTCTGTTCCATTGATCTATTTGTCTATGCTTTCACCAATAACACACTATGTATACCATTATATCTTTATTTTTTTAAAAAGATTTTATTTATTTATTTGACAGACAGAGATCAAGTAGGCAGAGAGGCAGGTGGTGGCGGTGGGGGTGGGGAGCAGGCTCCCTGCTGAGCAGAGAGCCTGATTTGGGGCTCAATCCTAGGACCCTGGGATCATGACCTGAGCCGAAGGCAGAGGCTTTAACCCACTGAGCCACCCAGGTGCCCCTCCACTGTATCTTTATAATAGGTCTTAAAGTCAACTGTCAGTCCTCCAACTTTATTTTCTCCTTCAATCTGGTGTTGGCTATTCTGGGTCCTTTGCCTCTCCATATATACTTAAAAACTAGTTTATTGATATCTATAAAATAACTTGCTAGAATTTTTATTACATGGAATCTATAGGTCAAGTTGGGAAGCACTCACACCTTGATAATATGTGTCTTCCTATCCATCAACATGGAATATCTCTCCATTTATTTAGTTCTTTGATTTCAGCCATCAGAGTTTTAGAGTTTTCCTCACATAGATCTTGTGCAGGTTTTGTTAAATTTATATCTAAATATTAATTAATTTTGGAAGCTAATATAAACGGTATGATTTTTTAGTTTAAATTTTAGTTAACATGCAGTGCAATACTGATTTCTGGAGTGGAATTCAGTGATTCATCACTTACATACAATACCCAGTGCTCATAACAATGAGTGCCCTCTTTAATACCCATCCCCCATCTAGCCTATCCCCAACCCACCTCCCTCTATTAACCCTCAGTTTGTTCTCTATCATTAGGAGTTTTTTATGGTTTATTTTCCTCTCTCCTTTTTTTCTTTTCCCCCCTTCTCTACTGTTTATCTGTTTTCTTTCTTAAATCCCACATATGAATGAGATCATATAGTATCTGTCCTTCTCTGACTGACTTATTTTACTTGGCATAATAGCCTCTAGTTCCATCCACATTGATGAAAATGGCAAGATTTCATTTTTTTTTAAGATTTTATTTATTTATTTGACAGACAGAGATCACAGGTAGGCAGAGAGGCAGGCAGAGAGAGAGGAAAGGAAGCAGGCTCCCTGCTGAGCAGAGAGCCCAATGTGGGGCTCGATCCCAGGACCCTAGGAACAGGACCTGAGCTGAAGGCAGAGGCTTTAACCCACTGAGCCACCCAGGTGCCCCAAGATTTCATTTTTTGATGGCTGAGTAATATTCTATTCTACACCCCCCCCCCCAACACACATCTTTATCCATTCCTCAGTTGATGGACATTTGGGCTCTCTCCATAGTCTGGCTATTGTTGATAATGCTGCTATAAATGTTGTAGATAATGCTGCTATAAATATACCCCTTTGATCAGTATTTTTGTATCCTTTGGGTAAATACCTCAAAGTGCAATTGCTGGATCACAGAGAAGTTCTATTCTTAACTTTTTGAGGAACCTCCATAGTATTCTTTAGAGTGACTGCACCAGTTTGCATTCCCCACCAACAGTGCAAGAGGTTTCTTCTTTCTCCACAACCTCACCAACACTTGCTTTTTGTGTTGTTAATTTTAGGCTTTCTGACAGGTATGAGGTGATATCTCATTGTGGTTTTGATTTGTATTTCCCTGATGATGAGTGATTTTGAGCATCTTTTCATTTGTCTGTTAGCCATCTGAATGTCTTCTTTGGAGAAATGTCTGTTCATGTCTTCTGCCCATTTCTTAACTGCATTATTTGTTTTCTGGGTGTTGAGTTTGATGAATTCTTTATTGATTTTGGATACTAACCCTTTATCAGATATGTCATCTGCAAATATCTTCTCCCATTCTGTAAGTTGCCTTTTAGTTTTGCTGATTTTCCTTCACTGTGCAGAAGCTTTTTATCCTGCTGAGGTCCCAATAGTTCATTTTTGCCTTTCTTTTCCTTGCTTCTGGTTGCATATCTAGTAAGAAGTCACTGCAGCGAAAATCCAAGAGGTTCCTGCCTGTGTTCCCCTCTGGGATTTTGATGGTTTCTTGTCTCAGATTTAGGTCTTTCACCCATTTTGAATCTGTTTTTGTGTACGGTGTAAGAAAGTGGAGCAGTTTCATTCTTCTGCATGTTGATGTCCAGTTTTCCCAACACCGTTTTTTGAATATAAATTGTGTTTTTAGTTTTTAATTTCAAATTCCACTTGTTCCTCGATGTCTATATAAAGCATCTGAATTTTTTGTATACTAAAATTGTATCCTGCAACCTTACTAAATTGCTTATTAGTTCCAGGAGGTTTTGGGTCAATTTTTTTTGATTTTCTATGTAGACAAGAATGTCATTTGAAAACATAGTTTTATGTCAGCTTTCCCCCATCTGAATACCTATTATTTCCTTTTCTTGTCTTATTTGATCAGTGAGGACTTCTAGTATGATAAAAAGAAGTGGTAAGAAGGAACATCCTTACCCTGTTCCTCATCTTAGCTGGAAAGCTTCAAGTCAAGTCTCTCACTGTTAAGTATGATATTAACAGTAGGTTTCTTGTAGATATTCTTTATCAAGGTGAGGAAATTCCCCTTTATTCCTAGTTTACCAAAAGATTGTTTTTTTTTTTACTATTTTTACTGTTTTTTTTTTTTTCTTAGAGGCTTACGTACAATGTTTTATCTCACTATTTTTAATGGTCATATTTAAACCATTATTTCTTTATATATATGACAAAATCAAATACTTATTCCTTCCTCCAACTAGAAGCCAATTTCTTCCCATTCACCTTCTGCACTGAGATAAGACATTTTAATTTCCCCAGTCTCTCTCTCGCCTGATCACCCTCATCCAACACTCTCCACCAAAAAAATGAACAAGTAAAATACCACCTTGGTTTTGCTAAGATAATTTATAACATTGGTTTCAGGTCTTTATCAGGTTTCCCTTGATTCAGAAAAAAAAAAAAAAAACAAGTTGGTAGGCAACCTCTTCACTTAAACATTCATTTAACAATATTTACTGAGCACTCACTGCATGTCAGACACTGCTTTAGGCTCTATAGATACAGCCATGTATAAGTATAGCACAAGCCACATACAAGTATAATGAGAGAGTTAGATTAAAAAAAAAAAGTAAATAAAATGTGAAGAAAAACAGACTCATAGGAAGCCTATGTGATAAGAAGTGAGAGGGTGAGTGGATGGGTATGTATAGAGCAAGGCAGGTCTGAGAAGATCTCCCTGTAAAGGTTCATGTTTGGGCAGAGACCAGAATTAAAAGACCCTGTAAAGAGACCTGTGGGTGGGGCACTCCTGGCGGAAGGAACTGCATGTATAATAGTTAAATGCTTCAAGACTGGTCTTGGAAGTGGTTTTCAAAGGGTTTAGGGGCTCAGGTAAGGGCTTAGAACTTTTATTCCAAATGTAATAGGAACTCATTTGGAGTTTATTTTTTAAGTTTTACTGAGGAAATTTTCAAAAAGACACAAAAGTAGAGAGTAAAGACCCTTCATATATCCATCAGCCAGGTTTAATAATTATCCCCACACATGGCCAATCTTGTTTTATTCATACCTGGAATTACACTCCTCTGAAATACTTTGAAATTGTTTCATTCTGAAATATTTCAGCATGCATTTTTTTTTTAAATTTATTTATTTGACAGAGAGAGATCACAAGTAGGCAGAGAGGCAGGCAGAGAGAGAGGGGGAAGCAGGCTCCCTGCTGAGCAGAGAGCCCGATGCGGGGCTCGATCCCAGAACCCTGAGATCATGACTTGAGCTGAAGGCAGAGGCTTAAACCACTGAGCCACCCAGGTGCCCCTCAGCATGCATTCTTAAAAGGTAAGGATTCTTTTTGCTATCACTCTTCAAAATTAGATTCCCAACTGTCTCACAGTTATTTCTTAGTGTTAGTTCAAATCAGAATGCCCCGAAGATTCATATATCACAATAGCTTGACAGGTCTTTTCAGTCCCTGTAATGCTCACCCCCCCCTTTTTTCCCCTTGCACTCTATTTACTGAAGAAACTGGGTTGCTTGTCCTATAGCACTTCCTGTAACATAGATTTTACTGATTGCTTCCTTAGTGGTGGTGTTTAACATGCTTCTCCTCCTTTGCCAGTGTTCCTATAAATCAGTAGTTAGAGACAGAGGCTTCACATTTAGGTTTGATTTTTTTTTTTTTCTGACAAGAATATTTCATCAGGAGATACATAATGTCTGGTTTTCAGTCTTGTGATGTTATTAGCCATTGCTTAAGCGTATTAATTCATTATAGAATGCAAAAAGTTATATTTAATTCCATTACACCTTCTTTGTTTATTAACTAGAATTTTTCTGTAAAGAAATACTTCCTCTAAGTTGCTTGGTTACCTTAGATATTATGGGCTGAATTGTGGTCCCTCCCCCAAATTCAAACACTGAAGACTTAACCCCCAGCACCTCAGAATGTGACAGTATTTGGAGTTAGGGTCCCTAAAGGTGTGACAAAGTAAAAAGGATGCTGTTAAGGTTGGTGCTAATCCAATAGGACTGGTTGTCCTTATCAGAAGAGGAAATCTGGACACACATAGAGACACAGGGATGTAAGTACACAGAGGAAAAACTGCTTGGGGACACAGTGAAAAGGTGGTCATTTGCAAGCTAAGGAAAGAGGAGTTGAAGAAATTACACTTTGATTTTGGACATTCAGCCTCCAGAATTGTGAGAAATAAATATCTGCTGTTTAAGCCAACCAGTAGTGATACTTTGTTACGGAAGTCATAGCAAACTAATATACTAAGGTAAATTTGTATAGGAAAGGATGAATGTTTGGTATTATCAGTTTGCCTTTATTTATCAGGTTTTAGAATAATGAGTTTGTTACTTTGCATCTTCCGAGAGTGAGAAATGATTTTTAAGTTTCATAATGGACTCATGAATTTGAATAATTCATTGATATTTTAAAATGTGTTACCACTATTATTTTTATTGATACAAGAATTATCCCACTTTTGGTTGTTCACAACATTTTCCAGTCAGACTTTTCCAATCTTAATTCCCTAAAGCTGTGACTAAAGTCTTTCATTATGGCCTTAGTGTCTTTGATAATTTCCTTACTTTCTGATGTGATCAGGCATTCCAGATTCATCTCTAATTTCCTGCTCCAGATCTGGAATTAGCAATTTGTCCAAGTCACTTTTGTTCCCTTTAGTGGGAATGTTTTAAGGCTAGGATGCTAGCAGTACTCAATACAATTGAGTTGTGTGTTTTTTCCAGCCCCTTAGACAGAACTAAGAAATTCTTTTTATAAAAGAAACTTCCATACACCATGAATTTATATTGATACTTCAAAACTGTAGGATTTTACTTAAACTTTACTTAGATTTCTATTTCCTTTCTCTCATGTCCAACTAATTCCATTTCCCAATGATATCAACATAATTAATCGTTTGTTTTATCCCACAATTCATTCATACAACAATCTCACGTAACAATAACTAACACTCCCATCAGCAATATTACTAAAGCAGTTTAAGAATTTCTTCATATTTTTTGTCTTTGGTGATAGTTCACAAGAGATGTACTTGAATTAATTGCTACTTATGTGAATATGCCACCAATTCAGTAAACAGTCAATTTCATGGGTGAGGAGTTAAGAAGTCAGAGAACTGGGGAACCCTAAGTTTGGTCCCTCGAATACAGCTCTATAGTTATCAAATCACTCTGAATACCTGAGAGGTCAAACAGAGATCTGAGAAAAGAAATGCCAGAATTCTGCAAGTAGGAAAGTGACCACTTTTAGGAAAGTAGGAGGTGCAGAGACCTGAATCCAGGGTGATAGATCTAAGATTACAGTGGACGGGAGGGAGCCTGCTTAAGGAGGCTACTGCAAAGTATTATAAGCAGGAGGTCACAAAATCAGAACTTTTAGAATTCTGTAACAGTAGGCTTCATCTCTGGCCTAAAGGTGCTCTGGTGGCAAAGCGGGGCAGAAACCCAGGTGTGACAGTGTGATCTCAGGATCCCTGGAGTCGCAAGAAGAATTGGGAGTACCTAAGTGCTGCAGAGTTTCCAGGCATAGAAGTGGGAAAGCTGGCTGAGAACAGTGAGTCCAGGCACTGGCTTTCTGCTCTATGTTGCCATAAACTGCAAAACATTGCATGGTTGTGGGACCGCTTTCCTGGGACGGTCTACAGCAAAAGACCAGAAGTGCAGAGGAACAATGCAGGTCTATAAAATTTGGAGTCTTGAAACTCAGTTGCGTGCCTGAGATAAAAACTCTCAGTAACACAGGCCAGGTGAATACAGAGTTCTGACAAAAAACAGGGAGACAAAAGTGAGTGGCTGCTCTTCTGTGAGGGCTCACTAAAGAGCGGGGGGCTAGAGAGGGGGGCACCGCCATATTCATCTGGTCCATTGGTGCTGAAAGCCTTCATGGAGCAAAACAGCGCCACATAGTGGAATCTGGAGCCATTGACACTGAGCCCTGCCTCTGCTCAAAGGAGGCATATTTATAATAGGGCTAGTCCTCCTGAGATTCAGCACAACAGGCCCTGCCCCTAGAAGACCAGCCCAAACAACTGGCTTGCACCAAGTTTACTGATCAAAGAGGGCTACAGAGCTTCAGCTCTTGAGGCAAACAGTATATAATGTACTTTGTTTTTTAATTCTTTAGCCTGTCAGTATTATTTTTTCAGTTATTTTCTTATTTTTTTCAGTTATTTTCTTATTTTTAATTTTAATTTTTATATGTTATATATGTATATTTCTTGTTTCCTTTCATTGTATTGTATTTTATTTTCAAATATATATGTGTATGTGTGTGTGTGTGTGTGTGTGTGTGTGTGTGTGTATTTCTTTCTTTCTTTCTTAATTTGAGATCTAGTTTCTTTTAACAAGCAGACCAAAACACAGCCAGGATCTAGTTTTTGTTTTTTGTTTGTTTGTTTTTGTTTTGTTCGTTTGTTTGTTTTCCATTGTTGTTGTTTCTGTTGTTTTTTTCTCTTTCTTCCTTCCTTTCTTTTCTGGACAAAATGATGAGATAGAGAAATTCACCGAAAAGAAAGAACAGGAGGTAGTACTGCCAGGGATTTAATCAACACAGATATAAGTAAGATGTCTGAACCAGAACTTAAAACAACAATTATAAAGATACTAGCTGGGCTTAAAAAAAACCATAGAAGACACTAAAGAATCCCTTACTGTAGAAACGAAAGGAGTAAATTCTAACCAAGCTGAAGTTAAAAATGCTATTACCAAGATGCGGTCCCAAGTGAAGGTTATAAAAATGAGAATGAATGAAGCAGAAGAGTTAATCAGTAATATGGAAGATAAAATGATGGAAAATAAGGAAGCTGAAGAAAGAAAGAAAACTATTAGATCATGAAGGGAGACTCAGAGAACTCATCAATTTCATAAAGTGAAATAATGTCCATATAATAGGGGTCTCAGAAGATGAGAAGTGGGAGAAAGGGGACAAAGGTTTATTTGACAAATTATAGCTGAGAACTTCCCTAATCTGGGGAAGGAAACAGGCATTCAAGTTCAGAAAGTATAGAGAATCCCCTTTATAAACAATACAAATAGGTCAACACCTTTACGTATAATAGTGGAGCTTGCAAATTTCAAAGATAAAAAGAAAATCCTGAAAGCAACTTGGGACAAGAGTTCCTTAACCTACAAGGATAGACACATAAGGCTGGCAGCAGATCTGTCTACAGAGACCTGGCAGGCCAGAAAGGAGTGGCATGATATATTCAACATGCTAAATGGAAAAATATGCAGCCAAGAATACTTTATCCAGCTAGGCTGTCATTCAGAAAAGAAGGAGAGACAAAGAATTTCTAGGACAAACAAAAACTAAAGGAATCTGTGAACACTAAGCCAGTCCTGCAAGAAATACTAAAGGGGATCCTTTGAGCAGAGAAAGCCCAAAGGTAACACAGACCAGAAAGGAACAGAGACAATCTACAGGAAGAGTGACTTTAAAGGCAATACGATGTCCCTAAATTCTTATCTTTCAATAATTACTCTGAATGTAAATGGGCAAAACCTCTAATCATGAGACACATAGTATCAGGATGGATTAAAAAAAAACAAGACCTGCTGATATGCTGCTTACAAGAGAAAAGAGACTCAATTTACACCCAAAGACACCTCCAGATTGAAAGTGAGGATGTGGAGAACTATTTGTCATGCTAATGGACATCAAAAGAAAGCTGGAATAACTATCAGACTACTAGATTATATCAGACAACTAGATTTTAAACCGAAAACTGTAATAAGAGAGGAAGAAGGATTCTATATCATAATAAGAGGGTTTATCCAACAAGAAGATATAACAATTGTTAATATTTATTTACTAACTTGGGAGCAGCCAAATATATAACCCAATTAATAACAAAATTAAATAAACTCATTGATAATAATGTAATAATAGTAAGGGACTTCAACACCCCACTCACAGCAATGGACAGATCATGTAAGCAGAAGATCAATAAGGAAGCAAGGGCTTTGAATGACACACTGGACCAAATGGACTTCACAGATATATTTGGAGCATTTTATCCTAAAGCACTAGAATGCACATTCTTCTTGAGTGCATATGGAACATTTTACAGAAGAGATCACACAATGGGTCACAAATCAGGTATCAACTTGTACAAAAAGACTGAGGTCATACCATGCATATTTTCAGACCACAACATCTTAAAGTTTGAAGTCAACCACAAGAAAAAATTTGGAAGGACCACAAATACATGGAGGTTACAGAGAATACTACTGAAGAATGAATGACTCAACCAGGATATTAAACGAAGAATTTAAAAAATACATGGAAGCAAATAAAAATGAACATGACAGTTCAGGACCTTTGGGATACAGCAAAAGAAGTTCTAAGAGGGAGGTATATAGCTATACAGGCCTTCCTCAAGAAACAAGAAATGTCTCAAATACATGACCTAACTTTACACCTAAAGAAGCTGGAAAAAGAACAGCAAATAAAGTCTAAATCCGGCAGAAGAAAAGAAATAATAGAAATTAGAGCAGAAAGCAATGAAATAGAAATTTAAAGATCCAGTAAAACAGATCAATGAAACTAGGAGTTGTTTCTTTGAAAGAATAAGATTGATAAATCCCTAGCCAGACTTATCAAAAAGAAAAAAGAAAGGACCCAAATAAATAAAATCATGAATGAAAGAGGAGAGATCAGAACCAACACCAAAGAAATACAATTATAAGAGAATCTTATGCGAGATTTTATGCCAGCAAATTAGGCAATCTGGGATTCTAGGATAAATTCCTAGAAACATATAAACTACCAAAACTATAACAGGAAAAAATTGGAAAACTGAGAAGATAATAACCAGCAAAGAAATTGAAGCACTAATAAAAAAAATCTCCCAAAAAACAAGGGTCCAGGGCCAGATGGTATCCCAGTGGAATTATACCAAACATTTAAGAAGAATTAATGCCTATTCTTCTGAAACTGTTACAAAACACTGAAAAGGAAGGAAAACTTCCACACTTAATGAGGACAGCATTACCTTGATCCCAAAACCAGACAAAGACCCCACCAAAAAGGAGAATTACAGACCAATATCCCGGGTGAACATGGATGCAAATATTCTCACCAAGATAGTAGCTAATAGGATCCAACAGTACATTAAGAGGATTATTCACCATGATCAAGTGGGATTAGTTCCTGGGCCATAGGGGTGGCTCAACATCTGCAACTCTTCAACAAATAGTGTTGGGAAAACTGGACAGTCACATGCAGAAGAATGAAACTGGATCACTTCCTTACACCATACACAAAAATAGACTCAAAATAGATGAAAAACCTAAATGTGAGACAGGAATCCATCAAAATCTGAGGAGAACACAGGCAATAACCTCTTTGACCTTGGCTGCAGTACCTTCTTTCTAGACATATCTCTAAAGGCAAGGGAAAGAAAAGCAAAAATAAACTATTGGGACCTCATCAGGATAAAAAGCTTTTGCATGACAAAGGAAACAATAAAACTAAAAGGCAACCTATGAAATGGAAGAAGATGTCTGCAAATGACTTACCAGATAAAGGGCTGGTATCCAAAATCTATAAAGAACTTATCAAACTCAACACCCAAAAAACAAAAAGCAAGTAAAGAAATGGGCAGAAGACATGAATAGACATTTCTCCAAAGAAGACATACAAATGGCTAACAGACATTTGTAAAGATGTTCAACATCACTCAGCATCAGGGAAGTACAAATCAAAACCATAATGAGATACCACCTCACACTGGTCAGAATGGCTAAATTAACAAGTCAGGAAACAACAGAACTACCCTATGATCTAGCAATTGCACTACCAAATATTTATGCAAAGGATACAAACATAGTGATTCAAAGGGTTATATGCTCCCTCATGTTTATAGAAGCAATGTCCACAATAGCCAAAATATGGAAAGAGCCCAGATGTCCACTGACGGATGAATGAATAAAGAAGAGGTGGCAAATATATACATAATGGAATATTACTCAGCCATCAAAAAGAATGAACTAGAGGATATTTTGTTAAGTGAAATATTGTCTGAGAAAGACAACAACCATATGATTTCACTCATATGTGGAATTTTAAAAACAAAGCAGATGAACATAGGGAAAGGAAGGAAAAATAAAATAAAATGAAACAGGGAGGGAGGCAAACCATAAGAGATTCTTACCTCTAGAAAACAAACTTGAGAGATGCTGGGAGGGATGTGGGTGGGGCGATGGGGTAACTGGGTGATGGGCATTAAGGAGGGCACTTGAAGTAATAAGTAATGGGTGTTATATGCAACTGATGAATCACTGGCTTCTACCCACGAAATGAATAATATAGTATATGTTACCTTAAATGAAATTTAAATAAAAAATTCTTAAAAAGCAGTTAAGTTCATTTCTTTAATTTGCTTTTTGTTTGGGGGGCTTGCTTGTTTTAAAGTTGTTTAAAGTTTTTTTTTAAGCTATATATTCAACTGGTTACAGAGTCAAAACTATAAGACAATGTAGATCCACAGATAACATTCATCACCTTCCTCCCTCTCTTCTCATAGATAATTTTAAAATCTCATCTTTGCTTCCACTTGAGGTTAGTGCTGGTGAGGATGTGGAGAAATTGAAACCATCATCCATGGCTGGTGAGAATGTAAATAGTACAACTGCTGTGGAAAACAGTTTGTTAGTTCCTTTAAAAAAATTAACATAAAATTACCATTTAATTTGGTAATTTCATTCCCAAGTATGTACCCAAAACAAAAAGCAAGTACTCAAAGAGATATTTGTGCACCAATGTTCACAGAAGAATTATTCACAATAGTCAAAGTTGGAAACAAGCGTCCCTCAATGTACAAATGGATACACAAAATATGGCATGTATGCACAATGAAATATCTTTCAGCCACAAGAAAGAATAAAAGTCTGACAGAGACCACAACATGGATGAACCCTGAAAACATAATGCCAAGTAAAATAAGCCAGACAGAGAAGGACAAATAGCATATGATCCTACTTATATGAAATAACTAAAACCGGCAATTTTACAGAGATAAAAAGTAGATTAAAGATTATCAGAGACTGTGGGGAAGGGAGAATGAGGAGTTATTGCTTGATAGTTACAGAGTTTCTGCTTGGAGTCATGGAAAAGTTTCAGAAAGAGATAGTGGTGATGATTTCATGACATTGCGAATATTATTAATGCCGTGAGTTGTATAGTAAAAACGGTTAAAATGGAAAAAAATTGGTATTTTTAAAAAACCTCTCCTCCCAGTTTTACATACATAGTAGCATACTCTCCACACTTTCTCCATCTTGTTTATTTTATTCCATCTTGCTTTTTTTCACCAAATAATCATCTATATAGTAGTGTAGAGATAGAGAGATTTCTCATTTCTTTTATGGTTGCAGAGTACTCTAATATATAAATATATCATAGTTTATTTAAGTCTTCTAAAGATGAAAAAAATGGGTTGTTCATTGGAGATTTTAAAGTAAAAAAGAAGATATAATCTCATTTACATTACAAACAGATCACTCTGGCTGATATGTGGAAAATGTATTATGCGGGAGTTGGGTAAGAGTGGAAGTAGAGAGATAAGGACTTTATAAATATCCTGAAAAGATGATGGTTACTTGAATGAAGGTGGTAGTGCTGGACATAGGGAAAATCCATAAATTCTAGATGTGATTATGGTAGAGACTACAGAATGTTTTCTGGCTGGATGTGGGAAGTAAGGGATAAAGAAAAGCGAAGGTGAATCCTAATTTGGGGGCTTCATAAATTAGGTAGATTGTGGTGCTATGAATGGAGAGGACTAGGGAAGAAGTAGGAATTAGTTGTTTTGTTTGCATTTTTGTTTTGTTTTGGTCTTTTGTGAGGTGTGAAATCAGGAGTTCTTCTTGGGATATCCAGATAGAGTATCTAGTAAGTCATTTGGAATATGAATCTGGAGTTCAGTGAAGATATTAGGTGTTAAACATTTTGGAAGTTATTGGCTTATAGGTGGTATTTGAAGCCGTGGGATTGGAAGAGCTTACATAGGAAATAAATGTAGCTGGAACCAGGAAAGAGGTCAGTAGCTAACTCTAGTCCACACTAACAAAGGAGGATGAGCAAGTGCAGAAACCTGAGAATCAGCCCCAGAGGTGGGAAGGGAGGAACCTGAAAAGTATGGTGTCATGAAATCCAAAAGAAGGAAGTTTTTTATGAATGAGGGAACTGTCCATGTCCATAGCCATGTTCAATGCTACAAATAGATGAAGTAAGATGGCTAAAGGAAGTAACCACTGGCTTAGGCAATAAGGAGGCTATTGGTGATTTTCACAAGACATTTAAGCAGAGGGATGAGAGAATGGTAGGTGAGGAGTAGGAGACAGGCAGGTCAAAGAAGGGTTTTAGATGAGAAGCTCTCAAGCAGGTTTATAATGCTTTCCTTGTGAAGAAGGATGACAGAAAAAGGAGAGTGTTGGTTGTGTTAGAAACATCTGTGAGGTACACAATCACTTAATAGTCACACTCCAGTACTTCCGCACATTATTGTCACCTATCTAGATTTAACTAGTGGTATCACAAGACTCCAAGCCCCTTCTACTCCCTGTACCTTTCACTTCCTCTTATCTTGAGATATTCTTTGAGTCAGTTCTTTCTGAGTTCTTTCTTTCTGAGGTAAGTTTCTTTCCGAGGTAGTTTCCTCAGAAAGAGAACATGGTTGGTATATTTTCCTGAGCTCTTTGTGTGTTGAAAATGCTTCTTCTTTTGTCATCACTTGGCTGTGTCATAGATTCTTGGATCACTTCCTGTCCTCTAAATGTGGTTTTTCTATTTTCTGACTTCCAGTGTTGAAGATGAGAAGATTCATACTGATACTTGTGTGTTTCTCTTTCCCTTAGACAGTAACCAGTTCTCTTTGAATGAACGCTTGTAAGACTTCTTCCTTGTGATAAGGGAAGTTCCTCAGGATATGGGTAACTTTTCTCATTATTCTGGCTTTTAATTTGGTGATCTTGACCAAACCAAAGATCCAAGACTTCTTCATTCTTTTCTTTATGGAACTTCTAAAATTTGTCATTTTTATTTTCTTTGTGGCTCATGAATTTGCTCTCAGTGGTGGAATGTTTTCCATTCAATCTACTTAAACTCTGGTGGAGGCTTTAAGCAGTGACTATTTTGTTTTCAATTAGTAGAATTTTTAAATTTTAAGTACACAATTGAGTTCTGTCCTTTCAGGAAACATCTATGGTGCTTTAATTATATGTCCTTCAACAACCCCTACATTATAATTAAAGTCACTTAAGTCCACCTTCTTAAGCACTAACCACTTTGATTATTTGGTAGCATGCCTCCTCTAAGTTAGAATACTTCCTAAATGTTTGATGGTCTTTCTGGATGATTCATATCTTTAGATATGAAATCCCTCAGTAGGTGGAGCACTGTGTTTTACTGGTCAATGTTAGAAGAGATGTGTCAACTCAAGACCCAGGTGTCCCTCACCCCAGGCAAGAGGGAATCTATTGTCTCTACTCCCAGTCCACCATAGAAATAAGCCTTTTTCACAGCTTTTAAGTCCTAACTTGGGATGCAGTGATGTTCTAAATTTGTAATTTCTGCCCCAGAACTCAAGGCCTCAGCTGTACTTGGATGCTCCTCCTGGTTTCAACAATAGTGGACAGTTGTTTGGGTGGCCTTGAAACCAAAAGGGTACAGAGTCAGGAATGTGAGTTCAAAAATCCCCTTTAATTTGATTTTATTTGATTTTTAAGTCTGTAACTCTCCAACCATTGCCCCCAGAGCACAAGAATAAAATTTTGGCACATTAAAAATACATACTGTGCTGTGATATAAAGTTATCTAATATATGATTATTGGTATAGCAGCTAAGTATACATAATTAATTGAGGTGGATGATTAGCTGGAGTTATAATGAGAGCAAATTATATTTTGAAATAAATTGAATCCTGAATACATTTTTTATTTTTTGTTTCAAGTGCCATGAAATCCCACATGTATTTTAAATGTCCCATTAGGGATTAAAGAGTGTGATTATAATTCAGGCTAGAGTTTGCAGTCTAAAGTTAACATATGAGAGAACCTATGTGCTAGTTGCTGAAGAATTTTTACTTAAATTTAGCAAACGCCATCAACAAACCAAGACGGAGGGTGGAAATTGAATAGATCAGGTGGTTAGAGTCTAACAGACATTTAGGCACATCGGGGAAGTGCAGAGATGCTGAGTTATTCATCCCGAACTGCGCTAATTAAAAAAGTTTTAATTACCCTGGTTCAATTAATGTCTCTAAAGGAATTATAAGTTAACAAAATGTTTGTCAAGCCAAACTCTGATCCAGGCTTGCCTTGGTGTGATGCAAACGCTGGCTGGGGGCCAAGGACGCTTCGTGCTCTCATGCTGAAATACGAGCTGAGCTGAGCTCCGTGAGGACCAGAGAAGCCTAAACAAACATCTGGGCCCTTCTAACTGCTTACTATTTTCAGTTTTTATAACAGTCTTCTCTGGATTTCTATATAAAAACAAAACACACCGCGTGCTTTTCCTTAGGAGAGGCAAGAAGGTCTTGAGACTGTGGCGCCAATTTGGTTTCAATCAGTACTGACACTTCTCTTTTTTTAACATATTATCTTTTGCCTCTTCTGTTTTTCCATTTTCATCATCTCTCCCCTCTTTTTTATTTGTTGTTTTTTTTTTCTGCACTTTGATGGCTCATCAAATTCCTATGATGTGTTTGATTAGAGCAATTAATGACAAATCTATGAATAGGAAAATCCATCCGTCACAATAGGAGTTGGCGTGCTTGGATCACCAACAGTTTAAGATCCTGAACAGATTCCCCACCTTGAACTATAGCCTGTCCCTATACTATCCATAGTCAGCCTGTGGCCTGCACATGTGCTTAGTTTGGCACTTTTAAAAGAACTCGGTGTTCTTTTAAAAAACGGAATATGAATGGGGGTGTCAGTCTGGCTCATTTGGCATAGCATGTGAGTCTTGATTTTGGGATCACGTGTTCAAGCCTCATGTTGGGCGTAGCGCTTACTTTAAAAAAAATAATAAAGAAAATGAAAGAAGTAAATAAGTCAGTAAATAAAACTGAATATTAATCACTAAATGAAATGCACCTTTTCCAACTGACCCCAGGCCAAACAGCCTTCAACTTCCACTCGGTTTTATCCTACTTGAATGGCCTGTGAGTCGCCTAAGTTTGTACCTGGTTAGAATTTTTATGGAGAAAGCCCCCAAAGCCTCGTTTCCCAAACGTTCTTCAGGATGTTCTGAGGTGGAGCCTAGGGCTGTGCCTGTGTAAAGAGCATTTTAGATGGTTCTGCCAAGGTGATCCTGGGCCCCGCTGAAGAAACATCACCTGAAATGTTTTCCAAATAGTCTTTGTGTGTGTGTGATGAAAAAAAAAAATCAAGTCAAATCAAAGTAATTCCTGCACGCAAATATAATTATAGAAAAATGACAGAGCGGATAAATGAGAATGATGCATCTCATTAATTCATGGGTTCTCCTTTTGCTAAATTATGCTGAAGTTTTTATGAAGGAAAATAGTGAATAATTAAAAATGAAATTTTTTATGGAAAGCAGTAATTATACATATGTATGCACAGGCAGCAGTGGTAATGCTACCAAATTTCAAAACAATTTTATTTCTTAGCTCTCCCAAAGGTGACATAATATTTTTTAGTTTAATTTTCCAAAAATTTATTTAACAGAAAAAAGTTCTATTCATGGAGATGGTTTTTATTTAAAAAAAAAAGCAAAATTCTTTCAACTTTGTAATAAAGGTTGTTGAATAAAGTTAAATTGTTACTCTTAATCCAATTACCCTAAATAAAATTATTGGTTTGTTAGGTATTAATGAGACGAACTAAATTACCATTAAATCTAAATTAGGGAATGTCCTTGCACTATTAAAACACACAGTTTACTACCATTCTTCTGAAAATTCTCTTAAAATTGGTCTAGATTTTTAGACTTTTAGACAATTTTCTTTAAAATTGGTCTAGCCTTTTTTCTTTTAAACTTAGCAAAGTAGGCAATTCCATTCTTTTTTAAGTTTTTTCCTCTGATTTTTAAAAGTTGTGAATATAGTCATACAATATAGAAAAATAGAAAAAGCAAAACATTACCCATAACTTTACCTGCTTAGAGAGAACATTTAATAAAGTATAACATAATACGAAAGGTGATAAAATTATAATATAAATACAACATAATGTAAAATATTTATAAAATAAAAAAAGCCATTTTACAAAGTTAAAAAATATTTCTGTGCCACAAGAAGCCACAGTTAAACAAAACGCAAATTTCAGGGGCACCTGGGTGGCTCAGTGGGTTAAAGCCTCTGCCTTCAGCTCAGGTCATGACCCAGGGTCCTAGGATCGAGCCCCACATCGGGCTCTCTGCTCTGCAGGGAGCCTGCTTTCTCCTCTCTCTCTCTGCCTGCCTCTTTGCCTACTTGTGATCTCTGTCTGTCAAATAAATAAATAAAATCTTTTAAAAAATGCAAATTTCACAGTACTACATTACATAAAAAGTAAAATTCTTCTTTCTCAGTTCAGTCCTGATAGTTGGCTCTCTTTCTTTCTTCTTTTTTTTTTTTTTTTGAAAAGGTTTTTCCAGTAATTAGCATACCTTTAAATAATATGTTTAGTACTTTAATTCTTCTTTTCCTTTCAGTTTAGGTATAACTTACATTCAGTAAATTGCACACAAATCTTAAGCTGGCTCAAAGAAATTCTATGTATGTACATCTACAACCATGTCACTAGTAACTGCTACCAAATCAAGCTATAGAACATTTTAGCTCCCAGAAGGCTTACCCCTTCCCACACAGTGTTCCCCTAAAGATAATTACCCTTCTCCTTTATAACTTGGATGAGTATTACAAGTGTTTGGAATGTTATGTAAACAGAATCATATATATTTTTTCCTTTTTTTAGAGGTGTAATTAACATACAGTGTTACATTAATTTCAGGTATACAATATAATTGTTCAATAATTACACATTTCTCAGTGCTCATTAAGATAATCTTAATCTCCTTTACCTATTTCACCCATTCCCCCATCCACCTCCCCTCTGGTAACCATCGTTTATTCTCTGTATTTAAGAGTCTGGTTTTTTTTGTCTCTTTTTTGATTTGTTTGTTCTGTTTCTTAAATTCCACATATGAGTGAAATCATATGGTATTTGTCTTTTTCTGACTGACTTCTTTCACTTAGCATTATACCCTCTATATCCATCCATGTTGTTGCAAATGGCAAGATCTCATTTTTATGGCTGAGTAATATTGCATTATAGATAAACTGCATCTTCTTTATCCATTCATCTACCAGTAGACACTTGAGTGGCATGCATAATTTGGCTAATGTAATAATGCTGCAATAAACAAAGGGGTGCATATATCTTTTTGAATTAGTGTTTTTGTATTCTTTGGGTAAATTCCCAGTAGGGGAATTACTGGATCATATGGTAATTCTATTTTTAGCTTTCTAAGGAACCTCCATACTATTCTCCACAGTAGCTACACCAATGTGCATTCCTACCATGGGGGTTTCTTTTTTTCCCACATCCTTGCCAGCACTTGTCATTTCCTGGGTTTTTATTTTAGCCAGTGTGACAGGTATAATGTTTTGCACAGTAGAAGAAACGTTCAACAAAATGGAAAGCGACCTACTGGATGGGAGAAGATATTTGCAAATGATATATCTGATAAGGGGTTAATACCCAAAATACATAAAGAACTTATACAGCTCAACACACACACACACACACACACACAAAACAAACAAAAAAAACCAACCCAACAAAAAAAAACAAAAACAAAAAACCAAAGAATCCAATTTAAAGATGGGCAGAGGATCTTAATAGACATTCTCCCCAATAAGACATGCATATGGTCAACAGATACATGAAAAGATGCTTAACACTACTAATCATCAGGGAAATGCAAATTAAAACCACAATGAGATATCATTTTATATACTATTTCAGACAGATATTTCTCATTCAACATAATATATGTGAGATTCATTCATGTTTTAGGTATATCAGTAGTTTATTTTTCATTGCTATATACTGTTCCATACATAACTATATCACAATTTATCTGTTATATTGTTGATGGGCATATGGGTGGTTTCTATTTTTTGCCTATCATAAGTAATACTGCTCTTCTTGAACATGTCTTTTTATGGAAATAAGTACTCATATACCTTGGGTATATAACAAAGAGTTCAATTTATCAATCTTTTTTTGCCCTTATAAGAAATCTTTATCTGCCCCCAAATCATGGAAATATTCTCTTATGTTTTCTTGTAGAAAGCTTGTTGTGTTATTTTTCACATTTGGTTTTAAGATCTATACTGAATTAATTTTTGTATACAGTATGAAGTAAAGGTCAAGATTCTTTTCTTCTTCAAGTATATAACTACTTGACCTAGCATCATTTATTGAAAAAAAAACCTATCCTTTCCCTCACTAGTTCAGTAAATAAATCCTCTGTCACAAAAAAGTTATAAATATAGATATATATATTTATATATAGAAACATATATGTATATGTTTATACTTGTTGCTGGGTCTCAGTTGCATTTCATATATCTATTTGATTATTTGTACATCATTACCACACTCTTTTTTTACATTTTTTTTAACGTTTTATTTATTCACTTGATGGAGAGAGAGATCACAAGTAGGCAGAGAGGCAGGCATGGAGAGAGGAGGAAGCAGGTTCCCCTCTGAGCAGAAAGCCTGATGTGGGGCTCGATCCCAGGACCCTGAGATCATGACCCAAGCCAAAGGCAGAGGCTTAACCCACTGAGCCACCCAGGCACCCTCATTACCACACTCTTAAGCACTGTAAATTTGTAAGCATTGATATCTGGTAGTTAAAGTCTTCCATCTTTGTTCTTCCTCAAGATACCCAAATAAAATTTTTAAAATCATTTGGTCACTTTTCACAAATAACTTCTTAGAATTTTGCTTGGGATTGAGTTGAATTTATAGTACATTATGGGAAGAATAGATATCTTACTAATCTGTGACCAAACTATTATCTCCATTAAAAAAAATCTGTAATTTCTCTCTACAATATTTTGCACTTTCAATATAAAGATCTTGTGGTTCTTTTGTGAGATATGTTTCTTGTTTTTTTTTTTTAAGATTTTATTTATTTATTTGAGAGACAGAGATTACAAGTAGGCGGAGAGGCAGGCAGAGAGAGGAGGAAGCAGGCTCCTCATGGAGCAGAGAGCCTGATGTGGGGCTCGGTCCCAGGACCCTGGGATCATGACCTGAGCTGAAGGCAGAAGCTTTAAACCACTGAGCCACCCACGTGCCCTGTTTCTTGGTTTTTTTTTGTTGTTGTTTTTTTAAAGATTTATTTATTTATTTATTTATTTGACAGACAGAGATCACAAGTAGGCAGAGAGGCAGGCAAGAGAGAGAAAGGGAAGCAGACTCCCTGCTGAGCAGAGAGCCCAATATGGGGCTCAATCCCACAACCCTGGGATCATGACCTGAGCCGAAGGCAGAGGCTTTAACCCACTGAGCCATCCAAGCACCCCTGTTTCTTGTTTTTGATGGGTTTTTTGTGCTTATATGGTATTTCTAAAAGTTTTATTTTCTACTTTTTTCCCCTAGTATATAGAAGTAAATTGATTTTTTTAATTTGACCCTATATTTTGCAACCTTGCTAAATTCTCTTATGTATTTTAATAACCTGTAGATTCTTTTGGACTTTTTCTGTACATGTCCTGTCATCTATAAATAAAGACAGCCTCATGTAAAATAAAGAACAGAGCAGAAATAAATGAAATAGAGATTAAAGAGAAAGAAGAAGAAAAGATCAATGAAACCAGGAGCTGGTTCATTTGAAAAACAACAAAATTGATAAATCCTTGGCCAGATCCACTGAGAAAAAAAGAGGGAGGACTCAAATAGTAAAATCAGAAATGAAGAAGGAAAAATAGCAACCAACACGAGAAAAATACAAAATATTATAAGAGAATATTAAGAAAAAATTTATGCTAACAAACTGAACAATGTTGAAGAAATGGACAAATTCCTAGAAGCAGATAATCTTCTAAAACTGAATCAGGAAGAAATTGAAAATCTGAACAGACTGATTACTAGATATGAAATTGAATCAGTAATAAAAAACTGCTAATAGACAAAAGTTCAGGATCAGATGGATTCACTGGTGATTTCCACCACATTTTTTTTTTAATTTATTTGAATTTTACTTAGTTAACATACAGTGCAATATTGGTTTCTGGAGTAGAATTCAGTGATTCATCACTTACATACAACACCCAGTGCTCATCACAACAACTACTCTGTTTAGTATCCATTACCCACCTACCCATCCCCTACCCACCTCCCTCTATCAACCCTCAGTTTGTTCCCTATCATTAGGAGTCTCTTATGGTTTGTTTCCCTCTCTCCTTTTTTTCTTTTCCTTCTTCCCCACTGTTCACCTGTTTTCTTTCTTAAATTCCACATATGAGTGAGATTATATGGTATTTGTCTTTCTCTGATTGACTTATTTCACTTAGCATAATACATTCTAGCTCCATCCACATTGTTGGAAATGGCAAGATGTCTTTTTTTGATGGCTGAGTAATATTGGCAAGATTTTTTTTTTGATGGCTGAGTAATATTACATTATATATATACCACATCTCCTTTATACATTCCTGAGTCAATGTACCTTTGGGCTCTCTCCACAGTTTGGCTATTGTAGATAATGCTGCTATAAATGTCGAGGTGCAGGTAACCCTTCGAATCAGTATTTTTGTATCCTTTAGGTAACTACGTCATAATACAATTGCTGGGTCATAGGGTAATTCTATTTTTAACTTTTTGAGGAACCTCCAAACTGTTCTCCAGAGTGGTTGCATCGATTTACATTCTCACCAACAGTGCAAGAGGATTCCCTTTTCTCCATATCCTCGCTAACACCTGTTGTTTCTTGTGTTGTTAATTTTAGTTATTCTGAAAGATGTGAGGTGATAATTCATTGCTCTACCAAATTTTTATTTTATTTTATTTTTTTAAATTTATTTGACAGAGAATACAAGTAGACAGAGAGGCAGGCAGAGAGAGGGAGGAAAGCAGGCTCCCTGCTAAGCAGAGAGCCTGATGCGGGGCTCGATCCCAGGACCCTGGGATCATGACCTAAGCCGAAAGCAGAGGCTTTAACCCACTGAGCCACCCAGGCGCCCCACTCTCTACCAAATTTTTAAGGAGAAGTAATACCTATTCTTGAATTTTTCCAAAAAATAGAAGAGAAAAAAAAAAACTTCCAAGTTCATTCTTTCCAAATTCATTCTATGATGCCAGTATTATCCTGGTACCAAAATACAAAAAAAGAAATCTACAGGCCTATATCCCTAACAAACATAGGTATAAACCTCCTCAACAAAATACTAGCAAACTGAATTCAAGAACACATTAAAAAAATCATTCATCGTGATCAAGCAGAATTTTTCCAGGGATACAAGGGTGATTCAATTTTCATAAATCAATCAACATGATACACCACATTAACAGGACAAAGGATAAAAACTATTTGATCACCTCAACAGATGCAGAAAAGCCTTGATAAAATACAACATCAATCCATGACAAAAAATCTCAACAAAGTGGGTTTAGAGAGAACAGACCTCAGCTTGATATAGGCTATACATGAAAACCCACAGCTGATATCATATTTAATTGTGGAAAACTGAGAGCTTTTCATCTAAGATCAAGGACAAGACTTGGCTATCCACTCTCACTACTTTTATTCACCAGAGTACTGGAAGTCCTAGATGCACCAATCAGATAAGAAAAAGAAAAAGGATTCAAATGTTAAGAAGGAAAACTGTCACTACTTGCAGATGACATGGTACCAAACATAGAAAACTGTGAAGCTCCACCAAAAAACTCTAAAAACTGATAAATGAATTCAGTAAAAGTCGCAGGATAAAAAATTAATATAAAGAGATATGTTACAGTTCTATACATGAATAACAAAGTAACAGAGAGAGAAATTTAAAATTTTCCAATTTACAGTTGCAGCAAAAAAATGACACACTAGGAATAAACTTAATCAAGGAAGTGAAAGACCTGTACTCTGAAAACTACAAAACACTGGTGAAAGAAATTAAAAGCAACACAAACAAATGGAAAGATATTCCACGCTCATGGAATAGAAGAATTCATATAATTAAAATGTCCACATTACCCAAAGCAATCTACAAATTCAATGCAATCCCTATCAAAATAACAACAGCATTCTTCACAGAACTAAAAAAATAATGATAAATTTGTATGGAACCACAAAAGATCCCAAATAGTCAAAACAATCTTGACAAAGAACAAAGCTGGAAGTAACCCAATTCCAGATTACAAAATACACTACAAAGTTGTAGTAATCAAAGCAATATGGTACTGGCACAAAAACAGACACATATATCAATGTAACAGAATAGAGAGCCCTGAAATAAATCCATGCTTACATTGTCAATTAATCTATGACAAAGGAGGCAAGAATATACAATGGGAAAAAGACAGAGTCTCTTAGACAAATGGTGTTGGGAAAACTGGACAGCTACATGCAAAAGAATGAAACTGGGCCACTTTCTTACACTGTTCACAAAAACAAACTCAAAATTGATTAATGACGTAAATGTGAGACCTAAAATCATAAAACTCCTAGAAGAAAACAATGTCTCTTTGACATTGGCTATAGTAACAGTTTTCTAGATATATTTCTTCAGGCAAGAGAAACAAAAGCAAAAATAAAAAACAAACAAATAAAAAAAGCAAAAATGTGGGCTATACCAAAGGAAAATTTGGGCACAGCAAAGGAAACCATCAACAAAATGAAATGGCAATATACTGAATGAGAGAAGGTATTTGTAAATGATATGTCCAATTAGGGGTTAATATCTAAAATATATAAAGAACTTACACAAGTCAATAACAAAAGAACAAACAATACATTTTAAAAATGGGCAGAGGACCTAAATAGACATTTTCCCAGAGAAGACATACAAATATGTGAAAAGGTGCCCAATGTCACTAATCATCAGGGCAATGGAAATCAAAACCACAATGAGATATCACCTTATATCTGTCAGTTGGCTACAGTAAAAAAGACAAGAATAACAAGTGTTGGTGAGGATATGGAGAAAAGGAACCCTTGCACACTGTTGGTGAGAATGCAAATTGGTGCAGGCACTGTGAGAAACAGTAGGAGGTTTCTCAAAAAATTAAAAATAGAATTCCATACAATCCAGGAATCCCACTTCTGGGTATTTACCCAAAGAATACAAAAGCACTAATTCAAAAAGATATATGCACCCTTATATTTATTGTAGTATTATTTACAATGGCCAAGATACAGAAGCAACCCATAGGTTGTCCCCCCCACACACACACACAGTGGAATATTACTCGGCCATAAAAAAATGAAATCTTACCATTTGTGACAATACAAATGGACCTGGAGGATATAATGGTAAGTGAAATAAGTCAGTCAGAGAAAGACAAATCCCATATTTCATTCATACATGGAATCTAAAGAAAAAAAACAAACCAAAAGACAGACTCTTAAATATAGAGGACAAACTGGTGGCTGTCAGAGGAAGTTGGGTGGGGAGGATGGGTTATTAGACAAAGAGGATTAAGAGGTACAAACTTCCAGTCATAAAATAAATAAGTCACAGAGATAAAAAGTACAGCACACAGAATACAGTCAATAATATTGTAATAATGATATATGGGACAGATGGTAACTACACATATTGTGGTGAGCATTGAGTATGTATAGAATTATTGAATCACTATGTTATACACATGAAACTAACATAATATTGTATGTTAACGATACTTGAATAAAAAAAAATTTTAAAGACAGCCTCATGTCAAGAACTGAAGGGTCTGGAGTTTTACTCTACTTATAAGAGGAAATCACTTGCAATCTGACACAAGATGCCTGGGTCATGATGAAAGACCTTTTCACTCATGAAAAAGCAGTATCTAGAGTATCAACATGTTTGTATCAGTACAAGCCCCAATTTGCAGATGAGCCTAGATGAACGTCTGCACACACACTGGATCACGTTACAGGCCAGAAACACTGAGCTTGCGGGAACTTCCTGTTTTATAACAACCAGTAAGCAAGACTTATTATCCCAAAGCAGACATGATCTTATTCCTCAAGGTTACTTACTGCAAATACTTGGTCAGGGCTTTGCATTCTTGGCATACTCAGCAAGATGTGTAGGAACAGGAAAGCCCCCACGGAAGAGCATTTCCTGACACTGCCCACCCCTGACTTTTACATCATCTTTGCTTCTAGCCTGATCAGGGCCCCATGGACATAGGCAGGTTGTGTTCACTGGCAGGCTTTACTCTGGGTTTGTATGGGAACCAACAAGGAGGCAAGACATGCTCTCTCAACCCCACATGCCAAATTAAGATTGCTGCTAATTGGCCAACAGAGGACTTGAGTTGGATTACATTCTGGGGCAAAGCTGCTTTGCCCTTTTGTCCCTTCTATTATCCCTTGTGAGTGTCTGGAATTATTTCCCTATTCTAGGAGCCCTGACAGGCTACTGAGTGTCTTTAGAGGGCAATTCTAAGGCCTCTGTCCTGACAAACCAGGATGTTCTGGAAAGAGGGAAGAGCAGGGCAAGGGCAGGGATTTTATTGTCTCAGCTGTTCTGAAAAGCTCATTATCATTTTAATTTATGGGTTAGTGGCCAGCTCTCTCCCATTCTTTTCATTTGCTGGGGAGTCAGGAGCTGAAGTTGTCTTGGGAAAGGTTGTTTTGGGCTAATGTTTTACTCTGCTGTTTTCTTCAAGTTTCCTATCCTGCTGCTTCTTCATTTAGGACTTCCTCAAACTTCTGTTCCTGTTTTCTTGGTTATGTTTTCATTTCTCAAAAAAATAAATTATTCCTGCTATTTCAGTGGGATCTTGGGAGACAGGAGAAGTAAACAGGAAGACTCATTTCTCTGTCTTGAACTGGAAGCCTATAATTTTTCAAGGACTTGGCATCATAGAAAGAGCATGAGATCCCTTTTGCTTCCCATCCTTTCTTTTTTTTCACTTTCCCTCTCTCTCCCTCTGTACTTCCATACACTCATCCACAGGCAAACTGCAGGGCAACACATGCTATTAAAACAAAAATAAAATAGAACAATGATTTTCATGATATATGTTCTCTCACTCTCTCAGTGACTCAAAAAACATTTGCTAAGTGTCTCCTCAGTGTTTGGCACTAGGAACACAAAAAACTGTAGTCCCTGACTTCCTAAGTGTCTAAAGACCAGTAAGAGAAAAGAAGGTAAACAACAGCCAATGGGGTAAGTGTAAATTCATATTATGTATTCTTTGTAAGGGGAGCCTTTGGGGTTCTGACCAAGTGGGAAGAGAATTTGCCAAGGGTGGAGTGTGAGGCAGAATGAAGTCTTCCCCATGGAGATCATGTACTAGCCCAGTCTCAAACCTCAACAGGATTGTCCTAGGCAGACAAAGGGAATATACTTAATATGGCATAATCCATAATGCATATAGCATATCGGGGAAATATAGCATATTTCTAGAGCTCAAATGTTTAAGGGGAAAATGTTAGAACAAGAAGGTTTTGAAGGTCCTTGTGAGTCACACTGAAGAGTTAGAGTGTGGCCAATGTTTCCCAAAGTGTGGCACAAAATTATTTTAGCTCACACATGCACTTTTTAAGAAATAGTTTTGAGTTTTTTTATGTATGTTAGAAACATAAGCCAACATGTTAAAACCATGATTTTACAAACATTAGCACTTAGGATAAAGCTAGCAGGTAATGCTGTTTGGGATTTATCTCAGGCAAGCCAATGAACAGGTTAAGTGCTCAGATACACTCATAAATGTTCCAAGCCTTCAGAGCCCACCAAACTGAGAGAAAATAGACACTACTAGTATTAAGGAGCTTAATATAAGAGAGGAGCAATAGAAGTAATAAAAAAAAAGTAAAAGTAGTAATCCCTCTACTCCTAAATTCATTTTCCCATTTACTATGTATTTTTATTGGGGTTTGATGGATTTGGCGCAGATCAAGGAAAAACATATGACCACAAGAAGCAGTAGCATACAACTAGCTTTATTGGGTGGTGCTTAGGGTTGCATGTGGGTAAGTCCCTCACCAAAGGAGTCTGTGCAGAGGCTATATTGTGGGGGACTACCACCCAGAAGGGGAGGAGGGCAGAGGGACTCCTAGAGGAGAGGGAGGCCAGAGAATGGCTTCTGTGTCTAGATGATGTCACTCAGCACCACGGTGGGGAATTTCTGGGTCAGAGAGCTTGAAGGTCAGCCGTAATAGCTTGGGACCTTATAGCCATGAGGCTCTATCCACCCAATGACAGCAGATGTGGGATGAGGTTTTATGGAGTACCCAAAGCAGATGGGACCTAAATGGCTTAAAATCTGCTTATTTTGGCTAATTTTTAGATAATTAGATGTATAAAATTTTGAATTTGGCACTGGTGGGCTTTTGAGCTAACAAGTCTCAGCCTTGAGTGAAGAAATAATGGAGTTAAGACTCGAAGGCCGTCTTTGACCTATGTATACAATAATGTTTGTTCCATGGAGCTCCTGAATCCTGTAGTTTGGGAACATGATTTATAGCAATGTATTTAAGGGAGTGAAATCACATTACAACAAAACAGGGCACCCCTTGAAGTTGTATTTATTTTCATTTAGTATAATTCAAAATAAACCCAAACAATTCAATTTTATTTGATTTCAAAACAATTTGCATTTAGTTTAAACTATGGAGTCTGTGTGGCAGTTAAGGGCATAGATTGGAGTCAGAAAACCCTAAATGCAATGTCTAACTACCATCCATGTAACTTCTATCTGCTTCAGTGTTCTTGTATGTGAAACAAGGATCCTGGCCTCTGCTTCATGATAAGCTTAGGATTAAACAAGGCAATGCAGGGAGAACAAGCTGGTAGACTCTTGTGACTTTGATGTCAACTGAGGGGACTAGACAGAGGACATCAGAGTCTCAATGTGAGAGGCAAGACACTCCCACCCCTACCAAGTGCAGAATTCACAGTGGGGACACAGGAGTTAGTTGTCAATGACTAACTCCTGTACCTGCTTAGAGAACAAGGGCTATAGTGTGGAAGAGAGTTTTGTGGGGTGATTGTTGAAGAATTTATTTGGAGAGGGTGGCTGTACAGCTTGGAGTTCCCACTCCAACTCTTTGTATGGAGAGGAAAAGGGGTTAGGGTTAAGGGGGCCAGGTTTCAGAGGAATCGTGTGGGGTGTACTGACGTGTCTCCTGCATTTGTGAGACAAAAGCAATTGGGTCAGACCTTTGCCTAAAGTGGCCTGAGGTCTCACTCAACTCTGGAGCCCAGAAAGAGAAAGCCTGACTGGCCTGTCACTTTGATGACAGAGCCAGGACAGGGCTGTTGGGTTTGGACTGGCCTGCACTCCTAGAGATTATTGGGGCCAGGCATGCTGTAGGATCCCGGGTGAACCAGATGGCAGGGGCCTATAGGAAAGAGATGAGTCCTAGACAACAGGGTTCCAGAAAAGTGAAGAGACACCAGGTGAGGACGTTAGAGCTGTCCCAAGGGACCTATCCAAAGAGCACGGGAAAGCATCACCATGAAAGAAAGTTTGTATTGTTTGCCTGGCCAAACCCTGAAGTCTCAGAGTTCAAAGCCATCCAGCCTAGTAAGGATGGTCCTTCCCCCTTTATTCCTTTCCCCAACCATGAGCTCTCAGCAGAGTGAGGCTGCACTATCTGTTGGAGAAGTGAAGGAGGAGTTGAGCAGGTGGATGGCAGAAGACGGTCCCTTTCTTGGCTTGGGAAATTAATGCACGGAAAGTACTGTTTAAATCTGTGCTGCCAGTATGGTAGCCACATTTCTGGCTATTGAGCACTTCAGATGTGGCTAGTCTGAATTAAGAGGGAAGTGTAAACTACATGTTGCCCTTCAAAGACCTGGAAGAAAAGAATGTAAAACTGTCTCACTAATAATTATATAGTGATTACAGGTTGAAATTGTAATATGTTAGATATAATTCACCTCTTAAAATGGGACTACTAGAAAATTTAAAATTACACAGGTGACTCACATTATGTTTCCATGGGACTGTACCTGTTTAGCTCTTCCTGAGTGTTTTCCTCCTAGTTATAAAATGACTCTTTGATTTTCAAATAAGTCTCATCACAAGCTCATGTCTCCCTCAAAATATGGCATTTGTCCGCAAGGTGAATTCTCTCTGCAGCATGAAAAGCTCATGAGATGACCAACAGAAAGGAAACTGCCATCACAAATTCCAGCAACACCTATGTTTTCCCTGAATATCTGTCACCAAACCCTACCAAAGTCTTGTCTTATGTAGCTCACAGGACAAAAACCACTGCAAGAGGCAGGATAAAGTCAAATGGAAGTAGCAGGTACTAACTTGTACATAAGAAAATGAAAGAGCCTTTGATTAATATATTATAGCAAGTTTTCAAATACTTGTGCTTGTTCAAATATGTGATTTTGAAAGCTTACAAAAAGCCAATATTTCTCTATGGCTAGCAAACACTTTTATTCATTCCATATATGAAGGCTTTGAAGTTCATTGCTGACTAGGGTAGTCTATAATGGAGGCAAGTCTTTGTCTGTGTGGTCCCTTCCCATTAGATGTCCATGTGTGCCGGTCACAAGGGAGGCTGCCCAGAAAGTGTCCATCTCAGGATGGAACATGGATGACAATCTCTGTCACTGTGCAGTTTATGAAAGCCCCACCAAACAAGATATCACAGGTAACTTCAGAGTAGCCTTGCTTCAGGGTGATGTTAATGTCTCAGAAAGTGGTCAGGATGCTGGTCCTGACAAGCAGTAGTGGCCTGACACAGGACAACTGTGATGGGCAAGTCCCTGTCCAGAGCTTTCCTGTGGGTGGTGGTTTTTTCAGCTTGCATTTACTGGACTTCTCCTTCTGCCCAATTCTCTTTCCTTTCCTTCCTCTCCACAGACGTTAACCCCTAATAAGTATCTTGCATGCCCAATTCAGGCTCAGTGTCTGCTCTTGGACTACCCAACCTCTGACCTCCCCCTGCAATCTGAGACAGAGTCTTACCTCATACTCATTCCCATATCCCATTAACATCCAGAGCTGGTCTTAGGGGCAGAAAGGAGATAGCAGACTGAGATGCCATGCTTGTAAGTGCCTCAGCTCCCTTCCCAAGTCCCCACAGTACATGTACAAGGTGTAGGATGAGGTATCTGTTGAGCTGGGGCCGTGTCCCTGTGTGTGGGACATGTCCGATCTGGAAGTGCTTCTGGGTACATTCTGATGCTGGCCATGCTATTTTTCTTGCTCTAAAATTCAGACAAAGGCCTCCTTCAAGTGTTCAAAATGGAGCTTTCAAGATGTCAGCATTTTCTTCCCTGGCCCCTGGCCCCTGGCCCCCTACCATGACAGGTCCCTGTGTGTCCCTCAGGGATCAGCCAAGCCTTCAGGGAAAGCCTACAAGCTCCATTTCCAACCCCTCTTTCCATACCCAGCCCTGCCAGCATCCTTGAAGACGGAGGTCCTGCGTTTCTCCCAATGGCCAGCTTACCAGAAGAGGACACAGACCCCCCCCCCAACACTGTGTTTGCCCTGGGTCACCCCTCCTTCTTCCCTTGTTCCCCTGTGTGGCATGGACTTCAACATGTTCTCTGAAGTTCTCTCAAGACAGCTATCCCTAATGAATGCATCTGAATGAAAGCCAAGGAAATGTTTAAAGTTATGTCTTATGATATAGCTTTGAGAGTAGTGGCAAAAGAACATCCAGACCCTGGAAAATAACATTGCCCACCACTCTTTCCATTCTTTTTTTTTGGGGGGGGGGTGTCCTCTGATTAATAGATGCCTATTCATGAGAACATTGACAACCATAAACATTTATTTTAAAACACAGAACTTGGTCACAAAAGAATTGGAGGAATGGCATTATTTCCTGTCCAACCAGGTCATATGCCCATGGACATTTACTTCCTTACTGGGAAAGTGAGGGGACTCATATTTCTTGCAAAAAGGGAGATATGCTCAATAATACCCTGGGGGCTGAGGAGGGGGGAGAACAAGGCAGAAGGCAGGAGCTATAGCTAGAACCTACTAAATAGAGGTTTGCAAGGTCCAGGGATACTTCTTTTTCCTGAAAGATAGGCTGGAGACTGAGAACACAGGCTGCTGGAAAGAACCTTGCTGCGCGTGAAATGCAAACATCATCGTTGTTTTTCCACGCTGCCTAATTAAGATAATTCTGTTTGAAGTTACAGCTCCTGGCTCGACTCTAAGAGGCCTGCTCTTATTTCTTGAATCTGTGCCCACACTTTGTAGGTTTTCTGCATGGCTTGTCTGGCTGGGTGACTCTGGACAATGTTTTCAGGAGCTGTCAGGCATATGTAGCAGTGAAAGAGGCAACCATGTACATGCAGAAATTTCACAAAATGGCAGCATCTCACACATCATAGATGATACGATTTTCCAAAGACCTTAAATTTAAAGCTTACTCTGGAGAGCTTGGGAGCTTTCTGTGTAGACGTGGTTTAGGTGTCACATACAAGGGAACTGAGGGTTGAGGAAATCAGAGCCTCTGTGACTTCTCTGATTTACACTGACTTTTTTTTTTTTTTTTTTAAGTAGGCTCCACACCCAGCACGGAGCCCAATGTAGTGCCTGAATCCACGACCGTGAGATCAAGACCTGAGGTGGGATCAAGAATGAGACATCCAACCAAAAGAGCCACCCAGGTCCTCCTGGTTTGCACTGATTTTAAGGGTGGGTTTTGGAATTAAGTCAGAAGGGTTTGTCCCCAAAGTTCTTCCAGACCAAGATGATCTCTCTTGTGCTTAGGGTGCAGAATTTAGGGTTCTCAACCAATACCAATAAGCATCTGAGCAGAGTCAAAGATGCTTCTCAAGCTGGGGCAGCCACTATGGAAAATAGTATGGAGATTCCTAAAAAAATTTTAAAAAAGAACTATTTCATATGATGCAGCAGTCCCACTTCTGGATATATATCCAAAGGAGATGAAATCACTATCTCAAAGAAATATCTGCATTTCCAAGTTTATTGCAGCATTATTCATAATAGGCAAGATATGGAAACAACCTCAGTGTCTGGTTAACAGATGAATAAACATGTTATACACACACACACACACACACACACACACACAAAGGAATATTATCCATTATCCAGCCATGAGAAAGAAAAAAAAAATCTTGTCATTTGTGACAACATGGATGGACCTTGACAGCATTATAAATCAAATAAAGACAAATACTGCATGGTATCACTTATATGTGGAATCTAAAGAAAAATCCACATTCATAGAAACAGGAAGTAGATAAGTGGTTGCCAGGGTCTGGGGGTAGAGGAAATAGGAAGAGGCTAAAAGTATACAAACTTTCAAAACTTTTCTTGCCCTTTATTTAGGTGGCTTCTAAATAACCCATGGCTATCCTTCCAGGTAACCACAGGACTCCCTGTACCCAGGTTCCTTATCTGTAACAGCCACAGTAATAATAATGACCTCCCAGGGGGGCTGCTGTGAGGAGCAGGTGAGATGACATGTGAAGACTATTTAGAAATGCATCAGGCACAGCTGGCTACTTATAGCACTAATCATCATTGTTCAGTTATCTGGTATTTGCAAATGACACTGGTCACCAAGTGACAGCTATCTAAACCTGGCCCAAAGCTTCATTATCAACATGTGAGAGGTATATGCTAACCAGTTGTGTCTTGGTTCTCTAGTTCCAACTCCTTGTTACCAGATAACCAGAAAACCACAGACTTGGACAAGTTTTGATTGTCTGTATTTAATTATTTCTATTCCATCTTATTCTACCAATGATTTGAAACCACATATGTATAATGAAATATAAATTCTAAAAATTCATATTCAGGCTTCTAGCTATGGATTAAATAAATCACAGGGATGGAAGGTACAGCTTAGGGAATATAGTCAGTGGTAGTGTAATAGTATTGTATGGTGACAGATGGAAGACACACTTGTGGTGAGCACAGAATATATAGACTTGTTGGATCACTATGTTGTATACCTGAAACTAATGTAACATTGTTGTCAGCTATAATTCAATTAAAAAATTTTTGTTTTAAAGAGTAAACTTTTTCAATATTCTTGAATAATTCCCCACATATACCTCTACTCTATCTTGAAAGGTCTTCAAATGAGTATTTGGGAAACAATGCAAAACATATTATATCCAGGGAAAATATAGATGGGGAGATAAAATTTATATATATACATATTTTAATATATTTATATATCAATATGTAATTATATATTTTATGCCATTTATATATAACATATAACTTAAATTATATAATTTATTTAAGTTACAAAAAATGGGTGTTAAAATAAATAGTACACAGACATTATGGACATAAAAATAAGGCTAGGATGCAAATTTACTTCTAAAGTTCCTGAAAACCAAAGAAAAAGGAAATATGATTGGCTATATATCTATATTATCCAAAAGAAGAAAGTACACCATTTCCTCAGGAACAAAGACAAACAAACAAGTAGATAAAAAGATATTCCTGACACTTGGGTATGGAAAAAAATGTTTTGCCTGATTTTTCATATGTAAATACTGAGACTTGCTGTGGGCTACAATGGCTAACGTCCTCATCATATCTGGACAATAAATGTACTCACTGATTCAATACGAGATTATTATAATGTCCTTAGAATAATCCAAAGGAATAAAGTCAAACATGGTGAAGGCAATTGTGGAAGCTCAAGACAAGCTCTTCCAATTTGAGACCTCTCTTTTTGATCTGGCATTATCTAGGAGAAAATACTGACCATGAAGAGCAAGAGGGGAACTTCAGATCCTTTAAACTCTCTTTTATTTTATATAGTTCCTCTCAACTGTTTTGGTAAAAACAGAAACAAAACTCCAAAACCTCAAAACAAACAAACAAAGAACCCCAGAAGACAGCAGCAGACAATTTGAGATTATACTTTTTGGAAAGGGAACAGACTGGATTATAGTTTAATATTTTGAATTTTTCCCTTTCCTGGGATTTGGTATTGGATAATACATGATAATATCGCTGCATCTTTTAAAGACCACTTTGGAAGACATTTATAGTTTTTGATATCCTTTTCTTAGATTTACTTGATACATTTTATTTTTAGGACTCTGCTATGAAGAAGTTGATAAACTGGGATGCTTTCAGTCATTAGATAACCAGAGTTTGATACCAGAAACTGAGAGGAAAATTTTAAATTTAATATCAGTAACTCTCCTTCACCTTGGTTTTCTAGAATAACTATCTTTCTCTCATCTTACTTTGATCTCATCCTGTTACCATAGTTTGATTGGTACTATACTATTTAGAATGTTTTTTGAAAGAAGGTGAGGCACAAGTTTAAAATCAAGTGCACAACAGCATTTTATGATGAAAAGGGGGAGCATTTAAAATGTATTCACTGAATTATCCAACAATATTGTTTTTATCTGAAAGTAACAGAACCTGACACAACTGTGGCTTATAGCCTTTACTTTATACATTAAGAAGCCTAGAGAAATGCAGTCCAGGGCTGATATGGGTGCTTAATGATATAATCAAGGACTCAAGGTCTTTCCATCCTTCAGCTCCACCATCCATAATGTGTGGCTTTCATACTCAGGGTCCAAGGCAGCTGTTCCACCTGTCATCCTCAACATATGAGGTATGCATACCAGAGAGGAAGACGAGGGAAAGGACAGAAGGACAAAAGTAACAGGCCTGCTGGGTCTGTTGCTTTGTAAAGCTTCCTAGAAGCTCCACTACCACTAATCACCACCACCAGCGACCTCTCCTTATGCTTTACTGCCTAGAACAGAGTCACATCACCACCTGCAAACAGCTCCAGGAAGGCAAACAGTTTAGCTAGGAACATTGCTCCTTAAGCAAACTCACAGTTCCGTTAGTAACAAAGAAGGGAAGAGTGGATATAAGGTAGGCAGTTAAAAGTGTAAACCACAACAAATATTTGTAATATAACATTAACAGAAAAAAAAACCCAACAGGAAACAAATCATCTCTTTTGTGTCACCTCAGCTTTATAAACTAATAGACACAACATGAGAAAAATTACCAAAATGTTAAGAGTAACTGTCAATGGGTGGGGGAATTATCAGTGACATTTATTCTGTTATAGGTAGTTTTCTGTATTTTGTTTTGTTAAATTAAGTGTTTGCCAGTTTATAATGAGAAGAATAAATTAGAATTTACAAAATAGAATGTATTTTACATTTATGTTTATCTTATTGTTAGACTTCTCTAATTCATCCTTTACCAGCATCATCCTGAACATTACATAAGAATATCAGGAACTGGGGTGGTGTGTGGCTCAGTTGGTTAAGTGGCCAACTCTTGATTTCAACTCTGGTCATGATCTCAGGGTGGTGAGACTGAGGCCCACATCTGGCTCCTCAATCAGTGGGAAGTCAGTTTGAAATTTTCTCCCTCTACTCCTGCCCCTGCTTATTTGCTCTCTCTCTCTCTCAAATGAATAAAAAAACTTAAAAAAAAAAAAAAGAATATCATGAACCATTTTTTATGGAAACCAATAGGTTACATAGTCTTTATCATCTAGTTTTGTTTTTTTTTTTGTAAATATGGACGCCCCAACTTTACAAGCTCAAACATGGTGGAGTATAGATTGCATTACATGACACAACCAGAAAATTGGCAGGATGGCAGGGTTTGGCTCAGCTGAAAGAACACTCAACCAGCAGGCAGAGATAAAATTCTGTCAGTGCACAGAAGGATTTGTATTATCTTGGGTGATATAATGAACTTCTTTGAGACCCAAAGCCCTCATCTATAAAATGAGGGCTTGAACTATGTGACCTCTAAAAGTCCTTTTTGACCTTGGCATTCTGCTTCTTTTAGCTATATGTCAACTTTTCTCAGAGCTCATTTTTATGGCCTTCTGAAGCATTTGTCTTAGTAGTTTACCCTCACATTGAAACCGTCACTTCATGAATGACACTCCCCTTATCTGTTTCTCCTTCTACTTTTTAAAATATTTCTCTCTTCTTTTGCAATTTAGTATCCTCCTTCAGACCTAGACATATGAATAATACTCAAGAATCGGCCTTGTTCTAATCAGGCTCTTCTTTATGGTCCCACTTAGAAGTTTCATCTGCTTTGATAACTGTTGTATGGATGAATCCCAAATCTATGCCCTTCTCTCTGACATCTCTAGGTTTTAGACTCACATTTCTACCTGGCTGAGAGCCATATGTCATTCAGTTAAATGTTGTCACTTGAAATTCAACTTGTTTAAAACCAAGCTCATCCTTTCCCTAGTCAACATGGTCTCCCACCCCTTGATTTTTTGTTATTTCTCTGATTGGTACCATTCTTTTCTTAGTTTTTTTAGGCCTGAAAACTTAAAGGGTGTCTTTGATTCTGTCTTCTAGCTTATCCCTCATATAAAATCAAGGAGAAATCTTTTTGGTTCCAGTTCAAGATGGCAATGTAAGATCCTGAAATTGCCTCCTGCGATGGACAGAACAAATCTACAGGTACATATGGAACAATTTCCTTAAAAAAACAAAACAAAACAAAAACCTAAAAACTAGCTGAGGGAATCCTGTACATCAGACAAATAAGAAAAAAAAAAAAACACATAGAAATGGGTAGGAGAGGTTGAGATGCAATCTTGCCATAAATCCCACCCCTGGCATGGCAACCTGCAATCAGGAAGGAACTCAAAACCCAGAGCTTCTCCCTGAGAAGTGAAGAGTTTGAACCCCACATCAAGAATCCCAACTTTTAAGACCTGTACCTGAGAGACGAGCCCCTAAACTATCTAGCTCTGAAAAATAATGGGGCTCATGCCCACAAAACCCATAAGGCTATAATAAACTAAGAAACAGCCCTTAAAAGGCTTGTGTACCCACAGTTACCTACCCTAAGGACCAGCAGAGAGGCAGCCAACTGAGGGACACTCAGGTTTTATGAGAAAGAGGATTATTTGCTTATCTTAAAGCACTGGTCTGAGGGGCAGGGATCTAAATTAACATACATCTGGGGCCTGCTGGTGTACTCTTGGGGGATGGAGACTGGCATACACCACCTTTTCATTCTTCTTTCTGCCTTGCTCTGGCCTGTAGGTGTCATATTTGTACTCTCCCTCTGCTTCAGTTCAGCTCACAGGTGCTTTCTGGAAAGAAACTTGTACCCTCCTCTGGTGTCATGAGTTTTTGGTGGCTACTGCCAGGATACACCTCTAGATCACCCAGCTGATGGCCAGAGGGCCAACATTTGTGGGTCCCAAAGAATTATAACCAATGGAGAAAGAGTTCTAAATGGCTAACACCACCAGGGCACAGAAAGAGGCAAGAGTCTGGGGAGTCCAGGGTTTCTGTGAAAGAGAGCTATTAACTTATCCTCACAGCTGTGGCCTGAGGAGCAGGCTTCTAATTAAACACACATCTAAGGGCTGGCAGTAACCCTTTCTAGAGACCTCAGAAGGCAGGTGCCATTTTCCTGCTCTCCCTCTGCCATGCTCCAGAGTATCACTGTCTCCTGGAGGGGAGCTTCTATATATGTTTAGTTCTCTAGATTTTGCACCTGCTGCCCAGGGGTTTCCCCTTGATAACCTGGCTCTGGTGACCAGGAGGACTTGTGTTCCTAGTTCTCACAGGATTATAACAATCAGAGAGAGAGTCACAGACAGCTAATGAAAACAACCTCCCTCCCCCCAGTCTTTCTGTCAAAGAGATTGATTTGCTTATCCTGGAGACTTGCCCTTAGGGGCAGACTTCTAGTTTGGCATACATCTAGAGGCCTACAGAGGCTTGCTCTGGGGATGGAGGCTGGTGAATTCCACCTTTGTGCTCTCCCTCTGTTTCACTCCAGATCACCAGTATAGCCCAGAAAGGAGCTTGTACACCCATATGGCACCCCAATTTTTGTGATTACTTCCCTGGGGACACCTCTAGATCACCTGAATCTGGAGGCCAGCAGGACTTATGCTTGAAGCACCACAGTTTATATATATATGTATATATGTATACACACACACACACACACACACACACACACACACACACACACACATATTTGCATACTTTAAAAGCTGCTGCCTGAGGGTCTGCTTATATTAAGCTTGAATATAGGTGTTGACTGAAATCATCCCCTTTATGACACTGACAGGTCTTGGCATGCCCTCAACTACTTACTGGAAGTCACTAAAAATAAAATTGGCTGTTTGGATCATCACAAAGTTTTAAGACACAAATAAGAACTAGGACAGTGTTGAATGATAAGGCTCATCTCTGATAAGAGGCTACTCTTTTAAGACTGAGAGAGGCTATTTTATCTAATGCATAGAAACCAACACATAGAGTTAAGGAAAATGAAGAGACAAAGGAATATGTCCCAAATGAAAGAATAAGATAAAACTTCAGAAAAAGTCCTTAATGAAATAAAGATAATTTACCTGATAAAGAGTTCAAAATAATGGTCATAAAAATGCTCATCAAACACAGAAGAGTGGAAGAACTGAGAATATCAACAAAAGGATAGAAAATATAAATATCAAATAGAAATGACAGAGCTGATGACTATAACAACTGCCCCAAAAACACACTAGTGGGTTTCAGTATCAGACTAGAGGACACAGAAGGAAGAGATAACTCAAAGACAGGCCAGTGGAACTCAGCCAACTAGAGAAGCAAAAAGAAAAAAGAATGAAAAAAAAAAAGTGACTAGCTTAAAGAACTTATGGGACATCCAGCAGACCAACATTTGTATTACAGCATTCCTAAAATGGGGGGGGGGGGGGGGGGGGAATGAGCAAAAAGTTAATTTGAAGAAATAATGGCTGAAAACTTCCCTAAGTTGGGAAAGGAAACAGACATCCAGATCCAAGAAGCCAGAGAGTACCAAATAAGATAAAGCCAAAGAGACCCACACCAAGACATGTTATAATTAAAGTGTTAAAATTTAAAGACAATGAGAGAATCTTAAAGGCAGGAAAAGAAGAATAGTGTACTAGAGAACCCCCATAAGATTATCAATGGATTTTTCAGCAGAAACTTTGCAGGCCAGAAGGGAGTGGTACAATATATTCAAAGTACTGAAACAAAAAACAGCTTCCAACTAAGAACACTCTACCTGGCAAAGTGTTTATTCATAACTGAAGAACAGATAAAGGGTTTTTCAGACAAGCGAAAGCTAATGGAGTTCATCACCACTAGACTGGCCTTACAGCAAATATTAAAGGGACTTCTTTAAGCTGAAAAGAAAGGGTACTAATTAGTAACAGAAAAAGCATATGCAAATATAAACCTCCCTGATAAAGGTAAATAGATATTAAAAATCAGAATAATCTAATGTTGTAAAGGTGGTATATTAATCACTTATAAGGTTCATATGAAGGCTAAAAGACAAAAGTAGTAAAAATACCCATAACTATGATAATATAAGGGACACACGATTAAAAAATGTAAAATGTGACATCAAAAACATAAAACATGGTGGGGGAACAGTAAAAATGTACATTTTTAGAATGCATTAAGTTGCTAACTTAAGTTGTTAGCAGCTTAAAATAGACAATTATAAGTTGTTATAAGTAAGGTTCACGGTAACCACAAAGCGACAAGTAGATAGACAAAAGATAAAGGAATATAGACATACCACTAAAGAATGTCATCAAACCACAAAAGAAGAGAAGAAGAGAAGAAGAAAAGAACAGAGAAGAACTACAAAACAACCAGAAAACAATTTAACAAAATGGCAACAAGTACATACCTGTCAATAATTTATTTAAATGTAAATGAACTAAATTCTCTAATCAAAAAAAAAAAAAAAAAAAAAAAAAAAAAAAAAAACAAGACCCATTATATGCTGCCCACAAGAGACTCACTTCAGATGTAAGGACACACACAGAAAGAAAGTGAAGGGATGGGAAAAAATATTCCATGCAAATGGAAACCCAAAGAAAGCTGGGGAGTTTTATGCTTACATCACACACAAAAAATTTTTTTAAACAAAGAGTGTAATAAAAGACAGAGTGGGGCATTACATAATAAAGAAAAGGTCAATCCAACAAGAAGGTCTAACATTTGTAAATATTTATATATCCAACCTAGGAGCAGCTAATTATGTAGAGCAAATATTAACACACCTAAAAGGAGAAATAGTTACACGATAGTAGTAGGGGACTTTAAATCAAGGTACACCCCACTTACATCAATGCTTGGGGCATTCAGACACAAAATTAATAAAGAAACCTCAACTTTAAATGACATGTTAGACAAGATGGACTTAACAGATATATACAAAAGATTCCATTCAAAAGCAACAAAATACACATTCTTCTCAAGTGCACATGGGATATTCTACAGGACACATCATACATATGTTAGACCACAACACAAGTCTAAATAAATTTAGGAAGGTCGAAATGATATCAGGCATCTTTTCTGACCACAGTGGTATGAAACTAGAAATGAAGAAAACTGAAAAATTCACAAATATGTGGCAATTAAACAACGTGCTATTGTACAACCAATGGATCAAAAAGAAATAAAAAAAGAAATAAAAAAATACTTTGAGATAAATGAAAATGAAAATACACCATGCCACAATTTTGGAGATGCAGCAAAAGCAGTTCTAAGAGGGAAAGTTCACAGTGATAAATCAAGAAACAAGAAAAATCTCAAGTAAACAACCTAACTTTATACCTTAAGGAACTAGAAAAAGAGCAAATAAAGCCCAAAGTTAATAAAAGGGAAAAAACAGCAAAGATCAGAACAGAAATATGAAATAGATACTAAAGACAATAGAAAAGATCAATAATCTAAGAGTTGGTTCTTTATTATTATTTTTTTAAATACAATAGCCTTTATTTGTTAGAACAGTTTCAGATTCACAGCAACACTAAACAGAAAGCACAGTGAGTTCCCCTACAGTCCCTGCCCCCCTCCATACTCAGCATTCTCCACTATCAACATCCTCCACCAAAGCAGCACATTTGTTACAGTCTTCAACCTTCATGAACACATCATTATCATCCAAAGTCCATAATTTATATTATGGTTCAATCTTGGTGTTACCCATACATTCTATGAATTTTGACAGTGAATAATTACATGTGTCCACTGTTTGAGTATCATACAGTGTAGTTTCACTGCTCTAAAGATCCTTCATCCCTCCTTTTCCCCAACCTGGTAACCACTGATATTTTTAATGTCTCCATGGTTTTGACTTTTGTAGAACATCATATAGTTGGAATCATACAGTATGTAGTCTTTTCAGATTGGCTTCTTCTACTTAGTAACAGCCTAAGAGCTGGTTCTTTGAAAAGATAAGCAAAACTGATGACATTTTAGCTGGACTCACCAAGAAAAAATGAGAGGAGTCAAATAAATAAAATCAGAAATAAAAGAGGAGACATTTAAACTTATACCATAGAAATACAAAAGATCATAAGAGACTACTATGAATAATTATATGCTAACAAATTGGACAACTTAATAGAAATGGAGAAACTCCTAGAAACATACAACTGACCAAAACTAAACTACAGAGGAGGAGTCAAGATGGCGGAGAAGTAGCAGGCTGAGACTACATCAGGTAGCAGGAGATCAGCTAGATAGCTTATCAAACCATTGCAAACACCTACAAATCCAACGGGAGATCGAAGAGAAGAGAAACAGTAATTCTAGAAACAGAAAATCAACCACTTTCTGAAAGGTAGGACCAGCGGAGAAGTGAATCCAAAGTGACGGGAAGATAGACTGCGGGGGTTGGGGCCAGCTCCTGGCAAACCGCAGAGCAACAGAGCACAAAATCAGGACTTTTAAAAGTCTGTTCCACTGAGGGACATAACTCCAGAGGCTAAACCGGGGTGAAGCCCACACGGGGCCAGCGTGGCCCTAGGTCCCGCAGGGTCACAGAAGGACTGGGGGTGTCCGAGTGTCGCAGAGCTCACAGATATTAGAACGGGGAAGCTGGCTGCAGAGACAGAGCCGAGGAGTGAGCTTTCAGCTCGGGGTTACCTTGAACCTGGTCGCAGGCTCAGTGAGCTTGGAGCGTGGCCAGAGGAGGGAGACGGGAGTGATTGGGCTCTTTTCTCTGAGGGTACATTGAGGAGTGGGGCCCTGAGCTCTCAGCTCCTCTGGGCCAGAGACTGGGAGGCCGCCATTTTCATTCCCATCCTCCGGAACTCTACGGAAACTGTTCAGGGGACAAAAGCTCCCAAAAGCAAACCCGAGCAGATTACTTAGCCCGGCCCCTGGTAAGAGCAGTGCAATTCTGCCTTGGGCAAAGACACTTGAGAATCACTACAACAGGCCCCTCCCCCAGAAGATCAACAAGAAATCCAGCCAAGGGGCACCTGGGTGGCTCAGTGGATTAAGCCTCTGCCTTCGGCTCAGGTCATGATCTCAGGGTCCTGGTATCGAGCCCTGCATCGGGCTCTCTGCTCAGCAGTGAGCCTGCTTCCTCCTCTCTCTGCCTGCCTCTCTGCCTACTTGTGATCTCTCTCTGTCAAATAAATTAAAAAAAAAAAAAATCCAGCCAAGACAAAGTTCACCTACCGAGGAGAGCAGCAGAATTCAAGTGGAGGAAAAAGCAAAGCGCGGAACTCATGGCTTTCTCCCCATGATTCTTTAGTCTTGCAGTTAATTTAATGTTTTTTTCCCTGCTAAATTTTTAAAATTTTTACCCTTTTCTTTTTTAACATTTTTTAACTAGTTTATCTAATATATATATGTATTTTTCTCTTTTATATTTTTTCTTTTTTTAATTTTGTTTTTCTGAACTTCTTTTTATCCCCTTTCTCACTCCCACGATTTGGGGTCTCTTCTGATTTGGTTAAAGCACATTTTCCTGGGGTCTTTGCAACCTTTTCAGTATTTTATTTGCTCCTTCATATACTCTTATATGGACAAAATCACAGGGCAGAAAAACTCACCACAAAAAAAAGAACAAGAGGCAGTACCAAAGGCTAGGGACCTAATCAATACAGACATTGGTAATATGTCAGATATAGAGTTCAGAATGATGATTCTCAAGGTTCTAGCCAGGCTCAAAAAAGGCATGGAAGATATTAGAGAAACCCTCTCTGGAGAGATAAAAGCCCTTTCTGGATAAATAAAAGAACTAAAATCTAACCAAGTTGAAATAAAAAAAAAGCTATTAATGAGGTGCAATAAAAAATGGAGGTTCTTACTGCTAGGATAAATGAGGCAGAAGAAAGAATTAGTGATATAGAAGACCAAATGACAGAGAATAAAGAAGCTGAGCAAAAGAGGGACAAACAGCTACTGGACCACGAGGGGAGAATTTGAGAGATAAGTGACACCATAAGACGAAACAACATTAGAATAATTGGGATTCCAGAAGAAAAAGAAAGAAAGAGGGGAGCAGAAAGTATATTGGAGATAATTATGGGAGAGAATTTCCCTACTATGGCAAAAGGAACAAGCATTAAAATCCAGGAGGTGCAGAGAACCCCCCTCAAAATCAACAAGAAGAGGTCCACACCCCATCACCTAATAGTAAAATTTACAATTCTTAGTGACAAAGAGAAAATCCTGAAAGCAGCCCAGGAAAAGAAGTCTATAACATACAATGGTAAAAGTATTAGATTGGCAGCAGACTTATCCACAGAGACCTGGCAGGCCAGAAAGAACTGGCATGATATATTCAGAGCATTAAACGAGAAAAACATGGAGCCAAGAATACTATATCCAGCTAGGCTATCATTGAAAATAGAAGGAGAGATTAAAAGCTTCCAGGACAAACAAAAACTGAAAGAATTTGCAAGCACCAAACCAGCTCTACAGGAAATATTGAAAGGGGTCCTCTAAGCAAAGAGAGAGCCTAAAAGCAGTAGATCAGGAAGGAACAGAGACAATATACAGTAACAGTTGCCTTACAGACAATACAATGGCACAAAATTCATATCTCTCAATAGTTACCCTGAATGTTAATGGGCTAAATGCCCCAATCAAAAGACACAGGATATCAGAATGGATAAAAAAACAAAACCCATCAATATGTTGCCTACAAGAAACTCATTTTAGACCCAAAGACACCTCCAGATTTAAAGTGAGGGGGTGGAAAACAATTTACCATGCTAATGGACATGAGAAGAAAGCTGGGGTGGCAATCCTTATATCAGACCAATTAGATTTTAAGCCAAAGACTATCATAAGAGATGAGGAAGCATACTATATCATACTCAAAGGGTCTGTCCAACAAGAAGATCTAACAATTTTAAATATCTATGCCCCTAATATGGGAGCAGCCAACTATATAAACCAATTAATAACAAAATCAAAGAAACACATCGACAATAATACAATAATGGCAGGGGACTTTAACACTCCCCTCACGGAAATGGACAGATCATCCAAGCAAAAGATCAACAAGGAAATAAAGGCCTTAAATGACACACTGGACCAGATGGACATCACAGATATATTCAGAACATTTCATCCCAAAGCAACAGAATACACATTCTTCTCTAGTGCACATGGAGCATTCTCCAGAATAGATCACATCCTGGGTCATAAATCAGGTCTCAACTGGATCAAAAGACTGGGATCTTTCCCTGCATATCTTCAGACCACAATGCTCTGAAGCTAGAACTCAATCACAAGAGGAAATTTGGAAAGAACACAAATACATGGAGACTAAGCAGCATCCTTCTAAAGAAAGAATGGGTCAACCAAGAAATTAAAGAAGAATTGAAAAAATTCATGGAAACAAATGATAATGAAAACACAATGGTTCAAAATCTGTGGGACACAGCAAAGGCAGTCCTAAGAGGAAAATATATAGCAGTACAAGCCTTTCTCAAGAAACAAGAAAGGTCTCAAATACACAACCTAACCCTACACCTAAAGGAGCTGGAGAAAGAAAAAGAAAGAAAGCCTAAACCCAGCAGGAGAAGAGAAATCATAAAGATCAGAGCAGAAATCAATGAAATAGAAACCAAAAAAACAATAGAACAAATCAACAAAACAAGGAGCTGGTTCTTTGAAAGAATTAATAAGATTGATAAACCCCTGGCCAGACTTATCAAAAAGAAAAGAGAAAGGACCCAAATAAATAAAATCATGAATGAAAGAGGAGAGATCACAACCAACACCAAAGAAATACGAACAATTATAAGAACATACTATAAGCAACTCTACGCAAACAAATTTGACAATCTGGAAGAAATGGATGCATTCCTAGAGACATATAAACTACCACAACTGAACCAGGAAGAAATAGAAAGCCTGAACAGACCCATAACCAGTAAGGAGATTGAAACAGTCATCAAAAATCTCCAAACAAACAAAAACCCAGGGCCAGATGGTTTCCCAGGGGAATTCTACCAAACATTTAAAGAAGAACTAATTCCTATTCTCCTGAAACTGTTCCAAAAAACAGAAATGGAAGGAAAACTTCCACACTCATTTTATGAGGCCAACATCACCTTGATCCCAAAACCAGACAAGGATCCCATCAAAAAAGAGAATTACAGACCAATATCCTTGATGAACACAGATGCGAAAACTCTCACCAAAATACTAGCCAATAGGATCCAGCGGTACATTAAAAGGATTATTCACCACGACCAAGTGGGATTTATTCCAGGGCTGCAAGGTTGGTTCAACATCCACAAATCAATCAATGTGATACAACACATTAATTAAAAGAAAGAACAAGAACCATACGATACTCTCAATAGATGCTGAAAAAGCATTTGACAAGGTACAGCATCACTTCCTGATCAAAACTCTTCAAAGTGTAGGGATAGAGGGCACATACCTCAATATTATCAAAGCCATCTATGAAAAACCCACCGCAAATATCATTCTCAATAGAGAAAAACTGAAAGCTTTTCCGCTAAGGTCAGGAACACGGCAGGGATGTCCATTATCACCACTGCTATTCAACATAGTACTAGAAGTCCTAGCCTCATCAATCAGACAACAAAAAGAAATTAAAGGCATCCAAATCAGCAAAGAAGAAGTCAAACTATCACTCTTTGCAGATGATATGATACTATATGTGGAAAACCCAAAAGACTCCACTCCAAAACTGCTAGAACTTATACAGGAATTCAGTAAAGTGTCAGGATATAAAATCAATGCACAGAAATCAGTTGCATTTCTCTACAACAACAACAAGACCGAAGAAAGAGAAATTAAGGAGTCCATCCCATTTACAATTGCACCCAAAACTATAAGATACCTAGGAATAAACCAAATCAAAGAGGCTAAGAATCTATACTCAGAAAACTATAAAGTACTCATGAAAGAAATTGAGGAAGACACAAAGAAATGGAAAAATGTTTCATGCTCCTGGATTGGAAGAACAAATATTGTGAAAATGTCTATGCTACCTAAAGCAATCTACACATTTAATGCAATCCCTATCAAAATCCCACCCATTTTTTTCAAAGAAATGGAACAAATAATCCTAAAATTTATATGGAACCAGAAAAGACCTCGAATAGCCAAAGGAATATTGAAAAAGAAAGCCAGGGGCGCCTGGGTGGCTCAGTGGGTTAAAGCCTCTGCCTTCGGCTCAGGTCATGATCCCAGGGTCCTGGGATCGAGCCCCGCATCGGGCTCTCTGCTCAGCGGAGAGCCCGCTTCCTCCTCTCTCTCTGCCTGCCTCTCTGCTTACTTGTGATTTCTGTCTGTCAAATAAATAAATCTTTAAAAAAAAAAAAAAAAGAAAGAAAAAGAAAGCCAACGTTGGTGGCATCAAATTCCGGACTTTAACCTCTATTATAAAGCTGTCATCATCAAGACAGCATGGTACTGGCACAAAAACAGACACATAGATCAATGGAACAGAACAGAGAGCCCATAAATAGACCCTCAACTCTATGGCCAACTAATCTTTGACAAAGCAGGAAAGAATGTCCAATGGAAAAAAGATAGCCTCTTCAATAAATGGTGTTGGGAAAATTTGACGGCCACATGCAGAAAAATGAAATTGGACCATTACCTTACACCACACACGAAAATAGACTCAAAATGGATGAAGGACTTCAATGTGATACAGGAATCAAAATCCTTGAGGAGAAGACAGGCAGCAACCTCTTTGACCTCAGCCACAGCAACGTCTTCCTAGGAACATTGCCAAAGGCAAGGGAAGCAAGGGCAAAAATGAACTATTGGGATTTCATCAAGATCAAAATCTTTTGCACAGCAAAGGAAACAGTTAACAAAACCAAACGATGACTGACAGAATGGGAGAAGATATTTGCAAACGACATATCAGATAAAGGGCTAGTGTCCAAAATCTATAAAGAACTTAGCAAACTCAACACCCAAAGAACAAATAATCCAATCAAGAAATGAGCAGAAGACATGAACAGACATTTCTGCAAAGAAGACATCCAGATGGCCAACAGACACATGAAAAAGTGCTCCACATCACTCGGCATCAGGGAAATACAAATCAAAACCACAATGAGATATCACCTCACACCAGTCAGAATGGCTAAAATTAACAAGTCAGGAAATGACAGATGCTGGCGAGGATGCGGAGAAAGGGGAAACCCTCCTACACTGCTGGTGAGAATGCAAGCTGGTGCAACTACTCTGGAAAACAGCATGGAGGTTCCTCAAAAAGGTGAAAATAGAACTACCCTATGACCCAGCAATTGCACTACTGGGTATTTACCCTAAAGATACAAACATAGTGATCCTAAGGGGCATGTGCACCTGAATGTTTATAGCAGTAATGTCTACAATAGCCAAACTATGGAAAGAACCTAGATGTCCATCAACAGACGAATGGATCAAGAAGATGTGGTATATATATACAATGGAATACTATGCAGCCATCAAAAGAAATGAAATCTTGCCATTTGCAATGATGTGGATGGAACTAGAGGGTAACATGCTTCGTGAAATAAGTCAATTAGAGAAAGACAACTATCATATGTTCTCCCTGATATGAAGAAGTGGAGATGCAACGTGAGGGGTTGGGGGGTAGAAGAATAAATGAAACAAGATGGGATCGGGACGGAGACAAACCATAAGTGACTCTTAATCTCACAAAACAAACTGAGGGCTGCCGAGGGGAGGGGTGTAGGGAGAAGGTGGTGGGGTTATGGACATTGGGGAGGGTATGTGCTTTGGTGAGTGCTGTGAAGTATGTAAACCTGGCAATTCACAGACCTGTACCCCTGGGGATAAAAATACATTATATGTTTATAAAAAAATAAAAATTAAAAAAAAAATAAGTAAAAATAAAAATCCTGCCAAAAAAACCACAAAAAACAACAACAACAAAAAACCCCCTAAACCACAAAGAAATAGATCATCTGAACAGACCAATACTACCAAGGGGATTGAATCAGGAATCAAAAACCTCCCAATAAACAAAAGTCCAGGACCAGACAGCTTCACTGTGAATTCTAACATTCAAAGAAGAATTAATATCAATTCTTTTCAAACACTTGCAAAAAAACAGAAGATAATGAACACTCCCAAACAGATTTTATGAGGCCAGCATTACCCTCATACCAAAACCCGAGAAGGACACCACAAGAAAGGAAAATTATAGACCAATATCCTCAATGAACATAGATGCAAAAATCCTCCAAAAAAATTAACAATGAGAATTCAACAATACATTAAAATATCATATACCACAACCAAGTGGGATTTATTCCAGGAAGCAAAGACTGTGCAACATTTGCAAATCAATCAATGTGATACACTATAGTAACAAAATGATTGATGAAAAAAAAAAACATAGAATTGTCTCCATAGATGCAGAAACAACGCTTGACAAAATTCACCCTCCATTTATGATAAAACTTAACAAAATGGGTATAGAGCGAACATGCCTCCACATAATAAAGGCCATACATGACAAACCCACAGCTAAAATCATACTCAATAGTGAAAAGTTAAAAACTTTTCCCTTAGGATCAGGAACAAGACAAGAATGCCCACTCTTGCCACTTGTATTCATCAAGTACTGGAAGTCCTAACCAGAGCAATTAAGAAAAATAAAGGAATTAAAGCCTTCCAAATTGGTAAGTGAGAAGTAAAACTGTTACTATTTGCAGATCACATATTATATACTGAAAACCCTAAAGACTCCACTAAAAAAAACCATTAAGAGCTAATAAATTCAGTTCAAAATCTGTTACATTTCTATATACTAATCTATATAATAAGAAGAAAGAGAAATTAAGAAAATAATCCCATTTGCAATTGCATCAAAAAGAATAAAATGCCTAAGAATATATTTAACCAAGGATGTGAAAGACCTGCACACTGAAAACTGTATGACATTAATGAAAGAAATCAAAGACACAAGTCAATAGAAAGATATTTCATGTTCATGGATTGAAATAATTAATATCATTAAAATGTCCATACTACTCAAAGCAATCTATAGATTCAATGCAATCCCTATCAAAATTCCAATTGCATTTTTCACAGAACTAGGACAACAATCCTAAAAATTTGTATGAAACTGCAAGACCCAAATGACCAAAGTAATCTTAAGAAAAAAAGAACAAAGTTGGAGAACATCAAGCTCTCTGATTTCAAACTTTATTACAAAGCTATAGTAATCAAAATAGTATGGCATTGCCATCAAAACAGACCCATAAATCCGTGGAACAAAATAGAGAACCCAGAAAAAACCCATATATAGAGGGTCAATTAACTTACAACAAAGGAGCCAAGATTATACAAGGGGAAAAAGAGAGTCTCTTTAATAACTAGTTATGGGAAAACTGGATAGCCATGTGAAAAAGGATGAATCTGGACCACTATTAAAATACCATACACAAAATTAACTCAAAAGGGATTAAAGACTTGGACATAAGACCTGAAACCATTAAACTCACAGAAGAAAAATAGGCGGAGGTGATGGGGCAGGGGGCTGGGTGGCTCAGTCGTTAAGTGTCTGCCTTGGGCTGGGGTCATGATCCCAGAGTCCTGGGACTGAGCCCCATGATGGGCTCCCTGTTCTGCAGGGAGCCTGCTTCTCCCTCTCCCACTCCCCCTGCTAGTGTTCCCTCTCTTGCTGTCTCTCTCTCTCACTCTGTCAAATAAATAAATAAAATCTTAAAGAAAAAAAAAAGAAAAATAGGTGATAAGCTTCTAGACATTGCTCTTGATGATAATTTTTTGGACCTGATACCAAAACAAAGGCAACTAAAGCAAAAATGAAGAAATGGGAGCACATCATACTAAAAAGCTTCTGCACAACAAGGAAACAATAAAATAAAAAGAACACTTGGTGAATCGGAGTAAATATTTATAAATCACATATCTGATAAGGGGTTAATATCCAAAATGTATAAGGAACTCATTCAACTTCATTCCAAAAAAAAAATCTGATTAAAAAGTGGGCAGAGATTCTGAATAGACATTTTTCCAAAGAAGATATATGGATAGCCAACAGACACATGAAAAGATGCTTAGCATTACTTATCACCAGGAAAATCAAAACCACAATAAGATATCCCCTCGCACTTGTTAGAATAGCTGTTATCCAAAAGATATAACAAGTGTTGATGAGGATAAGGAGAAAGGGGGACCCTTGTGTGCTATTGCGGGGGAGCATAAACTGGTGCAACCACTATAGAAAACAGTGTGAAGTTTCCTCAAAAAATTGAAACTAGAACTACCTTATGATCCAGCAACTCTACTTCCAAGTATTTAGACAAGGAAATGGAAACACTAACTCAAAAGATATCTGTACACCCATATTCATTGCAGCACTTTTTATAATAGCTAAGCTATGGAAACAACCCAACTGTTCAGCAATAGATGAATGAAGAAAATGTGATACACACGTACACACACACACACACACACACACACACACACACACACTGGAATACTACGCAGCCATAAATAAGAATGAAATCTTGCCATTTGCATCAACATGGATGGACCTTGTGGGCATTATGCTAAGTGAAATAAGTCAGAGAAAGACAAATATTCTCTCACTTATATGTAGACTTAAAAATAGAAACAACAGAAAACCAAGCTCAAAGATAGAACAAATTGATGGTTGCCAAAGTTGGGAGCAAAGGGAGGGTCAAATGGGCAAAGATACAAATTTCCAGTTATAAAATAAATAAGTTAAGCCATAAAGGTGTACTATACAGAATGGTGACTATGTTTAATGACAATGTATTGCATTTTGAAAATTGCTAAGAGTAGATCTTAAAAGTTCTCATCACAAGAAAAAAGGTATTTTATAACTATATATGGTCATGTTTACTACACTTACTGTCATGATCATTTTGCCATATATACAAATATCAAATAATTATGCTGCACAGCTGAAAGTAATATAATGTTATATGCCAATTATACCTCAATCAAAAAATTATAGTCAAATCTGCTAGTCTTTTAATTTATGATTTGAAATAATATTTTTATAATAGCCCAAGATTATAAAATTGTCATCTTAGTTTTCTTTTAGCACTTTCTCATTTTACTTTCTAAGTTTACACTGTAGTCTCCATTTGACCTGGAATTCCTGACATAAACTCTAGATAGCACATCTGATTGCTCACTTAGCACATCCACTTTGGTTTCTGACTGGCATCTCACAGCTGTCATGGTTAAATCAGAGATTTTTGTATCCCCCTCCACCGATCTGCTTTTCCCTAGTCTTCCTGGCCTTAGTAGATGGCACTGCAATTTCTCCAGTTGCTCAAACCACAAGCCCATCCATAACTGTGCAGTCCTCTCTTTCTCTCACTTCTAGCATCTAATTTATCAGCAATGTCTCTCAACTCTACCTTCAAACCATATCCCAAATCCATCCATTGTCCTAGTTGTGCTGATACCACCTAAGCCTAAGGGAGCAGCATCTTTTTTTTCCTGGACTGCTGTGACAATCTGGTCACTGAGATCATTGCTTCCACTCCCTCCATCCCCACACATAACTGATTCTCTATGTAGCAGCCAAGGAGATTTAAAACAGAAGACCGAGTTACATAACTCCCATGTTTAAAATTCTATCATCACTGAAGACACAAGATCTACAGCCTTTACCATAGATTTCAGGGCTCCAAGTAACCCCATGTCACACATGCCTGTTAGACTCCAGTTCTTCTTCTCCCCCTGGTTCCAGTGTTCTCCAAATAGCTCCTCTAGAGCCTTTTGCTATTTCTTCTTCCTAGACTTAACTTCTCTCAAATCTTCAAATGGCTGGTGGCTTCCTTTCAATTCAGATCCCAGCAAAGATGTTGCCTTCTCAGCAAGTCTTTCCCTGAGCATATATAAAGTTCTTTAAAGTTCTTTCCATCATTTTCTCCCCCTTTCCAGTTTTGTTACATCACAGTACTTACCTTCACCCCCTTTTGTATGCTGGTCAGAGTATAAACCAAATGAAAAGATTCCAGCACCCATGCCCCAGTCAGAGCTTTAAATACAGGCCACCGCAATGGGATGGTGCCTTGGAAGGTTCACTCAGGCTGTAAAGGGGAAGGCAGACCTCAGTGGGATGGAAGCAAAAGCAAGGGGAGCTGGAGGGTGGCGGAGGGAGGCAAGGAAGCCAATGGTGAGCTTGCAGCTCTCAAGGTCAAGCTCTGTGTCTTACAGTTAAGTCAGTTCGGGTACTCCCCAACAAGGTCTAATTTAACCTCTTAGAACAGTGCTTAGAAAGAGCCAACTGCTTCGTCCCGTGGAACTGTGACCAATGGGAAAGATGGTAGCAGAATTAACAAGACCCACCAGGGAGGAAGCCCTGTATTTCCTCTGTGTGTGTTTTTGGAGGGGGGGGGTGGGGATGGGGTGTGTGTGTGTGTGTGTGTGTGTGTGTGTGTGTGTGTGTTTTAAGTCTCAAACTTAGAAGGGAAAAAAAAAAAACCCATAAATATATTCTTTCCTGAATTTCCTGGCTGCCCTTAGCCAGCTCTCAGCAAGAAAGGCCAAGTTCTCCTAACCTCTGTGAGGAAGGCCAATAGGCTGACAGCTGGATATCAATATTTACATTCTGTTATCACGTCTGCTGAGGAACCCCAGGCCTAAAAAGCTAAACTGAATTATTCTCGTTTTATCTCTCTACTGCTGGGTTCTGAAAAAAACACTTCCTCTTTTTGAAAGCACAGGGTTTTGTTTTCTTTTTTTAAGGCCAATATAATTTTCTTTCCCTAAAATATCATAAAGACTTCTCACCCCAAAAGTTAACCCTTCCCTAGCTCAGTTGGCACTCAGTATATCTGAAGTGCAAACTGATTGACATGACTTGTTATAAGCCAACATTAAAACAATCTGCCATCTGCAAGACACATCTCCAACTCTTGGGTAAACAACAAGGAAAACAGACTTTAAGTGACCACTGACATGAATCAGCTGTGAGCAACAGCAAAGGAAAAACATGTAAAGGGCCTGGGAGGCCCTTTCTGGGACTTAGATTTTATTGAAAAGGAACTACCAAATGAAACATTAGGAGAGTCGGCTGGCCACTTGGGGTAGAGGCAGTGCTCCACACACATCCCACAGATCACAGGAAGGTTGCCAGATACACACTGTCATTGGGAAAACAAAACCAAAAAACCCCACAAAACCCACCATAACAAATGTGCTTGGCAAGATATTACACATGGTACCCAACGTCAGATCGTGAAATAGTTTACCTTTCTCCAGGGTCATACTTTTTCTTTTCTTTATTTCCTTTTCTTCTCCCATTGTAATCTTCGTGAGATGCACAGATGCAGTCTGGAACAATCCAGATTTATTTAGAGTGTCTATTTTCTGTACTGTAAATGGGTTGGTTTACATGGGGTCAATGCTTAGCAGGTAGCTCTGCGAAAGAATTTCTTTCTCTTGCAAATAATGTAAACATCCAGCTGTCTGTTTACAAATGTGAAGATGGAAGAAAACACCTTTGGTCTTTTGGTTTGGCCTTTTAATTCATTTCTTTGTTGCACATGCAGTGTCTTTTCAAGCATGTTGACCCCATGGTCACCCTCCCTTAACCTCATGTTCAAGTTTCCCACAACCACCCACCAAGATCTGAGTGGAACTTGTCCAGAGTCTGGTCTGCAGGGTGTGTGGCAGTTTCCCCCTCACACATTGCAACAACAGCCAACAAGGGGGCATGACTGTGCATGGACCTATAGCCACAAAGTCATTCTTAAAAGGAAGTGGCCAAAAAAAGTTCTCAAATTGTCACTTGTTGGCAAGCAGGTACAAGAGCTTCATGAACACCAATGCAGAATTAAGAAAAGGCTCAATGTTTCAAACCATGCATTGGGGTTTTTCCTTACCAGCAGCCAGGAAGTTTGAATAATTTGATGGGAACAGTTGCCATGTTCTGAATTTGACAGCAATGACTGCATGTTGCATCTTAAACTTGGCATGTGTGGAACATTTTGGGGAGGTTATTTTTGTGTTTTGTTTTTGTTTTTTTACAGATCAGCATTGGAACCCTTCCCGTGTGAGGAATTCCTATCTTACAACCATTGTAGGGAAAACATTTCTGAGAAGTCTCCAGTCTCATCTTCTCAGTCTCCTTTGAGGTTGGGGCAGATGTGTGGCCTGCACTTGACCAACAAAGTCACCTGATGAGAATCAAGTACTAACAATATAACGGCAGTGTATGGCCCATCCGGCAGTTGGGGACAGTAGCTTAGGGTCTGGCAGTGTTGGTGGGGGGGGGTGGCACTGCAGGCACAGAAGGGGAGCTGCACTGCAGGGACACAGGTAGATCTCCACCATTCCCAGCAATCCTACAGGCTTTCCGGTATCCTCTCCAGACATTTAAAAAATCAATCCAGGGGCAGTTTCTGTTGCTTACGAAGGACCAGTGAAATAGAGCACTCTGCACAGGGCAGTGGTCCAATTCTGGCATCTTCCTAAGAAGGACATCTTGGCAAAAACAGCACGGGGACCAAGGCCCTACCTTAGCTAAGGTCTCCTCTTCATCACCAGCATTGTGCTCCTGTCTTCAAAGGCAACTTGACTCTTCTCTCAATTCTTCGTGGGTGTGTGCCAAATTTTCATTCCAATGAATGAAATTTTCATTCTGGTGAAACAACAGGAAATAAACACCAGTGTTCACAGTTAACTTTGATTCCCTTCAAGATGATGAGAGCAGATTTGCAGGGATATTTAAGAGATGGGTTCTTGATGCACAAACTGTTTGATTCCATTTCTCCTGAAAATATATATGTGCTTCTATATAACATACATATATGTTATTTATAAGGTATATATATATTCACATAGAGAGTGTTTACTGGCTTTTTTAGGGCAACTCTGAAGTGGCCCCTCTTTTCTCAACAGCTAATTTTATTATAATAAAGACTTTTCGAAAACAGTACTCTAAGCACGATGTATTTATTTTTAAAAGGTAACACTAACAACAAAAAGCTGAAAACAAAGGGGTTAGATTGCTGTGGTGCTCATACAGCTAGTAAGTGGATGAGCCGGAGGCTGAGAAGAACTTAATTATGGCTCCCAACCTGCCCTAGACTCATCAATGGATTCTGCACTACATGTGTCTCATGCCTCCTTTTTTAGTGCGAAAAAAGCCTTTTGTAACCAGGCAGGTACAGATGCTATCAGCATGAGTTACGCCCTAGAGAGGTGAGCAAGCATTTGCTTTGTTGGATTGCAAGATCAAGCTCTCTAAATATGACCTCTATCTTCAGTGGTGTTTTACTCTACTTTTCAAAATATAATTCTTTGAGTGGGAGATTTAATAAGGTAACAATGTCACCTTCCAGCAAAATCTCCGAAAAAGATTTCTCAGAGTCCCTGGGATGTTTCCCAAGAGCTTCTCCCCATGGCTGAGTAGCCATCATGTGACTTCTGTCATTCCTCTTTCTTCTTTATTCACGTCTGCTTTTCCTGTGCCTTTCCCCTGAAGGTGCTGTTTCTCCCTGTCCTGGTGCTGTTAGCTGGGCCCAGTGACACGGGTGTGCCCCCTTCCTTTCCATTTTCCAGATTCTTCACATAGAAAAGATTCCACTGGGAACATTTTTAAATGACAACAATAAAAACTAGATGGAAAATGCTATTTATACCCTTTAGATTAAACTAAAATATGCTATTTATGTTTTTTTTAACTCTTAAGTACTTAAACTTATTTTGACTCTCAGAAATGAAGTGCAACCCTTTCTGGTCCAGTGAATAAATTCTATCCACTTTGATAAGTTTCTCTTTCCTCTCTGAAGGTCACTGGTTTTTAATAAGTCAGTATACTTGTCTGGGATCTCTTTTGAGGTATGTGAGTGGATACCAATTAGTTCCCAAAGGCAAGCAGAACAGACACTACAATTGCTATGGACTTTGTGTTTCCTCTCAGATGTAATGAGTTCTTTATGTATTAAGTAAGATGTTCATTCTTTGCCAGATTATGGCAAAAGTTTTTTTTCCCCCAATATGTTTATTTTGAGCATTTTAACTTTTTTCTTTCTTAGCACTTATGTTAATTTAAATTAAGTATTTGCATGAATCACTGTGTGATATTTGATACAACAATTTCTCACTAACTTCACATCTATCATCCAACTGTGGCTGTGGCCATCTCTTACCTGGACTACGTCAACAGCTCCTCACTAGGCCCCCTGCTTCCCCTCTTGCCCCTTAGAGTTCATTCTCCAGCAGTCGGAAGAAGCCCATTAGGACAAAAGTGTGATTATGACACTCTTCCCCAAAAATCGCCTGGATGGCTCAGTCGATTAAATGTCTGCTTGCCAGCTCAGGTTATGATTCTGGGGTCCTGGGATCGAGCCCCAAGTCAGGCTTCCTGCTCAGCAGGAAGCCTGCTTCTCCCTCTTCCTCTGGCCCTCCCCAGTGTTCATGCTTTCACTGTCTCTCTCAAATGAATGCATTTTTTAAAAAAAAATCAATAAAAAATTTTTTAAAAAAATCTTAGGTAAAGGCTCCCCTCCTATCACCTTCCTCTCACTAAGCTTACAAGACCCTAAATGATCTATCGATTTGTTGATAAGTTGAGTCCCCGGCTGCCTTCCTCACCTCAGTTGACCTCCCTGACCTCAACCACTTTGCTTCTTCCCCAAACCCCAACCTCCGTCCTGCCACACCAGCTTCCATACTATTGCTCCGGCTTAGCACACATGCCCCTACCTATGAATCTTGGCACCCTCTATCCCTCTACTCGAAATCTCTTTCCTAGATATTATCATCTCAATCCCTTGCTCTTTTTAAGTCTCTGCCTGTGTTTTGATGTCCTTCTTTCTGACTTTGTCCATCTTCCAATTGTATCCAAGCTCAGGTGAGGGAGAAGTAAGGGTGTATTAGCTGGCCCCTCAAACTCCAAGGGCGTCTTATAGCTGATGTTGTTATTCTCAATGGAAGCTTTTGAAAAGTTTTGTTTCCTGAATTTACAAGAATCTAACTGGTTTTGATATTTTGATCTTGTACTGAGGAAGGTTGGTGAGCACCCATATTAGTTCTTATAGTTAATCCATAGATTCTCTCCAAATGCCTTTGCTTTCACTCATGTCATCTGAGGCCAGTTTTGTTTTTTCTTTTCAAATCCCCTTTTCATTTAGTTCTCTTTTGGTCTTACTAGGACATCTACAACAATATTGAATAGAAGCAGTGATAGCTTGCATCCTTGTCTTATTCCTAACTTTAAAGGGCATGCTTTGAAAATTTTCCATTAAACATCATGTTTGCAGCAGGTTTTGCTAGACATCCTTTATCAGAACGGAAAGGTTCCCTTTTATTGTATTTTGCCGAGAAAGACTTTTTTTAAAAAAAGATTTTATTTATTTATTTAACAGAGAGAGAGAGAGAGAGGTCACAAACAGGCAGAGAGGCAGGCAGAGAGAGAGAGGGGGAAGCAGGCTTCCAGCTAAGCAGAAAGCCTGATGTGGGGCTCGATCCCAAGACCCTACAATCATTACCTGAGCCAACGGCAGAAGCTTAACCCAATGAGCCACTCAGGTGCCCCCTGAGAAAGACTTTTAATCATAAATGCATACTGAAGAATAATGAAGACAGTCTTGCCCTTTAAGATATTGATATATCTGTAACTCTGTCCTAAAGAGTTACAATAAAGAGTATAGTACTAGCACAAGGGTAGATAGAACAATAGCAGATTAAGAGTCTAGAAATAGATGCAAATGTATATAAGAAGTCGGATGATTTATTCTGGTTCATCTTTGTCTCTTTTTGTGACATTTTCCTTTTTCTCTGTTAAAATTCCCTCTTGACTATTGTTATGGCTTCTCTTCCCAGTCACTGGAGCCATGTCTTCTAGTACCCTACTGAAGAAGCAATTTTCATTTTAATTCTCCAATAGGTTATTTTCAGAGATTTCTTTTATTCTTTCAAATGGTGTTCTTCATCATCATCATCATCATTATCATGATTATTATTATTATTTCTTATTCTGGAAAAAAATGTTTGAAGCTCAACTCTGCTGCTTGGAAGGTAAGGATATATGGTGTGTTCTTTCTACCTAAGCCTCAGCTTCCTTATCTGTAAAAAGGACAAGCAGAACTCTTACATCAGCACGTTCTTGGAAGGAATAAATATGTTGCTGTGTATAACCTGCCTGGCATAGTATCTCACAGTGGGCAGCACTCCATATCGTTTTGCTTTAATAAATACATTTGGGTTTGTTTTTCCTTATTCTTCTTCCATCGTGGCAAGTCCTAGTTAAACCTGATGAGGTGTGTGCATCGTCCTGCTCTCATGTGTGATGGCTGAATTCTCTTTCCGGGTCTGCAATGAGACAGTAGGCTGGGGAGCACTGCATCCCATCCAATTTCCAGATCCTAGTAGTCTTTCAAACAGTGCACCCCTGATATGTTGAAATGACATCTTCTGCCATGATGCTTGGTTCACTTATCCTCTGAACGAAAGTTGTACATAAAAAGCTAACACTCATTCTCTATTACAAAGTTATTCAATCCCATCCTATGGCATTTTATTCATAGAGAATATAGTCCTAAAAGATAATATCTATGAAAGTATAGGCTTATACTTGAAGACTGTCAGCTCATGGTGATGATGTTAATGATGGACAACAGTGATGGCAATGCTTACTAAGCATTGCATTTCAAGTGCAAAAGATTCCTAGCTAACTCATAAACATTTGAATCAGCAGCTCCTCAAGCAAAAAGTCACGGTGCCTAACTGTAGTGCTCTCAGTGGGGACACACATCCCTTGTATATGTCAGCTCTTGTGTTGGCTCTTTGAGTCTCTATTGAGCCACCTGGAAGACTCAAAGCCTAGAATTTCAGCCTGTTAAGCTTGTCTGTACAATGCAAATGGCTGAAGGGTCACACTTACCAACAAAAACAAAAGGAATTAAAAACCATCAGAAAAGGGGGCGCCTGGGTGGCTCAGTGGGTTAAGGCCTCTGCCTTCAGCTCAGGTCATGATCTCAGGGTCCTGGGATCGAGCCCCGCATCGGGCTCTCTGCTTGGTGGGGAGCCTGCTTCCTCCTCTCTCTCTGCCTGCCTCTCTGCCTACTTGTGATCTCTCTCTCTCTCTGTGTCAAATAGATAAAAAAAAAAAAAAATCTTAAAAAACAAACAAACAAAAAAAACCATCAGAAAGGGTTTTCAATGATGGTTGTAGAAAACTGAAGATACTTGAGATGTATACAACAGATTTTTTTAAGCTACTATTGCACCTAAAATAGTTTAAAGGCTGCTATATATCCTGACTAAAGATAAGTTAAAATAAAATTAGAGAAAGAGTTGAAGTGAGATAAACGCCTGCCAAATATTTGACCAGCCTGTAAAAGAATGTCTTGTTTTCTTCCCATATTTTTTAAAGAGGAAAGCTCAGGGTCAGATAGAGCGGGGTACACTCAGCTCAAGAGTCTTGGGCAGACACAAACTCCATGCATGCTGGTGTATTAGCAGCAGGGTAATTGCAATGGGCAAAATGATCTACAAAAAAACCACCCCAGGGGCGCCTGGGTGGCTCAGTGGGTTAAAGCCTCTGCCTTCGGCTCAGGTCATGATCTCGGGGTCCTGGGATCGAGCCCCGCATCGGGCTCTCTGCTCAGCGGGGAGCCTGCTTCCCTTCTTCTCTCTCTCTGCCTGCCTCTCTGCCTACTTGTGATCTCTGTCAAATAAATAAAATCTTAAAAAAAAAAAAAACCACCCCAGACTCAGTATTGATCCCCAATGGGCAGGACTGTTCCAGGCTTGTGCTATGCTAATATCAAAGGTAGTCCAATTCAGTGGGCAGAGAATAGCAACAGAACCATGGTGTTCTGATTGCTACTGGTGTATCTGGTTAAGAACAAAAATCTTGGCCAGTTCTTGGAGGATATAATTTCTGGGAACAGTAATGGTCAAGGCTAGGAAGAAAAGTATCACAACCCTGGTCAATTGAGTTGAAGTTCATGGAAGCCTCAGTCCTTGTGCAAATAAGAAAACCAAGAGGGAAGCTCAGTGAACACAGCAAGGTTAGGAAAATGTTTGCGTCCACACAGAGTGCTCATATATAGGTTTGCTTGCAAAAAATTCATTCCATGTCCAAGCAGCAGATGGACAAATCTTAATATGGCTGCCTTACTGGGATTAATTAGGGAATTAGCCTACTATGGATAAAGGTCCTCATTATTTACAGTTGAGTGAGATCAAACCTTTCTGGCTGTAATGGAGCTTAATCTTTCCAGGACTGAAAAAGTGTTAGAACAGGACAGGAATCCTACTCTAATCAGTGAAGAACATGCAGATGAAGTAATACAGATAATCCAAAGGAAAAATATGGCTGCATTATGGCAGCCCACAGCATGGTTTATCCAGCTCACTAGACTTGAATAGAACAGCACACAGTCTATATCAAGGCCATAGTATCTCAAATGATCATCATTGACCTGGAAAAAGATGCTCTGGTTTCCCCACTAATGGCCTGAGACATGGCTCATTCTTTTAACTTCTTGGAATCATCTTCCCATAAAACAGATCTTATTTGCCTCCTGATAACTATGTCAATATCTTACACATATAAATAAGATACTATTATAAAAATGTGTTGCACATGGGGCACCTGGGTGGCTCAGTTGATTAAGCATCTGACTTTTTTGTTTTTGAGTCCTTTGAGGTTCATTCATCTTTTTTTTAAATTAACATATAATGCATTATTTGCCCCAGGGGTACAGGTCTGTGAATCGTCACATTTCATAGCACTCACCATAGCACATACTCTCCCCAGTGTCTATTACCCAGCTACCCTATTCCTACCCCTCAACCCCCCAGCAACCCTCAGTTTGTTTCATGAGATTAAGAGTTTATTATGGTTTGTCTCCCTCCTGATCCCATCTTGTTTCATTTTTTCCTTCTGTATTCCCCATAACCTCCTACCCTGCCTCTCAAATTCCTCAGTCAGAGAGATCACATGATAATTGTCTTTCTCTGATTGACTTATTTCACACAGCATAATACCCTCTAGTTCTATCCACATCATTGCAAAGGGCAAGATTTCATTTCTTTTGATGGCTGCTTAGTATTCCATTGTGTGTGTGTGTGTGTATATATATATATATATATATATATATATATATATATATATATCATATCTTCTTTATCCATTCGTTTGTTGATGAACATCTAGGTTCTTTCCATAATTTGGCTATTGTGGACATTGCTGCTATAAACATGCAATGAAGAAGCATCCGACTTTTGATCTGTTCAGGACTTGATCTCAATGTTGTAAGTTCCAGCCCTGCCTTAGGCTTGGATCCTACTTACAAAATGTGTTGCACATAAGTATAAAAATAAAAAGACTGCTAATGGAATAATGGGAAAGATTTCGTAAACCTGTTCACTGGAATTTCACAACACAACAAAAAATTATCTCTCCAATCCTCTCCTGTCCCTTCCTAGCACCAGAATCATACTCTCCTTGAATGACTCCATATAGCCAAACAAAACTCATGGCATTTTCCCATAAATACTCTGCCTTTTCTATCATATCACTGCATCTTCCTCCTCACTTATACTTGACCATTCCTCTCTCTCCTATATTAATGATCACCGCATTCAAATTTTTCAGTAAACAAAACTCTAATTATTTCATGAAGCTAGATAGCTCTACTTCTGATCTCCTAAATATCATCACTCCAACATGTATTTTAGTTAGCTTAAATACAAACTGGGAGTGTGGGGAAGGGAGAGAGGCTTCTTAGAAAAGGTGGGATTGAATTGACCTGGAATAAGTAAAGTCCTTAATAAGTAGATACTGGAGATATTCTAGTCAACATCACCACTGCTACGGCCACCACTACCACCACATCATCATCACTAATACTTACTGCATGCTTACCATGAGTGAAACACTGCTCTGAGCAGTCTATATGCATTATTTCACATAATTCTTGTGACAACATTATGAGGCAATATTATTAGCTCCATTTTATTGATGCATACATGGAGGCACTGATAGATTAAGACACTTGTTCAAGATTGCTCAACTACTAAGCAGTAGATCAAAGTGTGAAACACAGAGGCCATGCCTGTAAATACTATGCTACAATTCATAAAGAATTGATTGAGCTGTCCACACTACCCAAAGCAATCTACAGGTTCAATACAATCCCTATCAAAATACCAACAGTATTTTTCACAAAACTATAAGAAATAATACTAAAATTTGTATGGAATCACAGAAGACCCCACATAGCCAAAGCAATGTAGAACAAAGCTGGAGGTATCCCAATCCCAGATTTTAAGACACACAACAAAGCTGTAGTAATCAAAACAGTATGGTACTGGCACAAAAACAGACACATAGATCAATGGAACTGAATAGAGAGCCCAGAAATAACTCTGAGCTTATATGATCAATCAGTCTATGGCAAAGGAGGCAAGAATATACAATGCAGAAAAGACAGTCTCTTCAATAAATAATGCTGGACAAATTGCACAGCTGTATGCAAAAGAAAGAAATGACCACTTTCTTACACCATACACAAAATTAAACTCAAAATGGGTTAAGAACCTAAATGTGAGACCTAAAATCATAAAACTCCCAGAAGAAACATAAGCATTAATCTATTTGATATTGGCTATAATAACACTTTTCCAGACTTGTATCCTCAGACATATAGTCCTCAGGAAATGAAAGCAAAAATAAACTATTGGGATTACATCAAAATTAAAAATCTTATGCAGAGCAAAGAAACCATTAACCATTAACCATTAACAAAACAAGGCAACCTACTGACTGGGAAAAGATATTGCAAGTCACATATCCAATAAGGGGTTATCCAAAATATATAAAGAACTCATACAACTTGACACCAAAAAAAAAAATAATAATAATAATCCAATTAAAAATAGGCAGAGGACTTGAATAGACATTTTTTTTCAAAGAAGACACAAAGACGGCCAAAAGACACATGAAAAGATGTTTGTCAAGGGAAATGCAAATCAAAACTACAATGAGATATCACCTGATGCCTGTCAGAATGGCTAGAATCAAAAAGACAACTAATGAAAAGAGTTGGCAGTGATGTGGAGAAAAATAAACCATTGTGCACTGCTGTTGGAAATATAAATTGATGCAGCCATTGTGGAAAACAATATGGAGGTCCCACAAAAAAAATTAAAAATAGAAATACCATATAATCCAGTAAGCCCACTACTGGGTATTTACCAAAGAAAATAAAACAGTAATTTGAAAAGATATATGCACCCTATGTTAATCACAGCATTATTTATAATAGCCAAGATATGGGAGCAACCCAAGTGTCCATTGATAGATGAATGGATAAAGAATTCCACTTACATGTGGAATTTAAAAAACAAAAGAACAAACAAAAAGCAGAAACAGAGCCATAAATACAGAGAACAAACTGGTGGTTGCCAGGGGAGAGGGGGTGCAAAATGAGTGAAAGGGAGTGAGAGATTCTGGCTTCCAGTTATGGAATGAATAAGTCACAGGAATAAAAGATACAGCATAGGGAATATAGCCAATGGTATCGTAATTATGTTCTATGGTGACAGATGGTAGCTACACTTGTGATGAGCAAAGCATAGTGTCAGATCACTATGTCATACACCTGAAACTAATGTAACATTGTGTAACAATGTAACATTGTGTGTTAACTATACTTCAATTTAAAAAAAATAAAGAAGAAAAGGAAAAAAAAATTCCTAAGTCTTTTCCTTCCTTCCATTTTTAAGATTCTTTTTCAAAATCCTTTCATTTATGAAGTATTTTTCTAAGTTTGGGGGAACACACACACACAGAATTGATTGAGCAAACAACAGCAGATAAGGGGAAATACACAGTGTTTGAAGAAAAGCCTCTGATTAATATGACTACACACTAATAAAAATGTTCAGTCTCTATAAAGATAAAATCAGGCCAAATTATGAAAGGCCTTGAATTCTCTCACAAAATTTGCTTTTGAATGAGTTATTCTATGGATAATAGAGAGCTATCTAAGGTTTTTTAGCAGATGAATGGTATAAAATCTGGCTTTAAGGTATGTAAGTTTGGGGACAGTGAGTAGGATCTATAGATAATGGGAATTCAGCAGAAAACAAGAAAACACCAGTTCTCTTCTTTCCTTTACCTAGTAAAGAATTTAGCCTTCACTTATTTCAATCAATGCAGATTCTGAAACAATGTAACCTATGGCACCCCCAACAATCATGAAGATATAAGAATTCAATTCATCATGGGGCAGTAAGTATATAATAATAGTGACTCTTGCTAACTTTATGAAATTATTGTTGTCCAAATCTCCTTCTTCTACGGTATACATATTTTCTATACAGTCTCCTCTAATTACTGGATGTGTTTATCAGAGGCATATTTATTAAGTAAAGACAAAGATACTCAATATGTTTGCCCTGCATAAATCTTCCTCCTCTACTCCAACCAAGTTACAATTAGCAGTCAAAGCAATATTGAAAGGGGCTAAGAAAGAACAATCAAAGATGTGTGAATTATGCATATAGTTGAGTATAATTAAATCCTTTTGTTTAGAGAAATGGAGGTGTAACATTTACTTACACTTTTTAGCTGCTCTTATTAAGCTCCCAGTGGAACCCTTGGAAGGAAGCTGCAGAAGATGGAAATTCTGCTCTGGGCAACCCTGCCCAAGTTCAACTCTGAAGGGGCTCAGAAGGGGCTCAGACCACTTAATACTATGCATACTTTCCAATCCTTATTTGTGATATAGTTATGATACTAAAACTTGATTGTGGTTAATTACCTTAACCCATTAAATTACTGAGTTGTTTAATAAGACATAGTTTGGTTAATATTTTGGCAGCAAATAAAAAAGTACACCCTATATAACTATTAGCTTGATTTCTCATCTTTCCCTTCAAAATCAAACATATTTTTCCACAAAACTTCCAACTATTCCAAAAATGAATTTTATTTCAGAACTCTAAATTCCCTGTTTACTTGATTCAGGAAGTCGCTGTGTTCATTACCTGGGGGTTACATTTTTCAGTTACTACACAGCCCAGTGTTCGTTCCAAGAGCTATGCTGCTTAGAATCTGGCATTTCCCTGGGTATTACTGAACACTTTTTACAGATGTAAAAGCAGACAATGAATTGTTTTCTAGCCCCCAAATCACTTTGTTTATGCATTATAGTGTAGAAGTGTGGAGTCTCAATCAAATAGTAGCTCATGCTTCTTTAAGAGGGATTCCGTTTTGCTCACAGGTAATCCTGCCTACACACTCAAGCCAAGGTGGGGTGGCACTCCATCTGAGTAACCAACTGCTTAAACCTCTCAACTTTCATAACAGAAATGCAGATATAACAGATTATTGAAGCCACAGCCACCAAGTCCAGACCCAATGCCACATGCCACCAACACCCACCAAACATGCACTGCCAATTCCTTTTGGTTCGAAGTCGAACATGGCAACTCTTCATGATCAGCTGATTCAGAATCTTCTTAAGGAGGACTATATTGCCAGAATAAGATTACAATTGTTGGGGTTGGTACTGTCAGCATCTTAATGAGAGACCTGGCAGATGAACTTGCTCTTGTTGATGTCATGGAAGACAAACTGTAGGGAGAGATGATAGTTCTCCAACATAGCAGTCTTTTCCTTAGAACACCAAAAATTGTCTCTGGCAAACACCATAATGTGACTGCAAACTCTAAGCTGGTTATCACAGATGGGGCATGTCAGCAAGAGGAAGAAAGCCATCCTAATTTGATCCAGCATAATGTGAGCATCTTTAAATTAAACATCCTTAATATTGTAAAATATAGCCCAAACTGTAAGTTGCTTGTTGTTTCCATCCTAGTGGATATCTTGACCTACGTGGCTTGGAAGATAAGTAGATTTCTCCAAAACTGTGTTATTGGAAGTGGTTGCAATCTGGATTCAGCCCAGTTCCACTACCTAATAGCGTTTACCCATTAAGCTGTCATGGGTGGGTCCTTGGGGAGCATGGAGACTCTAGAGTACCTGTATGGAATAGAATAAATGTTGCTGGTGTTTTCCTGAGAATCTGCACCCTGACTTAGGCACAGAAGCAGGTAAGGAATAGTGGAAAAAGGTTCACAGACAGGCGGTCGATAGTGCCTATGAGGGGTTCAAATTGGAAGGCTACACATCCTGGGCCACTGGGCTGTCTGTGGCAGACTTGGCAGAAAGTATAATGAAGAATCTTAGGTTGGATGCATCCAATTTCCACAATGATTAAGGATCACTATGGAATAAAAGATGATGTCTTCCTTATGGTTCCTTGCATCTTGAGACAGAATGGAATCTCAGACGTTGTGAAGGTGAATTTGATCCCTGAGGAAGATACCCATTTGAAGAAAAGTGCAGATACACTTTGAGGGATCCCAAAACAGCTGTAGTGTTAAAGTTTTCTAATGTTATACTACTTCACCGTCTAGACGATTTTAGTTGGAGGCTGTGTATATTGTCCTTATTATCTGATATGTTACACAAGCAGTAATAGTAAGAGGCCTAGGAAAAAATACCGATTTCCCAAAGTTATAAATAGGAAACCCTGCACCTATAACCTGATACTGGGTGATCCCTATCTTGTGTTGTTCTAAATTGGTTCCTGTAAAATAGTTCTACCACCTCAAGGCACCACTGCCAATGTTGCATATACTGTAGTTGTTCTTCATTCCAGATGAGTCTTTACTGTGTGTTATAGAACTTCTGATCCCCTCACCCAACATGTCAGCCCAACTTTTTTTTTCTCCAGTCAATCACATCCTGGGATCTAATAGATAAATTCAATATTGCTGTCCTAAAGGATCTCATTTTGTATCCTATGTGTATCAGAATATGGTATACATGGAAACATAATAGAAAAAGAAAGATCTACAAATAAACAATGTAACCAACTGAAATACCAAATAAACTTTGTACAGTGAAAAATAAAAAAAAAGAACACAGATATGACATCCACAAGTGTTACTGAGATTATGAATATGTCTTTAATCAGCAACCATTGCTTTAAAGTTCTTGCCAAAGAGTACAGCCTTGAATCACCTATTCAGATAGTAGTTTTGTGAATGCTTCTTTCCTACTCCCCATGTTTCCTTCCAGTAGAAGAATCTCAATGACAAAACATCTTGACTTCTCTCTGCCATACTTAGCTAATCTTACTGGAGAATCTGGAAGAAGAAACTGAGTATGTATAAGCTAGACTCCTTCACTTTCACTTGGGAAAAGAGCAAGTATTCTGTTTCTCCTAAGCCTTTTGTGAAGGGCCTTCCTTGCTCCAGTGCTGCCTGATAATGTGTAGAGGCGTCAGTCTGTTTCTAGGGTTCAGTAGTGGGAGCCCTCTTGCCCAACACTTAAAAGCCACAGTTTCCAAAATTAGCTATTTAAGTAATGAAGGTGGTATTTGCAACCTCCATCTGCTAACCGATATATTTTATTTTGCAGTCAATTAGGAATGTGTTCAGTAAAAAATGTGTCTGTATTGGGGCCCCAGCTAAACACCAACAACTACTAAAGTCCAACAGAAAAAATTCAATTAATAAAGGTAGACTCCCACACCATCGACTCACTCTTGAGGCTGAAAAGTTCTACCCTGGTGTCATTTATACCAATGTTTAGGTAGAGCAAATTAAAATGAATCTTCTCAGAATCGCCTTCACTGAGTCAGACATTAATGTTAGCTTTTACTAGAAGTCATTATGAAAAGGGTTGTGTAAAATAACATATATATCTGCTGATTGCTAACAACAGTATCTGTACATGTCTGTTGCTCAATGCTTCACTTGATTATCCCATGTGGACTTTTTACTTTAGAATTTAGAAGCAGGAGAATATTGTCTTACTCAAAAACTGATACGCTTAGCTTGGCAAGGTAGAAATAACTGTGTAACTTAGATAATTCTCTCTTTTGATTTCACTAGCAGGAAATCCCTGGTCTAGAGTAGTGCACAGGAATTGTAATAGCCATATGAAGAGCATTCTTGCTTCATTCTCTTCATAGCTTAGCATCTAATTTCCATTTCAAAAACCTGCACACAATCAGTACTAGAATGTAAATAAAGCACAATTAAAGTAATATAGGAAAATTAAAGCAAAGGATTTCCAGTTTCCAGTCTAGCATGTAAGGACCTTGAAAGTCTTCACTCCTGACCTCACAATAAGAAAAATCCAGGACAAACTAAAAATCAACTATTCTTCTTAGATCCCCCATGGGGTTGAGGTCACTGCCTCCCCCCCTCTTTCCAACTGACAGACAGTTAGATACAGACAATCACCATTTATCAAAGCAGAATCCCAGGAGCAGAAACTTCTACAAGGACCAGAACAACAATGGCAAAACTTAATCTGTAATGATGATTGCTGGTAGGCTCAGTGTAGGCAAGTTTGAGAGTTAAAAATCATAGGCTGATCCAACTTTAGGAAGGCCTCCAAAGTTTTGTGAGGCTTACCAGACTCTCAGTGAAAACTGGAGATAAATCTCCTCTTGCTTCTGGCAAACAACAGCCACTTGAAGTAGGCCTAGATAATTCTGTTCTTCTTTTCACAAGGCCTGCCCTCAAGATAAGCTATTGTACCAGAACCTAACTAACCAGGGTTTTATCAGTCTAACCAATATAGGAGAAGGCAAATATATACTCCAGTCACTCTAGCCCTTCCTATCTCACCAAAAGAGGAAACAACAACAACACAACAACAACAAAAACAACCAAAATCCAAAACTGAGATCACAACCAGAGGCACAGACTCTCTAAAAGACTGATACCTGATCATAGACTAGAGAATTCTTCCCCTCCCCTAAATAGCTTATCATTTCATCAGCAGGGCTTCTGCATAATAAGAGGGGGATATAACAGAAAGAACTATGTATCCCAGATCTTATTTAAGAAAAGTCTCTAGGGAAATCCAAGGAAAAACAGCAGAGACAAAAACAAGGACATCAAAGGAATTTTTGCCTATGATACATAGGGCCACAGCAAGAAGTAAACACAGCCTAACCACATAACCATAAAGGCTCATGTTAGTTGCCTATTCACCTTAATTCCTTTTTTTTTTTTCCAACCTTAATTCCTTTATACAGGTATATCATGCCTGGATTCAAACCAAAAACATTTTAAGGGACAGAGAGGGCACCAAAACCAGACTCAAATGTGGCAGAGATGTTGGATGATCAGACTGGAAATGAAAAACAACTATCATTAATATGGCAAGAGTTCAGTGGAAAAAGTGGGCAAGATGCAAGTACATGGTTAATGTAAGCAGAGAGATAAGAGACTCAAACCAAGATCAAAAGGACATGCTGGAAATTAGAAACACCACAATAGAAATGAAGAATGCCTCTGATGGACTCATCAACAGACTGGATACTACTAAGGAAATAATCAAAGATACTGAAGAAATTAATAGAAACTTCCAAAACTGAAATGCGATGAGAAAAATAAATGAAAAACCAGAATATCCAACAACTTGAGATAATTATAAAATGTATAATATATGCATAATGGGAATAAGAAGGAGAAGAAGAGAGAAAATAATTGAAGAAATATGTGACGCAATAATGACCAAGAGTTTCACAATTAATGATAGACACTAAACCACAGACCCAGGAAGCTCAGATAACAGCAAGCAGGATAAATATCAAAAAATCTACACTGAATACCGAACTTTTGTATTAGCATGGACGGGACTGGAAGAGATTATGCTGAGTGAAATAAGTTAAGCAGACAGAGTCAATTATCGTATGGTTTCACTTACTTACGGAGCATAAGGAATAACACGGAGGACTTTGGGAGTCAGAGAGAAGGGAGTTGGGGGAATCGGAGGGGGGAGATGAACCATGAGAGACTGTGGACTCTGAGAAACAAACTGAGGGTTTTGGAGGGGAGGAGGGTGTGGGGGTTGGGTTGAGCCTGGTGGTGGCTATTAAGGAAGGCATGTATTGCATGGAGCACTGGGTGTGCTGCATAAACAATGAATCTTGGAACCCTGAAATAAAATAAAATTAAATTAAAAAAAAAACAACACTTTGGCATATATCCAAACCACAGAAAAATAAAGACAAGAGAAAAATTTGAAAGATGCCAAAGGAGGGAAAAGCCTTACTATGAAAGACCAATATAGAATGTCACTCTTTTTCATTACAAACTTCTCTTTAGAACCATGCAAACAAGAATAGAATGAAATAAAGAAAAATGCCACACTCTAGAATCCAATGAAATTATCCTGTAAAATTTGGAATATGGTCCCAGCCTCATCAGAATTTCAATGTCTTGATAGTGCAGCAGCCTTTGTACACCTCAGGAATTATGTTATGGCCTAGAAAGTGGCTGTGCTGATCACTTCCTTCTTGGAGCCTTCCACAAGAGGAAATTTCTACATGCTTGCTTTAAAAAATAACTTCTTTGCTGAACTGAAGGAAAGAACTGTTTCTAGAAGAAATATTTTAAGGAATTCAGTACCAGTCAAGCAGCAGTATGTTTCACATCTAGCCAGGCCAACTAAGAATGAGAAAAGACACAAATTATTAATGCCAGAAATGAAAGAGGAGCTGATCTTTGATCCCATGGACATAAAACAGACAATAAAAAAATTATGAATACATTTATGCCCACAATTTGGTAATATAGATGAAATGGACCAAAATCTTAAATGATACATCTACTAAAACTCATCAGGAGAAATATGTTACTTACATAGGACTGTATCTACTAAAGAAACTGAGTCAATAATTAATGCCTATCAAACAGAAAGGCACAGATGAATTCATTGGTGAATTCTACCAAGCATTTAGGGAAGGAATTATAACAATTTTCTACAATCTCTTCCAGAAAATAAAGCAGAAGAAATACTTTCTAACTCATTTTATGAAGCTAACATTACCTTAAAAACAAAGCCAAAGACATCATGAAAAAGGAGAACTACAAACCAATATTTTTTCATGAATACAAATACACAAATCCTCAAAAAGACATGAGCAAATTGATTCCTACCATGTATAAAAAAAGTTATACCCCACAACCAAGTGGGGTTGATGCCAGGTATGCAGAGCTGGTTCAACATTTGAAAAATCAATGAATGCTTCATCAGCACCCACTTCAGCTTTAGCCTTCCTGACAAAGTGCCCACTGTGTAGAAAGCCCAGGACCCCAGCCCTTGCCTGGCACAGTTCCAGGCAGGCAGCAAAAGTTCCCAAGCACACACAGTCTACATAGAGGATGATCATACACAAGACCATTCCTTCAAGTTTAAGTAGCTGTTCTGTCTAATCCATAGAAACAAACACAGAAAGTCAAGCAAAATAGGGAGACAGAAGAATATGTTCTAAAAGAAAGAATAAGACAAAAACCTCTGAAAAGAACTAAGTGAAACAGAAATTAGTAATATGCCTGACATGAAATTTAAAGTAATGATCCTAAATATGCTCATCAAGCTGGAGAGAAGAGAAGATGAACTCAGTGAGACTTTCATAGAGATAGAAAGTATTAAAAAGAACCAATCAGGGTTGAAGAATTCAATAACTGAAATAAACACACTAGAGGAATCAACAGCAAACTAGCAGATACTGAAGAACTATCAGCAATCTGGAAGACAGGGTAATAGAAAGCACTTAGTTAGACAGCAAAAAGAGAAAAGAATTTTAGAAATGAGGTAGGTTAAGGGATCTGTTGGGTAACAGCAAGTGAACAAACGTTCACATTATAAGTGTTCCAGAAAAGGACAAAAGAGAGAAAGGAGTAGAAAACTTACTTGAATAAATCATAACTGAAAACTTCCTTAACCTAGGGAAGAAAATAGACTTCCAGGTCCAAGAAACACAGAGAGCTCCAGGAAGATGAAACTGGGGAGATCCACACCACATATAATAATTAAAATGTTAAAGGTTAAGGATAAGAGAGAATTTTAAAAGCAGCAAGAAAGAAGCAAATGTTACCTACAAGGGAAACCTATGAAGCTATCAGCTGATTTTCAGCAGAAAACTTTTAAGCCCTAAGAGAGTGGCATGATATATTCAAAGTACTGAAAGGAAAAAAATCTACAACCAGGAATACTCTACTGGGCAAAATTATCATTCATATTTGAATAAGAGATAAAGATTTTCTCAGACAAACAAAAGATAAAGCTTATCACCACTAAACCAGACTTATAAGAAATATTAAAGGGACTTCTTTAAGAGGTAGGAAATAAATGGCCATAATTAGATCTAAGAGAATTATGAATATAAAAATGTAAAGTATGATGGCATATACATAAAACATGGAGGAAGAAAGAAAAAATAGAGAGAGGTTTTGTTTTTTTAAGAATGTGTTTTGAACTTCAATGACTGCTATGTACTTAATATATACTGCTATGTACTTAGGATATTAATATATGAACCTCATGGTAACCACAAACCCAAAACCTATTCTAGATACACAAAAAAGAAAGAGAAAGAAAATGAAACATAACACAGCAGAAATTCATCAATCACAAAAGAAAGAGCAAGAGAAGAAAAAAGGAACTGAGAACTACAAAAACAACTTGGAAAACAACTAACAAAATGGCATATGTACATACATATCAATAATTACTTTAAATGTAAATGGTCTAAATGCTCCAGTCAAAAGACACAGGCTGGCAGAATGGATTAAAAAAAAACAAGACCCATCTATATTCTGCCTAAAAGAGAATCACCTCAGGCCTAAAGACACATACAGACTGAAAGTGAAGAAATGGAAAAATGTTTCCCATGCACATGAAAGTGAAAAAAAGCTTAAGTAGGAATACTTATATCAGACCAAATAGACTTTAAAACAAAGACTGTAGCAAGAGACAAAAAAGGGCATTACATAATGATTAAAGATTGATCCAACAAGTGATTATAATGATTATAAATATCTATGCACCCAGTACTGGAGCACCTAAATACATAAATATTAATGAACATAAGAAAGAAACTGATTGTAATACAATTATAGTAGGAAACTTTAATACCCCATAATGGATGGATCATCCAGCAGAAAGTCAGTAAGAAAAACAGTGTCTTTGAATGACTAGCTGCCTATGACAGATATATACAGAACATTCCATCCAAAAACAACAGAATACATATTCTTTTCAAGTGCACATGTAACATTCTCCAAGATAAATCACATGTTAGGTCACAAAACAAGCCTCAATAAATTTAAGATCAAAATTATACCATGCAACTTTCTAGTCAGTGATACTGAGACTAGAAATAAATCAGAAGAAAAAAACTGGAAAAATACAAACACATGGAGGCTAAACAACATGATATTAAACAACCTGTAGGTCAATGAAGCAATCAAAAAAGTAATGAGCACTAGGTGTTATATGCAAATAATAAATCATGGCACAAAAACTAATGACATACTATATGGTGGCTAACATAACATAATATTAAAAAAAAAAAGAAATAAAATATACAAGGGGACAAAGGAAAATGAAAACAGAAGGGTCCAAAGTCATTGGGATGCCGCAAAGCAGTTCCAAGAGGGAAATATGTAGCAATACTGGCTTACCTCAAGAAAAAGGAAAAAATTCCAATAAAAAATCTAAACTTACATTGAAAGGAACCACAAAGAGAACAACAACCAAAGCCCAAAGTGAGTAAAAAGAAGGAAATAACAAAGATCAGAGTAGAAATGACATAGAAACTAAAATAACAATTTAAAAAAAAATGAAACCAAGATCTGGTTCTTTAAAAAGAAAATCAAAATTGATAAACTCTTAGCCAGACTCACCAAGAAAAAAAAATAAAGGAACCAAATAAATACAATCAGAAATGAGAGAGAACTAAAAACTGACACTGCATAAATTAAAACAAAGGATTATGAGGGAATACTATGAAAAATTATATGCCAACAAATTGGACAATCCAGAAGAAATGGATACATTCCTAGAAGTATAAAATCTTCCAAAACTGAATTGGGAAGAAATAGAAAATCTAAATAGATCAATTACTAGTAACAAAACTGAATGAACAATAAAAAACTACAGTTAAAAAAAAAAAGTTCAGCACCAGAGGGCACAGGTAAACTCTACCAAACTTCAAAAGAAGAGTTAATACTTATTTTCCCCAAACTAGTCCAAAAAATAGAAGAGGAAAGAGAACTTCCAAACATGTTCTCTGAGGCTGGCATTATCCGATACCAAAACCAGATACAAACATCGAGAAGAAGAAAGAAGAAAGAAGAAAGAAGGAGAAGGAGGAGAAGAAGAAGGAGAAGAAGAAGGAGAAGAAAGAAAGAAAGAAAGAAAGAGAAAAAAGAAAAGAAAGGAAAGAAAACTACAGGCCAATATGAACATAAAAGCAAAAATCCTCAACAAAATATTAGCAAATGGCATTCAAAAATACATTAAAGGATTTTTTTTATCACAACCAAATGGGCTTTATTCCAGCAATGCTAAAATAATTCAATATTTACAAATCAATCGACACAAACAAAATGAAGGATAAAAGTCACGAATCTTATGATCATCTCAACAAATGCAGAAAAAATACTCACCAAAATTCAACATCCATTCATGATAAAAACTCTGAACAAAGTGGGTTTAGAGAGAACACCTCAACATAACAGAGGACATATATGAAAAACCCACAGCTAACATCATACTCAATAATGAAAGAGTAAGAGCTTTTCTCCTAAGATCAGGAACAAGACAAGGATGTGCACTCTTGCAACTTCTGTTCAACATAATACATAAAATCCTACCCATAGCAATCAGACAAGAAAAGGATATCATAGCCATCCAAATTGAGAAATGAAGTATAAAAATGTCACAATTTATAGATGACATGATACTATATATAGAAAGAACTATACCAAAAAACTACTAGGAGTAATACATAATTTAGTAAGGTTTCAGGATACAAAATTAATACCCAGAAATTGGTAGTGTTTCTATACACTAATAACAAAGTAGTAGAAAGAGAAATTAAGAAAATTGTCTGATTTACAATTGTACCCAAAGAATAAAATGCCTATGAATAAACTTAACTAAGGAAGTGAAAGATGTGTACTCTGAAAACTATAAAACACTGGTGAAAGAAATTGAAGATGATACAAACAATGGAAAGACACTCTATGTTCATGGACTGGAAGAATTAATATAATTAAAGTGTCCATATTACTCAAAGCAATCTACAGATTCAATGCAATTCTATCTAAGTATCAACTGCATTTTTCACAAAGCTAAAACAAATACCCCTAAATTTGTATGAACCACAAAGACCACAAATAACCAAAGCAATCTTGAGGAAGAACAAAGCTGGAGGTATTCCAGTTGCAAACTTCAAGGTACACTGCAAAGCTCCAGTAATCAAAACAGTATGGTACTGGCACGAAAATAGACATATAGATCAATGGAATAGAATGGAGAGCCCTGAAATAAACCCAGGTTTATATGGTCAATTAATCTATGACAAAGGAGGCAAGAATATACAATGCAGAAAAGACAGTCTCTTCAACAAATGGAACTGTAAAACTGAACAGCTACATGAATAAAAATTAAACTGGATTGCTTTCTAACACCATACACAAAAATAAACTCAAAATGGATTAAAGATTTAAATGTGAGATCTGAAATCATACATTAGCTGTAGCAACATTTTTCTATATATATCTCTTGAGGCAAAGGAAACAAAAGCAAAAATAAATTAGGACTACATCAAAACAAAAAGCTTCTGAATGGTAAAGGAAACCATCAACAAAACAACAAGGCAATCTTCTGTATGGGAGAAGGTATTTGCAAATGATACATCCAGTAAGAGTTAATAACCAAAATATATGAAGAACTTGTACAATTCAACATCAAAAAAAGAAATAATCTGATTTAAAAATGAGCAGAGAAATTGAATAGACATACAGATGGTCAAAGAAGACATACAGATGGCCAAAAGACACATAAAAAGATTCTGAAAATCACTAACCACCACAGAGATGCAAATTAAAACCACAATGAGATATCACCCTAAACTTGTCAGAATGGCTAAAATCTAAAACACAAGGAGTAGCAAGTGTTGATGTGGATATGGAGAAAAATGAACACCTGTATGCCATTGGAGGGAATGTAAATGGGAGTCACCACTGTGGAAAACAGTATGGCGAGTCCTCAAAAAGTTAAAAAAAGAATAGGATGTAATCCAATAATTCCACTTCTGGTCATTTACCAAAAAAATCCAAAATCACTAATTTGAAAACTTATATGTACCTCTGTGTTAATTGCAGCATTACTTACAATAGCCAAGTTACAGAAGCAACTCAAATGTCCATCCATAGACAAATGGATATAGAAGATGTGGGGTGTGTGTGTGTGTGTGTGTGTGTCTGTCTGTCTGTCTATAATGGAATATTACTCAGCCATAAAAAAGGATGAGATTATGCCATTGATGACAACATGGATGGACCTAGAGGATATTATGCTAAATGATATAAATCAGAGTGGGAAAGACAAATACCATATGATTTCATTCATATATGGAATCCAAAAAAATAAAATGAATAAACAAAAAGCAGAATCAGATCTTAAAATACAGAGAACAAACTGATAGTTGCCAGAGGGGAAGAAGGTAGGGGGATGGGCAAAATGGGTGAAGGAGAGAGGGAAAGACAGACTTCTAGTTATGGAATGAATAAGTCATGGTAATAAAATACACAGCATAAGGAATATAGTCAATGATATTGTAATAGTATTGCATGGTGATAGATGGTAGCTACAGTTGTAGTGAGCACATTGTAATATATAAACTTGTCCAATCACTGTATGGTCCACCTGAAACTAATGTAACATTGTGCATCAACTACAACACAAACTAATAAAAAGAAAAAGATACAGTCCTATAACAAATTAATTCTTCCATTTTTAATTCTGGGAATTTTTGTTTATTTTAACTCTAGAATCTCAGAGAAATTAGGATATTTCTAAACTGCTGTGTATTTGTATTAGCTCTCTTGCTCAAGCTTGTCTGGGAATCTTATCCAATTTCTATTTGAGGGGGAGTTGAAAGTATTTCAGCAAAGCAAACAACTGAATGATGTGTCAGCCAAAACCTGAAATGTTTGTTTCAGAATGCTTATGTTTCTGAATATAATAAAGTGTCTCACGTTAACAAAAAAAAAGAAAGAAAACTAATGAATGTAACTCACGACAACAGCTAAAAACAAATTCACATGACCATATCAATACAGAAAGAACATCTGACAAAATCTAATGCCCATTCATGATAAAAACTCTGAGCAAACTAAGAATAGAGGGAAACTTGCTCAACTTGATAAGGAAGATCTACAAAGAATTGACCACTAACATCAAACTTTATGGTGAGAAACTAAAAGTTTTACCACTAAGTACAAGAACAAGGCAAGAATGTCCCCTCTCATCATTCCTTTTTAAAAATTGTACTGGAAGTCCTAGTAATGTCATAAGGCAAGGAAAAAAGAAAACAGGTTGGGAAAGAAGATATCAAACTGTCTTTGTTTGCAGGTGATATGATGTCTTTTTAGAAAATTAAAAAAATTCACCAAAAATCCTGAAACGAATTAGCAATTATAGCAAGGTTGTGATCTACAAGGTTAATATACAAAGTTCAATTTTTTTTAATATGTCATAAATAAACAACTGGAATTTGGTATTAAAAATATAATACCATTTACCTTCACAACAAAAAAGAAATATGTATAACTCTAACAAAAAATGTATAAGACATACATAAGAAAAACTACAAAACTCTGATGAACGTGATCAAAGACGATCTAAAATAAATGGGGAGATATTTTATGTACATGAATAAGGAGACTCAGTATTGTCAAAATATCAGTTCTTCTCAACTTGACGTTTAGATTCAATGTAACCCTAATGAAAATTCCAGCAAGTTATTTTGCAAATATTGATAAACCGATTCTAACATCGGTTTATCAATATTTGGAGAATATTGGAGAAACTAAGACCCAGAACATTGAAGGAAAAGCATAGATTTGGAGGACTGACTTAAAGACTTACTATAAAGAGATCATAATCAATATAGCACAGTTTTCGTGAAAGAATAGACAAATGGACCAATAGAACAGAATAAAAAATCCAGGAATAGGGGGTCCTTGGTGGCTCAACTGGTTAAGTGCATCTGACTCTTGATTTCAGCGTGGATCATAATCTCAGGGTCATGGAGCCCTAGGTTGGGCTCTGCTCAACAAAGAGACTGCTTGAGATTCTCTCCATCTCCCTCTGCCCCTCCCCACGACTTGCACACAATCTAAATAAATAAATAAATAAATAAAATCCTTAACCAAACACCACCCCCCCAGAAATCGGCCCAGACAATTACAGTCAACTAATCTTCGAAAAAGGAGCAAGGCAATTCAATGTTTTAAAGATAGTCTTTTCAACAATGGTGCTAGAACAAGAAGCCAGAACAGGAACCTAAAATTAGACCTTATACCTTTCACAAAAATAAATTCTCAAAATGGATTATGGACCTAAAGGTATAATACAAAACTATGAAAATCCTAGAAGATAACATAGAAAAACACCCAAGTGGCCTTGGGTTTGGTGATATTTTCTAGACACAACACCAAAAAGATAATCCATGAATGAAAAATTAGGTAAATTGGACTTCATTAAAATTTAAAATTTCTGAGAGATACTGTTATGAGAATAAAAGTCTCCAAGTCACAGACTAGGTGAAAGTATTTGCAAAACACATATATGACGATGGAATATTATCTGAAATACATAAAGAATCCTTACAACGACAATAAGAAACAACATAATTTAAAAATGGCCAAAAATCTGAATATATACCTTATAAAAGAAGATATACATACATACATATGGCAAATAAACATATGAAAAGACATTCAACATTATATGCCGTTAGGGAAAGGCAAATTAAAACAACAATGAAATATGATTACATAACTGTTGGAGTGGCTAAAATCCAAAACACTGGCAAGATTGTATAGCAACAGCAATTCTCATTCATCACTGGTGGGAATACAAAAGGTACAGCTACTTTGGAAAACAGTTTGGAAGTTTCTTACAAAACTAAGCATACTTTTACCATACTCTTCAGCAATTGTGCTTTGTGGCATTTACTTAAATGAGCTGAAAACTTAATGCCACACAAAAACCTGCACACAGCTACTTATGGCTGTTTTAGTCATAATTACCAAAGCTGGAAAGTAAACATGATGTCCTTCAGCAGATTAATGGATAAATAAAATGTGGTACATCCAGACAATGGAATATTATTTACCACTAAAAAAGGAAAAGAACTGTCATGCCACAACAGAACATGGAGGAAACATAAGTGCATATTGCTAGGTGCAAGAAGCAAATCTGCAAAAGATATTATAGAATTACATACAATAGAAATATGACATTCTGGAAAAGGTAAAACTATGGAGACAGTGGAAAGACCAATGGCTTCCAAGTTTTCCAGGAGGGAGGGTAGGATTAGTAGAGCACAAGATGGCACTCCTGGGCGACTCAGTTTGTTAAGCATCCAACTCTTTTTTTTTTTTTTTAAAGATTTTATTTATTTATTTGACAGAGAGAAATCACAAGTAGGCAGAGAGGCAGGCAGAGAGAGAGGAGGAAGCAGGCTCCCTGCTGAGCAGAAAGCCCGATGTGGGGCTTGAACCCAGGACCTGGGATCATGACCTGAGCAGAAGGCAGCGGCTTAACCCACTGAGCCACCCAGGCGCCCCAGCATCCAACTCTTGATTTCAGCTCGGGTCCTGATCTCAGGGTTGTGAGATCAAATGCACTGAGTGTGGAGCCTGCTTGAGATTCTCTAGAATCTCTGCCCCTCCCTCTTCCCTACCCCTTGCATGTACTCTCTCTCTCTCTTAAAAAAAAAAAAAAAGAGCACAAGGAATTTTGGGTCAGTAAAACTATTCTGTATGATAATATAATGGTGGATCCATGTCATTATACATTCATCAACTCATAGAACATATACATGGAGTGAACCTTAATGAAACTATGGACTTCAGTTAATAATAATGTATCAATATTGGCTCAATAATTGTAGCAAATATAACACACAGATGCAAGATCTTAATAATAAGGGAAATTGGGGCAAGGGATTAAGGATGATTTGGGAACTCTTAGTACTTTCCGGTTGATTTTTCTGTAAATCTAAAACTGGCTTAAAAAGGAATGGGGGAAACCTATTAATTCAGAAAATGAAAGCAAGGGGGTCGCCTGGGTGGCTCAGTCGGTTAAGCGACTGCCTTCAGCTCAGGCCATGCTCCCAGCGTCCTGGGATCGAGCCCCATGTTAGGCTCTCCGCTCAGTGGAGAGCCTGCTTCTCCCTCTCCCTCTGCTGCTCTGCCTGCTTGTGTCTCTCACTCTCTCTGTCAAATAAATAAATAAAACCTTAAAAAAAAAAATGAAAGCAAGGGAAATAACAGTTTTAAAAATGTTAAAACATAAAAAAATAGGACATTGTGATGGAAAAGAAGCAGAAATTCAGTCAGCAAAATTTTAATACCAACCGACTCAGACTTTAGGCATTCAAATTTTCAGAAACAGAATACTAGCCACAAAGTGTTTAAATAAAAATAGAAATAAAATAGAAACTTAAACAATATAAGTGTATGGGGGGGTTATATTGTGATTTATATTGTGATTTATAATAAGAAATATATATATATATATTTCTATATGTATATATTTGGTCCTTTTCCCCATTTCTGGCACAGAGTTTCTAATATTCTTGGAATTTCCTAAATGGTAAGAGCAATAAAGGTGTCTTGCTATTTATTCCAAACCCCTTTCAACCCTACGAGTTTATGCTAATGAGGAGACTTTTGGAAAGCCCCTAAGGATGAAAGCTGGTTGCCAGGGAAACCAATCAGGTAATTAGAGGATTGGAACTTTTGGCCTTACCCCCAGACCTCTGGGGAGGAAAGAAAGGCTAGAGATTGAGTTCAATCACCAGTGGCCAATTATCTAATCAATCATGCCTATGTAATGAAGCCTCCATAAAAACTGAAAAGTAAGAGATTTGGAGAGCTTCCAGATTGGCAAACCAGAATCCATCCATGTGTTGGAAGGGTGGTGCATCTCAAACTCCATGGGGACAGAAGCTTCTGTGTTTAGGACTCTTTCAAACTTCCCCTTATGTATCTCTTCATCTGACTATTTATTTGTATCCTTTAATACCCTGTGTAATAAATGATTAATCTAGTAAATTAGCTGGTTTCCTGAATTCTATGACCCACTCTGCTAAATTAGTCAAAACCCAAGGAGGGGTTGTGAGAACCTCTGATTTATAGCTGCAGTTAGCAGCACAGGTGACAAGATAAACCTTGTAATTGCTATCTAAAGTGGGGGCAGTCTTTTGGGACTAAATCCTTAATCTATGATATCTGACACTACTCTCTAGGTAGACAATGTCAAAATGGAATTAAATGTAGAGGACACCAGTCAGTGTCTGCTGAGAATTGAAGAGTTGCTTGGGGGAATCTGAAAAAATACCCTGGAGGGAAGAAGTCTATAAAGAATGACCAAGAAGATCTGAAAAAGAACCATATAACTTCTAGAAATTAAATATATAATAAATGAAGGGGCACCTGGCTTCCTCAGTCAGTAGAGGATGCAACTCTTGCCCTCAGGGTCATGAGTTCAAGCCCTAAATTGGGTGTGGCACCTACTTAAAATAAATAAATAAGTAAAATATTTAAGTGAAAATGACAACTCAATGGGTTAAGTCTATAGTAAGTAGAAAAATCAGTCAACTTGGAATTATATCTGAAAAAATCAGTTAAAAGTTAGTCCATAAGGGCACCTGGGTGGCTCAGTGGTTTAAAGCCTCTGCCTTCGGCTCAGGTCATGATCCCAGGGTCCCGGGATTGAGCCCCACATCGGGCTCTCTGCTTCACAGGGGGCCTGCTTCCTCCTCTTCTCTCTGCCTGCCTCTCCACCTACGTATAATCTTTGTCTGTCAAATAAATAAATAAAATCTTTTAAAAAAATGAAAAAAAAAAGGTAGTCCATAAAAACAAAGACATGGAAAATATAAGAGAGAGATTTAAGAAACATGGAACATAGAGTAAGGAAGTTTCAAATACATGGAAAATAGAATAAGAATGATTCACAAAGATTTTATCAGAGTACCAGAGAGAGGCAATAGAGAAAAGAGTGGAAGAAATATGTTAAAAGATAATGGCTGAGAGTTTATCAGAAGTGGGGAAAGTCACCAATCCTCAGATCAAGAAAGCCTAATGAAATCCGTAATTGGAAAATAATAAAGAAATCCATCCACAGACAAATCACTGTGAATTTTCAGAACACCAAAGACAAAGAGAAAACAAATCTTAAAAGCAGTCAGAAAAGTAAGACTGGTCATCTTCAAAGGACAGATAAGCAGATTCATATCTAACCTTTCAACAGCAAATAATTGAAGCCCAAAAACTGTAAAATTATATATCAATGTCTGAGAGGAAAAGCTGTCAATCTAGAATTCTGTATATAGCAAAACTGATTTCAAGGAAAGGCAGTCACGATCAAATCCTCATCCCCTGCTTGGCCATGTAAGAGTGGTCTTGAGCCCAGAACATTTCCTTACTGAGAGAGAGAGTGTTCATAGTCTGTGCTGGACTTGTCATCTTATGGAAGAATATCTTTCCAAGGTCTAGGTTTGATGTCCACGTACACTAAGCATCAGTGACTCTTAGGCATGCTCCTGCTTTCTATATTTTAGACCTCAAGGCAGAGTGTGGGGTCCCTCCTCTGCAATGTAAAGTTGGATGTATGCCACTACATTGCCTGAGTGGGCTGGCAATGGATAGATGTATTGCATCTATCTATATCCATATCTGGTGGATAGATACATTGCAAGGGCTGGAATTTGTGCACTCCCCCTTCCTCTACTGCTGTAAATAAATGTGGTAACATGTAAGCCTGGTGCGTGTGTTGTCTATTCTCAGCGACCTCAAATCATGCACTGGTCTCTTCCCTGGGTGGTACCCAACTGCCTTTTAACCGTGGCTTCATGGCCCAGTCACCCACTGAATCATGAAATATCAATAAATAAAGCAAAATAAAGACATTGTTAGAAAAACAAAAACTGACATGGTTTAACATCAAAACATCATCACTAAGTGAAATTCTAAAGGATATAACTCAGAAGAAAAATTACTGAAGACAGAAAATGCAAGATACAAGAAAGACTAGTGAAGAAAGATATTTGGAACTATATGGGCAAAGCTAATTAAATGCTGAATGTACATAACCATAATATAGTGCATATGAAAATATGAGAATGTTAAAATATAGGTCAATAATAGATTAAGATATGAGAGGTAGTAATCACATTTGAAGAATCTTAAGGTCTTCATATTGTCTTGGAATGAGGTAAAGATATTAACTTCAGATTTTGTTGAGTTAAATGCGGGTTAAAAAAAAACAACAACCAAACATCTGAAGTAACTACTAAAAGAGGATGCATAGAGCATGTAATTTTCAAACAAGTAGATGGGAAAATAGAATGAAACAGAAGTTAATCAATTAAAAAAAAAAAGTCAGGAAGGAGGAACAAAACAACACAAAAATCAAAGAGCAAAACCAAACACAGAAATAGGACAAATCAAAAGCATGACAAAAATGAGTCATAATATGACCAATCATAGCAAACAAAGAGTAAATTCTTTAACTGTAAGACCAAGATTTAAGACTATAATTCTTTTTTAAATTTAGGTATATGATGTATACAAGACTTATACCTAAACATAAAGCCACAGAAAGATCAAAAGTCAAAGAATGGTAATGAGTACCCAAATCAATCTTTGTTCCTAGTACCATTCTTCAACAAAAGAACTAGAGATTCTTGAACCAGTGGCTCATTTTAGGGCTGGGCTGGGGAATATGCAAGGTAAGCCCAGACACCTTGTAGTGCTGGAAAGTAACGAAGTGCTACACACACACACACACACACACACAGAAAGACAGACACACACACATGATCACACACACAAGCACACACACACCTCAAACAATAGAAACCAAATTGATGGGCATATGTCAAAAAGACGCAGGAGCCAAGAAAGAAGTTCCAAGGGTCAAGGCTAAAATAATTTGAGCAATAAAATAAATTAGTACTGTATAACCCAAAGCACAAAATGAATCATGAGTCCATACTGATATAAACAAGTGATGGTAAAAAAAAAAATGGGAAGAAAAAGACAAGTTTCCCACACAGAAGATCTCTGGATGGGAAAGCATAACACTCTGTGGAGTGTTATGTGGAGCATGACACTCAAGTCACTCTGTGCAATAGTCACTTCCTTCCAAAGAGCCCATTTGCCCTAGTGTGAAGCAAGAACTTTACAATTTTCCACGTGTGCCATGAATAACAAAGGTTGAGACTAGCATATCTGTTTAATGATTGCACCTTCTTTAGGTCTATGACAGATATCCAAGATTGGCTTTCTCAGCTCCATCCCATCCACCCTCTAGACCACCTTCCTATACTGGCGGGACTGGAAAGTTAAAAAAAATCAAAATTAAAAAATAACTCACATTTCTTGATTTCTTGGTGCAAATAATGTTCTGGATGCAAGAACCACCAAATTCGATGCATCCCCTTCATTTTTGATGGTTCAGTGAAGAGGAGGCTCTTGTTGCTATCTCCACTACAAGCGATATCATGGAGAAATATCATGGAATTATGAGATGCAATTGCAGTAGCCTAACTGGTCATTCTAGTGTCTGTCACCAGCTTTGTGGGTGCTGACTCATGGTTGCAGCTGTTGTGGCTCCTAGATCTCTGGAGGTGGCACCTTTGAATTTGAGATATTCGGACTGCTGATACTATCCTTTAATTAAGTCTCATATATTTTTAAGGTTTTATATTTTTATTCTTTTTAAAGGTTTTATTTATTTGAGAGAGAGTGAGAGCTAGACAGAGAGAGAGAGAAGAGAGAGAGAAGCAGGCCCGCCACTGAGCAGGGAGCCTGATGCAGGACTCGATCCCAGGACCCTGGGATCATGACACGAGCCAAAGGCAGATGCTCAACTGACTGAGCCACCCAGGCATCCCAAGATTTTATACTTTTAGAGCTGTTTTGGGTTTATAATAAAATTCAGAATACAGAGATTTCCCATGTACACTCCCCCACATACACAGCCTCCCCCATTACCAACATCACTTATCACAACGGTACATATTTCACCAAGGATAAACCTACACTGATGCATCATGATCAGCCCAAGTCTATAGCTTACCTCAGAGTTCCCTCTGGTGTACATTTTATGGATTTGGACAAATGTATAATGGTATGTGTCCATTATTACAGTATCATACAGAGTATTTTCACTGCCCTAAAAATCCTCTGTACACTGCCTACATATTTTTCCTTGCCCTGCTTTTCTCACCTGTCAGCAATCACTGATCTCTTTACTGTCTCCATACTTTGGCCTTTTCCAGAATATCGTATACTTGGAATCATACAAAATGTAGCTTTTTCAGGTTGGCTTCTTCTACCTAATAATATGCCTTTAAGTTTCGTGCACAGTGCAGAGCCCAGTGCAGGGCTGGATCTCATGACCCTGAGATCATGACTGAAACCAAAGTCAAGAGTCAGACGCTTAACCAACTGAGCTACCCAGGTACCCCTGATAGCTCGTTCTTTTTTAGTGCTGAATAATATTTCACTGTCTGGCTGTACCATAGTTTATTTATCCATTCACCTACTGGAAAACATTGATTTCCTCCAAGTTTTGACAATTATGAATAAGCCTTCTATAAATAGCAGAGTGAGGATTTTTGTGTACACATAAGTTTTCTACTCCTTTGGGTATATATGTTTTTAAAATAATAAGTTTGGGGGTGCCTGGCTGGACCAGTTGGTACAGCATAAAACTCTTGATCTCAGGGTTGTGAGTTCAAGCTCCATGTTGGGAGTAGAGCCTACTTAAAATTAAAAAAAAATTTTTTTTTAATATTTTTTACCTATTTATTTGACAGACAGAGAACACAAGTAGGCAGAGCTGTAGGCAGAGGGAGAGGGAGAAGCAGGTTCTCCACGGAGCAGAGAGCCTGATGTAGAGCTCGATCCCAGAATCCTGGGATCATGACCTAAGCCAAAGGCAGATGCTTAACTGGCTGAGCCACCCAGGTGCCTCTAAAAAATTTTTCTTTAAATAATATTCTCCTTCCTCTGTACCACCTGCAAAATCTAAGGGAAGTGAAAAAAAAAAAAAAGATACGTTTTTCTCCTGGAGCTTCCTTCTTTAGGATTGAGTTTGTTAACACTGAAATCATAGAAGTAAAAAACATTTTAAGTCTGCATCAAACTGAGTAAAGTATGTTTTATTTCCCCATCAGTCTTCAATTAGATTGAGAACTACCTCTAGGCAAATGACCAATTTTTCCTAACTCAGGGATAGCTCTACTCTCTTTTGGTCTCCCTGAACTCTCTCCAAGTTTCTTTCCCTTCTGCCAGGTCAGATATTAGAGGTTTTCTATTATACTCTGTTCACATTCATCCCCAGAAGCATATCATATACTCAGGGAATTTTTCAAACTACTTCACTATATTCTCATTGGAATATAATGACCTTAGCTTCTCCTCCTTCTAGACTATGCTATTCATTAACCTCTTCACTATTTGATTATAGTTTCCTGTTCTGTGATCTGACATATTGCCTCCAGTTTCCTGCCTCAGCTGAGAATGTGCCCTTCTTTTACTTATAAAACTTCAACTACATTACTAAACAAAAGAGTAAATTTCAAACTTCCTAGCCCAGAATTTTAGGTTCTTTATAAACTATCTTCAAGAAAACTTGTTATCACCATAAGTCAACATAGCAGAGCCTTGATCTTAATTAGATATACTTTAATCCAGTCATTTTTAGTTTAACCCCATTTTATTTTTAAAATTTTAATTCTAGTACAGTTAGCATACATTATTATGATTTTCAGGTATACAGTGTAGTGATTCAATGATACTATACATTACTCAGTGCTCATCACAGTAAGTAAGTAATCCCCTTCACCTATTTCTCCCATCACCTCACACCCCACCCCAACTGGTAACCATCAGTTTATTCTCTATAGTTAAGAGTTTGGTTTTTTGTTTGCCCTCTTTTTTCTTTGTTTGTTTTGTTTCTTAAATTCCATACATGAACAAAATCATATAGTATTTGTCTTTCTCTACCTGACTTATTTCACTTAGAATTACACCCTATAGATCCATCCATGTGGATGCAAATGGCAAGATCTCATTCTTTTTTGTGGCTGAATAATATTTCAGAAGTGTGTGTGCACGTGTGTGTGTGTTCCTTATCCATTCATCTACCAGTGAATAATAATAACAATTTTAGAGAATTCTATGTGGCAATTTATGGCGATAAGAAATCACAGAGGTGACTTCAAGGAAAACATCAGTTGTCAAAATTGATTCCAAAGGTGACAGAAAACCAGGTTACACCAAATATAGAAAGCATCGAAGGTTGTTAAAAATATGATTTTCCAAAACAAGCTATCTGTATCACATGGTTTCATAGATGAAACAAAGAAAATCTTTGAGAAACAGATCTTTAATAATTCCTAATGCCATTCCAGAGCATAACTCAAGGTGAAAATTTTTCTAGTATGTTACATGAGCAAATACACAAAGACATCTGTAAGAATAGCATACACACAAAAAAGCTGTATCTTTTTAGAATTGAAGAAACCTTCCCTAACTTGAAAAAGACTATTTGTCAATTAATAATCTAGAAACTGTACATCCTACAAGCATTCCCATTAGTATAAGAAAAATACATGAACTCCTACTATGTCTTCTCCATCTAACATTGTTCCAGAATCCTAGGTGATATGATTTTAAAACAAAAATCATAAGGTTAATAAACATTGGGAAGGAAGAGATGAACTTATCACCATTTTTTATGATATTGTTGGCCACCCAGAAAATCCAAAACAATTGACTAAAAAATAATTTGAATTAATCTGAAAATGTAACAAAATATAAGGTAAATATACAGAAACCAACAATAACCAGTGACTCTGTAATTATTATTTTACTTATTTATGGTTTGTTTTTGTTTTAAGTTTTTATTTGAATTCTAGTTAGTTGGGCTCAGTCGGTTAAGCATCTGACTTTTGATTTGGGCTCAGGTCATGATCTCATGGTTGTGGAACTGAGGCCCTTGTCCAGCTCCACACTCATCGGGGACTCTACTTCTCTCCCTCTCCCTCTGTCCTTGCCCCTGCTTGGTCAGTGGTACTCTCTCTCCCTCTCTCAAATAAATAAATCTTTTTTTAAAAAGTAATTAGAAATTTTGGTTAGTTAACATATGGTGTAATATTGGTTTCACAAGTAAAATTCAGTGATTCCCCACTTACATATAACTCCCAGTGCTCATCACAAGTGCCCTCTTTGCCCATCACCCATTTAGCCCATCTCCTGCCCACCTCCCTCCATCAGCCCTCAGTTTGTTCTCTATAGTTAACTGCTTATTATGGCTTACCTCCATCTCTTTTTTCCCCCTTCCTTTACCTATGTTCATCAAGAAATTCAAGAAATTTTGTTTCTTAAATTGCATATAAGAGTAAGATCATATGGTATTTATCTTTCTCTGACTGACTTATTTCTCTTCATATTTACTCTCTAGCTCCAACCATGTCATTGCAAATGACAAGATTTCATTCTTTTTGATGGCTGACAAATATTCCATCGTATATACTACCACATCATCTTTATCCATTCATCACCCCATGGACATTTTGGCTCTTTCCATAATTTGGCTACTGTTGATAATGCTGCTATAAACACCAGGGTGCAGGGGTACCTGGGTGGCTCAGTCAGTTAAGTATCTGTCTTTGGCTCAGGTCATGATCCCAGGGTCCTAGAATTGAGCCCTACATTAGGCTCCCAGCTTACCGGGGAGCCTGTTTCTCCCTCTCCCTCTGCTGCTCCCCCAGCTTGTGCTCTCTCACTCTCTCTGTCAAATAAATAAATAAAATCTTTAAAAATAAATAAATAGGGAGTCAAGATGGCGGAGAAGTAGCAGCTGAGACTACTTCGGGTAGCGGGAGATCAGCTAAATAGCTTATCTAAAGATTGCAAACACCTACAAATCCAACGGGAGATCGAAGACAAGAAGAACAGCAATTCTAGAAACGGAAAATCAACCACTATCTGAGAGGTAGGACTGGCGGAGAAGTGAATCCAAAGCGACGGGAAGATAGACCACGGGGGGAGGGGCCGGCGAGCGGCGGAGCAACGGAGCAAAATCAGGACTTTTAAAAGTCTGTTCCGCTGAGGGACATCGCTCCAGAGGCTTAACTGGAAGCCCAGGCGGGGTCAGCGCGGCCTCAGGTCTCGCAGGGTCGCAGAAGGATCGGGGGTGTCTGAGTGTCGCAGAGCTTACCAGTATTAGAACGGGGAAGCCAGCTACAGAGACAGAGCCGAGGAGTGACTCTCAGCTCGGGGTTGCCTTGAACCGGTCGCAGGCTCGGTCAGCTCGGAGCGCGGCCGGAGGCCAGGGTGACGGGAGTCATTGGGCGCTGTTCTCTGAGGGCGCACTGAGGAGTGGGGCCCCGGGCTATCGGCTCCTCCGGGCTGGAGACCGGGAGGCCGCCATCTTCATTCCCGTCCTCCGGACTCTACGGAAAGTGCTCAGGGAACAAAAGCTCCCGAAAGCGAACCCGAGCGGATTACTCAGCACGGCCCCGGGTAAGGGCGGTGCAGCTCCGCCTGGGGCAAAGACGCTTGAGAATCACTACAACAGGCCCCACCCCCAGAAGATCAACAGGAAACCCAGCCAGGACCAAGTTCACCTACCAAGGAGTGCAGTTTCAATACCAAGGAGAGCGGCGGAATTCCAGAGGAGAAGAAAGCAAAGCACGGAACTCATGGCTTTCTCCCCATGATTTTTTAGCCTTGCAGTTAATTTAATTTTTTTTTTCCTTTTTCAATTTTTTTTTCTTTTTCTCTTCTTCTGCTAAATTTTTTAACTTTTACCGTTTTCTTTTTTAACGTTTTTTAAATAGTTTATCTAATATATATATATTTTTTTTTTCTCTTTTTATATTTTTTCTTTATTGGCTTTCTTTTTTTAAATAGTTTCTTTTTTTTTTCTTTTTGAACCCCTTTTTATCCCCTTTCTCCCCCCTCACAATTTGGGATCTCTTCTGATTTGGCTAAAGCATATTTTCCTGGGGTTGTTGTCACCCTTTTAGTATTTTACTTGCTCCTTCATAAACTCTTATCTGGACAAAATGACAAGGTGGAAAAATTCACAACAAAAAAAAGAACAAGAGGCAGTACCAAAGGCTAGGGACCTAATCAATACAGACATTGGTAATATGTCAGATATAGAGTTCAGAATGACGATTCTCAAGGTTCTAGCCGGGCTTGAAAAAGGCATGGAAGATATTAAAGCAACCCTCTCGGGAGATATAAAAGCCCTCTCTGGAGAAATAAAAGAACTAAAATCTAACCAAGTTGAAATCAAAAAAGCTATTAATGAGGTGCAATCAAAAATGGAGGCTCTCACTGCTAGGATAAATGAGGCAGAAGAAAGAATTAGTGATATAGAAGACCAAATGACAGAGAATAAAGAAGCTGAGCAAAAGAGGGACAAACAGCTACTGGACCACGAGGGGAGAATTCGAGAGATAAGTGACACCATAAGACGAAACAACATTAGAATAATTGGGATTCCAGAAGAAGAGGAAACAGAGAGGGGAGCAGAAGGTATATTGGAGAGAATTATTGGAGAGAATTTCCCCAATATGGCAAAGGGAACAAGCATCAAAATTCAGGAGGTTCAGAGAACCCCCCTCAAAATCAGTAAGAATAGGTCCACACCCCGTCACCTAATAGTAAAATTTACAAGTCTTAGTGACAAAGAAAAGATCCTGAAAGCAGCCCGGGAAAAGAAGTCTGTAACGTACAATGGTAAAAATATTAGATTGGCAGCAAACTTATCCACAAAGACCTGGCAGGCCAGAAAGAGCTGGCATGATATATTCAGAGTGCTAAATGAGAAAAACATGCAGCCAAGAATACTATATCCAGCTAGGCTATCATTGAAAATAGAAGGAGAGATTAAAAGCTTCCAGGACAAACAAAAACTGAAAGAATTTGCAAGCACCAAACCAGCTCTACAGGAAATATTGAAAGGGGTCCTCTAAGCAAAGAGAGGCCCTAAAAGTAGTAGATCAGAAAGAAACAGAGACAATATACAATAACAGTCACCTTACAGGCAATACAATGGCACTAAATTCATATCTCTCAATAGTTACCCTGAATGTTAATGGGCTAAATGCCCCAATCAAAAGACACAGGGTATCAGAATGGATAAAAAAACAAAACCCATCTATATGTTGCCTACAAGAAACTCATCTTAAACCCGAAGACACCTCCAGATTTAAAGTGAGGGGGTGGAAAAGAATTTACCATGCTAATGGACATCAGAAGAAAGCAGGAGTGGCAATCCTTATATCAGATCAATTAGATTTTAAGCCAAAGACTATAATAAGAGATGAGGAAGGACACTATATCATACTCAAAGGAACTGTCCAACAAGAAGATCTAACAATTTTAAATATCTATGCCTCTAATGTGGGAGCAGCCAACTATATAAACCAATTAATAACAAAATCAAAGAAACACATCGACAAGAATACAATAATAGTAGGGGATTTTAACACTCCCCTCACTGAAATGGACAGATCATCCAAGCAAAAGATCAACAAGGAATCAAGGCCTTAAATGACACACTGGACCAGATGGACATCACAGATATATTCAGAACATTTCATCCCAAAGCAACAGAATACACATTCTTCTCTAGTGCACATGGAACATTCTCCAGAATAGATCACATTCTTGGTCCTAAATCAAGTCTCAACCGGTATCAAAGATTGGGATCATTCCCTGCATATTTTCAGACCACAATGCTCTAAAGCTAGAACTCAATAACAAGAGGAAATTTGGAAAGAACCCAAATACATGGAGACTAAACAGCATCCTTCTAAAGAATGAATGGGTCAACCAGGAAATTAAAGAAGAATTGAAAAAATTTATGGAAACAAATGATAATGAAAACACAACGGTTCAGAATCTGTGGGACACAACAAAGGCAGTCCTGAGAGGAAAATATATAGCGGTACAAGCCTTTCTCAAGAAACAAGAAAGGTCTCAGGTACACAACCTAACCCTACACCTAAAGGAGCTGGAGAAAGAACAAGAAAGAAAGCCTAAACCCAGCAGGAGAAGAGAAATCAGAAAGATCAGAGCAGAAATCAATGAAATAGAAACCAAAAAAAAACAATAGAACAAATCAACGAAACTAGGAGCTGGTTCTTTGAAAGAATTAATAAGATTGATAAACCCCTGGCCAGACTTATCAAAAAGAGAAAGGACCCAAATAAATAAAATCATGAATGAAAGAGGAGAGATCACAACGAACACCAAAGAAATACAGACAATTATAAGAACATACTATGAGCAACTCTACGCCAACAAATTTGACAATCTGGAAGAAATGGATGCATTCCTAGAGACATATAAACTACCACAACTGAACCAGGAAGAAATGGAAAGCCTGAACAGACCCATAACCAGTAAGGAGATTGAAACAGTCATCAAAAATCTCCAAACAAACAAAAGCCCAGGGCCAGACCGCTTCCCGGGGGAATTCTACCAAACATTTAAAGAAGAACTAATTCCTATTCTCCTGAAACTGTTCCAAAAAATAGCAATAGAAGGAAAACTTCCACACTCATTTTATGAGGCCAGCATCACCTTGATCCCAAAACCAGACAAGGATCCCAACAAAAAATAGAACTACAGACCAATATCCTTGATGAACACAGATGCAAAAATTCTCGCCAAAATACTAACCAATAGGATTCAACAGTACATTAAAAGGATTATTCACCACGACCAAGTGGGATTTATTCCAGGGCTGCAAGGCTGGTTCAACATCCGCAAATCAATCAATGTGATACAACACATTAATAAAAGAAAGAACAAGAACCATATGATACTCTCCATAGATGCTGAAAAAGCATTTGACAAAGTACAGCATCCCTTCCTGATCAAAACTCTTCAAAGTGTAGGGATAGACGGCACATACCTCAATATTATCAAAGCCATCTATGAAAAACCCACCGCAAATATCATTCTCAATAGAGAAAAACTGAAAGCTTTTCCGCTAAGGTCAGGAACACGGCAGGGATGTCCGTTATCACCACTGCTATTCAACATAGTACTAGAAGTCCTAGCCTCAGCAATCAGACAACAAAAGGAAATTAAAGGCATCCAAATCGGCAAAGAAGAAGTCAAACTATCACTCTTTGCAGATGATATGATACTATATGTGGAAAACCTAAAAGACTCCACTCCAAAACTGCTAGAACTTGTACAGGAATTCAGTAAAGTGTCAGGATATAAAATCAATGCACAGAAATCAGTTGCATTTCTCTACACCAACAACAAGACAGAAGAAAGAGAAATTAAGGAGTCCATCCCATTTACAATTGCACCCAAAACTATAAGATACCTAGGAATAAACCTAACCAAAGAGACTAGAATCTATACTCAGAAAACTATAAAGTACTCATGAAAGAAATTGAGGAAGACACAAAGAAATGGAAAAATGTTCCATGCTCCTGGATTGGAAGAATAAATATTGTGAAAATGTCTATGCTACCTAAAGCAATCTACACATTTAATGCAATTCCTATCAAAGTACCATCCATTTTTTTCAAAGAAATGGAACAAATAATCCTAAAATTTATATGGAACCAGAAAAGACCTCGAATAGCCAAAGGAATATTGAAAAGAAAGCCAAAGTTGGTGGCATCACAATTCCGGACTTCAAGCTCTATTACAAAGCTGTCATCATCAAGACAGCATGGTACTGGCACAAAAACAGACACATAGATCAACGGAACAGAATAGAGAGCCCAGAAATGGACCCTCAACTCTATGGTCAACTCATCTTCGACAAAGCAGGAAAGAATGTCCAATGGAACAAAGACAGCCTCTTCAATAAATGGTGTTGGGAAAATTGGACAGCCACATGCAGAAAAATGAAATTGGATCATTTCCTTACACCACACACGAAAATAGACTCAAAATGGATGAAGGATCTCAATGTGAGAAAGGAATCCATCAAATCCTCGAGGAGAACACAGGCAGCAACCTCTTCGACGTCAGCCGCAGCAACATCTTCCTAGGAACATCACCAAAGGCAAGGGAAGCAAGGGCAAAAATGAACTTTTGGGATTTTATCAAGATCAAAAGCTTTTGCACAGCAAAGGAAACAGTGAACAAAACCAAAAGACAACTGACAGAATGGGAGAAGATATTTGCAAATGACATATCAGATAAAGGGCTAGTGTCCAAAATCTATAAAGAACTTAGCAAACTCAACACCCAAAGAACAAATAATCCAATCAAGAAATGGGCAGAGGACATGAACAGACATTTCTGCAAAGAAGACATCCAGATGGCCAACAGACACATGAAAAAGTGCTCCATATCACTCGGCATCAGGGAAATACAAATCAAAACCACCATGAGATATCACCTCACGCCAGTCAGAATGGCTAAAATTAACAAGTCAGGAAATGACAGATGCTGGCGAGGATGCGGAGAAAGGGGAACCCTCCTACACTGTTGGTGGGAATGCAAGCTGGTGCAACCACTCTGGAAAACAGCATGGAGGTTCCTCAAAATGTTGAAAATAGAACTACCCTATGACCCAGCAATTGCACTGCTGGGTATTTACCCTAAAGATACAAACGTAGTGATCCGAAGGGGCACGTGCACCCGAATGTTTATAGCAGCAATGTCTACAATAGCCAAACTATCGAAAGAACCTAGATGTCCATCTACAGACGAATGGATAAAGATGTGGTATATATACACAATGGAATACTATGCAGCCATCAAAAGAAATGAAATCTTGCCATTTGCGACGACGTGGATGGAACTAGAGGGTATCATGCTTAGCGAAATAAGTCAATCGGAGAAAGACAACTATCATATGATCTCCCTGATATGAGGGAGAGGAGATGCGGCATGGGGGGTTGAGGGGGTAGGAGAAGAGTAAATGAAACAAGATGGGATTGGGAGGGAGACAAACCATAAGTGACTCTTAATCTCACAAAACAAACTGAGGGTTGATGGGGGGAGGGGGTTGGGAGGGGGGGTGGGGTTATGGATATTGGGGAGGGTATGTGCTATGGTGAGTGCTGTGAAGTGTGTAAACCTGGCAATTCGCAGACCTGTACCCCTCGGGATAAAAATATATGTTCATAAAGCTGTAAAAAAAAAAAAAAAAGAAAAAAGAAAGGATGAATACCCAAGTTTTGTAGCAACATGGACGGGACTGGAAGAGATTATGCTGAGTGAAATAAGTCAGACAGAGAGAGTCAATTATCATATGGTTTCACTTATTTGTGGAGCATAACAAATAGCACGGAGGACAAGGGGAGATGGAGAGGAGAAGGGAGTTGAGGGAAATTGGAAGGGGAGGTGAACCATGAGAGACTATGGACTCTAAAAAACGATCTGAGAATTTTGAAGGGGTGGGGGGTGGGAGGTTGGGGCCACCAGGTGGTGGGTATAGTAGAGGGCACGGATTGCATGGAGCACTGGGTGTGGTGCAAAAATAATGAATACTGTTATGCTGAAAAAATAAAAAAATTAAAAATAAATAAATAAATAAATAAAATCTTTAAGATAAAAATAAATAAATAAATAAATAAATAAACAAACAAACATCAGGGTGCATGTGTCCCTTTGAATCAGTATTTTTGTATCCTTTGGGTAAATACCTAGTAGTGCAATTGCTGGATCATAGGGTAGTTCTATTTTTATCTTTCTGAGGAACGTCCATACAGTTTTCCAGACTGGCTTCACCAGTTTGTATTCCCACCAACAGTGTAAGAGCGTTCCCCATTCTCTGCAACCGAACAACAACGTGCAGAAGAATGAAACTGGACCACTTTCTTACACCATACACAAAAATAAATTCAAAATGGATGAAATACCTAAATGTGAGTTAGGAAACCATCAAAATCCTTGAGAAGAACACAGGCAGCAACCTCTTTGACATTGGCAACAGCAACTTGTGACTAGACACATCTCCAAAGGCAAGGGAAACAGGAGCAAAAATGAACTATTGGGACTTCAAGATAAAAACCTTCTGCACAGCAAAGGAAACAATCAATAAAATAAAAAGCGACCTACAGAATGGGAGAAGATATTTACCAATGATATATCTGATGAGGGGTTAGTATTCAAAGTCTATAAAGAATTTATCAAACTCAACACACCAAAACCAAATAATCCAGTTAAGAAATGGGTGGAAGATATGAGGAGGCATTTTTCCAAAGAAGACATACAAATGGCTAACAGATACATGAAAAGATGTTCAACATCTTTCATCATTGGGGAAATATATAACAAAACCACTATTAGATATCGCCTTACACCTGTCAGAATGGCTAAAATTAACAACACAAGAAACAACAGGCCTTGGCAAGGAACTATGCAATTAAAAGGAGATCCTGTTTGGGGTGTGCTTGGGTGACTCAGTCAGTTAAGTATCTGACTCTTAAGTTTCTACTCAGGTCATGATCTCAGGGTCCTAGGGTCAAGGCCCCCATAGGGCTCTGTGCTCAGCAGGGAGCCTGTTTCAGGATCTCTCTCTCCCCCTCTGCCCCTTCCCCCACTCCCTAATGCTTTGTCTCTCTCTAAACTAAATAAATAAATCTTTAAAAAAATAAAGTAGGAGTAGATCCTATTCAAAGTAAGAAAATAATATTTCAAAAATAACTATGGACAAATTTAATAATAAATATATAAGAGCTGTGAAAGGATAACTCTAAAACTTTCTTGAACAACATAAAAAAACAATGCAATATGGGAAATTTTTTTTCAATGGAAAAAAAATGTGTTCGGAAATAGATGCACACATATATATGAATATTACAGTATAAAGGAAGCATTCCAAATTAGTGAGGAAAAAGGATCAATAAATGCAGATAGAACAATTCACTACTTGTAGAAAAATGGAATTGCCTGAATTAAAGAGTTAAAAGCAAGAGAGAAATAAAACCACAAAGGCATTCTGGAAAAACTTAAATTGTCTTTATATGGTAGCAGAAGGAAAGTCATTCCAATATAAAAGCAAAGGAGAACATTATGAGCAAAGAGAGTGAAAAAACTGATTACGCAGAAAGGGTGATATTTTTTCTCCTTTATATCTTTTAGCATTTATTCAATATTTCTATGTATAGTCAGAAAATTGCTATTAAATTTTAAAAATTAAACTAGAGTTAATAAGGAAATTTACCTGAATGAAAGGCTACCCTACCGCACCAGAGTCAGCCAAGGGTCCACCCATGGGCAAAATCTCTCACAATGTCTTTTCACAATTATATTTATTACATGTGCACCTATTTATTTAATACTTATCTCACCATCCCCACCTCTTCAAATCCACCAGCCTTTCTTAACCAGGGTTAAGAGGGAGAATTAGTTCCCAATACCCTACAGCCTCCACTGTAAGTAATGAAATAACTTCTCTAAGTATCTAGAATGGTACTAGTTACATGCTAGCCTTACAAAGGTTGAGAATGTGTTCCATAGTTCAGAGCATAAAACGTGTTTTAAAAAGCACAGAGTAGACCCTAAGCTCTAGTTAAGCCTGAGGGCAGGAAATATCTCTTTTTTTCCGGGCTTGTGCTTTTTGCCTGGCATTGTGTATAATTTTTAGGAGGTGCCAGTCAATTAATATCTGCTCAGCATTCTATCAGATCCACATCTGCTCAAAAATAAATCTTTCCATTTGAAGCCAAGCAAAACTCACTTTGGAACAAAGCAGGGGTAATCTTACTTTGTGCGTTCTTTTATTTCAGGGATAAAGATATTCTGGATAAGTCTGAAAATACTGGGCATTTGGATTCCATAGGCAGTCAATTCAATTAACTGGAATCCAGGGGGAAATACGAACTTGTATCACTGAAACAGGAAAAATGTATCTTCCAAGGCTCAAGCTTTAGAACACAGTATCAGCCAAACAGGTAGTAAATATACTATGGTTGCTTTCTTCCTGGGTATGGTGAACAACAACACAAACGGAATATATGAGCCAAAATTTTGAGCAATTTCCCTTGTTTTCTAAGTACTCGATGTGATTAAACTGATTAGTGCAAATAAACCAAAAATCTCCATCTAATTACAACTGGGAGTTGTACCTCAGATAAGTTGTTGACATGCTTTATTTGGTAACACTATTTTTCTTATGAGGCTGGAAATGTAGTTCAATAAATTATTTATAAAAATCTTATTTATTCCATAATGGTCACAGTGAAGACTTGATAATCTAATATCCTGACCTTAGTGCTTCACACACTTGGCATTACTAATGGAGACATTTTTCTCCCTGTATTATAACAACAACTTTCTCATTCATCACACACCTTTGCCACCATTATTCACTCTTTCTTTCTCGTTTAAATCTGTTGTTAAGGATCAATCATTCTGCAAGTTTCCAGCACTATGTTTTACATTCTTCTCCATTAAATCCGATAAGGAAATAATTATCTGAGGACAAAGCCCTGTGATGTTCAGCGGATACAACTTTCAGTTCTATTGACATTCTCCTGGGTGTCTGAGCCCCTGCTGTTCTTTGGGGTTTCTTAAGGCCACACTAATTAGTCTTTGTCTTTAACTTTGCATTTCTATTACAGGAGGAAAGTGTGTATGTGTGTGTGTGTGTGTGTGTGTGTGTGTGTGTGTGTGCGCACGCACATGCATGCACGTTCTCATCTGCAATTCAATATATTAGCAGTTTAAGACAACCGACTATAAATCTATATATATTCTATAGATCATCAGGCTGCAGAGTAGTGACTATCAATTGAAGACCAACAGAGGGTTCTTTTTATAGTACACAAGTAAAGCCTTTCTGCCGAAATTATCACTTTTCAAACTACCATGTGCAACAAGGTGGTCATTTAGAAAAAAACTATCTTCCAAACCTGAGCAGTTTATATAGTGTTGCCCTTAATTATATCCCCTTTTGGCTTGGCTTTTGAAACCTGAACCAAGTGGAGTGTGCCTGGCCATGAGACAGCTGAGCTATGAACTAACCTAGGGAGGGACAAATAAGGAAAACAAACAAATAACACAAAGCAAAATTCCAGGCTGAGGATGAACCAATGTACTCTGAGGTGGTTACTGTGTCTTCTATGACTTGGGCCCCAGTAGCTACTTTATTTCATTGAACACCACTTCTCTGCCATCTTGCAGACAAATAATTGGGAAACTACATGAGCAGCTGAGCAGCTAGCTGTCAGAGTTAGACACACCTTGATCTGGATTCTAGATGGTCCATTTCCTAGCTAGGTGACCTAAAAAAACACCTAACCTCCCCAAGTTCCTCATCTGTGAAAGGCTGGATAACAATACCTACTTTTCAGTGACCTTTTTCAAGGTAAGAGGAGGCAAGAGAAGAGGTTGATGAAGAGCTGGCATTAGACTGAGGTTTTGGTCCTAGATTTTGTTTCAGGTGATGGGATCGCAGGTATTTATTACATGATTAAAAGTCAATAATTAAGTAACAAACATGAGTCATGAATGAGCCAAGAATTATGTTCAGTCATTTCTGTGCACTGAGATCCTAACAATAATAATTATAATAGTAATAGCAATAATAATATATGTTTGGTAGGGTTGTTGCCAGGTTTAAGTAACATAGGTGGAGTGTTTTAGCATGTTGGCTCATTTTTACTGCTCTATAAAAACAACTGCAACTATTATGATGGGGTGAGTGGCAGTAATGGGTGAGAAGGAAAAACAGAACTTCTTAAAAGTACACTGAGGAAATGACGATGTCTCATAAAGAATGATTCTTTTCCATTTACTGACCTAAAATTCAGGAAACTGAAATTTTATCTAAACGACGAGACTCCCCCTCAAAAACTAGATTCTTTACTAATATCATTTTATTTTATTACTTTTTTAGAGCAAGAGAATATACAAGTGGCAGGGGGTGGTGTGGGTAGAGAGAGAGGGAGAAAGAGAATCTCAAGCAGGACTCCCCACTGAGCAGGGAGCCCAGCTGAGTGGGGTCTCCAATCCCACAATCCTGAGGTCACAACCTGAGCCAAAATCAAGACTCAGACGCTTAAATGACTGAGCCACCCAGGGAGCCCAACAGACCATTTTAAATAATCCTGCAGGATATATCACCTACAGTTACAGTGCAATTTAAATAGTTCCTTGTTTATTTTTATTAAAGCAGGCTCTTGCCTTCAAGAAACTTACATTTTTCAGGGCAAAGGGTGAAATAGTGCTACAACATGGAACAATTAGGACACGTGGGTGGCTCAGTCGTTTAAGCGTCTGTCTTTGGCTCAGGTCATGATCCCAGGGTCCTCGGATGGAGTCCCTCGGATCGGGCTCCTTGCTCAGCATGGAGCCTGCCTCTCCCTCTGCCTGCTGTTCCCTCTGCTTGAGCTCTCTGTCTCTGACAAACAAATAAATAAAATCTTAAAAAACAACAAACTAGAACTGGAATGTGTGATATGAATGACAGCTTCTTCAAGGAGTCCAGAAAAAAGAGATGGCTTTCTAGGATAAGGAGCTGAGCTTCAACAAGGGTGGGATTTGAAAATGTGGCAAAAGCTGGGTGGAGCACAATCCCAACTTTGATTATTTTAAACTTTTTATTTAAATTCAATTTAATTAACATATACTATATTAGTTTCAGAGGTAGAATTCAGTGATGCATTAGTTGCATGTAACACCCAGTGCTCATTCTGTCAAGTGCCCTCCTTAATGCCCATCACCCAATTATCCCATCCCCCTACCCACCTCCCCTTCAGCAACCCTCAGTTTGTTTCTTGTAGTTAAGAGTTTCTTATGGTTTGCCTCCCTCTCTTTTTTCCTCTTATTTTATTTTTCCTTTCCTTTCTCTATGTTCACCTGCTATGTTTCTTAAATTACACATATGAGTGAAATCATACAGTATTTGTCTTTCTTTGACTGAATTTGCATAATACCCTCTAATCCCACCCATGTCATTGCAAATGGCAAGATTTACAATCCCACTTTTTTTTTTTTAAGATTTTATTTATTTGACAGAGAGAGATCACAAGCAGGCAGAGGCAGGCAGAGAGAGAGAGAGAGGGGAGGAAGCAGGCTCCCTGCGGAGCAGTGAGCCCGATGTGGGGCTCGATCCCAGTACCCCGGGATCATGACCCGAACCGAACACAGAGGCTTTAACCCACTGAGCCACTCAGGCGCCCCTACAATCCCACTTTTAAATGAGGGAGTTTCTTTCTATTCTTTCCAGGACCTGGGGGCCATTTCTGCTCCCTATAGATATTATTTTTCCATTACCCAGAAAAGCAACATGGCCAGGGAGAAAACAAGAACAAAGTAGTGGTTTGACCCCAGATGGTATAAAACAATCCCTTTCACTTTCCTGCTTCTTAAAGACTAATCTAATTTTAAAATAGATTCTAAGGGGTGCCAGGGTGGCTCAGTCAATTAAGCATCCAACTCCTGATTTTGGCTCAAGTCATGATCTTGGGGTTGTGAGATCAAGCCCAGTGTTGGGCTTTGCCCTCAGCAGGGACTCTGCTTGAGATTCTCTATCCCTCTCCCTTTAACCCTCCCCCCACTGGCAATCAATCACTCAATCTATCTTTAAAATAGATTCTAAAATATTGCCTAGAGGTAATGATGTCAGAGACAGAAAAGAAGTGCCAGGTATTGGATCCAGTGCTATGTTTTGTTGTATCTGAGACCGAAGGCACATGAGAACATGAGCAACTATGGGAGACTGGATAAAAAGGAGGACACTGATCAAAGTAGAAACATTGATATAAGACACCAATATATAAGACATTGATGAAAAGGAACTTTCAAGATAGTAAGAGACAAAGTAAAAATAGGAAAGAAATTTGCTTTTATATGTTATTAAAAGGTGGCATTAAAAAATGCATAATTTTGATGAGAGATTAGTCATTTCACTTAGCCAAACTTCCAAAAGTGAAATTAATTCCATGTAACTTAATTTCACATACATATATATTCAATACTGGTAGTTCAACAGTACAAAAAATTATGTGAATAGCAAATAATAAAGTAATGTTCCCTTCCACTGAAATTCTCAGATCTTCTTACACAATTTTACCTACTTTAATAAATAACCATCCTAGGAAATACACATTGTACTAATATATATAGTGTAAAAATTCAGAAAAGGATAACAAAGCTTTTAAAAAATCTGCTTGTGGAAAAGAAGTTTTAGAGAAAGTACTCTAAAATATGTAGTGCCAGTATAGAAAAAAGCTGGTAAGGATTTGATTGAAACACATAAAATTGTAAAGGATACAATATAAACTGACTTAGATGATCTTTTACTCCCCCCACAATCCAGGGCAAAAACAGTTTCAATGAAATTAGAAAGTAAACTTCAGTGAAGGAAAAAGTATAGAAAAACTACACAGAGTCGAAGAATTGCCTCTCAAATCTCCCAGCATGAAAAACCATACAAACAAGTTAATTTAAGTCAAAATAGTGTGCTATTTTGAAAAGCAGGTAATATTTAACTAATGTCAACAAATATATATTCATCAAATATGTATTATGCTCTTGCTGTGAATAAAACAAAGTCTCTTCTTTTGTTGAGCTTATATTCTACTTGGAGGGACAGAGAACAAATAAGAACCAAATAAATCCTATAATTTCAGATTGTGGTAACAGTGCTGTGAAGAAAACAAACCAAGAAGCAAGATACAGGATGACTGGGAGGTGGTGAGTGGGGATGCAGTTTTAGAAACTGCATCAGAGAAAACTACTCTGAAGTTATATATGAGCATAGATCTGAGAGATAAGGAGAAATCAGCCATGTGAACCTCTAAGGGTGCAATTTTCCAGGCTAAGGTCTCACAGGTATAAAGGTCCCATTCTAAGAGAGAGAGAAAAGATCGTGACACACACATTGACATATACAGAATGCTCCATCCAACAATTTTCTCAAGTGGACATGGAATACTTCCAGGACAGACCATTTTTAATGTCTGCATTTACAGCTATAGCCTTCTCTCCTAGCACTCCTTTTGCTCATCCCATAAGTTTTGGTATTTGGTATTTTGTTTTCATTTAGCTCAAAGTATTTTCTAATTTCCCTGGTGATTTCTCCTTGGACCCCTTGGTGGTTCAAGAACATATTGTTTAATTTCCACATTATTTGTGAATTTTCCAGCTTTCCTTTTGTTATTGATTTCTAGTTTCATTCCATTGTGATCAGAAAAGACGCCTTGTATTCTTTTTAAATCTTTTAAAAAAATTTTAAAATCTTTTTAAATTTACTAAGACTTATTTTGGCCTAACATATGTTAATCTTGGAGAATGTCCACTTGAGAAAAATTATTTGGCTGTTTTCATCTATTCTTAATTTATTCTATATTTCTGTAATCATGTTAGATGTTGGACTTCGTCAATTTTTTTTCTGCATATATACATTTCCTCCTTTGAACTATCAATAAAATACATTCATAATTTTCCTAATATTGACTCACCCTTGTAGTCCAGGGAGGAAGCCCACTTTTTCAAATTAACATACATTGCTATATTATTTCAGGGATACAATAAAATGATTCAACAATTCCATTCATTCCTCAGTGCTCATCAAAAGTGTACTCTTTTTTTTTATTTTTTAAATATTTTATTTATTTATTTGACAGAGATCACAAGTAGGTAGAGAGAGAAGGGGAAGCAGGCTCCCTGGTGAGCATAGAACCTGATGTGGGACTCAATCCCAGGACCCTGGGATCATGACCTGAGCCGAAGGCAGAGGCTTTAACCCACTGAGCCACCCAAGCACCCCCAAATAAGTGTACTCTTGATCCCCTCTATCTATTTCACCCATCCCTCCACCCACTTCCCCTCTAGCAACCACCAGTTTATTCTCTGTATTTAATAGACTGGTTTTTTGTTTGTCTTTTTTTTAGTTTGTTCATTTGTTTTGTAAATTCCGAATATGAGTATAATCATATGGAATTTGTCTTTCTTTGACTGATTTACTTAACTTAACATTATAGCCTCTAGATCCATCCATGTTGTTGCAAATGGCAAGATCCTGTTCTTTGCTGTGGTTGAATAAAATTACATTGTATACATGTATATACCACATCTTTATCCACTTATCTGTGGATGGACCCTGGTTTGCTTCCACATCTTGGCTATTGTAAATAACACTGCAATAAACGTAAGGGTGCATATATTCTTTGAATTAGTGTTGCTGTTTCCTTTGGGTAAATACCAAACAGTGGAATTACTGAATCATACGGTAATTCTATTTTTAAGGTTTTGAGGAACCTCCATACTGTTTCCTACCAGGGCTGCACCAATTTGTATTTCCACCAGCAGTGCCCAAGGGTTCTTTTTTTCCATATCCACATCAACACTTGTTATTGGGAGGAACCCCATTATTTTGTTGTTGTTCTTTTAAAGATTGTATTTATTTGACAGAGAAGGAGACAGCCAGAGAGGGAATACAAGCAGGCAGAGAGGGAGAAACAGGCTTCCTGCTGAGCAGGGAGCCCAATGTGGGGCTCGATCCCAGGACCCGGGGATCATGACTTGAGCTGAAGGCAGATGCTTAGCAACTGAGCCACCCAGGTGCCCCATGAACCCCATTGTTAATGACATACTTTTAAAGTACTGCTGAACTACAATTTCCATTGTTTTATTAGCATTTTCACATAATTGTTGGTAAGTGGGTTGGCCCTATCCTGTCAGGATTTGAAGTCAAAAGACTTTCTTAGCCATTCCTTATAAATAGTATTTGAAGGATCTCCCTTTTTTGATCTTTTGCAACAGTTTAAATTCTATCCAGCTTGCCTGTTTCTTAAAAATTTTAAAGGATTGACAGTGAAACCATGTAAGCCTGGAGATTTTAAGGAGGAAACTCTTTTTTTTTTTAAATATTTTTATTAACATATAATGAATTATTAGCCCCAGGAGTACAGGTCTGTGAATCGCCAGGTTTACACTTCACAGCACTTACCATAGCACATACATTCCCCAATGTCCATAACCCAACCACCCTTTCCCTACCCCCCTCCTCCCAGCAACCCTCGGCTTGTTTTGTGAGATTAAGAGTCTCTTATGGTTTGTCTCCTTCCTGATCCCATCTTGTTTTATTTATTCCTTTCCTACCCCCCAAACCCCCACATTGCCTCTCAACTTCCTCATATCAGGGAGATCATATGATAATTGTCTTTCTCTGATTGACTTATTTTGCTAAGCATAATACCCTCTAGTTCCATCCACGTCATCACAAATGGCAAGATTTCATTTCTTTTGATGGCTGCATAGTATTCCATTGTATATATATACCACATCAAGAAAGAAACTCTTAAATAACTTTCTCAACTGTTTTCATTGTTACTTGTTTGTTCAGATTTGTCCAACTGCTGCTATCCAATATTTTTCAGTTATATTTTCAAATGTATTTTTAGGACCTTTTAACCTCCTTATATTAATAACTCTCTTCCCTTTTCCATTTCTACTATTGTGCATTTGTCCCTTTTTCCTTTCTAAAAAAATGTATTACTACACCAGCCAGTGGTTTATCTGGTTTTTCTCTGTTCTGCTGTCTTCAAAGAATCACCTAATCTTAGCAAACATACTATATTTCAGTCTTCTAGATGTATGGTTGGAATTTGTGAGTTTTTTTTTTTTCCTTTCTCTATTCTGTAGCTTTTACTGGCTGAACTTATCCTTCTTTATATGTATTAATATAAGATATATATTTAGTAATTATGATTCCATTTTACCTTAGGTTTTCTATTACTTTTAATTGCCAAATGTATGGTGTTTCTGTATTTGGTTTTATAGGTATGTGTGTGTTTCTTTGAATAATTTTGAAGTTTATAATATGCTTTTTGGATTGTTGTTGTTGCTTGCAATCATTATAACTTCATTTACTATTATTGACTCTCCATTTCTTGATTTAGCTACTTCAGACTACATCTGTTGAGTACCAGTTACAGAAGAATATTAAAAAAGATCACAAATAAATCTCTTCCCACTTCCCTTCATCCCCCTTCATGCTTGGTTTTGATTATTATATTACCATTTTTTACGTTGTCAAGGATTATAACAGTAACATTCTGTAACTATTTCCCATAATTGTTTTAATTTCATATTTTAATGAACTGAGTCTTTATCACCAGTCTTTTAACTGTGGCTTCCCTCTTTACTTCTTGGTTATTTGGCTTTGATTTTTCTTGTTTTTTCAAAAAAGGTCATGTGGGTCCCGTGTGTGTGTGTGTGCGCATGCAGATTTATTTATTTATTTATTTAAGAGCGAGGACTCACATCCATTGGAAGGGGAGGGACAAAGGGAGAGGGAAAGAGAGAATCTCAAGCAGACTCCCTACTGAGCACAGGAACAGGACATGGGGCTTAGTCTCATGACCCTGAGATCATGACCTAAGCCAAAAGCCAGTCAGAAGCTCAATCAACTCAGCCACTCAGGTACCCCTGTCCTGGGCTTGTTTATGATTGAGATTGTCCATTTATCTATTTCTGGCCTTTATATTTGAATGTCAGTTGATTTGAGAATAACATTTTTGGATCTTACCTTCTTTTCCTCAGCACTTTACAGATATTAAATAATTCTTAGAGAAGTCTGAGGCTACCCTGTTCTCTTTTTTTCTGGTATATAATTAATATTTACCTATATATGTAAAGAATTTTGTCTTAATCAGTGAAATGCAAAAACCATTAGGATATATCTCGGTTTAGCTATTCACGTGTCAATTCTTTTTTTTTTCTTTTTAAGATTTTATTTATTTGAGAAAGAGAGAGAGAGAACATGAGCAGGGGGAGGAGGTGAAGGAGAGGGAGAAACAGGTTCCCCAGTGAGCAGGGAGCACAAAATGGGACTCAATCCCAGGATCCTGGGGTCATGACCTGAGCTGAAGGCAGACATTTAACTCATCAAGCCACCCAGGTGCCCCTCACATGTCATTTCTTTTCCAGGAGCAAGGTGTTCTAGGTTAATACCTTCCCCCAATTGGGAAAATTCTCTTCTACTGTTTTTTAGGTACAACATCTGATCCATTTATTAGTTTCTCTAATTCCAAGATCCCAATTACCTTTAGTCTAATTAGTCTTTGTCCTTTAAATATTTTATCTACTCTTTAAATTGCTTTGTCTTTAAAAAAAAAATCTACAGACTCTGTGAATTCTCTGGAGGTCAATGAGGGTGGGGCTAAAAGTTCCAACCCTCTAATTACTTAGATCTTTCTGGTGATCAGCTCTCTCTGAGGCTCTCCAGTTGCCCCAGCTCATGTCACCTCATTAGCATAAAGTCATATGTGATTAAAGGAGCCCATTATGAATAACAATCCTATCTCTGAAGAAATTCCAAAGATTTTAGGACTTCTGTGCCAAGAATGAGGGACAAAGGCCAAATATATTCCTTATTGTACCACACCCCTTGACTAAAACAAGCCCCAAACCAGACAATATACATGAAAAACAGTTTTCAGGATATTGGATATTAGGTGGGGGGGTAGGGGGGGAAGGATAGTGATTCCTCAGAGGCATGAATTAAGTCTTATGATATTCCACTATTGCCTGGAGAGTTTCCAGGCATCAGTGCAGGGAGGAAGGACTCAGATGGAGCCCAGCAATCTCTATGCTGAGGAGACAAAGCAAGGCGTTCAGGGAGTCCAAGGCAGCTAAATTCTCAGGCAGACTAACAGAAATGGGAAAGCTGCAGAAGGAAAACTCTGGAGATCTGCAGAGGGACCCCTTGAGTCCTCAGCTGAGTACTGATCTGTTCATGCATGGAGGGAACTACTGAAGGCCATGGGAAGGACACCCAAAAGTATTACAGGGAAAACACAGGACCAGATATAGTTTTAGTTCCCACAATCCAGAGTGGAAAACCTCCCAATTCAGGGATATTGTTAGAGTACTTGAAAGGGTTTTGCCTTAGTAGTGGGCCAAAATTATTGCTATAGTAAACACTGCTCTGGTCCTGCCTAGCAAATCTTATAAGATCCAAAGGGATCAAACTGTTTCCAAGTAACTTAACCTTGTCCTAGAACAAAGATCAAGACTATTTATAGGGATACAAAAATATCCAGCATACAAGAAGATAAAATTCACAACAGTTGGCATCCAGCAAAAAAAAACCCTGCTAGGAATGCAAAACAGCAGGAAAATATGATGAGAGAAATGAAGAGAAAAATCACTCATTTGAGAAAGACCCATATATGACCAAAAGATAGAATCAGTAGACAAGAAACCACTACAGTAACTGTACTTTATATGTTCAGAGGTTGGAGGATGATTGAATATGGAAGACATTTTAAAAAACCAAAATCACACTTCTAGTAATGTTGGAGATGAAAAATTCAGTGGATAGTACAAATGACAGATTAGACACTGTAGAAGAAAATCAGCAAACTTGAAGATTTAACAATTGATATTATCCAAAAAGAAACAGAAAGAGAAAAGACCCACTCCTAAATTGAACAGAACCTCAGTAAGATATGATAAAACTTCAAGTGGCCTAATATATGTGTAATCAGAGTCTGCAGTGTGGGGGTGGAGGCTAGTTAAGAAAAATGTCCCCAAATTTTCCAAATTTGATAAAATAAACCAGAGCAAAGAAACTACATGAATCCCAAACACAAGAAAAATAAGGAGAATTATACCACGGCATATCATAAACAAATTTCCCAAGACCACTGATAAAAAGCAATTATTAAAAGCAGCCAAATAAAACATATATTATATAGAGAAGAATAAATATAAGGTGACAACAGATTTTTTATAGGGAACAATGCAAGTCAGAAAGCACTTAAACAATATATCTAAAGAACCTCCTCCCCAAACTGTCAAACTAGAATTTTTTAGAAAATATTTTATTTATTTATTTGAGAAAGAAAGAGCACAATCGGGGGAAAGGGCAGAAGGAGAGGAAGAAGCAGGCTCCCTGTTGAGCAGGGAGCCTAAGTTGGAGCTTAGTCTCGGGACCCCAAGATCATGACTTGAGCCAAAGGCAGATGCTTAACCATCTGAGTCACCCAGGCACCCCCTCAAACCAGAATTTTATACATAGTAAAGATATCTTTTAAAGATAAAGGCAAAGTGAGGCACCTGGGTAGTTCAGTTGCTTAAGCATCCATCTCTTGATTTGGGCTCAGGTCATGATTTCGGGATTGTGAGATCAAGCCCAGAGTCAGGCTCCATGCTCAGCAGGGAGTCTGCTTCTCTCCCTCTCCCTCTGTTTCTATTCTTGCATGTGCACTTACTCTCTCTCTCTCTAAAATAAATAAATCTTTTTAAAAAGTCATAATTAAATAAAAGCAAAGTGAAGACTTTAAGGACATACAAAAGAAAAAAAGAAATCACTGACTTTTATTATTAAAAACACTAATGGAAGTGTTTTTCAGGCAAGGAGAAAATGAAATTAGGTGAAAAACTTCACTAAGAAACAAAGAGCACCATAAGTGATTACTATGTGCATAAATAAAACACTTTTTCTTATTTAAATATCTTTCAAGGATAATGCACTATCCAAAGCTAAAAATAACAATGTATTGTGGAGCTGATGTGTTAAGCTTAAGTAAAATGTAGAACAATAATAGCACAAAGGACTGAGGGGAAAAATGGAAACATTAAGCTATAAGGTTCTTTATACTAAGCATAAAGTGGCATAGTATTTAACAGGAGACTCTTGTAAGTTAAAGATGTATACTATGAACTGTAAAGCAATGTCTAAAAAAATACAGTAAATTATAGCTAGCAAGCCAACAAAAGATATAAAATAGAATTCTATTCATTTAAGGAAGAAATACCATACTGTTAGGCAATACATAAAGAACTCTTTCAACTCATTAATAAAAAGACAAATAACTCAATTAAAAAAAAAAGAAATACCAGTTCTACCAAATACTCAAGTAATTTTAAATAGAACAAGAGAAAAAGGGGAGCACAGAACAGATAGAACAAAAACAACAGCAAAATGAATCAAATCGTATCAATAAGTATAATGCTCTAACCACCCAAATTAAAAGGAAAAGATTATTAGGTGAAATTTAAAGAATAAGACCCAACTATGTACAACCTAACAACAACAACAACAACAACAAAACACTTTAAACACAGTGACACAGCTAGGTTAAAAGTAAAAGAATAGGAAAGATATAACGTGCTAACACTAATCAAAACTGGCTACATTAAGATCAGACAGAAAAATTTTAGAGCAAGGAGTATTTCCAGGAACAAAGAGAGTTATATTATGATAAAGAAATCAATACAATAGTAGGACATAAAAATCCTAAGTGTTGGCATACCTAATAGAAAAATATAAAATACATGAAGCAAAAACTGATAGAAGACAAAACCACATTTAAAATGGGAGTTTTCGGGGCAACTGGGTGGCTCAGTGGGTTAAAGCCTCTGCCTTCGGCTCAGGTCATGATCCCAGGGTCCTGGGATCGAGCCCCGCATCGGGCTCTCTGCTCAGCAGTGAGCCTGCTTCCCTTCCTCTCTCTCTCTCTGCCTGACTCTCTGCCTACTTGTGATCTCTGTCTGTCAAATAAATAAATAAATCTTAAAAAAATAAATAAATAAAATAAAATAAAATGGGAGTTTTCAGGGTGCCTAGGTGGCTCAGTCGGTTAAGCATCTGCCTTCCACTCAGGTCATGATCTCAGACTCCTGAGATCAAACACCTGCATGGGGACCCCTGCTTGGTGAGGAGTTTGTTTCTCCTTCTGTCCCTCCCCTCCACTCATGTGCATTCCCTCTCAATCTCTCTCTCTCTCTCTCATGCATGCGTGCATGCAAAAATAAATAAAATATTTTTTTAAAAATTTTAAAGGAGTTTTCATCACCCCTCTCTCTATAATGGATAGAACAAGTAGACAACATTGGAAAGGATGTCGAGGACCTGAACGATACCATCAACCAAACTGACTGAACTGACATAAAACATCTAACAAGCAAAGAATGCAAATTCTTGTCAAGTGCACATGAAACACATACCTGGATAGTACCTATTTGGAGTCATAAAAGAAACCTAAACTTGGAACTTTGTAAGTCATGCAAAATATGACTTCTGATCACAGTCTATGGAAACTACCTACCGAAAACAATATAACCATAAAGTGCAACAATATTCGTCAATTAAAAGGGATGAAATACTGACATATTGTGCACCACGGATGGCTCTCAAAAACATTATACTACATGAAGGTATCAGTCATAAAAGACTAGGTATTATGTCATTCCATTTATGGAATGTCCAGAATAAGCAAATCCACAGAGAAAGAAAGTAGATTTGTAATTGTCCTAGGCTAGGGAGGTAGGCAGGGGCAGGAGGTTGGGGAGTGACTGCTAATGGGTATAAGGTCTCTTTTGGGAGTGATAAAAATGCTCTAAAGTTAGATTGTGTGGATGATCACACAACTCTGTGAATATGCCCAAGGCACTTAATTTTACATGTTAAATGGGTGAAATTTATGCCATAAATAATATCAATCAAGCTGTTAAAAATAACCATATAGAACTGTATTTTTTTAAATCTCCAAATAATTTTGAAATTAAATAACATATTTCCAAATAACCCATGGATCAAAAAAATCCAAGAGGAAGGTAGAAAAGTATTTTGAATTGGATGAAAATTTAAACAAAACATACAGCTAATGCAGTTCTTAAAAGGAAATTTATTACATTAAAAAACCTATTTTAGGGGCGCCTGGGTGGCTCAGTGGGTTAAGCCGCTGCCTTCGGCTCAGGTCATGATCCCAGGTCCTGGGTTCGAGCACCACATCGGGCTTTCTGCTCAGCAGGGAGCCTGCTTCCTCCTCTCTCTCTGCCTGCCTCTCTGCTTACTTGTGATTTCTCTCTATCAAATAAATAAATAAAATCTTTAAAAAAAAAAACAAAAAAAAAACCTATTTTAAAAATGAAGAAGGTCTCAAAAGGACCTAGCTTCTACCCTAAGGAATAGGAAAAGAACAGTCAATGAAGCTCAAAGTAAGCAGAAGAAAGGATACAACAAAATTCATGGAAGAAATCAATGAATTAAAAACAGAAATTAAAGAAAAATGCATCCAGAGTTCAATGTTTTTAAAGACCTTTGAGAAGAGCTATAAAATTGATAAAACCCTAATCATACCAATTGGGGGGAAACAGAAAACACAAATTTCCGATATGAGGAATGAAAAAGGGACATCTCTATAGATTCTACAGACACTAAAAGGATAATTAAAGAATATTATGAAGAACTTTATGCCAGTAAATTCAAGAATGTACATAAAACAGACACATTCATTGAAAAACACAAATAACCAAAGCTCACTAAAGAAGCAGCTAACATGAATAGCCCTATATCTATTTTTAGTAGTTAAAAACCCCACAAAGAAAACTATAGGCCCAGATGGCTTCATTGGTGATTTCTACCAAATATTTAAGAACAAAACATACCATTCTAGAAAAGCTCTTCTAAAGAAACTGAATAGAAAGAAATACTTCCCAACTCATTCTATGAGGCTGGAATTACTCTGTAATCAAAAACAAAGACATTACAAAAAATAAAATTACAGACCAATATTTTCATGAACATAGAGGCAAAATTCTCAACAAAATTTTAGCAAATCAAGTCTAGTGATATATTAAGAAGAAAACACATCATGACAAAGTGGGTTTATTCCAGAATGGTGGGGTCAATTTAAAATTTAAAAATCAAATAATGTAATTCATCAACTTAAGATTAAAAAAAGAAAACCTAAATGATTATCTCAAATGACCCAGAAAAAAGCCTTTGGGTAAAATCTAGCATTGACATGTGATAAAAACTCTCAGCAAACTAGGGGTAAAAAGAAACTTCTTTACCCTAGTAAATATCGTTTATAAAAAACTAGAGCTAACATCTCTTAATGGTAGAGAATGAAGTCTTTTCTTCTTCAGATAAGGAAGAAAACAATGATACTAATACCGCTCCTATTCAACCTTGTACTAGAGTTCTAGTTTCCAACCAGTGCCAAAAGGAGAAAACAAATTGATCATCTGGATTAGAAAAAAAGATTTGAAACTTAAAAAAATGAGAGTAGTATCAAAAATCTGATTTTAAAAAACTGTGTAAACCTGTTCCCTGAAAACTATAAAGCATTGCTGAGAGAAATTTTTTAAAGTAATTTTTAAATTTAAAATTTTTAAATTTTTAAAATTTTAAATTAAAATGTAATTTAAAAAGTAAATAACTGAAGAAATATACTGTATTCTTAACCTGGATAAGTATTAAGTTATCTATTCTCCACTCAATTGATGCATTCAATACTCAAAATCTCAATAGGCTTTTCCTTTGTTGTTGTAAAAGTTGACACGCTGATTCTTGGAAATGCCAGAAATCTAGAATAGCCAAAATGACCTTGAAAAAGAATGACAAAGTTGGAGAATATATATGACTTGACTTCAAGACTCATTTTAAGGCACAGTAATTGAGACGATGTGTCATTGTCATCAAGACAGGCAAGTAGATTGGGGCACCTGGGTGGCTCAGTCAGTTAAGCTTCCAACTCTTGATTTCGGCTCAGGTAATGATTTCAGGGTCATGATCTCCGGGTTGTGAGACTGAGCCCAGCATTGGGCTTCTGACTCAGCTTGGAGTCTGTCCCTCTCCCTCTGGTCCTCAACACCCCCCCCCACATCTACCTCAAATGTGTGGACCCTCTCCCTCTTCCTCCCTCCTTCCCTCTCAAATAAATAAATACAATCTTTTAGAAATAAATAAATAAAAATTAATTACTGGTTTGATGAAATGCTATCACAAGGTAAAGCCAAGATTCATTAACCTCAGATGGTCATTTTCCGCCCCCTCAGGAAAATACACTGCATTGATGGACATATAAGTAGTGATAGCTACTATTGAGGGCATTTGAAATGCTATATACCATGACATGTAGGGAAACAAAGTATATTACTAATGTCTGAAGACTAAGATATAACTTTAAAAGTGTGTTTCAGAAGAGCATTTAAGAGTGTCAGTAAAAGAAGTTAAAAGAACTAGGTAAGTCTGGAAAATCGTGAGTACGGACATGCTGGTTAAAGGCACCTGACACTATCCGTTTGGCAGAAACAGAAGAACCAGACTGAACCTTGTGATTAGAATAACAAGTACAAGATAATGAGGAGGAAATTTATCCTTTTTGAATACAATCCCCCTATATGTAGGAACAAAGAATTCAAAGAAGGGTTCTTCCTGCTGAGTTGAAGATCTTCATGATGACCTAGTAGAGTTTTAAAACAAAGAAAGCAAAGCTGAAGCACTCTGGGTCAAACAGCCTGTTTTGTGGTAGCATCCAAGTCAGGTTGGGTCATAGGATCAATACGATAGAGGTCTCTCTACCACATTTATCATTAGTTGGTTGATGTAGTAATTCAACCAATCAATATGCATTGATCATCTACTGAGTACCAGCACTTGGCCAGGTGCTCCTCAAAATTCCAATCTAAAATTAGAAACTTGCCTCTACTTTTATCATATTCTTTGAATGATCACTTTGACTTCTTGACATAATTGAGCCATAGCTGTCCCCTTGTGATACCATGACTTCTGCAGTCCTCTCCAAGGGAGGACCCACTTAATCATCCTCCACCCCAGTTACTGCCACTCGCAGCACTCAGCACCCAATCTCCTCTCCTTTTTGTTAAACTTCTGCTCCTCTGAGTATCAGCTGTCTGCTTGTAGCCCATTTCCCACTCCCTCCCCCCCCACCCAGCATTATCTACTTCTTTCCCATTCGTGAAAGACTAAGTGCTTGGCTCAGGCTTCCTCTGTCCCTACTCCTGTCACCATCCTGAGTCACTTTGACACAAACTTGGGTGACCCATCAACTAGTCATTCAATTCTTTGAATACCTCCTCTTCTGTGACTTCTCCTTTGCCACATTAATACCCACCAAGTCAAACCTGGGTCAGGAACTGCATCACATCAATAACACTAATTCCATGAAATGCTAACCCTTTCTAGCTACAACTTTCTATCCTTCTTGTTCAATTACTCAGAGTGTAACAGTTTTTGGCTTTGCTTCTTTCCTTCCTTTTCTCACTTTTTTCCTCTTTTCCCCCTCTTTTTCTCTTTCTTTTCTTTTTATCTTTTAAATGATACTCCTCCATTTTCTAGACATCACTTCTCTCCTATACTTAACTTCTTCTATTTATTTTTAAATTAAATATTGTGTTTAAGCATCTTTATAAATCTCACATTATTTCTAATTTTTCTGTAGGCATTTTGCGGTCCCTATGTATGTCATCTGCAAATAGTTTTTTCAGATTCCTTACTTTCCAATTTTTGGTCCCATAATTTATTTTTCTTATTCTATTGTTTTATTTAGGACATATAGTGAAATGAACAGATATGAGGTACAGATTCAGTTTCTCTGCAGATCTAATCCAAATACTGCACTTGTCTCAAACTCCAAGGTCAACTCCCTCTTCCCCCCCACAATTCTTTCACTTGAAAAACTCATCTGGTTTCCAAAATGGATCCCCCAGTTCTACTCTGTTCCCCTCCATTCCTTCTACTCTTTTTTTTTTTCAAGATATTTATTTATTTGTCAGAGAGAGAGAGGGAGAGAGAGCAAGCACAGGCAGACAGAATGGCAGGCAGAGGCAGAGGGAGAAGCAGGCTCCCTGATGAGCAAGGAGCCCGATGTGGGACTCGATCCCAGGACGCTGGGATCACGACCTGAGCCGAAGGCAGCTGCTTAACCAACTGAGCCACCCAGGCGTCCCCATTCCTTCTACTCTTAATAGCCAGAGTGATCTTTTAAAATCGTATTTAGGTTACATTCCTTCTTTTGCCTTAAACCTTTCACTAGTTTATAATTGTACCTAGAATAATATCCAAAAGCTTTAACAGATTCTTCTTCTTCAATCTGTTCTTTTCTCATATTACTAGATTTTACTTACAGTATTTTCTTTTATTTCCCAAATACAATAATGCTCCTCTGCTGCAAGTCCTTCTCAGTGGCTGTTCCCTCTGTCCAAAATCCTCTTTGTCTCACAGTTTGTCTAGAGAACTCCTATTCAGCCTTTAGATCTCAAAATTCTCCCAGAGAAGCCCTCTCATGACTCCAGAAATTCAGTCAGCTCTCTCTTTTTTTAATATTTCATTTAACTCTTCATTTTTCCTTCAAAGCACTTATCACTTTATGTAATTATACATGTTTATTTGTGTGGCTACTTAATATATGTCTCTCCCATTATACTAAAAGCTTTCTGTGTTTATCCCATCATCCCTAGCCTATGGCATTTTGCCCAGAAAATTGTGTGCTCTTAATAAATATTTATTGAATGAATAAATGGATGAATGGAACATAAAGATGAATAAGACACAATCCTGGCTCAGAAAATGCATGCACAAATCTTTCCTTCCAGTCTTAATTATTTGTTTTCCTTACCAGGGTTAGAAATGGCAATAAGGAGCAAGATGACATCCAAGATCCCGACTTTATATTCCTTAGTGAGAGGACCTTGTTAGGTCAGAAACTGACTAATATAAGCAATTATAGCAGCCTGAAACTAGGCCTGAAAATGGCAGGAGAAGCAGGATAAATTGGGGTAAGAAACTAAATAGAGGATTTATTCATTACACATCCAAATCCAGAAGCTAGGACAGCTAAAATACCCACAATTAAAATTTTATTAGCTTGAATTTAGACTTAAACAATTCAATACTTAATAATACATTACCTTTCACACATTTGTTATTTCTCCCTTAATTTCTATATATAAGTATTTTTTAAAATAGTGTTGTATTTAGAAACAAAAGCAAAAATAAACTATTAAGACTACACCAAAATAAAAAGCTTTTAAACAGTAAAGGAAACCATCAACAAAACAAAAAGACAACCTACTGAATGGGAGAAGATATTTACTAATGATACATTCATCTGACAAGGGGTTGATACCTATACTATATAAAGAACTTAGTCAACTCAACACCAAAAATTAATCTGATTAAAAATAGGCAAAGGACATGAATAGACATTTTTCCAAAGAAGACATCCAGATGGTCAACAGACACATGAGAAGACGCTCAACATCACTCATCATCAGGAAAATACAAATTAAAACCACAATAAGATATCACCTCACACCTGTCAGAATGGCTCATAAAAAGACAAGAAATAACAAATGTTGGCAAAGATGTGGAGAAAAAGAAGCTCTCGTGCCCTGCCTGCTGGTGGGAATATAAATTGGTGCAGCCACTATGGAAAACAGTATGGAGGTTCCTCAAAAACTTAAAGATAGAAATACCATACAATCCAGTAATTCCACTACCGGGCATTTACTTAAAGAAAACAAAAACACTAATCAGAAAAGATAGATGTGTCTCTGTATAATTTGAGCATCATTTACAATAGCCAAGATATGGAAGCCACTTAAGTGTCAATCAATAGACATATGGATATAGAAGGTGTGATACACACACACACACACTACATACACACACACCCACTAGGTCCATTTATATTGTCACAATTGACAAGATTTCATTCTTTTTTATGGTTGAATAATATTCCTTCATACATATATATATGTGATATATATATATATATATATATACACACACATTTATTTATTTATTTCAGGGTATTATGCTAAGTGAAATAAGTCAGGCAAAAAAAGAAGAATACCATATGATTTCACTCATAGGTAGAATCTAAAAAAAAAAACATAACAACTGGACAAACCAAAAAAGCAGAAACAGATCCATAAGTACAGAGAACAAACTGGTAGTTGCCAGAAGGCAGAGGGTGGGGGTGAGAGTAAAACAGGTGAGGGGCAAAACAGGAGTGGGAAGTCCAGGTTTCCAGTTATGGAATGAAAAGTTACAGGGAAGAAAGGTAGAGCACAGGGAGTATAGTAAGCGGTACTGTAATAGTGTTGCTTGGCAACGGATGATAGCTACATTGTGATGAGCACAGTATAATGTATAAACTCGTCAAATCACTATGTTGTGCACTGAAACTTATGTGACATTGTGTGTCATCTATACTTCAGTTAAAAACAATTTTTTCAGATACTGTTGTATTCCGTACTAAGGGAAAGATCCAGGCTTTTGCCCAAAAGAAATACAAGTGGTAACAACTGTTAGCTTCCGAAGTCAGAAGCAGCAAAGGTTACTTGAAAAGAAACGTGGAGGCCCACATGTTAAATGCAGGTTGAATGGCAAATGTCGGTTCCTTCTCAGAGTCCAACTTTCTTCCAGTCTTAGATGATAAGCCATCCCTGCTCATATTCAAGTTTCTCCTCATCTGTGTACTGAAGTCCATTCTCTCCTTCCTCTTCTGAGACCTTCACCTTACACCTAAGCCTTGTTTTCTTTCTCTATTACCAACATCCTTTAGAGTTATAAACACGCTTTTTTTTCTTCTTTCCCTGACTTCACATTATCCTCTAGCTATAATTTATATTTTCCTTTCTCATTAAAGCCTCTGCATTTTCATACTTCCCACTTCTTAACTCACTGTAATCTGGCTTCTCCTCCACCACCCAAAAGAATTCCCTCTGGAATTACTTATTATCTGACAAATCCAAAGAGCATTTTTTGGTCTTTATCCAGTAGTGTGACAGTAAATGTTGAACAAACACCTTCTTAGAGCAGGGGTCAGGCAGCCAGTTGGCCTGCTATAATGATTTAAATTTCCCAGGGTACAAATACATTCACCATGGCTGACTTCAGCCACTAACTTGGCATCATCTGACTTCCAAAACAGTTAACACTGGCTCTATGAGCTATTACAAACCTGCTACAGCCCTGTATGACATGGAAATCTTTTAATCATTCCTTCTTACTTCAACTTCCCATTTTTGTATTCCATGATATTACTGCTTTAGAGACCCCTCCTACATTCCTGATCATTTCATGCTTTCTATGTTCTTGATACTTCTTTCTTTTATTGCTTAAGAGTTGAGGTTTCCTGGGGTCTGTGGTCTATTCAATACTGTTTTTTCTCAATAAACTTGCCTGGTGAAATAAAATAAAGTTTTATACTTTCAAACATACATCTCTTACACAAAAGCTCTACCCTAACTGCCTGATGAATGTTTCTACCTGATGGTCAGAAACTTACATAAAGGGGTGCCTGGGTGGCTGAGTGGGTTAACCCTCTGCCTTTGGCTCTGTTCATGATCTCAGGGTCCTGGGATCGAGCCCCACATTGGGCTCTCCACTCAGCAGGGAGCCTGCTTCTCTCTCTCTCTCTGCCTCTCTGCCTACTTGTGATCTCTCTCTCTCTCTGTGTCAAACAAATGAATAAAGTCTTTAAAAAAAAAAAAACTTACAGAAAACCAAAATGTTATAATCCTTCCTATAATCTGGCTCAAATACCTCTACTTAATCAGCAAAGCACTGCTTAATAATTCTAAAATTTATCTCTGCTTCTCCATGCCTATCAGGTCTGCTATCTCCAAGAGCTGGAATCAAATATAAAGGAATCTATAAGATTCAAAGTTAACAACGTTCTTCTCTCATGTCAGGTTGTTCAGTGGGTCACCACTAATGGCTAGTAGTTCTCAAGATGTGTATTGTATTCTACAAGGGAAAAGGAAGTTTTGTGGCCAGATGAAACTAGGAGTCACTGACTTAAACAAAGCAAAATTTTATTTTTTTTCTGACTTTTTAGAACTTTTAACATACTAATGCATATCATGTATTTCTGAAAAGAATGTATAGACATTTTCAAATATATTTGACCAGTCACTTCTTTTTTTTTTTTTTTAAGTGGGAGGAGGATGTGAGTTAAAACACTAAAACCTGAAAGGAGGGGGGAAAAAAAGTAAAATCATAAAGGTAGAGAGTAAAGAAGTGGCCACCAGGAGTTGAGGGATGGAGGAAATAGAGGCTAGTAAAAGGTTACAAACCTTCAGTTATAAGAAGAATAAGTTCTGAGAGTCTCACATATAACATGGTGACTATAGCTGACAACAGTGTATTGTATAATTGAAATTTGCCAAGAGAGTAGAACTTACATGTTCTCCCCTGCCAAAAGGTAAATATGTGAGGTGATGGATGCATTCATTAACTTGGGGGAATCCTTTCACAATGTATAGGTATGTCAAGTGATATGTTGTACAATTTAAATATCTTATAATTTTATTTGTCAATTATATCTCAATGAAGCTGAAAAAAAAAAAAAAAAACGCTACTGCCTGGGAGTTGAGCTCAATTTCTCTTTCCTGTTGCAATAGTCTGGAATAAAGTCTTCCTTTAAAAATAAGCACTTTGGGGGGCTACTGGGTGACTCAGTGGGTTGAGTGTTTGACTCCTAATTTCTACTCAGGTGATGACCTCAGAGTCATGAGATCAAGCCCCATATCCTGCTCTGTGCTCAGCACAGAATCTGCTTAAGATTCTCTCTCTTTCCTTCTGCCCTTCCCCACACTCACACATACACACTCTCTCTAAACAAACAAATAAATAAAGTCTTTAACAAGATAAGAACTATTACCACCTTGCGGTACATAAGCATTTCTCTGAATACAATTCAGCTTGTAACTCTGCTCTACAGAACAAAAATCAAAGACCTCAAGAAAGATAAAGGACTTCATCTCTGCCTACAACTCCAACCTCAAATACTTCTGCTCCCTACCTCAGATCTTAAATTTCAACACTATGTTTTTGTAGTTCTTCATATAAACCATGCTTCTTGCCTCTTTTCTTTATTAATGCCCTCCTCTAGGGAGGAGTTTCTCTTCACTGGCTTTCTTTCTAGATAATGCCTACTTCAGTTTCAGGATCATTTCTTCCAGAAATTCCTTCCTGGTTTCTCCAGCACCCTGCATCTGAGCTAGGTGTCTGCCTTTGGTATTGGTACCCAGTGTATATCTCTCCCATTGTACTTGCTGCATTGGGTTTTTTTTTTTTTTTTAAGATTTTATTTATTATTTGACAGAGAGAGACACAGTGAGAGAGGGAACACAAGCAGGGGGAGTGAGAGAGGGAGAAGCAGGCTTCCTGCTGAGCGGGGAGCCATATGCGGGGCTCAATCCCAGGACACCGGGATCATGACCTGAGCCAAAGGCAGATGCTTGACGACTGAGCCACCCAGGTGCCCCTGCATTGTTCTATTAGCGTATGTTTGTGTTTGTTTCCCTTCCAGATTATGAGCTCCTTGAAGACAGGACCCATATCTTATTCAATTTCACTGTCTAACATAGGACCTGTCTATATGAAGCATGTCTTTTTATTCTGATGTTTTGACATCTGGGACCCCCTGATCCTGGAAAGACTGTCCCTCTCAGAATTAGTCAATTCCAAGAGATAGTAAATGCCTCACCTGTGAGTGCGCCTTCCGTAGGCAGACCAATCGGTCAAAACCCATACTCTCAACCACATTCTTTATTAGACTCTCACAGGGCTCTTACACTTCAGACCACTATCCCTTGACCCTGAACAACCCCAGGCCAGGTAACAGAAAACTAGAGACAGTCCCTCTACCCCAGAGCCTGCTAAAATTATTCTAACTAGCCAATCCTAAGCCTGCTTACCCTACCTCATCAGATTCCTCTGCAGAAACTATAATAAAAACTCTTGCCCACATTCTCCCTTCCCTCCCTCTACCTCTTGACTTGACCCTGATCCTTCCCCACGGGACCCTGCATGGCATGCCGTGCCCTGTGTCCTGACTCTGGGGCTCTCTGAGTATAAACTTCTTCCTTCATGACAATCATTTTCAGGTCTGCGTGTCTCACCACACCTGATTCAAGCAAATCCCAGGTAACTTTTAAAGCACTGTTACATGGTAGATATTCAATAATTTTTGTTGAATAAATAAATAAGTTAATTAATGAGTTCACCAAAGGCAAGAATATAAAAACTGCCCCCTTGAGTTAGCCTGCTGGCTCCTCCAGCCCTGTACTCTGACGTCCGTGAATCCATCATAGAAGAATACAGCTATCCTCCTTGACATCAACAGCTAAGCCATACCCTCAAAACGAAATTTTTCTTAATGAAAAAAGATGATAGAATCTCACACTGTTCCCCTTCTTCCTTGAATGTAGAAGAGAAAAATAAGGTGTGTTCCAGGTGCAGTGAGCTAGCTTGCTCCCTCTCTCTTTTGTCATCTTTCAACCCAGCCCCTAAGTTTAGAAACAGTGGGCAAAGTCCATAAATCAAGGCAATGTTATCATTGAGGCAGTCTTGCTAAGACTCTGTCTACTGAATGGCAAGTGAATTCCCTTCCAGCTCTAAGAGCCATCATTTCCATATAAGTAGGAATGCAAAAGGATGTTGCTGCAGGCCAACGGTAAACATTCTTGACCCATTTAAGCAAATGTGAAAGGAGACCATGTCCTTCATTTCTAGTTAAACCTGTCACTGAATCAGTTATAAGTCTTGGTGTTCCAAGGACAGGAAAAACCCACCTCAAAATGGTTTAAGCCATAAAAACTGGTGTACAGGGGTGCCTGGGTGGCTTAGTGGGTTAAGCCTCTGCCTTTGGCTCTGGTCATGATCTCAGGGTCCTGGGATCGAGCCCCACATCAGGCTCTCTGCTCAGCAGGGAGTCTGCTCCCCCCCCCACCCCCGCCCCGGCCTGCTTCGTTGCCTACTTGTGATTTCTCTCTCTGTCAAATAAATAAATAAAATTTAAAAAAAAAAAAAAACTGGTGCACAAAGGGTAAGTCTAGATAGAGGTGGATTGTTACCTTTTTAAGGCTAAAAACAACTAAAACAGAAAATCCCTCAAGAAAATATACAGATGTAGGGGCGCCTGGGTGGCTCAGTGGGTTAAGCCGCTGCCTTCGGCTCAGGTCATGATCTCAGAGTCCTGGGATCGAGCCCCGCATCGGGCTCTCTGCTCAGCAGGGAGCCTGCTTCCTCCTCTCTCTGCCTGCCTCTCTGCCTGCTTGTGATCTCCCTGTCAAATAAATAAAATCTAAAAAAAAAAAAAGAAAAGAAAAGAAAATATACAGATGCAATAAGACCATATTAAATGAGAGGGGAGAAAAGAAAGCATGAGTGCAGGATTCAGGACAAGAGTTACTTAAGGTTAGGGAAGGCAAGATTATGAGATGGGGAGGAAGTCATAAGGTTAAGATTTGGGTTATTTATCAAGGTCCTCATTTTTGTTTTACAAAGTGGGTTTGAGGATATTTGTTACAGCATAAACACCCCCCCCAGCAACCCTTATGTATTTGAGGATATTTGTTACAGCATTACATTATTATGTAAAGCCTCTGCTTTTGGCTCAGGTCCTGATCCCAGGGTCCTGAGATCAAGTCCCCTATTGGGCTCCCCTCTCCATGGAAATTCTCCTTCTCCCACTCCTGCTTGTGTTCCCTCTCTCGCTGTGTCTCTCTCTGCCAAATAAATAAATAAAATCTTTAAAAAAAAAAAAAGAAAAAGAAAAAGAAAAAATATTTCTATGTATATACATAGTGTTCATATAAAAGAAATGAAGACTCAGAAAAACGGATAGGTCTGAGAGTTTATATACCATTTCAACAAAGAGTAAGAAATTGAGGAAATGTACAAGATAAAGGAAAAAGGGGTTAGAGGCAGTAAATTGGGGGAAAGTGACTAGGAAGCATTGGGGGGAAATTAACAGAAGATAAGGGTTATTTTAGTAATGTTTTTGGCACAGATTCACTTCAGCATCGACTCCCTGTGCTGGGTGATAAGAATGTTCTCTTCTATCTGTTGTAGGGAGGATACCTCTCTCATGGGAAATTTATGCCTTGCTTTTGGGTAAAAAGGAGAAGGGCAGAGAGCCCATCCTGTATCTGCCATTTCTCTACTGCCTTTACCTCAAAATTATCAATAAGTGGCATTGTAGGTGGGAGTGTGTTCTGACCCCCACACTATTTTTCAGTCCTGGCTTAGCAAATTTTGTGAAATATAGCATAAATGCATCAAGATTTTAGCACATATGTACCAGGTATGCCACAATATAAAACGGATAAATACTAAAACCCAAAGTATTTCATTACTATATTATAGTATTTATTTCATAGTTAATCCCTTCAGAATTGCAGCTTCCTGCCAAACCTGAACTATCTTAAGCACTTCAGGAAACAAGAAAATGAAACAGAAATCCAACTCTCAGTGATCATTTTTCACAGTAAGGGAAATTAGATATAGATGTAAGTGATGAATATTAATAAGCATAAGATAGGTTAGAAAGTCATGTCATAAGAGAGGGATACAAAATGCTATTCCAGATGGGAGGCTGAGACTCGGGTGCTTAGAAGAGCTCAGTGAAGAAACTTGAAGTGTAGTAGGGTATGGAATGTGGAGATAAAGGGGAGACATCACCAATAAGAGGAACAATGGTACACAGCTGGGAAAAGGTAGCTTGTGGGGGCAGAAAGCAAATGTTTGGTTTGAGCCAAGGGCAGGATTTACTGAAGGGGGTAGAGGATTTTAAGATTGAACATTAGCTGAGGTCTGGTCATGACAGCCTCAAAGATCAAGTCCTGAGGAGTTTGTGCTTAATTCTGAAGCCAGGAAAGATCTTATGAAGGTTCAGGAATAGGGGAGGCATGACATGATCATTTCTGTATTTCAAGAAAGACAAAATGGCAACACTATAAGAAGGAAGGAGGAGGAGAGCCTGGAGGTGAGTAGAAATGAGGCTCTGTCTAATTAAAACTCCTCAGGACTTGATCTTTGAGGTGGTTTTGTTTTTGTTTTGTTTTGTTTTGTTTTAAGAAAAAAAAAAAAAACCCACCCCGCCTCTCTGCCTACTTGTGATCTCTCTCCGTCAAATAAATAAAATCTCTTAAAAAATTTTTTTTCATAATGCAGCTATGCTCTATTTAAAATGGTGATGTACTCAAAGTAGGATGAAAGGTAATTTTCTCTGTCTTCATATGGATTTTAGCCTAAGGATAATTTTTTAAAGTTAAGTTACTCTTCAAAATAAAACATATTGGGGCACCTGGGTGGCTCAGTGGGTTAAAGCCTCTGCCTTCGGCTCCGGTCATGATCCCAGTATCCTGGGATCGAGCCCCACTTCGGGCTCTCTGCTCTGCGGGGAGCCTGCTTCCTCCTCTCTCTCTCTCTGCCTGCATCTCTGCCTACTTGTGATCTCTGTCTGTCAAAGAAATAAATAAAATCTTAAAAAATAAATAAATAAATAAAACATGTTCATGGCATAACTCTGCCAAAACACAGGACACCATGGGAGAACCACGTGTCAGTGTCAACTATTTTCAAAGAGTACAGTTAACAATTTTCAACCCTGCAGAGACTCCCTGAATCCAATGGCACATTTAAGACAAAATTAGGGTCTTTTTTTCAGTTTTACATACATACATACATATGAATGGTAGCTAAACTGTCAAAACTGATCTATATTCAACACCAAAATTGATGGTAAATGATGTTCACTGGATAGGTATTTGATTTTATGTAAGTATTATGTAAGTAGATCAGGCCAAGTCTGAGGTAATATTAGGCAACAAAGCCACAGACTTTTAAGAGTATTCCAATATTGGCTGTTACAACTTTTGAATTGATTCGATCTGATGCCTCCAAATGACCCTTGATATATTGACAGCTAAGAGAGAAAAATGAGATTTGAGGGTATCTGGTGTCCTTTTACGCTCTTCACTCATTAAATCATTCATCTTTGGGTTTTTTTTTCCCCTTTGTGACACTTGCAATCAAATAGAGAAAGAAACATGAACTAACCACATAAAAACATCCAAGTAAATATGTGTTTACAAAAGGCAGCAAGTATTCTGAAAGTGTAAAAACGGAGCATCATGAGAATGAGGAGATGAGTGGATGTAGGAAATCAGAGAAAGCTTCTCAAAGAAAGCAGTAAACTGAAGTCGATTTTAGCCAAGAAAAGAGAAGCAGCATTTCACAGTAAGACAGCATCTCAAGTCTGATTAACTGTAATACTTTGCATAGAAATTACATGATCCTAGAATACATTCTATTGTACCTAGAGGTATGACATAAAAATATTATAGATCATCTAACAATATGTGAAAATGTCATTCATTAAATTTAAATAGCAATTTGCAATACTATGGTTATAAACTATTTGGCTTGGGGCAATATGTTTCCATGTCTTATGAAATTATTAATTCTCATTAAACACTAATGATCCTTACTGCGAGGATTAGAGCTAATTAACTACTCCTTCACCTACATTAATTTATTAGTTACTCATGATGAATCCATTAAATGTTTCTGTGTTAGTTGGCCAAAGTAAGTTTTATGGACCAGATACCAACACTGCTAAGCACACACATAAACAAACACTTTGAAAAATAAACACTGCATGGTTAGATAATGAAGTTGGAAAACAGATGAACAACAGGGATAAATGTTATGATATATTAAATAGTCACCCAATTAGTCCGGTGACCAAATGTGTTGTTTCCACAGTTATAGGCATTGATGTCACAGGACCCTATGTGAGCAGGGCCACCTCATCACTATTTCAGAATCAAAACTAAAGAACAACTGAAGTCTTGAGCACTAAATTCCTTGACTTACATTCGGTAGTACTGCTCTTGCAGACTTTTTTCACAACCAGGAAGATTTCAAACAAAGAAAACGAGCAATAACACTAAGTCATTGTTGGTATAAATAAAGAGGGAATTTTGAGTGGTTCTCAAAATGTGATCCAGCTCTCAGCAGTGTCAGCATCACCTGAAAACTTGTTAGAAGTGCAGGTTTCTATGTTCTCCACATCAGCTACTGAATCAGAAAGGTTCGGGGAAAGGCCCTGCAATCTGTGTTCTAAGCAAATGATTCTGTGCACACTGAAGTAAGTTTTTTCTCTTTTTTTCAGATTTTATTTATTTATTTGACAGAGAAAGAGATCACAAGTAGACAGAGAGGCAGGCAGAGAGAGAGGGGGAAAAGCAGGCTCCCGACGAGCCCAGAGCTTAATCCCAGGACCCTGAGATCATGACCTGAGCTGAAGGCAGAGGCTTAACCCACTGAGCCACCCAGGTGCCCCTGAAGTAACTTTTCTTAAACCTTGTTGATTTTACAACACAGACAGACTCAAAAGCTCATCTCAATTGAAGCAATTTTCTCAAAGTTTTCTATTTCCTTCAACTCAGAAGAAATTGAAGCCATGTAACGGCATGTCATTTATAGCCACTAACTCAAGAGTTTAGCCATAAATTTTAATTCTTAAACTTTGAATAAGTTGAACTTAGAATATTTCAAAGCTGTTGTAGATTTAAAATTCTGAGGGTTACATGAAGCTTGTGCTATCGTAAATAGGTTTTTAGTTGGTACAACTTAAATTTCATGGCATAAACAAGATGACATTTACCCAAGAAATGTATTTGATTTTCATTTGCAAACTTTTGTATATTTTAATATATCTTAAGTGGTGTGCATTAAAGTTAACAGTTGCTTCTTTTTAGGAAAGCCTATTATAAAACATAATCTTCACATTACAAAAAGATCATCTTTGGCTTTAAAAGTGTATTTTTGTGTCATTTAAAAATAAATCTACTCAAACATCCATTTAGGATAAAAACTCTCAACAAGGTAAGTATAGAAGGAATGTACCTCAACAATATAGAGGCCATGTACGATGAGCTGACAGCTACTATCATACTCAATGGTGGAAAGCAGAAAGTTTTTCCTCTAAGATTGGGAACAAGACAAGGATGTCCTAACCATAGCATTTAAGCAAGAAAAAGAAATAAAAGGCATCCAAATTGAGAGTAAGAAGTAAAACTGTCATTATTTTCAGATAACGTGATACTATATATAGAAAACCCTACTAAAGACTCTACCAAAAAACTATTGGAGCTAATAAATAATTCAATAAAGTTGCAAGATACAAAATTAACATACAGAAATTGGATGCATTTCTATACACTAATAACAAGAAATCAGAAAAAGAAATTAAGAAAATAATCCTATTTATAATTTCATTGAAAAGAATAAGATACGAAAAAACTTAAGGGAGTTGAGAGACCTATACTTTGAAAACAATTATTGATGAAAGAAACTGAAGATAACACAAATAAGTGGAAAGATATTCTGTGCTCACGGTTCTGAAAAATTAATGTTAAAATGTCCATTCTACCCAAAGCAATCTATAAATTCAATGCAATCCCAATCAAAATTCCAATGGCATTTTTCATAGAAATAGGACAAACAATCCTAAAATTTGTATGGAACCCCAAAAGACCCTGAATAGCCAAGGTAATCTTGAGAAAGAAGAAGAAAGCTGGAGGTATCACACTCTCTGATTTCAAATTATACTAAAAAGCTAGGGTAATCAGAACAGTATGGTGCTGGCACAAAAACAGACACACAGATCAACAGAATAGAATAGAGAGCCTGGGAAAAACACATGCATGTGAATAACTGATGGCAAAGAAGGCAAAAATACACAATGGGAAAAAGACAGTCTCTTCATTAAGTGGTGTTGGGAA